>NC_142010.1:218363114-219064114 GCF_049901735.1 Notechis scutatus
TGTGCCCAGGGGAAGGAAGCACTGCCACTGCTCAGGGTCCTTGTGGCAGTTTGGCTGACTGGCCAGGACTTGGGCAGGAGAGCTCTGCAGGGCTTTGGCCATAGGACAGATTGCATCTCCCAGACCAGGCTGGGGTTGGGTTGGGCAGGGAGGAAGGTAAAGACAATGAGGAAGGTCAGCTGGCAGTGGTAGCGGAGTCCTCAAGTATCTTCATCTGTGGAAATGCTATGCAGGGTGCCAAAAAGGCAAAGATGGGGGAAGGAGAGATAGAGTGGAGGGAACTCAAGGTCTTTTGTTTATATTAGATTGATGATTGGCCATAACAAAACGCTGAAATCAAGGGATGAAACTTAAGACTACCTCACAAATGTCTTTTTTTCAAATACAAGCTAATTTGTAAATAAAAGTATGTTGAGTAGCTTTTAATTCTCCATTGAAAGGAAAGATATTACTTGCTGATGAATTCTGATGTCAGTTTACAGGTAGTTCATGTTTTAACAACTGTCTCATACAGTGACTATATACAATTAATAATACGGTGATGAAAAAGAAATGACAGAAAACATTTGTGACCTACACAACTCTATAAAGCAAAGGAAAGTTGAAGTAAAATCACATGCACAGTCATGTTCAGTTAGCAATTGCTTAACAAGTGAGTTGCTGGTTCCAATTATGATTGCTAAACAAGGACTACCTGTGTATACCACTTTTCCATCATAAAAATATTTTGGTGCCTTTCATGATTGGACAGCATATGATTTTTTTATAACATGATTCTGTAAAACATTAACAGAAGTCTACTCATTTGTGAAGGATAAGAAGAACTAAATTCTAGTAGAAGCAGTAAATTAATAAAAAGTGTAGTGAAGTATAAAAAGATAAAATGCATTATGTAGAAAGGTAGGTCAAAAATTGAAATAATCTGGCATTCTTTTTGTAAGAACAATTACAGGGTACACATGAAGAATTTATAAATTTGAATATTTATATTCAGTATTTATATTGTTTTTGGACTGTAGATTGATTCCCAAGAAATATAAAAAAGGATGTCATTAATGGAAATGAAGCTCCTTGTAGTTACATGCAAATTCCCATCAATACTAGTATTACTTTTTAAATCCCTTTCTTCATTTTTGCTAACTGTTACTTGTCAGAGGAGGATTTGGAAGGGGATCCTGGCCAGATTATTTCCAGATAGCATTAATTTCTAGCATTTTGAGGAGCTGGTGTCAAAGCTATCTGTGACCCTAGAGAGATGCTGCCCACTGGTGAGGATTCTAAGCTCAAATGGACCTGTTTCAATTTAGTGCAGTTTCTCTGTTCAGTGTAGATATAATTTCTTCAGATATTGATTTGAACAAATGAACAGCTAATACAGCTCTACTCCGTACTTTTTCTGGCGTCCATGTGTTCATTTATTTATGTTGGCTTGAATAGTCATAAAAGCTCTTGCCATGATCTGGGTGTCGAATGAAGCAAGGTACCAGATTCCATTGATAGCTGTATTTGGTTTCGATCTAACCCAATCACAGGATTTTTCAGCCTCATCTAATTCTTGAAAGCGTTGTACCTTTTAGTAATATGTGAAAAAGCTACTCCTTAGAAGTAGCTCTTCTGCTATTCTTCCAAATCTGCCATATGTGCTATTAAGTCATAGATTAAACCCTGCCCTTCAGTTAAATTAGATCAGTCTCTGACTCAGATAAGATAAGGAGTGTTTTTAGTCTGCCTTGTTCTCTCCCAATTTCATTAATAGAGGTTCACCTCCTTAGCAAACTTGCTTTACAGGTTGATTAGTGATGACAACATTGTTGAAGAAGCATTCCTTTAAAATATCTGTTGTTCAACTGAAATTTACTAGAAAGGGCAGCATGCTTGATTTTTGGCATTGTAGACAGTGCCACCCGGAGGCCAGATTAAGACTGCAGTTGTTAATAAAAAGTTAATGGATAATGTTGTACAAACAATAAATTGTACTGGCTCTTTGAAAGTGAAGGGGATCCAAAGATTTTTTTTTTTTTTCAGTATTGATGCTCTGCTATCTTGTAGCCATTCATAATTACAAATAAAAGTTTTAAAAGAAAAATAAATATAATGACAATAAGAAAGTAATTTCAATGCTATCTTTTAATACGTTTAGGACCAAGCTTTTATTTATTTTGACAAAGAAGCTATATTTTTTGGCATTTTCATAGAAACTGGATGGTGTTGTTATTCCTAATGGCTATTTTCACCTTTCACAAGAGGTATTTATAGGGGAAAAAATTGTATACATCTTGAACTATAAGAACTCCCCAAAACCAAAATAGAATTTCCAACTATGCTGGTATTTGTACTGTGCCTGTTGATGATTCAGATACAATAAATAGTGTGTGACAGAAGACAGGCAAACTTTTCTGTAAAGCAGCCATATCATTTTTCAGATTTATATGGAATCTGATACAATTGCTTTAAAGAGGGGCCTGCTTACCCTCCCGTACTTTGTGAAGTACCTCTTAGCTAGAGGTAGAAAACTAGGTACATATTGGTCAAGTCTGACTTGCTTACTGTTTCATAAGAAATGGGTTGGCCATCTTGGAATTGCTGTCCAACGAAAGCCATAATATAAGGCATTGAGAGCCAGTGTGATGTAGTGGTTAAGATGCAGGGCTGGCAGGGAGACCAATGCCACCTTTATCCCAGTAGTCTTCTGAAAAGCCTTGTAGACCTGGCTTTTTCAACAAGCCTTTGGAATGTTGCATGGTCTGAGCCAAGAAAGGTTGCTTGTTGGATGTGAGGGTTGTATTACTTTGGGTGATGCTAGCTTTTACATGTATTGTTTATAAGCTGTCCAGGGTGGTGCCATATACCTGGGCAGCCATATAAATATTATTAATTTTCCTAAAATAAGGGCATACTTTTACAACCAATTTTACCAGTTAGTAGAAAAGCAATAGTGTTAGCAATTAGTAATAGTATGTAATAGCAGTAGCATCTTCCAGACTGAAACAGCCTTGGAGTGACTCATTAGAGTCCTATTTGTGAATATCATTTGAACTCAGTATGGGCAGCCCTCCAGCAGTATAGTCACTTGCAACAATATTATTGCTGCTATATAATAGTATTGAGATCTGCATCACAGGAAAATGCTCCACGCTGTCACCCCTTTATGCAGCTGCAAACCTCAATCAATAAGTTAATTAACGTATGAACAACACCAGTATTGCTCTGGCTTTCGTGCTGTCAGAGTAATCCATGTCGCTCAGATTGCAGATGATAAATAAGATATTGTTCAACTTATTTTCCCTGAGTACATTATTTGGTACTATGCTTTGTACTTTCCAGAGAAAAGAAACTGAAAGGCAGAGTGCAGGAGTTGGTGAGTGCCTTAGAAAGACTAACTAAGAGCAGCGAAATTCGGCATCAGCAGTCTGCAGAGTTTGTTAATGACTTGAAAAGAGCAAACAGGTAAGGAGTTCCTCCAGTCAACGCAACATACAGTATGCTGAGCTAAATTCACGTTTTTTGTTACGCTTGCTATGAATCACTAGATGGAATATATATGACTGTCAATTCACTAGCAGAGTGTTGGACTTAAGATTCAGAGCAGAGCAGAGCTGTGTAGCCAGCTGGGGTTGAAATGTTGGTGTGGGGATCCTGCCCAATATGTTAATAACCATTTAAGATGCTGCCAATCAGAATGGATGTTTAGGTATGACTATCTTAGCCTATGTTTTCTATATGTTTCAATAGTAACCTTGTGGCTGCCTATGAGAAAGCAAAGAAGAAGCACCAAAACAAGCTGAAGAAACTGGAATCCCAGATGATGGCAATGGTAGAAAGACATGAGACTCAAGTCAGGATGCTCAAACAAAGAATTGCTTTGCTGGAAGAAGAGAATTCAAGACCCCATACCAATGAAACATCCCTTTAAGAGAGATTAGTTTTCTTGAAATCAATGTGCCATTACAAAAATGACTTTTTACAAGACTCATTGAGATTGTAAACACAGTTGTGAATTGATACAAATCAGGCAAAGTTAGAGATCAATACCTCATGGTGAGATTGCAACTTCAGCAATACACAGCCATGGGCAGGAGCCCCCAAACTAATGTTTTTGTATAGTTGAACATACTCAGTGCCTGTTGGTAAATGTATCAGTTTATCACATTTCCAATGTAATAGTTTTACTGATATTATTACAGATTCTCTTATAAATTTCAAATTTGTATGAGTAAAGTCTATTCCTCTACTCTTAATTGTTGAACACACTCTTTGGAGTCTACCATAAAAATGAGGCAATGCTGGAACACCAGCGCACTCATAGCTATCAGTTGGATAACAGCATTTTCCCATTTTCTTTTGTCATTCATTCTGCATTCCCCCTTACAATGTAAAGTAGATATCTGAAGCCAGCCTCTAGGTACACAGCATAATCAAGTATTAGCATACAATTGGCTTTTAGGGGAACAGGAATTACTCTTGCTTTTTCAAGTGATAGGAAATCACAATAAATACTGCAGATATATAGTTATTGCAGTGATGAAGGTATAAGTTGCTAAATAGATGATGTAACTCAAATCAAAAGGAAGATGTAGTAGAAAGGTGATTTTAAAGTGGGCTTTTGAAGACTAAATTAGTTCTAGCTTTTTGCTTTTCATTAAATAGCATAAGAATATGGGAAATAGAAAAATTTTATGTCAAACCAACTGGAATAACTTCTTCCACACTATAACTATTTTTCTATCTGATACAGTAGTGCCATTTTTAGGATGTGCCCACTGAAAATGTCCCAGCATTATGTTGCATGGTTTGGTAAACCTGCAGTTTGCCATATCAGTCAGTCATGGGAATAGAATCTATGGTAATTCTGAGACTAACCATCTAGTGTAGGATTTCTCAAACATGGCAATTGTAAGATGTGTGGACTTCATCTCCCAGAATTCATGTTTGGGAAACACTGGTTTATTGTCTAAAGACAAGCTATTTCACTGCTGCTATCCATCATAAATATGAGGTTGTTCTTAATTTGTAGCAGTTAGGCATTTATTAAAGAGACAAAGGAGTATATTGCTGGACAATGTCTAATCCTTTGTACTCTGTATATAAATTACATGGGAGTTGCAAAATATTCTAGAATGGTGTGTGTATGGGACTAGATCCATAAAACAAATTCAGCTGTTTAGTTCCAAACAATATTCCACTTTGCTCATTTTACTTTATTTTCTGATTGAAACCAGCATAAAATGTTAAGGAATGTGCCTGATTAAATGAATGTAAATGTACTTCCCAAGAAATGTTTTGGGAACACTAATTTCCAGCGGGGATCAGTTATGATGCTAATACTATCCCTTAACTCAGTAAATCATATCAATTAGAAGATAATGCTGTATTATGTCCCTTAAATTTTAAAGCCTTTTTAAATTGAAATGCCTTTCTGTTCTATTTTTCTTTTGTGATATAGCATAAGCGCAGCAATAATTCTTTTTTCTTTAGTCTGCTGTATAGATGTCATTGGACATTAACGTTTTAAGGATAATCCTCAATTGTGGCAGATGCTATGCTGTGGTGCCTTCCTTTTAGAATGGTTTCTCCTTGCATTGATTCTTGGAAAGACTACAAGAAAACCAATAGTCTACCAATCTCTTCTTAGTCTCTTCAGCGTTCTTTCACATTTAGTCTTTGTAGGTGATTTAATATGCTTTTTAATCGAACTAAAATTGTACTTACTCCTATCTCCTTTATACTGAAGATCAGCATCTAATCATGTTTTCAAATGAACCAAGTTAGCTAGGCCTAACCTGCATTGTTTTATTAGGATTACTTAGAAACATTAAATTATCTCAACTTGGAGTTGTCCAAAATAAGAACTATGTAAGAGTTTATTTTCAATAAACCCTGTGCATTTGAATTTGGTATAGACAGAACATTCCAGATTGCCTTTTCCAAAAGTGGAGTTTAAAAAATACAGTGTCCCATCCCTGCTCCTGTACCATGCAGTCTTCTAAGCTCTTGCCTCATGAGTGTCTGAGCTTATCTCTATGACAGGTTTGGGAAGGAAAGGATAGGATAGGGCAGAAAAACATCCCTTGAAGCTGGCACTGATTAATTCCATCTTTTTCATCCAATAGACAAAAATGGCCTTCTCCTCACCAATGTGATCATGACAGATGTTGACTATATCCTTCACCCGTGATTCTCCCCATCTCCATGTGACACTCCATGTGAGCAGGTTATTGCTCTGCAAGTGATTCACATTAGGCTTCATTGGGGCCAGTTTTCTTGCCTTTTTTCTGTTTGGCATTTTTCAACATAGTACATCTGTTTTACGATAAATGCTATGATTGTTAGGCAAAACTACACCAACTCCATTATCTAAGCAAATCAGATAATTCTAAGCAAGATTTTTCATGGAGAATATAGTAAAAGGTTAGGGGAATTCATCTCTTTGGTTCCTTTTTTCTTCGCAAATTGTAAACCACAAGTAAGTCTGAAAAAGATTATTCATTCCCATTTTAAAATTTCTTATTGCATGATTTAGCATTTTTTTATAATAGTATTTTATCATTGTATTTAGGGTAGTCTAATTTTCTCAATCATTCTGCGTTAGAAATCTTCAGAATTGTACTGTGAACTACATTATACATTCCATATTTTACTTATAATTCTTAACCTATTTTAACTGACATGCCATTCAGTTGTTTTTCCATGAGGTATGGTTCAAAGCACTTTTTAAAATAAGGTGAGACTTGTAACAAGGAAATACAAACATGAAATTTAAAGGTTCTACTGCCACTGTGGAGATGATGGCTTGATGCAGCTTAATCATGGAAAAGCTTAGAAATGCATATTGAATACTATACATCAAGCCTTTTTCAGAAGATATTTGTTTCGAAATTGTCTATTTTCAGCTTCTGTACCACATCAAACTATATTTAAGGAAGCTGAATTTGTACCTTGAGCATAATTCATAAATTGAAGAGAAATAATAGCTAGGGTTATAGTTCACATCAAGTCAGCTTCATCTATTGAAAGGGAGTAAATAGTGTGAACAAAAGATCTGTAACTTAGTACTTTTCCACTTCCGTTCTTTAGAAATCATTAATTTTTCAGCCAATGAAAGACAACCAAAAGGAGCTTTAGTTATCTGACTTCAAAGAATCCTTTACACATTCCCCCCTATATTGCCAAGAACATTAAACATAACAGTACACTACAGTAATGCAAGCAAGCTTGGAAACGGCTAAGAAGAAATAACAAATTTGAGACGTTAAAATTGATTGCAACAAAATAAGGATTGGAATGTTTTGGCCTGCACCTAACTCCTCATTCCCTAGAGCAAGGGTCTTCAAACTTGGTAAGTTTAAGACTTGTAGACTTCAACTCCCAGAATTCCTGAGCTAACATGACTGTAGGAAGAATTCTGGGAGTTGAAGTCCACAAGTCTTAAATCTGTCAAGTTGGAAGACTTGCCCTAGAGCTTCCATACATCTGCCTTCTAATACAACTAATACAATTCAGTATTTAAAATCCTGCAATTTCCTTATGTGAAGAAACAGGTGGCAACTATGCATATAGGATAGGGAAAATAACATTTATGTACATTCCTGTGTTGTTTACTTAGTCCTGTTTTAGCATGGGGTTGGACTAGAAGACCTACAAAGTCTGGCCCTAGGATTTTATTAGAGTTCAGATGAATTACAGCAAAGCTACAGCAAATGCACTATCACAGGGGTCTTCAAACTTGGCAAGTTTAAGACTTGTGGACTTTAACTCCCAGAATTCCTTCTCCAGTCATGTTAGCTCACGAATTCTAGGGGTTGAAGTCCACAAGTCTTAAACTTGCCAAGTTTGAAGACCCTTGCACTATCAGAATAACAGAAATACATTGATCAACTGATGTGGCCTTCATTTACTGTATCAAAACTTTCTGCCAAACTAAGCAAATCAGCCAGGAAGTTAGTCTTTGATCAGCATAGCTATAATTGCATGTTTGAACATTAACCGCCAAGAGCAGAGCTCCTGTAGAGATTAGAGAGCCTCCTTATACCAATAACGCCTTCCAGCAGACTTTATTATGTTGTTCATTTCCCGCATGGACATGCGTTTATTTTCCTCTCTGAAAGGTAAGCATGCCTTCTCTGCTCTAGAGCTATTGTCATCCTTTGACATGGATAATAGAACACTCTGGTAGGTTTTTCTGGATTTTACTGCTTTTGATACCAGTTCTAACATTTTTCTAACCACCTTATCTAGGCTTTTTTTAAATCCACAGTTGGTGGTGTCAGATTCTTTTGATTCTATTATAAGAGCTAACTAATTTTTATCTGTTCCCTTGCTGGCTGGATAGACCACATTATGTAGATTGACTGAAGTGGTGCATAATCTTGTTTTGAATATTAAATGCTGAGGATTGATGACCCCTTGCTAACCATTAAACATAAGAAATCATCTTGAATTATCTTATGAAAAAATATGCATTTACAACATCCTTAAGCAAAGCTATCACATTTTTATCCCAAGGTAGTAATAGCTTTAGTACCCCCAAAAATATTTTCAGGTAAACCCACTCAGGTGAGAAAATATAGCTCATTACATATAGTTCTTGCATTAGATCTTTGGTTGCATTCTTTTTTACAATTTTCATGATATCGAAATAGAATTTGGGTGGCTACAACAAAAAAATCTACAGTAACCAAAGATGAGAATGCCAGTAAAACTGTTCAAACTAGTTTTATACTCTGCATGTAGATTATAGAACAATGCTGGTTAATTTGGAAATGACAACATAGAGGCCAATAGTATGAATTATCCTGATCTAATTTGGCAGTTAGTTTCCAGTCTTGCTCAGAAAACCAGAGTCAGCCTTGTAAGTGCTGCTAGCAAATCATTTGATCAGAACATACTATAGATAAAATATACCGACTAGCCTCTCTGTCCCTACAGGCAAAAGTGACTGTCAGCACACATGAAATAAAACCATTACTTCACACCCCAGCAGAGTTATGAAAAAATGTTAATTTAAAACAGCTCACTACAAACCTTCACGGTATTTCATTCCAAATTTGGCTATGGTAGCATTGATTCAACAAGCATTAAAAGGATACTGAGTAATCTACCCAGTCTAGTTTCAGTGCTTTATTTTGACACACTTGAGCATGTTATTGGCTCTGAATAAGAAATAATTATATTTAGTATGAAGTTTAAAAACAAAAAAAAATCACAAATTGGATCAACTGCATCTGGATTAGAACAATCCACATGACTAACAGATGGCAGCGTGAAATACAGAAAGGTTAACTGCTATCTTTTTTGCCAGAGATACTCTAAAGGTAAAGATTTCCCTGTGTAGTCATGTCCGACTCTGGGCACAGTGCTGATCTCCATTTCTTGGCCAAGGGAACCAGCACTGTGGTCTTGTGGCCAGTATGGCTATACCCCAAAGGCGCACGGAACGCTGTTACCTTCCCACCAGTGGTACCTATTAATCTCACATTTGCATGTTTTTGACCTGCTAGGTGGAGAGTCCTAATTTTAATGTATGCAAATTGGATTCTTTGAGAATTGATGGCTTTTCAGCCAGCATATCATGCCAAATGAAAAGAATGCAGCAATCTTGGCATTTTCTTCCTGCAGTTCCCAAATGATGTGAGATAAGGGAAATCTGCACCTCCTCCAGCATGCCATCAGTGGCGTTACCTGAGCAAAACCTTTCAGATGCATCTAGTATCTTGGTTTTGCGAAAGCTGGCAGACATGCTAGAATAAATCCACTATCGTAATGCAGTTAATATCCATTCTGTCTATTAAGCAAAAGCTCATTTCATAAGTTACAGTTAAAACAGGCTTCTAGAATTGGTGCATCATTGTGCAGAATATTATTTGTTACTTTTTCAAGGCATGATTTTTACATCAGCTCGAATGTATTATTTACAAAACAGAGCAAGCACACTTTTAAATTAAATGTCAGTATTGTTCCTGTTTATATTGACCATTTTTTGTTGAAAAACCACCATTTTCATTGGTTTTTCTAAGTTTTTTTAGAAGCTGTAAAATAGCCATTTGTGTTTATTTGATAGAATTGTACAAACCAGTTATTTATACAGAGACATTTATAACACTTTTATAAATGTTCTTATATTCTGAATAAAAATTTAATGCTGAAAAGGCATTCAATCTTCTTTCTTACAGATTACTTTAATATATTTTGCCCTTTTTTTGTCAAAAGCCCCGGAATTATTATTATTATTATTATTATTTTTTTGGGGGGGGCTGTAAAATGTTTCTCAAGCTGAAGCTATTATATATGTAGGAATATTTTATAGCAAGGGTCTCCAGTGCTGGGCCATGGAGTTGTGGGCGAGAGCATTGGTGTGAAACTACATTTGTAAAAGCTGTGTGTGCACCGCTATCTCCCCCTTACACCACCACCAGTCCGGAAAGGTTGGAGAGTGCTGTTTTATAGCTCCCGTTTCCATACCACTTAGAACCACTATACCAGAGATTGCCAACCTTTTGGACCTCAGAGACCACCAAACTCATAATTTTAAATCCCAGGGACCACTAACCCATTCTGTGGGTGTGGCTTGGTGGTCATGTGACTGGCTGGGCATAGCTTGTATGTAAATATTATAAATATTTATATAAATATTGATTTTTTTATTAAAAAAGAGCAACTTTTACCCAAAATCAGGCAAAGCAGGCAGGCAGATTGAGTTGCTCACAGAATCAGATTCATTCAGAGATCTAGCTAGCTAGCTCAGTCTGTCACATAAAATTTGCTTGCAAGCAAACTCATAAAATTTGCTAGCAAGCAAACTCACAAAATTAACTCACAACACACCATATATGTAAATATTCAATTTTTATTTAAAAAAAGAGCAACTTTTACCCAAAATCAGGCAAAGCAGGCAGGCAGATCGAGTTTCTCACAGAATCATTCGGATCTAAAGATCCAGAAAGCAAGAAGTCCAACGATTTCCTGCTTCCTAGCTAATCTGAATCTCCACAGCAGAACACCTGGTCGGAAAAAGGAAAAATAGCAATTTAGCAGGCACGTTTACCGGGTAAGGAATGAGTGGGCAGTGAGGGTTCCCGTGGGCCATGTGGGCGGCACAGCCTTATGTTTCTGCACAGCCTGGATTAATTGCTTTGTGGGGGTGCTCTGGGGGTGAGATTTCTCTGCGGCCCACCAAAATTTTCTCACGGCCCACCGGTTAGCGACCACTGCACTATACTACCATTAACTACCATAGCCTATTCTAGCTATGCAGACTTCAGTATTGGCTTGGAAATTTTAAGGGTTGACATTTGCACAGCTGGAGGATATCCAACTTAAGATCACCCTCTACTTTACATTTGTTTACATGACTGTTATGACTGAAAATTGTTTAATATCATATAAGAATTGTGCATAATCAATGCATTTCTTATTTAACAAAACAAAAAATTTTAGAAATGTATTTAGCCACCCAATATAGAATATGGCACTTTTTAAACCAATACTGGATAAAATGCTTAAAAATAGCTTCTATTGTATATCTTATTGCAAAATATGCTATTTTCCTTTTGAGCAGGAAGGCATCTTGCAATCAAGAATCCTGAAAAAGAAAAGTCCATAATCCAGGAAAATTTCTGAGCAAGTTCAGCTAAATGTAGCAACATTATAGCTGTTATTTTTCAAAGTACATCTCAGTAAACACACAAAACCATACACATTATATACTTGACATCTGATTATATTTTGAAGACGATCTTGATTTATTTTAAAAAATATAAATGGAAAACATATAAGAAGATCCAGAAAGTAATAAAGACACTGGTGGCAATGCAACCTAAGTTCATTGAAATTCCCTGTTAAGGGCAAAATGCTTGAGGGTGGTTTACAATTTAAATACTGCTATCATTTAATATATATTAATGTACTGTATGTAAATAAATGTTAGTTGCAGTTTCTATGCAATATGTCAGTTATAAAGTCCAAGCAACATACTACAGTTCAGAAACATACTATTTCAAATTGTTACCACAAGTCCCGTTCTTATAGTTCTTTTCAAAATACAAATTATCTTGGTGAACATATAAAACCATACACCGTAGATACTTGGCATTTTATTATATTTCAAAGACAATCTTGGTTTATTTTAAAAATATGAATGGAAAAAAATTCTATCCTCTAACATATAATAGAAGAAATGCTCTGCTAACCAACCCATTGTTCCTCACTTTGGTCAGAACTAAAGTTTCTTGCTATTAAAAATGGTAAAACAATAAAAACTAATGATTGCAAAAATCTGCAGTGTCCATTGCCTCAAATCTTCCATAAGTCTTGTCAAGCAATAAAGATATTTAAACCAAATATATTAGATCACTGTGAACTAATAATTCAAATTCCCAAATGGGTTGTTACCCACTACTACTGCATTTTCGGTTATAATTTTAATTGCCATCTCATCAAAAACAAGCTATTACTATTGCAGTGTCATTCTTTTATACCATATAACAGTGAACATTAACTATTGTTTTATTTAAAAATAAAAACACCTTAGGCATGTGGTGAGAGGCCACTCACTACAATGAATTAAGATCGATCTTTAAAGAATAAACTGGTCAAGAAAAACTAATTTGGACATCAAATTTATATTTTCACTTATATATCTGCCATTATGGGGGGAAAAAATACATTTTCTAGAAATAAGCCACAATGCATACTGAATATTCATTTTACGACACTGGACTATTTAACTGATTTACCAATAGAAAAAATGATTTTACATTTTACAATATGTTGCAAAAAGCTATTTTTTTACACAACATTAAATTACATTAACAACTTCAGAAAAACTCATTTCAAAGCAGGACCCCAAAATGCAGTTTATTTTTCTAAAATTACAGGTTCATTTTAGTTCTTTAATATTTATGGTGTTTCTTAACCAAATTATAAATAATTACTTTTATCACATCAAAAAGCTTGCATGTGTCCAGCAGTATTTTCATCCACCCCACCCACACACATACAAAACTGCATTAGAAACTTTTTTCACATACAAAATTACTTTGGAAACATCCCTTGGTTTTAAAAAAAATCACTGCCGTCTAGTATGCGATACTGTTGCCTAAGGAAAGTTCAAAATCTTGAACGTATGGAACAAGTATGATTGATGAATCCTGATCGCTGAAGCAAAAGACAGATTCTCTGTTGATACTAAAAGCTGGATGTGTGCTTCAAAACCCATAAAAACACAGATCTTTTCAAGAATCAGGTAAGAAAAATGGGATCTTCTTGCATCATTTCTGACAAACATACTTGGAAGAACAAATGAAATGTATACTGAATATAAGCATTGGGGACATTTTGCATCCATCAGTGTTTTCAGCATATAGTAGCAGTTTAAGTCAAATTCCTGCTTCTTGAAAAAGAATGCCGAATTTCGGTTTTAGTAATAGGCAGCTTTCCTATAAGGAAGCCTTCACAGTACAGCACATGATTAAACGTATGTATAAGAATTCAAATATAACAAAGCAGGAGCAGAACATCTGAACTGAGAGCTTCATGATTAATAGCTACAAAAATATCCATGTTCCACATACTTGATCTAGCATAGGAAAATCAGAGTCTACACATCTAACCAGAAAAAGATCACAAAGTATTTGATCTGAAATTTAAAATAGCATCTGAGGCAACACTGCTACCAAACAGAAAGAATGTCATTGATCAATTTCAGGCAGGCAGCAATGAAAAAAAAGAAAGATAGGCACTTACACTATCTATCACTTCTAGATTAAAAATGTCTGCTTTAAGCACCTATTCATTAACTCATTCGGCACTTGCTACTTTGTGATAATAACCAAAAACTGGATAAAAGGTTATATTAATACATCACTCGACTGTGTGATACATACATTATATATTGGACAGCCTTGGAAACAAAATCTAAGTTTATACTGAAACAAACATGCACAATTGTATAACAAATCTATTAAAATTCTGCTTAAATTTAGCTAATAAATCCAGGGGGAAAATGAACAATTGAAGCTGGAATATTTCTTTCAATCTGAACATTTCAAAAGCATCTAAAGATATGAAACTTCATGCCACACAAAATAAATCCCTAAGATTAGACAAAGGTTAAGAATGAATCACCTTTACTAAGCATACATATTGAAAACACTCCCTAAAGATTACTTTACAGTCTACATTTTTATAGCAGACTTAACTTGATCTTAAAAGATTCAAGTGAACATACTTAATAATTCAATTAAGTAAGGCAAATTACTAATTGCAATGTCCTCTGCTAAACAGCAGTGCAGAATCAAACAGTCAAGCAGTATTTTTTTTAATGGAGATGAATTCAGACCCATTCACAGATCATTTATTTTTCATCCTTTAAAATTACCCATTAGAGAAAACAAGAATCATTTATAACCAATGAATTGTTTTTTTATTTCACTGTTATATAGATACCTAAGAAAACCATATGCCTGCATTTTGGAATATGTGGGTATAATATTTAAGCTCTTTGCAAAAAATAAAAGCATAATTACTAACCAAAGAGGTAAACAATCTGAAATGTTCACAGTGCAGGGCACCCAGGAACTACTACATTATTTTCCATTCTTGAACACCATATACATGATAGGGTCAAATTAAGAAATATAGTCATGTGCTATATAATATCCGGTAAAAGAGATAATTATTGCACATGTTACTATGTTAATTTGCAACCTGTATTAAGGCTAGGTTAATAAACCAAAATTAGTATTTTAGAGTCCCTGGGAAGCCATCAACAAAGTAGTAGTCAGACACTGGATTTTCTTAAGAAATTATTCTCTGCAAAACAGAAAACACTGTCTATATTCAAAAGCAAAGAATGTGTGCCCTATAAAAGTTACTTTAGCTAGGAAAATTAATCTCACATTGCTAGTATATCACTTAAGCACCTCATATTCAAAATACAGATAACTGCCAAAGTTCCTCTTATTAATGGCATCACACAAAGGAAGCAGCATAAAACAGTAACATTTCTGGAAATCAGAAGAATATTGGCACTAGCAGCCTGAAAATCCAATTTTCAATGATTGAGAAGTTAGTAAATTAGGCACTACAAGATTCAACCTACGTTAAATACTGACCAAAAAGTTATTTTCACAGATGAAGATTAAACAAAAGAATATGGCATCTTCATCACCAGTGTTTCAACTATCTTACTTTTAACAGATATGCAAATTCCATTAACTTCATGTTATGAATAAATGTGGATGCAGAAAGCAGGCATATAGCCATTAGGTTAGTCTCTAATTCAATTATTTACAAAATGATCAATAAAGAAAACTGAACTTACTTGGAATTAGTCTGCACCTATTTTGCTGTTATGAAGAAGGCTTACAATATGGTACTTATATATAAATTTCACTGTATGATCCTTTAACAAGGGTAGTTATATGTTGCAGGAATTTTGCAAGCAAATGGGCTATGCTTAACTTTCAAGCCTATTCTAATTAAATTTCAGAAATTTAAGTGAATACTGTGAATCCAAACTGTCACAATATGGCTAGAGCATTGAGGAAACAAAATTCAGTAGAGGTTTTTATACAATCTGTATTTACATGCATTCCATCAGTGTATTTTGGGCTAGGACTTTAAGTTCAGGTTTTATTGATTGTTGCTATTTTGTTCCATGTTTACACTGATGTAGCACAAAGCATTTTTGAGCTAATACTCTGAAATCAAACTCAATTTTAAGTCAGACCAAAATACTGAAATAAAATGGTAGAAACCTAACAAAAGCCCTTGTTCTTGTATGAAGGAAGGGATTAGCATAGGGTGATGGTGCCCTTCTGCCAACAATTCCATTACTGTGGAAACCCTTCTATGTCAACTGGTGGTGTTCCTACAGGCAGTAAATGGCACAGTCTCAACATCTGGTGTTCCGAGGGGGGGAAAGGACCAGCTTTTCAATGATGCTCCTTTTTCCTGATTCAGGTTTTTGTTCTGCCAATCTGATATTGGCAGGCATAGTTAATTCCCGCTTGTGCTACTTTTTGGAGGAGATTTTAAACTCTATAGCTCCATTAAACTAGAAAGCTTCCTCAGACCATCCATGAAACTTTTGCCAGAAGCAGTGTAACTAATAGGGCTTTGAGATTGGCTGGAGTATTTTTTCCTTAGTTTGGATCCCACAGAAGCAATAAGCCATGTAGTTTCATATAATGTTGTTGTTAGTTTTCTTTGTACTATTTCCAAAACTAATTTATTCTATCTGCTACAATTAACTCCCTAAACATACATTTTCATATTTTATTTTTCAAAATACCTATAATTCTGGTTAGAAACAATTTAGACATTTCACACATGGGGAACAGTAAAAGTTATATTAGACACATTCCAATATCACCACCATCTTCTCACTGGAGATGAAACAATGCAACTACTGAATAGAAAGTAAGATAAAATATCACACTAGTAATACAATTTAAATCATGCCTATATTTTTAAAAAGTTCCAATACAGTGCAACAATGAAGATGTGGAAAATAAATTGATTTGAATGATACAAGATCCCAGGCAGAACGATTCTCTCAGAACAAAAGGTTGTTTTTCAACATTCTGAATCATAAAACACCTAGCTTCTTGCTCAGTACAGAATATTGTTCTCTTCAGAAAATCTGTATGTTTTCAGCAGCTGTATCACAAAGTATCACAAATAAAACCATTATCATACATCAGAGCAATTTAAATGTGTAAAAGGTTAACACAGGCAAAGGTAAAATACTCCTCCAAAATCTAGACAGACAACAAATGAGTTAAAAATGCCCACTAATGCATAGCTAGGAACTACTAAATGATATATTGGAAAGCATTTTTGCAGGTAAAAGCTAGACTGCATTTAAAGTGCAACACTATATGGTGCTACTCCCATATTACAATGAGAACAAAACCTTCCAGTCCACCACTAGGTCCCTGCATTGCTTTAAAACCTGAGAAAATGTAAAAGTTGGATTTTAAAAACCCACTCAATTGCTCTGTGCCAGGACTCTAGTCAGCTTGTGCAAATAACCAAGCTTCAGAGGTCAAAATTTTTCATGATCGCATCATGGTCAAACTTGAAGCTCAGAAAAGCACGTGAGGAGAAAGAGAATTTGCAATGGCCATTGCATGACACCGATTGTCCACGTTCTAGTTGCTGGTCTTCAGTGAGACAGCACAAATCACACGCTGTTTCTACATTTAAAAAAATAAAGAATTTAGCAGTGAGTGACAAGAGTCAAAATAATCTCATACAACCCTTTAATAAAACTTCAAATATGTAGTACATATTTCTTAGACATTCGCTAATTTAAAAATTGGACAGGATGGGAACTAAAAATTCAATTATAGTTATATGGTTTTATAAGCTAATAAAACTGAATTCAGTAGGGACAGCAGATTGGAGAAAGCTACCTTAGGCAAAGCAGTTCTAAATGGCAATGGCCTTTGTTCCAAGATTGTCTCCTGTTCATCCTTTAAATCCCTATCTTCCAACTTAACATTTATTACTAATCTTCAGAATAAGCAGTGACTCCACCATAGGTTTGCGACATCTTTAGTAAGACTGTGATCACTAACATCTAAAGTATACACAACAGCCATTTTCTCATAACGGTAGCTTGCAGAATTTGTAAACTTGCTCTCAAATAAAGGAACATAAGCATCACTAAAGTAATGTTAAACTTTACAGCTTTTCTCAGAATTTACACTTTGAAAAGTTATAAATTCTTTTTTTAAAAGAAATTATAATATCGAAATACAGTACTCTATTCAGAAACCACTTCAGGCTAATAAAACTGGGTACAGTGCTGCAATATACACTAAAAACAAACCATGCTCCCTCGAACCCTTTCCATACTCTTTTTAGCACTATCAAATCGAAACTATTTAAACTGTTATTTAATCTTCCTTTAGGAAATTACTATATAACTATAATGATGAGGGCAGGGATTTAGTTTTCCCTGTTCATAGGACACTGACACAAGCAAAGATTTTGCTAGATTGGGCACTGTAAATTATAGAGCTCTAATCTCAGACATTTAAACTAAGGTTTATACAAAGTTATTTACTGATTAACAAATAAGTAACATGTACTGAAATATAAATGGTAAATACCTTTATTTTTACATTCTGCATTGTCTAAAGCAGAGGTGTCAAACTCAATTTCATTGAGGGCTGCATCAGGATTGTGTATGACCTTGAGGGGGGGTGTTGGCCGGGGGGGGGGGGGGCATGGTCAGGGTGGGTGTGGCCAGCTCAACGTCACTCATCAAGGCTCCATTTTTGGCTGCAATGGCCTCCTGCAGCCTTTTGCCAGCAAAAATAGAGCTCAGGGAGGCTGCCTGGGCTCTGTGTTCGCTGGCAGAGGGCTGCAGGAGGCTATTGCGGCTGAAAACGGAGCCCAGGCAGGCATGGAGTTCCGGTTTCACTCGCAAAGGCACTGCAGGCCATTCCTTTGCTATTTCTAGGGTGAGCACCCCTTGGGTTGGATCCAGCCCCCAGGCCTTGAGTTTGACACCCTGGTCTAAAGTAATATAATCACACATACCTGTTTCAAAATTATCTTGAAGCTTTCTTGGATGCTTCTTTTCACATTTCTAGTTAAGAAGATAATCAACATTAAACAATTTTTGGAAAACAAAATTTGTGACCCAACCAAAAAATATAAACATTTTCATTCCTAAACAGAGGATCATTTTAAAAAATGAAGCATTTGCTTAAATTTAAGTGCATTGTGCATTTTATTATCTGTATCTCCAAATTCTGTATATGATGCACCTTCTAACGAAGTGCTTTTAAGCAGACAAAACTAAAAAGAAAAACAGAGACAGATTGGTCTGGTGGTTAAGGCACTAGGCTAGAAATCAGAAAACAGCCTTAGCCATGAAAGTCAGCTGGGTGACTTTGGGCCAGTCCCTCTCTCAATTAGTAATTATGGGGTGTGTTGTTGTTTTTTGCTAAGCCGATTTTCTATGAGCTCCTAAATCATTCCATTTTTGTTTTTTATTTATAAGAAAATGAATACTTATTTTTAAATAAGTTGTCCTTCTAATGGTACATTTTAAACACTCCATTCAAACAAACACATATGCCAATCTGTATATTTTTGGAGCTAATAAATATATCACAAAATTCAGACAAGTGGAAAATCAGATTTACTCACTTGCCCAGAAAACAGTTTCTAACAGGTATTCTTCAAAATACAGTCTGAATTACATTGTCAAGTGTCTTTGCTCTTTTACTTCTCCCGCAATCATAGTCTTAAAGACTTTAATTTGAAGTCCCACAAATTGCATTGTACTTGTAGTTACTTTGTACTTTGTACATTGTACTCTCTTGTAGTTACTGTAGAGAGTAGCCCTTCCTTTTTACTCTTCACTTCCTCTTTAATCTTCCCTTTGACTCAACCAAAACATGAACTTTTTCAATTTCCATTAGCTCTTCCTATTTGATGGGGAGAAGGAGGAGGAAGAGTTCTTTTTCAGATGACAGAAAAGTTATGGCAGACCTACCATAACCAAAGAACATTTAACCAAATATGCTGCCAAAAAACAAAATTATCCAATAGCCTTTCATGCTGCAGGACTCTTCCTAGCTAACTTAAAAATATATTACTCACTAATAATCAATGCTCCTACACCACTATTTTATGCAGCAGCCTAACAAGACTGCAAAAAAAACTATTACAGAATGACTGCAAGATATTCTCAACACATCTAACATTCTCAGGGGATATTAACAGAGCACATTCCCCATTTTTCCTATCAAGCCCAGGTAAAAGGTGGGGTAGTCCTCAAGAATAGCAATATCCAAAAGCTACCTATTGAGATCAAAAACTTTGTTTGCCAACAGAGAGAGCTGAATACACAGGTTTATTTTATGTCACAAGCTATCTCAGCAATCAAAGCATTGATTTCCAGAGCCACTGCTGGGCACCCAGTAGATGTCACTAGCACACAGTGCTTAATGCAAAAATTATTCCAAATTCCAATTCAAAGTGCTTTCCCATTTGCATTTACCTTTGTGCATCTTACCAAAGTTTGGTTCTGTTTGGCAGGCTGATTCTGAACTCCATTTGTTCTCTTTTTTTGATTAGGAATATCTTGATACTGCTTTTTGCCATTGCCTCGTGCATTCTAAGCAAGTAATGCAGCAACAACAACAAATGAACCAAGGACAGCATTCAACTGAAAACGTTTAGTTGTAAAATATATTTATGTTTATAACAAAATACATCTAATTTAGCAAAATATATTTATTTACTTTCATTGATTGATTTGATGCTGCGCAACTCTAAATGAGCCTGAGCAGGTAACAACACAGCAAAACAATGTAACAGACATCGGAAAATAACAGAATCAAACTCAGACAAAAAAGCAAGATGACAAACCCAGTAAACCACCCAAAACTGACATCCAATAAAGGGGGCAGCAACCCCTCTAGTCCAAGGGTTCTCAGTTGTTCACCAATTAATATGTTTAGTTTATTGTAAACAATATCTTGCTCCATTTAAAAGGTAAGGATCTGAGAAGTTCAAGAAGTTTAAAAAATGTTTAAAACATAGAACACAATTCTTATCAAACCTGATCTAATAATAACAATTTTTAATAGAAACTCACCTTTAGTTTTAAAGCTTCAGGCATCTCCAAATGATTGTTATATGGCTTTTGTTGCTGTAATTGCCTCTGCCTTGTTGATTGGTCTCCCATGGGTGTATCTGTAAACACCTGCTGACTGTAATGGAGTTTGGATCTAATTCATTAAAAACAATTTTTTAGAAAAGTCCAGAACACAATTATAATTATACAATACAACTGCATTAATAAGACTATTCTATCAAATAGTCATTTAACAGCATATTAAATTTCTTTTCAGACCATTTTTGCTTTGTTCCAAAGGCACTGAAAAATGGAAAAACAGCCAATATCCAGACACAGTAAGTATTCCAAGTGAGGCCTGAATAGACTAGAATGAGAAAATTACTTTCCATAATCTGGACTCTGTGCTTCTTGATATGTTTCAAAATATTTGCTTTCTTAGCAGCTATATCATATTGCTAGCTCATACTCAACTCATAATCTACTAAAATACACACATCCTTTTCACATGTACTAGTATCCCCCAGCCTATACTCATGCCTTTCGGTTTTTCTTTCTAGATGCCTTTTTCCTTGTTAAATTTCACCGTTCTTTTTGGCTCACCGTACAACATATTCCTCATTTACCTACTGAATATTAAATATTAGAGCTGTGCAAAAATGAAAACATCTTGCACCCATATTTGTTAACTTTTTATTAATAATGAAAAACTGCATCACAATTTTTATATCCCTACATTTAAGAATGGAACAGGAAAGATAATACTTTCTAATGTTGTTAGAGAAACTCTACAATTTCTCATCAGCATGGTAAATAGCTATGTTAGGCAAGGGAATCATTATTATCATGATCATCATCAGTATTTAGTAAACATGATCAATTATAGCAATCTGAAAATGCAATGTATCCAAAAGGCATCAGGATTGGGAAAGCAGATAAATTACATCAGGTAACTCATGTCTTAAACTATTATTATTCATTTCATTTTCAGAAATAAACCCCATTTGCCCTCCATTTGAAAGCAATTAGCAAGTTTCAACAATCAGTTACCTCTGTTTTTCTATATTGCATTTAGGTGGTGTGCTGCTACTGGCAGATGAGAACCCATTGTCACTATCTGAAGAGTCTCCATACCGCCGAGAAAGCCAGTCTCTTAAGGGTCTGTAAAGAGTTAATTAGAATAGCAATATTGATTTTTGAAGCATGATTTCAAAACCCCACCCTTAAAATCTTCAATACAGAAATGGAACATAACAGATATATTTCTTTCATTTTGAACGAACCTGATGAAGGGAATGGTCATAAAAAACTTGTTAGGTGCCAAACCTAGTTTCGACTTCGGTGTCATGTCATTTCTATGGCAAGGCAATTTATCAATTGAAAACCATTCAATGTTCTGAAACACAGAAAAGAGATTACTTAACATTTTACAGATACGATAGAAATAATCACTCCCATTAACCTTCTAATCAAGAAATAAAGCATATCTTTAGGAAGCTTTTCTATCACAAAACATAATTTGAATTCTTTATAATGAAATGTGCAAATATGGTAAATACAGGTAGTCCTCAGTTAACAACTGGTAACTGGGATTGGCAACTCCATTATGAAGCAACACGGTTATAAAATGAAAAATCATATGGCCACCCCAACTTATAATGGAACTTATATCAGTTCCAGTTCCAGCTGTTAAGCAAATTATGCATGACATAATACGACTTCAACTGGTGACTTACTGGCAGCTTTCCCATTGACTTTGATTATCCGAAACCAGCAGTTAGACTGCAAATGGCAATCATGTGACCAAGGGACACTGACTGTCATAATTGTGCAACAGTTGCCAAGCACCTGAATCGCGATCACATGACCACGGGACACTGTGACAACTGCAACTTTCAGCACGATTATAACTTTGAGTGGTCACTGAACAAGGACTACCTGTAATGTAAACAAAAGGCTACTACAAAATGATTTCACCAACATTTAGAATTATTCTTGTCTCTTCCTCATGTTCTCTTACCTACTGTTTGCAAATAATGTGCCACTACAACATTTATCTCTAGTGAGTATGGCTTTATTAAAATAAATGAATAATCCCTCGAGATTGGACTGCTGAAATGCATTCTACATGAATTTGCCCTAGAAGAATATCCAGAGGCCTCAGCTGATGCAGAATGCAGTGGCATGGGCATATGCACCCCTCAGAACAACATATTTTACATTTCTGCTCCGCAAGCTGCAGTGGCTGCCAATTTGCTTCCAGGTCCAATTCAAGGTGCTGGTTTTAACCTTTAAAGTCCTTCATGCATGGGACTGGGCTATCTGAGTGACCACCTCTCTCCGCTTGACCACATCAGCCCACTTCCTTAAATCGGGCAGAGAAGGCATGCTGCAGGTGCAATCAGTTAGGGACTTACCAATACATTGGATGGGTCCCAGGAGAAGTGCCTTCTCTGCCATGGTGCCCTCCCCCGTTATGGAATGTGCTTTCCTCCAAAATTAAATTAGCTCCATCCATTTGACACTTTGGAAGTCCCTCAAGGCCTGGTAATGTTGTCAGGCCGGGGGCTCCCAGGGAACCAGAGAAATTATTTGATGGCTCCTTTGTTGAGGTGGCCATTCTTATCCTTTCTCTGCCCAAGGTTTGCATACTAATTTTTATAATGTAAAAATATAAAAATTCATGTTAAAAAATAAGTATCTGTTGTTTTACTCAACTGTTATATGCCACTCAGAATCGCTTTTGGTGAGATGGATAGCTATACAAATTTGTTTAATACATAAATATTGTACCAGGTAAGCAAATTTATTTCAGTGAATCTTGGAACTGGATGAGATGAAAGTGCCACTTCAGAAGTAGAAATCATTGCCAACATATTCATTGAGGACCATCTGAATATACTTTAGGAAGCTCCGTGAATATAAAATACTGGTAGTGGTATCCTTTGTTGATGATAGAGGCAGTTCAGTTATATCAGGAATAGATCAAAGATATGATTCTTTGGTCTACTAGCACATTCCCAAATCAGCACATTTCATTATTCGAGTTTACAGTTAGCAGATTTCAGTTCTCTCCCAAAGGTAATATGACAAAAGAAAAAGAAAATAACAAGGACAAAGATTAAAAACAAGGTTAATCTTTCCTATCTCCTGCTCTAGTTACTTGAAGGCAGCAGGGCTCTGAAAACAGTTTACCTTGCATTTCTCTGCCTAAGAAAATAATAATTTTACATAAGGAAAAAGTATCAGACCTGGATTGTAAAAACTCTAACTACTACAACTCTTTGCTCCCACATAATGATCATCCAGATTTCTACAATTTGGGCACACCTAATGTAAATATCATAAAGGTTTATATCAAAATGCATGATATTCCTCAATAATCTTACAATATAATTAATTGCTTAGTATCTGAGCATTCAATTATAGTTGAAAGATAGATTTACCCGAATCTCTCTTCTTGTTTTAGGATTAAATTTTGTGTCCTTTGGAATTCCCGGGATGATATACAATCGTGCTAGCTGATCATTGATTCTTAATTCAATATAGTCATCTTTATTAATAAAATCTTTTATATCAAAACCGGTTTCTTCAAATACCTGAAAAAGGATAAGATTAGAATAAAATTTATGTTTTATAAAGTTGAAAAAATAAGAAATCTGATTCAGACTTTTGCTATAAAAATTTGCTGGCTTGATTATGATGTTGTCTGACTAAAATTATAATTCTTTACTACAGCTTTAAGAAAGCAAAAAAGATATGAGCAGAACTACCAACTGTCATTTCCAGTGATGGCTTCTGGAGAAGGGAAATGCGATTGCCTCTGATTAGACACCACTTTTCGCTTGCTCTTATTACTTAACTCTACATGGACATAATAACATAGTATCTCCCAGGAAATTTTGATCAACTAGGAATAAACAAATACCATAAAATACTTGGTAAGTTTGGAAATTATTTTATCCCTTTGTCATCACTTGCATTAATGAAACCTGGAACACAGATAAATCACATCTCAAATAAAGGCACTAGGATCTATTTAATGTAGAAAAGTGTGTAATTATATTGCATGTAGAATATATAATATGCATGTTCTATTCCTGAGAAAATATACAGTATTTATGTAGTTACTAAGGAGTCAATACCAATCTGATATTATATATGTATTCTAAAAATCTTTTCAATTTAAAATGCTTGGATATTAGCAGGATGAATTGCCAAGACTGAGACTGGGTGGTAACTTAGCCCCAAGGCTGAAGTTTTGCTAGTTGGTCAATTGCATTAACAAGAGCCACACCGACAGCAAGAATATCCTCAGATTAAGACATGCAGAAGCAGACATGCCTGCCTTCCAATGAAGATTTATAAAGGGCAGAGCTGCTAAAAAAAGGAAATTGTTGGTTGATTGGTTGGTGTGGTTGTGCTGGACTGTGTGTATCAAGAAGCAAGAACTGAAGCTGCTGGAGGAAAGGCACAGTGTTGGAGAAAGGAGGAAGGAGGATTGTACAGTTGAGGGCCTGCAGAATCAGTGAGATCCGTAAAGCTGATTGGCTGGCAAAAAGGACTGAAGAATTGGAAAGGACCGACCAAGAATCAGTGCAGATGTTGACTAAGGTGCTGCTTTCTAAAAGGCCCAAAAGTTATTTTCCCCTCTTTATACCTCCTATATCAGGGGTGTCAAACTCGATTTCATTGAGGGCCACATCAGGGTTGTGTTTGACCTTGGAGGGCCAGGAAAGCGCCCCGTCCCTCTTCACAAGGCACACCTGGGAACTGAGACTTAAGAAAACGCTGTGGGGAGAGGCATCTGTCAGGAACAAATGCTGAATTGATGGAGTGTTGAGTTTGAACTTTTCTGGATTCCTTGCATTGTTTCTGGATTTCTGCCCTTGCTCCTTTGCTTCCTGGACATCTCAACTTGCCCTGCTGGATTTCTTGCTTTGCAGCCATGGTGCTCACAGCGTTGGGCTGGACTATTTCCAGCCAGAGGCTGCTTGAGGTGTGTGTTTGTGTGTGATCACTTTGGTCTGGGACCTGCCAGAAACGTGGAAGCATTTGGGGAAATTTGGAGTAATAAAGGGGCGGCTTGAACTGCCAGCTGCCTGTGTTACCTCTGTGCCATGCCCCGGGTCATCACATGTATGCTGTTATTATTTATAAAGTTTCAATTTGAAAAATAACAATGCATGTTTGCCTGGATAAAAGTTCTTATCCCTTTCCCATCCTTTGACAGGAATATGTCAAACAATGTAATAAACAGAATCACCTCTCTGGCAGCACAGTCATGTGGAGCTTCCTCTTTATTCACTTTTCCTTTTGGAAAACCCCAGCCAGATTTTGCTAAATAACCCTGAACTAGTAGCACCTGCAAAACATAAATATTCAATCAAGATTATAAAATCAACTCACGGTAAATAGACAAACAGCTTAAAATACAGAAGAGTTTGATCCTAAAGCCTGAATTAAAGTAAAAAAAAATTGAAACAAAACCAATAACATACACACTCTTCTATAACAGTAGGGAAATACACTGCTCAAAAAAATAAAGGGAACACTTAAACAACACAATGTAACTCCAAGTCAATCACACTTCTGTGAAATCAAACTGTCCACTTAGGTAGCAACACTGATTGACAATCAATTTCACATGCTGTTGTGCAAATGGAATAGACAACAGGTGGAAAGCATAGGCAGTTAGCAAGACATCCCCAATAAAGGAGTGGTTCTGCAGGTGGTGACCACAGACCACTTCTCAGTTCCTATGCTTTTGGCTGATGGTGTGGTCACTTTTGAATGCTGGCGGTGCTTTTACTCTAGTGGTAGCATGAGACAGAGTCTACAACCCACACAAGTGGCTCAGGTAGTGCAGCTCATCGAGGATGGCACATCAATGCGAGCTATGGCAAGAAGGTTTGCTGTGTCTGTCAGCATAGTGTCCAGAGCATGGAGGTGCTACCAGGAGACAGGCCAGTACATCAGGAGACATGGAGGAGGCCGTAGGAGAGCAACAACCCAGCATCAGGACCGCTACCTCCGCCTTTGTGCAAGGAGGGATAGGAGGAGCACTGCCAGAGTCCTGAAAAATGACCTCCAGCGGGCCACAAATGTGCATGTGGCTGCTCAAACGGTCAGAAACAGACTCCATGAGGGTGGTATGAGAGCCCGACGTCAATAGGTGGGGGTTGTGCTTACAGCCCAACACCGTGCAAGGCGTTTGGCATTTGCCAGAGAACACCAAGATTGGCAAATTCGCCACTGGCGCCCTGTGCTCTTCACAGATGAAAGCAGGTTCACACTGACCACTTGTGACAGATGACAGACGTGACAGGGTCTGGAGATGCCGTGAGAACGTTCTGCTGCCTGCAACATCCTCCAGCATGACCGGTTTGGCAGTGGGTCAGTAATGGTGTGGGGTGGCATTTCTTTAGGGGCCGCACAGCCCTCCATGTGCTTGCCAGGGGTAGCCTGACTGCCATTACTGTGTTTCTCATATAATAAGGCTGGGTCTTATTTTTTTTTTGAGCCCTGAAAAAAAATGGCTAGGCTGTCTTTTCGGGGTGACTTAATTTCCCCCTTGCATCTTTGGGCGGGTGGGCAGCGACGGCTTGGATGTTGACCTCGGTGTTGGTGGGGCACTTCGATCGGGGTCAACGCAGGCAGCACCATATCCGGTGTGCAACAAAAGTACTTCCTAATAGCAAGCCCCACCACCATTCCCCACATTTCGCATGTTTTAATATAGGCCTTAATTTGGGGGAGGGGCTTAATTTCATTTCATGCCTATAAAACATGCTGGGACTTCCTATTGGGGAGGCCGTATTGTTGGAGAAACAGGGTAGGTACCGAGATGAGATCCTCAGACCCCTTGTGAGACCATATGCTGGTGCGGTTGGCCCTGGGTTCCTCCTAATGCAAGACAATGCTAGACCTCATGTGGCTGGAGTGTGTCAGCAGTTCCTGCAAGACGAAGGCATTGGTGCTATGGACTGGCCCGCCCGCTCCTCAGACCTGAATCCAATTGAGCACATCTGGGACATCATGTCTCGCTCCATCCACCAACGCCACGTTGCACCACAGACCGTCCAGGAGTTGGGGGATGCTTTAGTCCAGGTGTGGGAGGAGATCCCTCAAGAGACTATCCGCCACCTCATCAGGAGCATGCCCAGGCGTTGTAGGGAGGTCATACAGGCATGTGGAGGCCACACACACTACTGAGCCTCATTTTGACTTGTTTTAAGGACTTTACATCAAAGTTGGATCAGCCTGTAGTGTTTTTTTCCACTTTAATTTTGAGTGTAACTCCAAATCCAGACCTCCATGGATTGCTAAATTTGATTTCCATTGATAATTTTTGTGTGATTTTGTTATCAGCACATTCAACTATGTAATGAACAAAGTATTTAATAAGAATATTTCATTCATTCAGATCTAGGATGTCTTATTTTTGTGTTCCCTTTATTTTTTTGAGCAGTGTGTATCTGGAAGATCTGCTTTTAAAATTGCCTTTAAGAGTCAACAGTTAAATTACTGTCAATTCTATTCAACAAAGCTAAAAAGAAAATGCCTTACATTTTCAAGGGTCTCATCAAGAATGATTGCACCATAAGTTGGCACTCCCATTTTGTACTCTTTCCATTCGTCTAAAACCTTCTGAACATCTTCGCCTTGAGGAAGCAAAAAAGGACAATGGCTGAAAAGTACAGGGAGTCAAGGAAATTAATTGACCAAAACACACCTCAAAACTTCAAACCACATTTCTACTGCTTTTTTCTTCCTATCAGCATGCTGCCTTTAGTAAAAAATAGTTCTTTTGCTAAGTCATTTACTGGATAGGATTCAGTGTCTATAATTAAAAACAATTTGGGAAATCCATCTGACTGTGGAGTCACTTGCCCTAGTCATCTGTACAAGTTACAATTTCCCTTAACTCTTATTTCCTTATTATTGCCCATGACCCAAATACCTCCAGGTGTATGCTCAGAAGTTGTTAGGAATGTAAGTCACCTAACAGGTATTTGGGTTAGAAATATATAAACCAGGATAAACATTTTAAAATTGTATCTTTAAGAAAATGCAAAACTGTAATTAGGTATGGTTTCTCAAACGGCCATAAGATGGAGCCAGAAACCTGGTTTGTCTTAGCCTTAGTCTCAGAAGAGAGTGTGAGTGTATCACTGTTTCCTTCTGTTGGAAAGTATTGCCGTTCCTCCATTTCTTCTAATTGACTGATATTACTGGATTTAATGTAAGTCTGATACTGAACTGTTTTTGACACTGGAATTTGATATTGAATTATCCCTGGATTGAAAAAACTGACTGATTTACCTGTGAATGACTTTGGACTGCCTATTTTGGACTTTGCTTAACGTTTCTGGAATTAAAAACCTACATTTACTGTACAATGTATCTGTGTGCTGTGTGTATTATTCAAACACTACTCTCAAATACGTCTCCCTGTTTGCGCTCATTCTCCTAACGGGGAATTACCTCAACAGAAGCCCCTTGCATTTATCAACCCTTTTATTTAGTTTACTGAGTTTCATGCAAAAGTAATTTATGTTCTTTGTTTTCTTAAAAAAAAAAAAAAAAGAACTGTATGTGATTTGTTCTCAACAAGCTCTTCAAAATTTCAACAAAGACAATAATGACCAGATTCTACCATTTTACAATAATTTCAACTGCAGTTTCTCTCATTCTGAAATGTATTCCACAGGGGTTTAAATGTTGGGAAACTCTGCTCTAAGTAACCATAAGAACATTAAAAATCTCAAGACATTCCTTAACAATGTTTAAAACCACTGAGACTAAGCTGTAAACAAAAGCCAGCTATGTAATATGATCAAGTTTATAATATGAAAAAGCTGGCAGTAAACAATTTTAGAGTGGGATACTAAGTGAAACATCATGTGACTCTGACGGGTTTTCAATGTCATTTCCCATTCTGTGATTAAGCAAGGTCATGAAACAAAGGATCTCATGACTATGAGCTGCAATTTTATTGCGGGCTTCTCCAACCGTGAAATGCCTGAAAGTCAATCATGTAACCCTGGGGACACTGGGATGGTCATAAATGTGAGGACTGACCATAATTTTACTTGTTCAGTGCTATCATTATTTTGAATGGCCACTAAACAGGTCAATTATTAAGTGAGATCTACCTTAGTCGTCAATAGTTACCAAAGGATACTTTAATAATGCTTTTAGATGAAGCTGACTAGATCAATTTAATTTTAAGAAAAAAAAATGGTTCTGCTACCTCCTTTGTTGACCCATGAGAGCAGAAAATGATAAAAAAGTATAATCTCCCTATTTAAAAAATCCTATTCCTTTTTTAACAAATATGTTGCAGAACTTAATAAACCTATGGTATTGAAATAGTTTTTTGATATTTTTCTAGTTATAATATCGTCACAAAAACACTGGGTTTTCAAATCCAGACTAAATAGCATATCGATTATTTTCATAAAATGCAAATATATTTTACAGCTGGTTATTTGAATAAATGTATAAAATAGGTAATAAACCTAATAAACCTGGGGAAATGCCTTCCTGAATAAAGCACTCCCGCATTAAGCATTTTAATCTGGAGTGTATTCCTAAACCAGAGTTCCCCAACCTTTGTGGTTTTGTGGATTGGTGGGAGAAGGGGATGGTTTGCATGCACAATGGGCAAATGCCCACACATGCAGCTCCATCTGCAGAAGCAGCAGGCACATGCACACAAGGCTGCTGGAGCGCACACACGCACCCACCCACTGCTCATATGAATGGGAATGTATGCATACACTCACACGCTCACTCGCCAATTCCGTGGCCCTGTTTTGAAAGGCTCAAGGCCTGGTAGTGGGCTACAGTTCGGAGGTTGGGTACTACCCCTGTCTTAGACTCTCGTGCTAAATGCATGGTTAATTAATCAGGTGAAATCAGCATAAGAGATCAGGTCACAGAAAAAAGTTTGATGGAATTGTGATATCCTAAAACAGGGACCCCAACTCCTGGGCCATGGCCCACTACCAGGCCTTGAGCCTTTTCGAATAGGGCTGCAGAAATGGTGGGCAAACACGGACACACATCGTCACTCAAGTTCCTCAACCATTGCAGCTTTATGGGACGGCGAAGGGGGAAGAGGGGATCAAATGGAGTTGCAGATGCACACGTTTGCCCACCACACATGCAGAATCACCCCCTCTTCTCCCCCCCCCCCACTAGTTCACGAAGTCAAAAAGATTGAGGAATTCTGTCCTAAAATATATGCATTGACTCCAAATTAATATGCAGTTTCTGAATTTTCAAGTTATAAGACTTCATTCCAAGGAATTCAGGAACGTTTTCTTTCTTCCAGCAAGATAACACTGTGCTATATAAAGCATTAATTTAACACTTAGCAGGATAACAGGTTTTCAGTAGCCTTGGGATACATACTCATCTCCTTTCTTTTCAAAAGCATTAAATTTCATGCCAAAACTTTAGCGTGTTGATTGTATTGACACTGGTTTACTTGTTTCAATTTATACTATCTAGATGTTACATATCTGTAAATACCTTTAATGTTATTTTATATTTCCAAATTATTACTGCAAATAATTATTATACAACTTAAAAAATAAATCTGTCTGAAAACTGGAGTGCAACAATACGAAGTCCAATCCTGTGGTCAGGGAAGTTAGAAACATGACTTACGTAATTTTAAAATGCAATGAAATCCAAAACACCTTACTGTCTAATTAGCACTCTCTAATTCAAATATATCAAAGACATTGACCATTATTTACAACTACATTTAATCCAGAGCATCAACATACACATGATGCTCCCACAAAGTAAATTTCCAGATTCAGTTCAGTGGAGAGGCAATCTATCTTCTTTAACAATAGTTAAGTTCAATATGTTGTGGTTGTTTATTTTGATATATAAACTCAGCTTTTTGAAATGTTTATGGCAGGAGTGAGCAATTACTTTTAGCCTGGAGGTCACACTTTGTTTACGTCCTGCCCTATACCTGAAGGGAACTGCTGCTATTATCATTACCATATATATACAAAAAAGTGAAATCACAGTTTTTTAACTGGTGCTGGCTTTCATAGCGTTCTGCCCAAGAACCCAGGATGTTTAATGTATTAGGTTAGTATACATGCAGATCCAAGCAGTATAGCCTTTTTTAATTCACAGATGTAAAATCTGTCAATCGCAGATTTTCTAAGTGTTGTCCAAGGCTTTTTGGTATGGCATCCAATGTGCCAATTATTGCCAGGTTATGGCATAATCTTTCAATTTTCAGAACTTGATACTTTGTGATCTTCCCAACTCTGTCTTCTATTCTACTATCTCCTGGTATTGCCACAGCAATTATTCAGTTTTATTTCCATCATAGCTAAATCTGGTGTGATACACATCAAGAATTAATCAATTCGCATTTGGAAATCCCACAATATTTTGATCTGCTCATTTTCAACTACTTTTTCAACCATATACTCTCAGCAATTTTTCATAGCACATAATTTTTATTGATGTTCCAGTGAATTAATTTGATGACTGCGTTGTCACTGTTTATAGTCAGTTTGTGCAACCTTCTTGCAGAAGCTAAGTATCTGATCTACTGTTTTTCTACTTCTTTGCACAATCTGCACTTTGAATCATTTGATTTTTTTCATTCTGATCTTGATTGCATTAACTCAAATAGCTTGCTTTTGAGCAGCCAAAATCAAGCCTTCAGTTTCTTTTTAAATGTTCCATTTGTAAGACGTCTGTTTTTATCTTTATCCATTTTCCCCATGATCTTTTGTAGAAATTGGCCATGTAATACTTTTATCAGCATTCATCTCATGTTTTTATGAAATAATTTTGATGTTTTGTTTTCTGTACATTAAATTCCAATTTTTAATTTGCATCAGTGCTTGTTTTTAGCTATCTTTTACATAATCAGCTAATGCATGTTTTTCTTCCTTGACTGTTTCTTTGTCCTGATGTAATCCCCTGCTTCTATTTCTGTGGTGCAAGTATAATTTATCGTTGTTGTTATTGTTATTATTATTGTTAAATTTATAAGCCACGTGATTCCCAGCTACTCTGGGTGGTTTGCATATATTTCCAATGCAACCTTTTTCCTACCTATATTTTAATATCATCTGTATGTTAAACAAAATCACATAGAAAGGATATCAGCTTTAGCAAAATCTCTTATCCCACACTGAGGTAATCCTGGTGTGTTCTGCATGTAGAAATCCAGGTAAAACCAATGGGCAAGCTCAATCTGAAAACAGACTCGAATTGCATTGTCTCGTTCTTCACTTGGAATGTGCAAAATAAATCGACTGTCAAAAGTAAAAAATAAATTTAAGAAATAAGTATATTGTTATTTCTGTGGTTAAAATACAACATAAATAAATTCAATACTTCTATAAAACAAGTCCAAGCTGCAAAAAGATTTAAAATTGGGACAGGCAAGTTAGAGGCATATGGAGACTATACTAATTCTGAACAAATAGCAATGACTGAGACTAAGATCTATGGTGAGACATTCCAAGCTTCAGTATAAGAATTAATACACCACCAAACCAAGGCTAGTGAAATTTGAAGATTCAATTTTTTAAGGGGAACAGTGCACAACTTGCAGTTTTTTGGTATACTCTCTGAGACCCTTCAATCCAGGGTCTCAGGGTGACATAGGAGGAAAATAAAATAACTGTTATTAGATTTCCTCATCCCACTTCCACACACCTCTATATAGTCAACTCAAATCAGCAAACATATCTAATACTGCTGCCTCCTATTTGCCCCACAAAAACCCTGCGAGATGGGTTGAGCCAAGAGAGTGTGACTGGTTCAAAGACACCTAGCTGGCATTCATTCATTCATTTTATATGGCCATCTAACTCACTCACTGTGACTCCAGTGGCTTACAAAAATAAAACATCAACTATAAAACCCAATAAGCCCCTGGCAACAACAATCAAACTAGCTAGCTGATGCACTCCATATCACCGTGGCCACAGGCCACTAGCAAACTTCATGGCTTCAGGGCCTTTCAAAACACCATTCACGTCTAAGGGAAGCCTAGAGTTTACAGTTTTCTGGTTTCTACACTGACTCCTTATTTTAATATGTAATTTAAAGTTACACTGCTTCAGAATTTTTCTTTGTCTTGCCCCACCTACCGTACTTACTGGGATGTGGCCAGTACAAGTGTTCTCTATAGCAGGGATCCCCAACCTTTCGACGCCGCGCCCGGTTCCGACATCAGCTGGGCGCCGCGTCTGGTACGGCGTCAACTGGGCGCCGCCATCTTTTATGACGAAAGGCGCTTCCGTGACGTCACCGAGCGCAGCTCATTCAAAAGATATGGCGGCGCCAGCGCTGGTGAGCTTTTTCGGTAGAAATGGCTTTCTACCCGGAAAAGCTCACTCGAAGGCGCTGGCGCCGCCATCTTTTATGACGAAACAGCGCCCGTGAGCTTTCTACCCGGAAAAGCTCACCAGAAGCGCTTTTTACCAAAAAAGATGGCGGCGCCCAGCAACCAGCGGCCCGGTAAGGCTTGTTCCGCGCCCGGTACCGGTCCGCGGACCGGCGGTTGGGGACCCTGCTCTATAGGACAAATAATATATCTCTTCTATAAGGATAAATTGTAACAACATTTTGAATAATTTACTGTAACAACAGGCTATCTTTGAGCTTAATACTGAAAATGTTATGTAATATTTATGAAATTATTACTGTAACTGCATGACGAATATGAATGTAATTGTTAAACTATTAGAACAAATTGTCAAATTAATATTTTGCATTTTTCATCCAACTGGGAAAAATTCAAGAGTCTAATAACAAATCAAATCTTGGAAATCTGTAGTCTGCACAATATTGCTTATAAACTATAAACTAAATAGTTTTTTAAAAAGTTATTACCAGTCAGGAACCATTTTCATTGTAACCAACAGTTAACTAGACATTCAATAGCAATTATGTCAAATGGGAGCATTTACGTATTCCATTTATAGGTCACTAAATCTTACTAGGGCCTCCCAGCATTTTTTAAAAATCTTGAAACAGTTCTAAATGAGCTGTCACCTTTTTCGATTACAGTTTCATTAACTAAATGTCTTTTCTACAATTACATTTTTACAAGCAATTATTTCATGGATCCTTAATTTATTTTTACATTATGTATCCTTGTAAGACTAGCCCAAGAGGCATCTCAACTTTTCTCTACCAAGAGAAAAGGCAATTCATGGCTACCAGCTACTTATACTACCGTGTTTCTCACATAAGGCCGGGCCTTATTTTTTTTTGACCCCCGAAAAACCGGCTAGGCCGTCTTTTCGGGGGTGACTTATTCCCCCCACCCTTGCATCCTCGGGTGGGCGGGCGGCGACTCAGCTTGGATGTTCGGGAGACCTTCCGCCACCGTTAATTTCCCTTCCCCTTGCTGCCGTGGCGTTACAGCAACGCCGCGGCGTTGGCGCAGCCACGTGCAGCCAGTCAGGGCTCCTCCCTGCAACCGGAGCCCTGAGGAGACACTTGGCTTCAGGCGCTCCTGTGGCCGCCTTCCCTTTGCCTTCGATGGTAAGTGAATTATTTTAAAACCTCCGCTCATCCTATCAGGGCCGTGCGAGCTGAGCAGAGCCGGAAAGCAAGCCGCGGGTGTTTCCTGGTTCTGCCCAGCCCGTACGGCTCTGCCGCCGCCCTGGCGGGATGAGCGGAGGTTTTAAATAATTCACTTTGCCTTCGAAGGCAAAGGGAAGGCGGCCACAGGAGCGCCTGAAGCCAAGCTACCAACAACAAAAGGCAAATCCTCAAGGTGGGCTGGAGGGAGGTGGCTACGTGCCCCGGCTGCTTCAATGCAAGGTCCTGACTTGCAGCATCCTGCCGTTGCCGCCACGCCTTTCGCTGCCGCCTCCTCCTCTCCGACTGCGAACTCGTGTGCTTCGCCAACGCTCCGAGCGAGGCGAGCTCTTTCATAGCAGAGAGAGGGAAAGACGCCGGCGTGCTCCGAGAGGCTGGCTCTTTTCTCTGACATCTGACTGAATCTCTATCCCGCTCCTTTATCCTCACGACGGGTCGGCAGTGACGCTCTCTGGTGCGGCCACCTCAGCTTGCCAGCCTTGCCCGCTATGAGACGATACTGTGACAGCCGCTGCTGCCGCACTCCCCTCTCTTTCCTCGCCTCTCTCCTCCCTTCGCCGGCAGGAGGTGCGCGCCTGCTGCCACTGCCGCCGCTCCTGAGGCCATCTGGGGCAGGCAGGTGGGAAAGCAAGCAAGGTGGCTGCGCTGTCTTCTTTTTCCCTCAGCTAAGCGCCGCCGCTTGCGCCGCCACCGCCACCTGCGATGGGCGAGGAGGCGGCGGAGGCACCAAATGTCACCAAGGCAACGAGTGCCTCCCGCCGGGCCCTCCGCTCATCCCGCCAGGGCAGTGGCAGAGCCGTGCGCGCTGGGGAGAACTAGGAAACACCCGCGGCTTGCCTGCCACGGCCCTGGAGGCACTTCCTGTCAGCCTCGGCTAGAGAAAAGAGCCAGCCTCTCGGAGCACGCCGGCGTCTTTCCCTCTCTCTCTATGTATGAAAGAGCTCGCCTCGCTCGGAGCGTTTGGCGAACCACACGAGTTTCGCAGTCGGAGAGGGAGGAGGCGGCAGCGAAAAGGACGTGGCGGCAACGGCAGGATGCTGCAAGTCAGGACCTTGCATTGAAGCAGCCCGGGGGCACGTAGCCACCTCCCTCCAGCCCACCTTGAGGATTTGCCTTTGTTGTTGGTAGCTTGTTCAGGCGCTCCTGTGGCGCTTTTCTTTGCCTTCGAAGGCAAGTGAATTATTTTAAAACCTCCGCTCATCCCGCCAGGGCAGGCAGAGCCGTACGGGCTGGGCAGAACCAGGAAACACCCGCGGCTTGCTTTCCCGGCTCTGCTCAGCTCGCACGGCCCTGATAGGATGAGCGGAGGTTTTTAAAATAATTCACTTTACCATCGAAGGCAAAGGGAAGGCGGCCACAGGAGCACCTGAAGCCAAGTGTCTCCTCAGGGCTCCGGTTGCAGGGAGGAGCCCTGACTGGCTGCATGTGGCTGCGCCAAACAACGCGGCGTTGCTGTAACGCTACGGCAGCAAGGGGGAAGGGAAATTAACGGTGGCGGAAGGTCTCCTGATATGAAGTGCTCCACCAACGCAGGCAGCACCATATCCGGGCATGCAACAAAGTACTTCCTAACGGCAAGCCCCCCGCCATTCCCCACCCCCATTTCGCATGTTTAATATGGGCCTTAATTTGGGGGGAGGGGCTTAATTTGATTTTATGCCAATAAATCATGCTGGGGCTTCCTATTGGTGGAGGCCGTATTGTTGGAGAAACACGGTAATAAATTCACAATCCAATCCATCAGACTTCTTTAGTAATGTTTAACTTTGTCAAAAGTTATTTTACATTTTCCATCCCTGACTTTTAAAGTAACATCCTGCACAACAAAAGCAATACAGAATAACATTCTCCTTGCTCTTTCTCCAGGTTTTATTGCAAGTTCGGCTTTTTAAAATATAGCTGTTTAATAACTTAAGTATCTAAACCCTATCCAGAAACCTAATTGCTAACTAAACATTGTATTCATATAATTACAACCAGCCAAGAATTTATTCTGGCCCTACTTAAATCTAATCAATATTTTTATAATCAGTTAAGTCAGAATTGAGCCAAAATATCTGATCTAGCCTCAGGCTTTTCATTCTTTTATCCTTCATTTAAAGATACATAAGGTTAATGGGTACTTCACCACTATTGGTTCTCTTCCACAATAAATGTTAATGCTTTTGATCAGTTTCTTAATTAAGGCTGGTATAAAACGTTCCCCGTTTTTTTTTTAAATGTAACTTTTTTAAAAAGTTATGCGTGAGAAAAAAATTATCGATTTTTAAAAAATAATTTCAGAATTATTGGAAGTTATCAGAAATCTGAACAATTCAACAGAACTGCAAAAATGTTTCAAAGGGGGGATGAAATTAACTCGTTTTATAGAATAGATCCGTGGATCTTATTGGAGCTTCAGACCGCAGAAAGCCACAAACTCTGGCTTAACGGACTGCAGTCATTGTTTGCAGGTAAACCATGGTTTGGCTTAACCTTGTGTGGAAATCCAGCCAACTGCAGTTTGTTTAATAATTCACGAATTACGGCTCAGCATGATGGATGGATCTCATCCCTCACCCACCCACCCCCGTCCAAGCACTTTTAATTTAAAATTATTTCACCGAAACCGAGGCAACTGTGCAGGTCCCTCGGACCGCTTGCTACCACACTGAGGAGGAGGGGGGGTGGCAGGCATTTTGGGGGGAGAAGGAGGAGGACCGCAGGGGCCACTCCCGCTGTGTTTTCTGGGCGGAAGCGTTACCTGCACAGGTCGTCCAAGACGCTGCCGGGAATCTCAGGGCGTTTGGTCTCCATGGAGAAAGAGCGCAGCTCATCCCGGCGCAACGAGGCCCGAAGAGCGCACGACGCAGGCCTGAGGGGCAAAACCAAACGGGGCGAAGAGAGCTAAGGCGGGACCTCGCCGATTCCATCCCATAGGAAAGAAGGGGGCTTCGGGAGAACCAATCGGATCCCTCGACGTTCGAAGGGGCGGGTTGAGAAGAGATCGTAGCCAATCATCGTGACGTAACCAAGAAGAGAGCTCTCTGCTATGAACGAGCGATCCAGGAGGGCAGGCGGTTCACTGCCGCCAGCGGCGGGGCCGGGAAGGAGGACGGGGTGTTTTGGGGGTCGATCCCGCGTCTTTAAAAAAAAAAAAAAAAGATTACGGATTACAACCTCTTGCAGTTTTTACCTCAGAGTTCTTCCCCGTGGTCTGGCCACCGGCTTTGCGCATGCTTTGCATCGTAGCGTAGTCCCCGAGGCTGAAGCAAAGCCACAAAGAGTCCTAGTTAGCCGTTTAATTCCCCAATACTGTAGCTTGTAACTTAAAGCTGGATTCATGAGGTCCCGGCTCTGTTCCTTTTTTCTCAGAGTGATCCTGCTTATTTGTTTTAGTGATTGTGTCCATACAAGACACCCATGCTTAACTTAATGGTGTTTGCTGAATCCAGTTTTGTGGATTCAGAAAACCACCCACTTAAGTGGATAGTTTGCTACAACGCGTCTTATTTCTAGTTTGGTGTCTCTTCTGAAACGACCCAACGAGGATCCCAAAGGTGCTTCCCCCCCCCTTCAGTCAGAACTGAAGAAGCTTCTTGGATAAGAAGTGAAACATCTTCAAAGAGAAACCAGAAAGTCCAGTTGCCTCTTGGAGAGAAAAAAGTACTTTTGGGACAATCATGACCTGGATGACATTTACCCAATGGGCATAGCTGATCCAGGTGCTGGCCCATTCTAGGATGCTGAATTGCTATATTAGTGTCCCTAGCTCTTTTTAATAGACTATATATGCATTAGGCAATAAAAAATACATCAACTGGGATTTCATTTTTTTCTTTTTTTTGCAACTCCACAAAGGAGTTTTTACCTTTGAGCTACTTTAAAAGTGGGTATTATAACACTTAATATCATTCTGGCCATCTAAAGAAACTTGTCACTAATTGGATGAGTAATCATATGGGATTTTCAGAGAAGGGCTGTGTAAATTGTAAATGTATCTCTGAGTCCCGTTATGTTCAGTGGAAACAAGATAGGTGCCAATAGATTTGCAATCTAAAATTGAAATTCTAGATGGAAAAAAATGAAATTCTACTGGGAAATATGCCCTCCTGAACATAATGGGTGACTCATACTAATATACTTATTTCAACCATGGCTTATTCATCCCTATTTTTAGAACTTTAGAATATTAAAGAAACAATATATCTTTGGGATAGATGTTACAATGTTAATAATACTGTGGTGCTAGATAAAGTTTTTCCCCTATCTGATATATATAGTATTACATAGTATTTTAAATGTATGTTAAACAGTGACTATAAATTCTATAGATTATAGATTAAATTTTTAACTCTAATCCCCTTGGTATTGTTATTTGTTAAATTTTGCTATTTTTCAGGATTATGGGAGGTTTTTTTTCTCTCCCCCTCTTTTAATGATTTAATTCTTTTTTTTTTTTTTTGACTGATAAGACTTTACTGTTTCTGTTTTGATATTCTGTTTGTTGTACTAAAATGATTAAAATAGAAAAATGATGTATATAATAGGCATATAATGAATCAATAAAAAGAGCAAATCTTAAAGAACTAACCGCTGAACTGTTGCCATCTGTCATGTCTTTGGTATTTATTTGTCAGGAACTGTGGCCATGTATGTGTATACCATCTGCTCATAATTCTGTCCCTTATATAAATAGAAATTGCTTTTGTTTCTTCACAACATTTAAACATCTGTTCAACAATTCTTAAACTGCAATCAACACTGAGTTCTCTGTGTCTGAGAAAGATACTGTCTAATTTGAAGTTTTATTTGTGCATAATCCAGTTCAAAAATGGGAAGCCAAGCAAGACAATTTTGTGTCAGCCAGTCTCTGATAATGTAAAGGGGTTCATGCATATATTATAGATATCAGGAGAGGGGTTGTCTAAATATAATTGTGCCATGAAGACTTCCCTGAAATCTTTAAAACTGGGATTCTAGAATCTATACGGCTTTTGCTGAGATGGACTTATGAAACGGACTGATTCTGTTCAAATCTTTTGTAGTACTTTATAAATGTAAAAGAAGAGAGTGCAAAAATTGGCTTGAAATTCAACATTAAAAAAAAAAATTAAGATCGTGGCATCCAGTCCCATCATTTCCTGGCAAATAGAAGGGGAAGAAATGGAAGCAATATCAGATATTATTTTCTTGAGCTCCTAGATCAAATCAGATGGTGTCTGCAGCCAAGAAATTAAAAGATGCTTGCTCCTCGGGAGGAAAGCTATGGCAAAATCTAGACAGCATATTAAAAAGCAGAGACATCACCTTACTGACAAAAGTCTGTATAATCAAGGTTATAGAGGATGGGTAGATGGCATTATTGATGCAATGAACATGAATCTTGGGGACAATGGGGGATGGGAGAGCCTGGCATACTATTGTCCATGGGGTCGCAAGTAGTTGGGCACAACTTAACAATTGACCAACACTACTTGTGAATATACCTGTTTCACAGACATTCACAATACTGCAGGCTACCAGCCTGACAAAGAGTATGCATCCTAACATTAGTAATTCTGGTATATGACGAAGTATGGAATGTGGATAAAAAGAGATTGGAGCTTTACAAAGGGAGACCCAAGAGATCCTGCTAGAAATTGACGAGGCCTATAGAATTCAAATGAGCTACGCTCGACGTAACAGGTTACCTAGGGAAGTCCACATGCGATTTGCCAGGAAACAAGTACATGACATAATATACAAGATAACACAAGATGAAACATTGGTCTATAAAGATAAAAAAGTGCAAACTCTGAAGCAGGTTCCCAAGAAGGTGAGCGAACAGAGAAAAGACTATAAGTTTTTGGCAACAGAACTCATCCAGAAGAACGTAATGTTTCGATGGTTAATTCCAGAAGGCTTATTGGTAACATGGCAGGAAAAGAGGATCAGGATAGATAACTTAGACAAGGCGCAAGATTTCTATGAGCAGATTGGAGGAACAGAAGAAGAAAGCAGTGGTAGAGAGGAGCTAGAGACAGAAAGCCAAGAACAACAACAACAGCAAGATACAGGAGGCCTTGAACAAGAAGGAGAGAACAAGGAGGAGACTGAAGGAAGAAGATTAAGAACACGCCGGCAAAGAGAGACTAGAATTAACAGAAGACAAATAATATCCCACAAGTAGAAAGACGGAAACGGAAACGAAGCTATTATCATTAAACATAAATGGTCCAAACTCACCCATTAAAAGGAAACAGATACTATCTAGATTAGCCAAACAGAAATTAGAAATAGTATGCCTGCAAGAAGTCCATATTAAAAAACAATTCTGGAAATGTTTAGAATATCCTAAATTAGGAAGGTTATTTGTAGCCCTGGCAGATCAAAAACAGAAAGGGATAGCAGTATATGTTAAAAAAGAAATTAAGGCAGTAGAAAAATATCTAGACCCACAAGGGAGAACTTTGATACTTGAATTAGAATTAGGGTACAAGCCAATGTTATTATAATTTATGCGTCGAACTACAACCAAAGCCAATTCTATAAGGATTTACATGAGAGAATTGTTGAGATGGGACAAGATAATGTATGCATTGTGGGAGATCTTAATGCAGTAGTAGATATAAAGAAGGATTATTTTGGTAATGTAAAGCAGTGATCCCCAACCTTTCTTATGCCGCGGCCCGGTATCCCCAACCTTTTTTATGGCGCGCCCAGTACCGGCATTAGCTGGGGCCGCCATCTTTTTGATGAAAAAGTGCTTCTGGTGACCTTACCGGAAGCACTTTTCATCAAAAAGATGGCGCCACGAGATGAGCCGCCATCTTTTTGATGAAAAAGCTCCGGTGAGCTTTCTACCGAAAAGCTCACCGGAAGCACTTTTCATCAAAAAGATGGCGGCGCCAGCAAACCAGCGCCCGGTAGGACTTGTTCCACAGACCGGGACCGGTCCGCGGACCGGTGGTTGGGGACCCCTGATGTAAAGAACAAAAAGAAAAGGAAAATTTTGCCCAGATCTTTTTTCAATATGACACAGGAACTAAATTTGATGATCAATGGAGGAGAATAAATTTGGAGAAAAAAGAATTCACATTCTACTCTAATCTACACAAATCATGGTCTAGATTAGACATGGCATGGATGAACGCAGAACTAGGAAACCAATTAGATAAGGTAGAGATTATGACAAATGTATGGCTGATCATAACCCATTAAAAATAATTTGGAAAGGAAGGAAAAAGAAGAGTAGAAGGTGGATACTTAATCCCCAAATCTTAAAGGAGAAAGATTTTGTAGAGAAAATTAAAAAGAAATGGAATTTTTTTTTTAAGGAAAATACAGTGGAGCAAACATCATTACAGAATATATGGGATACAGCAGTCTTGAGGGGGCTGGCAATAGCATACAGAGTGAAAAGGAATAAAGAAAGATGGCAAAATAAGAATAAACTAGAGGAGGAGATTAAAGACCTAGAAAGTAGATTACAAAAAAAAAAGATGAAAAAACGAGGAGAGAAATGATTCTTACTAGGCATAAATTGAACATTATAAATCAGGAAGAGAGAGTCAAAGAGGTGAAAAGGGCAAAACAGATTTTTTTTTGAACATGCAAATAAACCAGGGAGGTGGTTAGCCCATAAATTAAGATTAGAAAAAGAAAGAAGGTTGATACAAGAATTGGAGGATGATGAGGGAAAATTAGAATACCGAATGACTAAGAAAAATAAAATAGTACAAAAATATTTTGAACAACTATATAGGGAGGATGGAATACACCCTAAGAGGATAGAACAATATTTGTCATGCCCCTGGTGGAGTTTGACTCTGAGGAAGAGGAGGAACAGCCAACAGGGAGTGGGAGTGTGGCTCCAGAGGTGGTGGATGAGGCTGGGGAAGGGCAGAGGCCGGAGGATCCAGGCCCATCCCCTATCCATCCTAGGTCACGTAGGGAGGAGAGGATCAGGGAAAAGTGAGGTCTACTCAAGAGGAGATTACCATGAGCCTCTGGGAGCTATGTATATAAATTTGCAATGCGCAGTTAGAATTGCTGAAGTCAATTAGTATTCAGCTTGAAAGAGGCTTATCTTTGCTGGCGTTCTTCCCATGGACTTTTCTCGGTTATTTTCCTGGAGTTTATAATTAGTTATCTAGGCTTGCTTCAGAACTGTCATCAATGCGGTTTGTTTTGGTTTTCTGTTTGCCTCATTATTTACTTTTGTGACTTTAAACTGTGCCTAATAAAACAGTGAAGTTAACTTGAAGGCTTTACCGGACTTTAATATATGTTTTGGGTTTTGGGTTATTTTGAGAAACTATGGGTCATCACATTTTGACTTCAGCCACCCCTTCAACTTATTTTTGCTTTTTGTGGGGTGACCATGGATCAGCTCAGAGCAGATTGCCCAGTTAACCCAGCAAGTGGCTCTTTTGACCACACAGGTGGCACAAATGCAAGCTGCCTGGCCACGCTGAAAATGCCCGGTAGCAGTGCCAGATAAATTTGATGGTTTGCTGGCCCAATTTCCAGCATTTTTGGGGCAGTGCCAGCTTTACATGAGCCTTCGGCCTGAGGACTTTCCCACTGACTGGGATAAGGTGGGGTTTTTGATTAGTTTGTTGTCAGGCTCTGCAGCACGTTGGGTGACACCTCTGCTGACCCAGCCCAACCAGGTGTTGGACAATTACGCTGAGTTTTGCCATCAGTTTCAGGCCATGTTTGAGGACCCTGTTCAAAGCCAAACAGCAAACAGACGTTTGAGAGAGTTGAAGCAGGGGTGTGGCTCACTCATGGATTATATTGCTAGTTTTCAGGTGGTTGCTCAGGATGTACAATGGAATAAGGCAGCGCTATTAGACCAGTTCCAGGGGGGTTTGTTGTCGGAGCTCCTGGATGAGTTGGAGCGCATTGAATGCCCTCACACCCTTCAGGACCTCATGCATTTGTGTCTTCGTATCGATGCTAGACTTCAGCAGCAATGGGTGCGACAACGGACAGAGACTGTATCTGTTTCCAGCAAGATGGTGCCCTTGGTGGAAGTGCCTTTGAAGGAACCCATGCAGTTGGGGGCTGGCCGCCCTCACCTGACTCAAGTAGAAAAGAATAGACGTGATGGTTTATGCCTCTATTGTGGCAATCAAAGCCATTTTGCGGCCAAGTGTCCTGTTAAGACATCCACAGCAGCAACACCTGCGGTGGCGGGAAATGAGCATCGCTCGGCTTAAGGGCGTCTGCAGGTTGGGGTGTAAAGTCCATAGGCCCGCCATCTTCACCAATCTTGCCACCCTCGCCACCTTTGACATCTTTGACATCTCCACCACAGTCGCTATTGATGAAGCATCTTGTGCTGCCAGCAAGTGTGTTTGTGCCTGGTGTGGGAGCGGTGGAGATCCCAGCTTTGGTCTACTCAGGACAATTTCATGGATGCTCATTTTGTCAAGCAATGGTTCATTCCTCAGAACAGGTATCCCCACCAGTAATGGTGGAGATTGATGGTCGGCCCCTTTGTTCGGGACCTGTGGTTGCTGCAACCAAACCCCTTTGCATGCATATTGGGCAGCATGTGGAGGAAACCGTGTTTTACATTACTGCAGTGCCTCATTTTCCGGTGGTGCTGGGTTTGGAGTGGCTACAGACCCATGATCCACAGATTGTCTGGTAGTCTGGAGCTGTGCAGTTCCTTGATAGGAAGTGTGCCAACCATTGCTTGCGCTCCTGTGCAGGGAGTGTGGCTACGCCCATAGACCTGGATCTACCTGTGGAGTTGGTGGACTTTGCTGATGTGTTTGGGGAGAAGGAGGCGGATCAGTTGCCTCCGCATCGGGTGTATGACTGTCCAATCGACTTGTTGCCTGATGCAAAATTGCCGGTGGGTCAGATACATTCCCTGTCGGAACTGGAGTTGGCCGCGTTGTAGGATTTTATTGACAAGAACCTCCAGAAAGGGTTTATCCAGCCTTCTACCTCCCCATTGGCTGCACCGGTGTTTATTGTAAAAAAGAAATTGGGGAAGCTATGTTTGTGTTGTGATTACTGCAAGTTGAATGCAATCACAGTGAGGAATCGGTACCCGCTTCCCCTCATCCCTCAATTGATTGAGTGGCTTGGTCAAGCTAAGATCTTCACGAAGTTGGATTTGCGTGGGGCCTACAATCTGGTTCACATTCATGCAGGGGATGAGTGGAAAACAGCTTTCCAGACGAGGTACAGGCATTTTGAGTATACCATGATGCCTTTTGGATTAACCAATGCCCCAGCTGTGTTCATGCATTTCATACACAATGTTCTCTGTGATTTGTTGGATCAATTCATGGTCATTTATTTAGATTTTGATTTACTCAGACTTCCTGCAGAAACATTGGCAGCGTGTGTGGCTAGTGTTGCAACATTTGCGTGATAACCACCTGTTTGCTAAACGTGAGAAGTGTCAGTTTGTACAAACCACGATTGACTTCTTGGGACATCGTATTTCACCTGCTGGGGTGGAAATGGACCTGGAAAAAATTCAATTGTTGCAGGAGTGGGAACCTCCACAGCAGGTTAAGGATGTGCAATGACTGTTGAGGTTTGCGAACTACTACCGCACATTTATTCCCTGCTCCCCTTTCTAATCTGCTCAAGAAGGGGGAGAGGTTCCATTGGGGTGCTGAGGAGCAGGCAGCTTTAGAGGTGTTGAAAGTCGCCTTTGCTTCTGAGCCTATCCTCAAGCACCCTGATCCAGGCCAGCCATTTGTGGTGGAAACAGATGCTTCCAATGTGGCTGTTGGTGCAGTGCTCCTCCAGGCCTATGCTCCCGCAGGCACCTTGTTCCCATGCGCTTATTATTCCCGGAAGTTGTCGGCTCCAGAGCGCAACTATACGATTTGGGACAAGGAGCTATTGGTGGTTAAGGTTGCTTTGAGACATGGCGGCACCACCTGGAGGGGGCTCATCACCAAATCGAGGTTCGGACGGATCATCGCAATTTGGAACACCTGCGTACAGCTCGGACAATGAACCATCGTCAAGTGAGATGGTCCTTATTCTTTGCTTGATTTGATTTCCAGGTGACCTATATTCCGAGTGGAGGGAATCAATGTGCCGATGCCCCATCTCAGAAGCCCGAGTATACCCGAAGGGAGGATAAAAGCTTGCCCCGGACGGTGATTCCGTTGGAGCGGTTTGCGGCCACCGAGGAACCTGTGGACCTTCAAGTGAGGATTCAGGAGGCGCAGTGGCAGGACCAATTTATGACAGCTCAACGTCGAGAATTGGATGAGAATGGGAGACAAGAGACTCCTTGGGCATATATTGGGGACCTGTTGCGGTTCCGTGATCACATTTATGTGCCTGGAGGTCCTCTTCGTGGCCTTATCGTACATCAATGTCATGATAGTCCGGTGGCAGGACACTTTGGGGTGTTCAAAACACTGCACCACATCTCTAGGACATTTTGGTGGCCGAGACTTAAACATGATTTGTCGGGATATGTGGCGTCCTGTGGGTATGCTCCTGGTGCGCCCCCTGGTCTATTGCAGCCCTTGCCCATGCCAGAATGACGATGGGGGGCAGTTTCATTGGATTTCATCATTGAGTTACCACCATCGAATGGTGCCACAACCATTTTGTTAGTGGTGGATATGTTGACTAAAATGGCCCACTTTATTCCATGTGCAGGGTCTTCCATCGGCCAAGATAACGGCTCCTATCTCCTATGTTTTCTGGTGTCATGGGTTACCAGACCGCATGGTATCAGATCAGGGGGTACAATTTACGGCACGCTTCTGGAAGACCCTACTCGTGAAAGTGCAGGTTCAGACGTGTCTGTCATCTGCTCATCACCCCGAAACTGATGGGGGGACAGAGAAAGTGAATGCTATTTTGGAGCAGTACCCCCACTGTTTCAGCAATACTCAACAAGACAATTGGGTGTAGGTGCTGCCGGTAGTGGAGTTCGCTTATAACAATGCTCAACATGCATCCACCTGTGTGTCCCCTTTCTTTGCTAACTAGGGGTTTCATCCACGACTTTTCCCTTTAGCCCTGTCTGACTTCCCAGTTCTGACAGGGGATACATTTTTGCAGGAGTTAAAAGCTGTGCACCACATGGTCCATGATCAACTAGAGAAAGCCAAGGAAGTTTTTGCAGACTGATATCGTCGTGATGTTCCACCTTCAGTGGTCAGTGATTGGGTTTGGCACTCTACTCGATATTTACCAATGATACGACCATCGAAAAAGCTTGATCACCATTACTTGGGACCTTTTCTAGTCGAGGCGGTGATCAATCCTGTGGCTTATCATCTCTCCCATGGACCATGCGTATCCATCCTGTTTTTAATCGTTCCCTGTTAGTCCCTGCCTTGCCCGACAGTCCACATAGACTTGCTCCATCACAGCTGGCCCCAGTAGCCCCTCTGGGAGAGGAGGAATACGAAGTGGATAGCATCCGAGATTCACGCCAGTTGCGGGGCCAATTTCAGTATTTGGTGGCATGGAAAGGTTATGGACCAGAGGACTTCACCTGGGTCGATGCCACTAATGTTCATGCTCCTCGTTTGGTCCAGGACTTTCACGCTCAGTTTCCTCAACAGCCTCGTCCACCTGGTCCCGGGGGAGGAGGCCCTGCGGGGGGGGGATAGTGTCATTTACTTTTGTGACTTTAAACTGTGTCTAATAAAACAGTGAAGTTGTTGAAGGGTTTACCGGACTTTAACATATGTTTTGGGTTTTGGGTTATTTTGAGAGACTACGGGTCATCACAATATTTGAAAAGGAAAGGTCTCCCAAAAATTAGAGAGGAACAGAAAGAGATATTAAATAAAGAAATAACAGTGATGAAATTGAAAAGGGCGGTGGAAAGGCAGAAAAATAATAAGATGCCAGGGCCGGATGGTCTTCCAGCGGAACTGTATAAATGTATTTATGAATGTCTTGAAACAGTGATGTTAGATATGTACAAATTACCCGACTCATGGAGAGAAGCAAATATCTCACTAATTCCTAAAGAAGATTTAGATCACAAACAGATTAAAAATTATAGACCAATATCACTTTTGAACGTATACTATAAAATATTCACAACAATAATGTTGGAAAGATTAAAAATTATATTAAATGAACTTATTCATATTGACCAGAATGGCTTTCTACCTTCTAGACAGATAAGAAACAATACAAGGATAGTATTAAATGTATTAGAATACTATGAGGCCCACCCGGAAAAGCAGGCAGCATTGATTTTCTTGGATTCTCAGAAGGCCTTGGACAATCTCAGCTGGCAGTTCTTGATCCAACAGGTCGAAAATATGGGATTTGGATTTAAATTCAAGAAAATGATAGGCACAATTTATTCGAACCAAAAAGCTAGGGTAATTATAAATGGGGAGATTACTGAAAACAATTATGATTATGAAAGGTGTTAGGCAGGGATGTCCAATGTCGCCTCTGCTTTTTATCTTGACCATGGAAGTGCTTTTAAATCAGATTAGGCACAGAAAGGAGATAACTGGACAACTTAGTGTTTTTTGTGGAAGATCCAATGGAGTCAGGGACCTAACTAATTCAAGAATTAGAAGAAGATGGGGTGGTAGTAGGACTAAAAATTAATAAAGATAAAACAAAAGTAATAACCAAAATTTGATAGAAAGTCAAAAAAAAAAAAAAAAAGAATTGGAAAAGAAATTGGGATTACAAAGTGTCAAAAAAATTAAATATTCAGGAATCTGGTTAACAGGAAGATGCTCTTCCATAAAAGAGGATAATTATATGAAATTACTTTTACAGGTCAATTGGGGAAAATTACAACTATCACTATTAGGTTGAATAGCGGCCATAAAAATGAACATACTACCGAAGTAAATATATTATTTTCGAACAATATCTATAAAATTGGATAAGAACTTTTTTCAGGAATTAGATAGGACGGTAATGAAATTTATATGGATGGGGGAAAAAGCACGAATAAAATTGAAAACGTTACAAGATAGTAGAACCAGAGGCAGCCTTGGACTCCCAAAATGGGAAACATATTATCAAGCAGCAATTTTACTATGGGTTAAGGAGTGGATAAATTTAAAAAATAAAAGAATTTTGGCGATAGAAGGTCATGAACTGCAAATTGGGTGGCATGCCTTTCTATGGGATAAAAAGAATAAGATCCACTCCTATTTCCATAGACATTTGATAAGGGACTCACTTTTACAAACATGGGACAAAATAAAAAAAGCATTATTTGAAAAGACCAAACTGGATCTTACCCATGGAAGGTATATTATATCCAAATACAAGGGACATTAAAAAAATGATTAGATATAAAGAATTGGTAGATGAACAAGGGGAATTAAAAACACAGGATAAACTAAAAGAACAAGGGATAACATTAGACTGGTGGGTATATTTGCAAATTCAAACTAAATTTAAGAAAGATGTAAAGGAACTAGGAATAGATAAAGATTTACAAAAATTGGACCAAATATTGACAGGCAAAGATATAAAATTTATAACGCGAACATACAATTACCTGCTGGAGGAGGAATTAGAGGAGGAAATTGTTAAGGGACCAATGATTGCCTGGGTGAGAAATGTGGGTCATAATATAAGTTTGGATGAGTGGGAAAAGACTTGGACCGAGAACTGGAAGCTGACTTTGTCGACAGTATTCAAAAAAAATCAATACAAAATGTTTCGTAGATGGCACCTAGCACTGGCACGACTGGCAAAATGTATCCAACCTTGAAACCGGAATGCTGGAAGCGCAAACAAAAGAAAGGAACATTTTCCATATATGGTGGCAGTGTATAGAGGTCAAAAAATACTGGAAGAAAATACAGAGATGGTTCTTCGAGATTACAAAATATAAATTGAAATTGAAACCCAAAACTTTTTTATTAGGTATGATTAAAGGGAATTTGAATAAAGATAAAAGATACCTTATTGTACACATCTTAACTGCAGCAAGAATCACGTTAGCGCAAAATTGGAAGAGTGATAAAATACCACCAGATGAAGTTTTGATTCAAAAAATAATGGACTGTGCTGAACTAGATACATTCACTATGGAACTGAAAGGCAAAGAGGAGCGAGAATACTATGCGAAATGGGAGAGGTGGTATGAATGGGTGAAGAATAAGGATAAAAATAATGTATAGTCACAAAACATGTATATACAATGACACAATAACTGTTAATGGAAATGAGATTTTTGTATTTTTTTTTAAAGAATAAAAATTTAATTAAAAAAAAGAGAGATTGGAGCTTTTAAACTTGGATAGAGTATTCTGGCAGAAATTGCTAGGGCTGGAATGAAAAGGAATGAGATTTTAAAACACTTTCCAAGTCTCTAATTAAAGTTTGGAATCTCTAAGAAGTTAGAACAGTGTAATGAAAGCAGAAGGAATAGCTGTTTCAAGAGTCCTCTATTTATGTAAAAATGGGAAAGATATTCAGGCAAGAAATATTAACCGTAACAGTATAGCAGAGTTGGGAAGGAGCTTGGAGGACCTAATCAAACCTGCTGCTCAGGAGTTAGGTTTGATTGCTATTCCTTTGTGTTGTGCTAAAATGATATTTTACCATTATTTCTATACAAACTTGCAAACTCTGATTTTACCCATTTTTCAACTTGGGTATGAAGATACTTATTTTCTTTATTTTTCTTTATTTTGTCTCAATACCAATACTTCTCCAAAACAAAACACATCATTTGCAGTAGATGAGAACCAAAACATGTCTGCAAATGCTTTGCATTTTGGGGTAATTTTTTTAAAAAATTGCCAGTCATTTCACTGTGATCTGAAAAGCTTTATAACTGATAATGCACCAACATTGATTATTTGCAACTTAATAGCAGAAGTTAAAAAGATTTGACAGATTACTTGTCTTTTTAAATAAAATTTAACTGGTCTATCTGCAGAGGAAAGAACAACTACCTAATCTAATCACGTGCATCTATGCTCCACAGCCAGGATGTTGCACTATTGAAATTAGTTTCGGTTTTTTGGCACTTCTTTTCAGTCTCCAGAAAAAAAACCATGTTGTTACAGGCTTGTATCAAGCATCAGTGTTAGAGCGAGCACATCAAGACTTGGAGGGCTTCCTGGTAGGAAAATTGAGAGTCCCAACCTTCCACGCTACATGATAGGCTTAGCCATTCAACAACTGCAATATGCTAAGGAATGGCTTTATTAAAATCCGGATATTGGAATTTTGACTACTTGGCTGTTGGAGCCTAACAGTATTTGAAATAAATACATGTGTGTTTCATACATCAGGTTTAGCTATTATGGGACTTATAATATTGTGAGAACTTGATCTATAAATTATTCCTATTATGTGAATATTTCCACTGTAGATTAACTGCTTAAGTTTTTGTTCTTATAACTAGATGGGGAAAGGATGTGCAAGCAATGTGGCCCTTTAAAAACATTAGCACTCTGATAGACTAAATAATTTTTATTGTGTTTCATTTTACTATTTTATAAAATAATTACCGTACTTGTAGAAGTACTGGTAATTATGTTTTTCACACACACTCTTATTGTCACAAGGTAAGTTCTAACATAGGCTGTCTTCCGGTGCTCAGTTTGCCTTCTTTATTGGTAGTAAGACACAAATATTTTGGTATCATGTCTTTCACCACAGATGTAGAGGGCAGCACACCAGGTAGCAGCTCTCATGGTTTCAAAACTGTTTTGCACAAATGCTGAAATGCTTTCTTAGCAATCAACTATTGTAGTACCAAAGCAGAAGGTGTTCTTATCAGGGCACAGCTTTAAGCAGTAATTTATGGTGCTATTCTTGTTCAGAGTGATCCAGTCTCTATCCAGATCAACAGAACTGAGTGCTAGAGCCCAATTCCAATATTTGTATCTTGCATATTAAGCCTACTTCAAGAGATAGTCTTGGTTTGATGGTAGTTTCACCTCTGAGCATCTTCTGAACAGAATAGTAGGGTTATGTGTACTTTGCAGCCTGAATCCCCTCTCCCCAAGGCAAAATTAGATCTTTTGACTGGGCAAAATTAGATCTGTTGACTCTGGTAAATTGTGGAATTAAAGATGAAAGGAAATGGCACCGCCGGTACCATCAAATGTCCAAATGAAGACAGCCCCCTGCTGAAAATCAACAATAAACATGTTTTTTTTCTGTGTTCTTTCTTGCATGGATTTCATACGGGACACCCGAGATTTCGATCCACACCTCAACGGTGCGAATCGTTTTCCATCGAAAAAAGCAACTTCAGTGAGGAGCCTCCATCATAACACCGGAGCCCCGAAGGCGTGTGGATGAGGAAGAAGAGGCAAAGCTCCCTTGCCTCATGACCACTTGCCCGCTCTTGTCGGCGCTCTTGGGTGTGGCATAAATCGCAGCCCCGAGGCAGGAGGGAGGACGGTGGGTGGGTGGGTAGGCTGGCCGTGTCAGTGCTGACGCGCTCGCACACGGATCCCGTGCGGTGACGTTGCCCTTCTCCCTTTCTCTCGCTCTTCCTTCCCCCTCCTAGCCTAGAGGCCGACGGCTGGCTACTCCCCGCGAGAAAGGCGCAGCCTCAGCCCCACTGCGGGATTCTGCTCTTGGCACTGAGTGGAGCCGAAGGCAAAGCGACAGCCGCGCCAAAGGGTCTCCGCAATGACGGCGTCCTGGAGGGAGAGATTCGACAAGTTCCTGCACGAGAAGAACTGCCTGACCAATGTGCTGGCTAAAATTGAGAGCAAGACCGGCGTCAGCAGGTCCTACGTCGCCATCGGTGAGTGTTGTGCTTCATCCCCACCCAGCCTTGCAAAGGGAATTTGGCCCGCCGAAGCTTCGATGTTCTCTAACGGTGGGGGAGGAGCGGGAGGAATGGAGGCTTCTCTGGAAGACGAACCTCGCCTTGGAGTGGACGTTTGTTTGCTTTGCTAGCAGATGTGGCCTTGGCTCGCCTCCGAAGGCTCTGAAGTCTTTCTTCCCTTCTCCAGGCCACGGCCCAGTGACAATATGGGCCTGTCTGTAAGATGCTGCAATGACTGGCGCGATCTTTCCAGCTAGGAGGGGTAGCCAGCCTTGTCTTAAGTATGCAACCTTCCCTCTCAGCTTGTTTTGTTCTTCCACTGCACCCTTAGGGCATAGTGAGAACTTGACGGCTCTCCTCCACCTCGCCACACGGAGAATGGTGGCGCGCAGGTAGTCCTCGACTTACAACCACAAGTGAGCCTCAAATTTATGCTGCTAAGTGAGAAATTTCTTCAGTGAGCTTTGCCCCAATTTTATGACTTTTCTTGCCACATCTGTTAAGTGAATCACTGCAGTTGCTAAATTGGTAACCCAGTTGATAAGTGAATCTGGCTTCCTCATAGACTTTGCTTCTTGCAGAAGGTGATTACATGACCCTGGGACACTGTCACCGTCATAAATGTGAATCAGTTGTCAAGCACCCGAATGTAAATCATGTTACCATGGGGATGCTGCGACCGTCCTAAGTGTGAAAAATGGCCATGTCACTAAGTAAACTGTTGTAAGTCAAGGACTACTTGTACTTGGAGCTTCTACTTTCTATCATATTTATTGATAATCTTGCAGGGCATCTTGTGAGGGTAGTTCAGAGAAATGCTGGCCAAAACTCCTGGGATATTGAATGATGAAATAGTAGCCTGGCTGGCAGGGCTCCAGTTACGGCAGATTAGATTCCCCCGCCCTTTACAGCTCTTCAGGGCAACTTCTAAGGCTAAGCCTTCTTGTGGGGGGAAAAAGAGCTTGGAAGTGTAAATGGGATCATCTCCTCAGGAAACAGAACTCCCTTCAGTAGTTTTAGGGAAAGCATAATTGTACATAAATAAAGGGTAGTAATTGACTCACTGACCTGTCTTTGATTTCCTCTCTCATCTGGCATGCATCCCTTTAGTATAACAGGTTAGCTCCTTCTTTCATTCCTGTTTTGTCCCCACCCTTTCCTATGTCTTCTATCTGAAACTTGTAGGCAAATGGCAAGCTGACTTCATCCTGAATGTAACTTTTGGTAAGAGTGAGTGAGCTGAAAGTTTGGCCCTATGGAAATATTTTCCATTTCTTCTCTGTTTCTTCTTTGAATAAAAGGTTGCTCCTCTATGTAACAGGACCTCATCACGTTTCCCATCCATCTAGTAAGTCTCCATCTTGATTGATGGATTGACTTTCTGCTTTTTCTTTCAGCCATTATTGCTGTGCTGGCTATTTACTTGGTTATTGGCTATGGAGCATCATTGCTGTGCAACCTGATCGGATTTGGTTATCCTGCATATATCTCGTAAGTATTCTGGCAGCTAACCCTTCTCTTGCTACATGCTGGGAGTTGGTTACGGGTGAAAGATAATATTATTTCTCGGGCATGTGGTTGCCAATAGTTTGCAAACCATTACACTGTGGTGACTGGGCTTTTATTCCCAGGCAGTGATTGCATTTGCCAGATTGCTTTTGAAATCAGCCTGTGGCATTTTAGAGATTGGGAATAAGAAGATTGGGTGCAGATGCCAATTGCAGGCCTCATTGTAGTCCTTTGCATGTTGCTGCAATGTTAGAACCAGCCATAGGCTAAAGATGAGGCGACGAACCAATGCATTGCGATAGTGTTTTGCTCTGTGTATTCCATCTCTTACTATGGAATCTACATGTACTCAGAAGGAACAAGACTGAAGGTTGCTGCTGAATGTTTTCAGCAGCTGATTTGGATTAGAGCTGCAACTCACCATTCTGTAATTTTTCTGGGAGGATTGGAAAATATATGCTGTCTTCAGTGAAATGGGTTAGGATGCGACATTAGGATGCCCTGGTTAGTGGAGAGAAACAATTTCAGATTGTGTTTCACTTACTTAAATATAAGTAAGTCCTGTAGTAAAGGAAACCTCAGGGAGGTATATTGTTTACCGCTGCAGTATGGTATAAGAACTTAGTATTTGAAACTGCTGGTGCAGATCAGACATTAGAGGCAGAGTTTTTCAACTGTTTTGTGCTATTTCTAAGATGGTTGAAAATGTTCAGTTTTGAATATTGTCCAGGATGTATTTGCATGTATGAATCCCATCCAAGGGCTAAAATTAGTATTTCACTGCCATTTCTAATTTGGGTTCATTTCTTTAAATAATATTTGGGGACCTGTATTTTTCTTAAGTTTCAAAATCACTGCAGCACTTCAGCAATAGTTAGAAATAGTGAGACATTTGAATGTTGTATAATCTGTCTTGCCTGTTTTAAAAATGACTACGTTCTAAATAGGACTAGTTAAGAGTTCAGGATTTTATGTCTTTGTTGCCATCTATTGATGAACCAGATTCTCAGCTCAGAAGAAAATAGGAAATGTATAACTGGGACTGTGTTTAAAAATATCTAAAATAGGAATCAGGACTAGGAAGGTGTTGAGCAAGGGGTAACATTAATAATACATTACTTATTTGATGATACTTTGAAGCTGTATTTTGTGATGGTAAAAGAAAAACCAGATAGTGTACAAGTCCATATGTATGTTCGACTGCTATATGGTTAATAGATTTAAATTGATTAAATAGCACAAATAAAGGATTACATTTTTCTGCACCCAGCACTGCAGTCAATTTAAATGTCCACTCCTGCTGCTGTCAACAAAGACAAAAAATATCTGGAAATATCCCACATAAAGTCACCTTTCAATGAAGAAACGATCTTAATGGACTATTTCATATCACTCTTGACAAATGTGTTTGAAGGCCACAGCTATATTATATTATGTCATCTCTGCATTGTGTTTTGCTAATCTCCATTTTGATTATAATAATGCTTCACAGAAAACTTGCATGTGTGCATTCCTCCTTCGCTCCTTTAAAAATAAAACTGCAAGGAATGAAAGAACTGACAGAAAAACATTGATTATTCTTGCAACACTTACTGTTTTCTGAGAGAACAGCTACTTTAGGGTTAAGACAATATTGGCTGGACTAGATACGCGGATATCATGGGCACAGATATGGCTTAGCCAATTTTGCTCCATGATCTCAATATGGATAATCAGTTTCAACTAGCCACAATATTGCTGTCACGTGGATCAGATCTGTGCCTTTATTGCAGGGGTGTCAAACTTGATTTCATTGAGGGCCACATCAGGTTTGTGTTTGACCTCTGGGGGCCGGGTTGGCCCAAGCACTCGGCCAGCAAAAGCGAGTTCCTGAGCTCTATTTCCAGCTGCAACGGCCTCTTGCAACCTTCTGCCAGCAAAAATAAAGTTTGGGAGAGCCGCACACAGCTCTCCTGAGCTCCGTTTTCACTGGCAGAGGCACTGCAGGCCAGTCCCTTGCTGTTTCAGAATGGCCCTATGGGCCAGATTTAAGCAGCCCACGGGCCAAATCCGCCCCCGGGCCTTGAGTTTGACACCCTGCTTTATTGTATCACAAGCTCTCTTATACACATGTTTACCATTTAATGATCTGTATGTTTGATTTATTCATTATATAATGATTAGCCAATCCAAATAATGCAATATTGCTCAATGTTGTCAGTTCACACCTATGGAAATCATTTTTTTTCTTTTCTTCCTCCCAGTTTACAGCTTAATTTCTGTTAGACCTGTTTTGAAATACTTTGATAAAACACAGGGCAACATTTTGAAGCAGCTTCAAAACTGTTTGAAAAGTTTGTATTTACCATAGGGTCTCCCTTAGATATATTACTTTCTGTTCAGAGTTTAATAACTTCTGTATTTTGTGGTTGGAAATTCATGTTTCCTGTAAAAAATGGTATAACCATTAACATTTAACTCATTGGTGCAAGAAGGTAGCAGAAATGAGTCAGTAAAATGGCATACAAGTAGAAGGGGTGAATCTCCAATAGAATGCATTGGGTTCTTTAAGACTTATTAAATATTGATGCTCCCAGCAAGGATATAATGCAGCTTGGGAAGACAAGTCTCTATTGAAATTGCTTTTCCAGATGCATAAACATAGCAGTGAGGACAAATGGTGAAGAAGTGCAGCATGCATGACATGCAAAGAATGTTTGTGGAGCATGGAAAAATGGATAGCCATTGGGTATTTCATATGCAAAATGTTACACATATCAAAATAGGCAAAATATGATACAGCATATGGCTAGTCATGTGGTTTTAATCTGACTATGAATGCAAATTGAATGCAAATATCTCTGGATCAGTTTTTGTTGTTGCTGGTGCTATTTTTTTATATGAACCAACAGAGTTTTCCTCCAAAATATAATTCAGATTACTTATGTAATTATACAGTCATGAAGGCTGTTTGTTGAGTAGCTGTGTAATCCTGAGAAAAAAATGCTGCTTTAAAACATTACACACAGGTGTTACATTAGCATTTCAATTTGCTCTGAAACAACTGTGAGAAATTAAATCTGAAACTTGCACAGCTCTCATAGAATATTTTGTAGGCATCATAAATCTGTTAAAAGAAGGATGATAGGTTATGGCTACATGAATAGGTAGCATTTATTGAGTTGTTTTTTGCCCAACATCTCAGAAATTAAGGCAGGCATAATCACCATTTAACTAGGCAGGGACAGGAGATTGGCTGAGTAAATGAGATTATTGCTGTCTCAGATTTAGTTACTAACATAACTACTAAGTTACTAACTGGGCTGGAAAAGACTTAGTCTGCAATACTGAAGTGTCTTAATTTTGAGGTCCCAAAAGTTTTTTTTCAAAAGGCAACTGGACTTTTTTTCTTCCTTGAAGACATTTTGCTTCTCATCCAAAAAGCTTTCTGGAGCTTGAAAAAGCACTTTTAGCAAAACCATGACCTGGATGACGGATAATCTCCACGGACACTTACATTCAAGGCTGACTATAGTGGGCAAATTCTTAAAGGACAAAATCAGCTCCTGTTCCTGATTTAAAAAAATAAAATAAAAACTTTCAAAAAGATTAATTTTAGTAGTTCTTCATATTATATTTCTCCCGCAGGTATTATTTTCTGCTCTTGTGATTTCATGTGTACAACTTAATTTATTCATTTTTTAAAAAGAAATGAAGTACTTGAAATGTGGATATCTTCCTGTAAAGCAACAATTCTATTGCTGACTGAATTTTTCAAAACATAAAGGGGAAAAAAGAAGAAAAAAGTTTAAAAAAATTCAATGTATGTCTTGTCCCATCACTGTTGACCACAGTATGTCATCATGCCTTAATAGTAGCAATTTCATCTCTTATTTGGTGAGATTACTGTTGTCTTGTATCCAACCCTTGAGGAATCAGAGTTAAAACTGTTGTTTCAGTACTAACGTGAAACATGCATTTCCCGTATTATTCTTATATTAACCAAGGATAGCCTCAAAGTGTATGAAATCGCTTTACCCCTCATTATCTTGCAGGGAAACTCAAATGACTATTAATGTTTTTCAGAAGTGGTGAAAGGTACAGGCTGTGTCCTTAGGGGCCAACCTCTATTATTATGGTCTTTTCTCAGCCAATCATTGTTCTGTGATTGATGATTAGTGAACTGGAGGCTGAAACATATAAAGAACAGTTGCTGGAATTGGGTGTGTCTAGTTTAATGAAAAGAAGGACTAAGGGAGACATGATAGCAGTGTTCAGATATCTCAGGGGCTGCCACAAAGAAGAGGGAGTCAATCTATTTTCCAAAGCTCCTGAGGGCAGGAGAAGAAGCAATGGGTGGAAACTAATCAAGGAGAGAAGCAACCTAGAACTAAAGAGAAATTTCCTGACAAAACAATTAATCAGTGGAACAGTTTGCCTCCAGAACCTGTGAATTCTCCAACACTGGAAGTTTTTAAGAAATTGGATAACCATTTGTCTGAAATGCTATAGGGTTCCTGCCTAAGCAGGGGGTTGGACTAGAAGACCTCCAAGGTCCATTCCGACTCTGTTATTCTATTCTCTCCATCAGCCCTATATTTCCTGTGTTCCTTTCAGAACCCTTTTCCTTTTTTTCCCCCCACACACATTCCCTCCAGAGAACATTCAAAGGAGTTGAGAGCAGAATTTAGTATTTCATTTGGAGAAGTAGAAAGGGTTACCACTTCCCCTGTATTTGTCAATTTCAGACACTTCCCCTCCAATGAAGTAAAGGAGTGGTTGTCCAGCAACTAGTAAGTTCCATTCTATAGAACCTACCAGTAGGTAGTTGTACAAATAGATGCAGAATATGTCTTCCTTATTTTGGAGGTGGTTTCTGCCTGATATGCTCCCATATATTTCTTTATTTTGCAATATTTTAAAAGTTGAAAAATGCTCAATTAGACATCCAGAGTAGGGACAATCAGTTCACAATCCACAACATGGGCAGACTTCTGAAGAAAAACTTATCCTATTATGCCTGCCATGCCTTAATTGGTGGAAGTTGTCTGTATTGGTTACTGATTTCTGAAAGAAAACAGTAATAAAGTAAAAAAAAACAGATAGTGCTTGATTAACTATGGTAATTAGGAGCAGAAACTCTGTCACTAAGCAATGTGTTCATAAAGCATGACCTCATGTGACCACAACAACTTAACAGCAGTTCCAACAGTTTGGGTTACAGTTGTTAGATGGGACATTATGTGGTGGCCATTTGCAACCTCCTGCTGGCTTCTCCATTGACTTTGCTTATCAGAAACCAACAGTAAAGGTCAGAAATGGTGATCACATGACCACTGGACACTGTGACTTGTAACTGGGAGCTGGTTGCCAAGCACCCAAATCATGGTCACATTACTGTAGGGACACTGCAACTGCCATCACTCTGAGGTCCATCTGTAACTCTCCTTGTTCAGCATCATCAAAATGTGGAATAGTTTTTGAATAAGTGACCTAACCAAAGACTGCATGTAGCAATTACCTTGCCTATCATGGTATTTTCCTATTGTGTGAGTGAGTCTATTCAATGAGTTAAAACAGATGCAGAGGAGACAGAGGAGGAATTGACAAACTTAAAGGTAGGTGATAGTGTCTTAACTTAGGTTTTCCTTTCAGAGAAGCAAAACCTTTTTTATTAACACAACTCTGAGCTTTGTTGCTTTCTTTCTAGGTTCTCTGTTAAGAGATATTGTGTGTGTACGTATAATGTCTATCTGGGTTAACTTTTCATTGCACTCATTTCTCTCCTATTTCAAGCTAAATATTCCTCCATTATCTTCCTATTTATCCAAAAAAGCAGCCATAATGTGATACATGCTCTCCCGTGTATAGTCCCCCATCTTCCCATTTCCCACTTTCTCCCCTCGCTCTTCTGCTAGGAGTTATTAGCATAACAATTTGCATTATTCATAGCAAGTAATGCATGTAGTAAGTAATATACCTAATTTGCTGAAAAACTCCATTTTTGTTCCAGATGCCATCCAAAAGCAAAAAATAAAATGGTATAAGACTTCTGGAAGAGATCATCCATATATTTGTGGTCACATATCACTAGTGTGTTGATAATACTCAGGGACAATCTGTCAGATTCAGTTCTCAGAGTTATGTGGGTCTAAATGGAATGAAACAATCTGAAGTTGAATCTAAAAAAGATGGAGTTGCTGTTTATCCAGAAGCCATTGGTTTTCTCTCAGCTCTTGTGGTTACCCTGGAAGGAATGACATGACCCTTAAAGAAAAAAATCCATACCTTTGGTATCTTCCTGAATCCAGAGTAGTTGAATGGCAGATGGAAGCTGTTGGGGTCCAACCTGAAGTGAGAAGATTGGTGATAATAACTCATGCCCTTGTCATCACCTGTATATTCTACTTCAGTGCTCTTCTTGGTGATTCCTTTGAAGTTGCAACTGATGCAAAATAGAGTGGCCTGTGAACTGACAGGAGGAAAAGCTATTACAGTAAAACTGTACCTATATTGGTGCAGCATTGGTTGTTGGTAGGCTTCCAAATGTAATTTGAACTGTTTCTTTGGATCTTTAAATCCTTCAGTATCCTGGTTCCTGTATGTTTGTAGATCTATCTTCTGTAGGTACAAATGACCAGACCAGACTAAACCACTCATCCTAGATCGGAATGCTGCAAGGCCTGGAGAAATGCATTCTGTAGTGGTCCCTGTTGTATGGGAACACCTTAGAGATCTGATCATTTTGAATGCACTTTGAAGGGTAGGTAGAACAGAGGGTTGTAAAAGCCAATTTTGCCTTAGGTTGGAGCATGCTCCTTTGCAGTTGAAATGGTGGCCATAGTTGATTATATTGTTTTACTGAGGGTTACCCATATTATTTTGTTTTTATGGCTGTAAAAAACAATCTGCTTAGCCTGTCTGTATATAAATGAGAAATACACACCTACAAATAAATAAATACTGATTTTCTGTACTGAACTATCATAAAATTTAGCTAAATCTGATTTTTATTGCATATTATTTAAATTATACCCAATCAGATCAACCTACACTCAAAACAATTAATACTTGGATCGGGTGATTTCTTTATATCTGACAGTAAGAGTTAAGGAGATTTTATTTTGCAAAAGAAAGGCATTCTCTAATGTGAAAAACTTACAAAGATATGTGAGTGCTTCCTATTCCTTCTATTCCATCCAACATATTTTTGTTACAATTGCAAGGTTTCCTCTATACTCTGTCCCTCTATGCCTTCTTTCTTTTTTTCCTTCTGCACTTCTATGTTTCCTGGAGATTGTGAATCTATACTTCTCCCCACCTGTATTAAGGTTGCTGCTTTATTGGCAACTCTGCTGTATTGATTCTGCTGGGAGCAAGTCTCAAATGGGAAGGAAAGCAGCAAGCTCTTACACAATTTCATACCTTACAGAAATGAACAATTGAAAGAGATTTGATTTTTTTTTTTGACCAATTCAAATGTATTCAGATACTGGAGGATTTATAATAGCCTCCTGAAACTTCTAGGTAGAGAACTATCCAGGGATGGGATTCCAGTGATTCAGACCGGTTCTATAGAACCAGTTGTTACAATTCTGCGCAGTTTAGAGAACTGGCAAATTGTGCCTTGGCTGGCCTCGCCCCTCTCCTCCTGCCCAGCCCATCCCCTCCCCTCCCAGTCTGTCCATATCATGCATGTGCAACATTGCGTGCATGCCCAACATCGCTGACTGCATTCTCCCCCAAACCTATGCATTTATGATTGCGTATTCATAGCAACTCTAGCTGGAAATAATTATAGAGTGATTTAGCAGTCAATAAAAAGTGGTTGATTCTGATCTTAATGACTCAGGACAAAAAAAAGATTCAGAAGGATGAATAATTTGTTGACATGAGTAGCTGCTTGCATTGCTTTCCTGTAACTTTTCCATCAATCTGTCTAATTGTTTAAAATGAACACATATGCATTGTCTTATATCATTACTGGCTACCAGTCATAATCCTTCTACCTTGATATTGTTCTTGAAATCAGAATATGTATTTATGCTATTAGTTAATTTAAAAAAAATTGGGTTCACAGCTAGTTGATCCTGAATATCAAGTCGTGAGTCAATGGAGAGTTGTGGATATTCTCTCTTTACTTAGGGGGGATAATGCTAAATCTGAAAGTTCCCTGGATTTTTACCAAATTCAGTGAGATGTTCAGGTTGAATTTAGAAATTCCTCCCCAGGCATCTATTCATTTATCTGTTTTGAATAGTATGCCTGTAGATATAGCTATGGTAAGAAAAAAAAGTCTGCTACCAATTTTGGAAATATAGCTGAATGCCTCCTTCAATATATTCATCTGCCTTCAATAGATACTCATTTTCAGTAGAAAAATCTACCCTTTGCTGTCTCAGCTTTTTGTTGTAGACTATTTGCCGTTGCTTACTGTTGACAGAGTCACTCAATTCGCACATACACTATGCCATAATGTGACTGACTTGTTTTTGGCTGAGAATAATATTAGAACAAGATAACCAAATAAATATTGTTTATTTTAGGTTAATACAGGTAGTCCTATGTAAAGTGAGTTTTGCCCCATTCTGCGACCTTTCTTGCCACTGTTGTTAAGTGAATCTCAACCTTAACCAGTTATTAAGTTAGTGGCATAGTTGTAGAGTGAATCCAGCTTCCTCATTGATTTTACATGTTAGAAAGTCACAAAGGGTGATCACATGACCCGGGACATTACAACCATCATAAATACGAGCCAGTTGACAAGTGTCCAAATTTTGGTCACATGACTATGAGGATGCTGCGATTGTCATAACTCTGAAAAATGGTCATAGGTCACTATTTTCAGTGCAGTTCTAAAAGTCACTAAATGAATGGTTAGTGGAAGGAGGACTGACTGTAAATCATAATTTGAAACAATGCTTCCTTCTTGTCTTACTGATTGCAGTACTTAGCATATAGCATATAAGAAGTTGCATGGTTTGTTTGGAGTTTCCTGGCATAATCCTGATTTGATTTTGTTCCTTTCCTAAATATCTGGCCAAAAAGGTAGGCAAACAAACTAAGAACTGGTCGAAGAAACATATCCTACAGATACTTTTTCTTATTTATAATGCTAACCCTAGCTTGTGTCTGGCTTCTTCAAGAGTTTATGATTAAAGCAGCCATAACTTCTTTAATCAAAATAGGTTGACTGATGATATGTCAACATACTGAATCGTACTTGTAATTAACAATAAAATATTACACTTCCGTTTCTGCAGCTTTAGTCTTACTGTTCTCTTACTGTTATTTTATTTCTTCCTCTAGTAGTTCTTGCACCAAAACCAGTTAATCTTGTTTTTCATCTATTTTGCATTATTGAAACCACATGTCTTTGTACTATAGCTGAAACATGTAGCTTCAGAGTCTTCTGATGGAAGTCTTGCCTACTGTAGTCTTGCTCCTCATGTATTACTTTTAATTTTTTCTCTGAATTCAAATATACCTTTGTCAGGCAGAATAACCAAGAATAATATTTATTTCTTGTGCAATGGATAGCATAAGTATAGATATTTGCATGCATAGCTATCATACTAAGATTACGGTATGCATGTAAACCACAGAAACAGAGTATGAAGCAATAAACAAAGAAATTAAAGGCATGAGACAAGAAAAAGTAAATGAAGTACAGTTATATCTAATTTATGTCTGTACCATTGGCTATAGTTTTCTATACTTTTCTAACCTTGCACACCATTCTTGTTTCAACTACATCCATATTCCAATTCATGTAAAATTTCAGTGCCCCCTCCTTTTTTGTTAATTATCTAATCACCTCCATTCTCTCTCTTTCCTCTCAAACCATTCCCTTATCCACTCTATGTGGCCACACCTTTTTATGCACTATTTTTGCACTGGTCACTTATATCAACACAGCATGCCTTATACATTTTTCCATAAATATATTAAACCAGGGATCCCCAACCCCCAGTCCATGGACCGGCACCGGGCTACAGCATGCCAGCAACCATGCCATGCAAACAAGCGAAGCCCCATCCGTGGGATGCAGGCAGCATGCAAAACCACGTCTGCTTTGGTCCAAGGAAAAATCTCCACGGAACTAATCCCTGGTGCCCAAAAGGTTGGGGTCCACTGCATTCAACAGCCAATGACAGACTTCTCTGTGTTCTGCTGTTGCATATCTAAAACTTTTCCAATGCAGAGATATTTCACAGATATACAGGGCCAATAAGTTCCATGGCAGATGAATTAAGTGAGAAAATAATTCCATGAAGATAATGTATTTGTATTAAGCCTATGACCAGAAGACCTCCAATATTCCTTCCAACCTTATGAGTCTATACGATTGGGATAAAATTAAAATGAAGGAATGTTGAAAGCAAACTTGCAATGGGAGTGGCAATGTTTATCTTCCTGTAGTCATTCTGCTTTGGTCTAATTTTTTGTTACTCGTTTCTGTTTCTTTCATTTCCCCCTCCAGAGCTCCATTATCTTGTAGTTTTCATTAATCCTATCCATCTTTCATCATAAATAATCAAATCAATATTGCTTATAAATATCTATTCATTATATTGAGATTGACTAGTGCATTTGTATACTTAACTATACACAGATAGTCCTCAACTTATGACCACAATTGTGACCAGAATTTCAGCTGCTATGCAATGCAGTTAAGTGAATTGTTGTATAACTGGACCCCATTTTTTTTAACCATTTTTGCCGTGGTCATTAAGTGAGTCACATAGTTGTTACGTGAATATAAAGCACACAGCCATAGAATAGGTTATTTGAGTAGAAAAGTGGCCAGGTTTATGTTCCATTTGCTTATCTCCTTTTTATTTGTTCCTTCAGCATCAAAGCCATCGAAAGCCCTAACAAAGATGATGATACACAGTGGCTGACCTACTGGGTTGTGTATGGAATCTTCAGCATAGCAGAATTTTTCTCTGACATCTTTCTGTCTTGGTTCCCATTCTACTTTTTGATGAAGGTTTGTGGTCTTCTGTTCCCCATATGCATATACCTCTCTCAAGAAACATGCATCACAATGTGAAATATAAGCTTGGATGGTGGAATGACTATAATGAAATGTAGCTTAATCTTAGCTTATAAAGTAACTCTAATTTATACAATGAACTTGTATGATGAACTACAATGATCTCCAAATGTGATTTAGTTTCCAAACTTATCAAGTCTTGGTTCTTATAAGAAAATGCTTCTTAAAAACCAAAACTTATTGGCTGGAATAGTGACAGTATCCAAGCAATAAGGGGATAACAGCATTTCTTCATTCATAAAAGAATAAATTTCAGTATCATAAATTCATGCAAACTTCCATTTGCTTTTAAACATCTCTTTTTCAAAAGTTAGTATTAGTGTGCTTTGTAGTTGCATTTATATCAAACAGTATCGGGACAATTTTAAAATTACAGGTAATCCTTTAAGCAGCCAGATCATGATCACATGACTGCAGAAGGGGGTGCAACATTTTGCAATGTCTAGAAGTGCTTTACACCAGTGGTCCTCAACTCTCAAGCCACAAACCAGTACCGGTCCATGGCCTGTTAGGCACTGGGCCACGCAATTGGTAGGCGAATGAGTGAAACTTCATCTGTACATCTAGGTTGCACATAAAACCATCCCCCTTTAGGCCATAGAAGACCATTTTTCTTCCAAAATCAATCCCTGGTGACAGAAAAATTGGGGACCACTGCTTTACAGGCCGTTTTTTCTTAAGCCTAAGATATGCCCCAGTATTGGAAAAAGCATGAAATTTTTCATTATTTCTATCAGTTTTGGAAAACGTATTTGTAACTTTCTATTTGGGGAAACATGCATGAATCTAATTTTGCTACCTTTTGTTTAGAAGATTTTATTCTCCTAATTATGTACATACCTGGAAGAAGCCAGTTCAAACTACTTTTATATTATTGCCAAGAAATCACACAGCTGTGTCCATCAAGTCACAAGAAATGAAACCTGACTTGAAGGAGAAAATATTTTATTTTAAATTTATTTTTATTAATAGATGTGTCATAAGCAAGGCACATTGATTTCCTAAATCTTTCTTCTCATATTCTAATGCACAAGGAGATGCAAGGATAACGTTCAGGAATTTCTGCTGTTGTTTTGGTGAATAAACTCAGATAGTATATTCCACCAGCTATGGAGAATTACTTCGTGCCCTAGGATTAGAGATTAGTGGAAAAACTAATCACACTAAGTGTTCCTTTATTTCCAGTTTATGAATTGATGAAGATCTAAGAGTTTTAGACTGGATACCGATTTCAAAACAAAAACAAAAAACAAGTACAATATATTTACCTGCAATATACTTAATGTCTTTTGCAGGGGTTTGTGGGACCCATACAATATTTGTATCGCTTTATTGCCCAAAATTATTCACATTGTTATAGTGTCCGTGCAAAATATTATTATCTTCATATGACAGATGAGATGAGGAAGCAATGCTAAAGCTAATGTATTTATCATACTGAGAATTTTGGTCTAGGAAGCTGCAGCATTAGGATTATAATATTTAAATACTGCTGGTCACTGCATCCCAGTCTGTTTCTTATTTGCTCTTTCTGTTTGTACAGTGTGGCTTTCTGGTGTGGTGTATGGCCGCAAGTCCCTCAAACGGAGCAGAGTTCCTTTATCGCAAAATTATCCGCCCTTTCTTCTTGACGCATGAGGCAAAGTTGGACAATGCAATGAAGGAGTTAAAAGAAAAAGCTGGAGAGACAACAGACACCATTACCAAGGAAGGTAAGCTGAGGCCAGCAAGGCCAATTTCAAACAAGTCTATTTTGTAGATAATTATACATTAATACATTGCTTTTAGTTAAGTTAATCAGGGAAAAAAACAATTTACAGCGAGATTTGCTGTGAGGAAGTGTGTCTGTTTCTGAACTATGTGAGTGCAGAATTTATTATATATTTTGAAAAACTCAGTGGTCATTTTTCAAGATAAGTCTCCATACCAGCCCTTCTGAAAGTGCTATTTCTCCAAATGTATATGATTTCATTCACATAGGCTGGGCATTCTAAGAAATTTATTTCAGAAACTCTAGGTTGAGAAAGACTGATCTATTAGGTCTGCAGCAATGAGCTATAGACTTTATGGACATGAAATTTCAGAAGAAAGTAGAATTGTCATGGAGGAAGATTGTGATACTTATGTATTCATTTTCCCAAATGATAGCAGCCAAAATAAGTAATTAAGTATATTAATTAAATATGCAAATATATTTATCTTATGTAATTTATACTGATTACACCATGTTGAGTACTTGTAAGTTTTTTAATAATACAGTACAAAATTATGTATTAAAGAGTGGAATAATTCCATTTTAGTTAGACATGGAGTATGTTGACTACTCCATTCCACTCTCTCTTTTCATTATTTCTATTCCTAGTTCTTTATTACTATGTGCAAATGTCAATGTTGTCCCATAAGAGTTGAACATAATTTGGTGTTTCTACTCATGTAAATATAACAATAATTTTGAGTTACCTTTTAACAGTTATACTGTTAAAAATAATGGATTTCTTTCCTTCTTTTAGTTAAAAAAGCTGCAATAAATTTACTGGGTGATGAGAAGAAGACCACCTAAAGCAATTAACTGGAAGAAATTTCTCCTTATCACTACCTTTATACAGTGTGATGTTTCTGGGGACTGTGATACAGTAATTTGAATAATGTTGCCTTGTAAACCTTTTTGAGTTTATTAAAAGAATGTATTGTAAGATTGCTTGCTGTTTTTGCAGTTTTCTGTATTGAAAGTAAGCATTTTTATTTAATGTCACTGCGGTAGATGGCATCTAAAGCTTATACAGTTTCTAAGCAGAAAGAAGATTTTCAGTAATGTCTTATTTGCCTTTCATGTAATTTTCAAAAATATGCCCCAGGCGCTGAATCCATTTGTGCATGCAGCAACTGTATGTACAAAATTCATTTCATATTTGACTCGTTCTTGCTATAGCATAGTTTAATATCAGTGTAATGATAGTAATTTGGTGTGCGTAATTTTGTATAAATACAAGGAATAATAATTAATTAGCCATGTGTGTTGCTGTGTAGCTTTTTTCACAGAGACCTTCTCCAATTACTTATAATGTTGTAAGAATAAAGAGAGGTGACAGTGCTGGAAACTGATTTTCTGCTTGAAGTACAGATTGGTTGTAACTTATATCTGGTTTATTATATGTATATTCACTTAGCCATTCTCTTTAAACACTGAAAAATGAACCCTTTGCCCAAAGTTATTGAACATCATCATATTGGAAAATCTGATAGCACTTTTTCTGACTAACATATTTTATTAAAAGGCTAAGCTTTCTTGAGCTGTGGCTCACCTAATTAGATGTAGAAAACACAGCTCATAAAAAGTCTGTGCTTTTTAAAATCTGCTGTTCAAAAAAAGGTGCTACAAGAATACTGAATTTTTGCTAATGCATAGGCTGGCTCTCCTCCTACAATATTACTTGAGTGATGTAATCAAACAACTGGTATTAAAGCAAAGAAAAGAAATTTTCCTCTTCCCCATTGGCACTCTATTCTGGTTCACTGAACTTCAATCCTGTAATGGGTTTTTATAGTGATGGTGTTTCATGTGAGCAATCCCAGATGATGCTTGCTCAGTTTCTAAAATAAATGTTTAAAAAGGACTCTATTGTGTTCTTCTATGTGTTTTAGTTTATGGCGCCATTAGATTTTACTTGGTTCTTGAATGCTATTCACTCTAATAGGCTTCCTATGGTTTTCAGCTTTATTTTTAATTTAAAAACATACAGCAGCAAGATGAGGGAACAATGTGTGCTTATGAAAGCAAGTAAGTGGGCAGTCACATCTCATATACAAACATTTCTTTTTCTCAAATGCACTGGCCTAGTTGCCACAAAAAGCTGAGGCAGAGTTCTTTACTATTGGCTACACAGAAATTCACCATTCAACTGTTAGATAAACCAGGCAAAAACAGTTTAATAAACCATTATTAAAACCCTGGTCTAACGTTTGCAAATGTACCTAGTATGGCTAAAGTGGATTTATTTAAAAGTGGATTTTATAGTCATTTCTACTATTTAACAATTAATGATTTTAGTGATGTTTCAAAATGTGTTTCTTCAGCAAAGGTACTGTGATGATGTGTTTGAATCCCTTCTCTGTAGGAAGGATGATGATCCATCCCACAGATGGTAAGAAATATTGAGTGAAACATTAAACCAGGGGTCTCCAACCTTAGCAACTTTAAGACTTGTGGACTTCAACTGAGTTCCTCAGCCAGCAAAGCTTAAAGTTTAATTGCATTAAACTACCCGTGCTAATATCCATCACCATAATCTAGTAGGAATTACTTTTCCCACTAACTTCGGGAATTTCCCAATATTGCACAGAATCTCAACACAGATTTCAAAAGAAAGGGATTTAAAAATAAAATCATTTAAATTCTAGAGATGTAGTAAAGAACAAAAGGGGGGGTGTCTCTCAGAAATAGCAATCTCTAGTAAAAAAAAAATTATTCAAACGCAACGTCCAACTGTCTTCATAGAAATATGCATATAATTTTATTGGCAACAATATAGAAGTGGTTTGCTGATGTCACTTTGTAGATATTGTTAATTTCCCAACCTAAATTGCAACTCTTAGATTCCTGATATCATCCTAAGCAGGCCTAATTCTGCTAATCGAGTTGAGCAGCTAGGTTGCTGCTCCGTAGCTGCACACCACACCATCTTACTGAAACCTAAATCCCATTAGTATAAATAACAAGCACACAAAATGTGGTCTATATACTTTACTATGTAAAGTGAGATAATATAGATCACTAAACCCAATGATGGATATATTGTATTGTTGCCAAAAACTATTTTTGCTACATATACTTCTTTATTAAGTTCCTTCTGGAAAAATCCACATCATGCTTGCAATCATCTGGAAAGTAAAGATAGAAGTGTGCAAATCAAACCACGCCAGGTGGGAAGTTTCCCATTTGGAACTGCACTAATAATGTTAATTTGCATGGGACTAAGAAAACATCAACATATTACCTAGGGAAGAGGTTTATACGCTTGACCTTTTATTTCGTAATTTTATGCCCTTGGAATAATTTCAGTGTAAGGGAATATTATTGAATAGCTGAAATTGATACAGAAAGATGTGGAGAATGATATAAATTAACATCAGTGTTGGGATTCCAGCTATTGCCCTAATTAAATCATGAGCCGTGAGGCATTCAAAAAGCTTCAAAGAATTCTTTAGGAGCGACATATTGGCATGACCTATATGTAGCTGATTCTGAGACACGTAATTCACTGTCACCCTTGACCCTAGTTTCCCCCCATCCCTCTGGGTGTATCATAATTCATATTCTCCAACGAAACATCCATATTCTCCAATGAAACATGTCCATAGCCAAGAGTCATCAATCATATTGCCCAATTAGAGATTTGTGCAGTAGAAACTCGTCAATATAATCTTTGCAAGGTATGCATGGAATGCACTTTCACTTCCAAACTACTGCATTGCTCTTTTAAACTCCTCCCCCCCTTTCTGTTGGCAACTATAAAACAGCATAGAAAATGCTTTATGAGTTGACAGTCAGCACCATAAAAATGAGTCTCCATTAATTGCTGATGCAAATATCTTCACAATTATAAGCTACAGTAGAAATAAGTCTTCTCTTTCATCCCCCTAAACTAAATCTTGAGGAAGTGCTGAAGCTAAAAATATATGATCTTAACAGTTTTGAGTTTGGTGAAAGAAAAATCACTACTTTTCACATGAAGAAAGAAATATTGCCATCAAAATAAATTTCCACTATATATTATAGATAGAAATGTGTCATAGACTTTCCCATATCCTATTATTTATATTAACTACATGAAACATTGATGGCACATCTTTCTGTTTCAATTTAGAAATGCTGATTATCTTGAGTAATGTTATGGTAGATTTTTTTTTTTAAAGTGTAAGTAAAAATAAGAACTAAACAGAACCCACAAAATTTAAAAATATATAATTATTATACATACAATGCTGGACCAAGCCTGGGTCTATGGACTTTTCAACTATTGTTACCAATGTTTTCTTTTAAAAAGTATTTTAGACAATCTTAGGTATTTTGGCTCATGAAATACAGCTGTTGTATCTCTCCCAGGCATGACATTTTATCCACCTCCATCGAAAAATGATATAACTGGAAACACTGCTTAGCAATAAAAACATTCTAAACAGTTTAATTCAAACGTATATTTATTGTAATAAAGAAAAATTGTTTCAGAAGCCCAAGTTCAGTGACCATGTGTTTCATTGTAAAATTATCAAGTGAAAATGTATCCAAGGCAAAAACAAATAGCTTTGCACTCATTTGTCGATATAGTTCAATACATTAAAACGTTCTTTTTCTATATGTTTTAAAAACTAGAAGAGGATTTTCTGGATATGTTCCCAAATGGTTCAACCATAATTTTATGCAAAATGAAACTCATTCTAATTCAAAAACTACCACAAAATAGCTTTGCATGTTCTCATTGGTCTGTCCAACTGTCATTTGAAGTCATTATTCTTCTGTAACCATTTGAACATGTAGCATTAGTCCATGTCACATTCATTTCTTCTTTTTTCCTTTATTTTTTTTGCCACCTTCTCCTTGCTGTAGACTTTGGTCACTGCCTCCCATTTTCTGTGTCCTTGTTTTCAGTTTGGGAATTGTTTCTGCTGCATATAACATCACTGCCTTACCTAAATAGAGAAAAGAAAAAGAAAATATTTCATCCAGAAGAGGGTAACCAGGAATTACCCACCATTTGCACTTCATAATGTGCAGCTTTGGCTTCCATCTATAAATGAACAAAAGGAAGAAACCAGTCTTGTGCATATTTATAACACTCACGTGTTGGAAACTGAGGCTGACATAGATTACCATCTTCCTGCTTCAGCTGAATGCGAACTCTACCCCTATATTGCGCATCACGGTTCCATTCCCTGGAGTACATTTTGTTTTTCTAATACATGGAGAAAAAAAATCAAAACATTACAAGCAAGCATAAGCAAAATAAAAATGCTTATAATTATAACTCTACTTTGGGAGCAAGAACCATTAAATTAACAGTCCTAATAGTTACAAAGGAATAACTAATATAGGGCTGAACTGTTTATTTTAATAGTTAACGGTATTACCTTAGTAATTCAAAGGAAAGCTCTGTAAGAAAGGCTACTTGACACCATGAAACAATTTGAAAGTTCTATTAAAGGGTTTTTTTATGCCAAGGATTTCAAAGAAGGATTTCCCAGCTCATTATGTTAATTATTATAGTATGCCAGCATAAACATTTCAGATATATAACTCTCCAGAGTGTTGTTAATGCTCTATTAAAAGAATGTGTTCTGTAATCCCTAACCTTTTCCCTTTATAACATTGTCCTCTGTAAGGTCTGCTGCTTTCATTACTCAAAGGAAGGGAAGGACATTTGTCACAATATTGCTTCTGTGAGTTTGACTCTTCTTACTCCTTCCCCTTTGTCACCAATTGTGGAATTATAGTTTTGGTTAAGTGTACAGTAGGAAATAACAAAAAAATTACCTCCAAAAGCACATTAAGACCAACTGCTGCACAAACATCTTGGATCTCTGTAGATGTAGGATTTTCAATAGCCTACACAAAAAGAAAAAGAAAAAAAACACACCACGCCAGATATTTTTCAGCATCTTTGATTCCTTGCCACCAATTAAGCTGTGGTGCGCACAGATCAGTTGTTATCAGCTAATACTACAGAATTTGGAGCCTTCAGCATTTTATTACAATAGCATTAAAATGATTGTGTGCATCTTACCCATTACAGGAAAAAGAAAAAAACAATTCCTAAAATATATTGAGGAACAATTGACTGAAACAACAAAAATAAATAAAAGATAATAAAATGGAAGTATTTAGAAACATATGGTATGGCCCATAATGTATATAAATTAATGTGAACATGCACAGCTTTAAATTTTGCAAGCCATATGCCAACTTTAAAAATTGGCACTGACAACCCTCGCCAATTAGTTACCTGATACCAAAAGAAAAAAAAAGCAAAGAAATTTTCATGTAACAAAAATGTTAGTTAACCATGGAGTAATTATAACTTGCAACTGAACTTTTTAATGTTACTATAAACAAATCACTCAACCAAGTATTTCTATATATGCAAGACATAAGTATGTAGTGGCAAAACTAACACTGTGGGTCAATGAATATATACAGTGAAAAATGTATTATTTAAAGCAAATACAGATACACCTTAGTATCTGATTAATAAGGCTCCATGAAATAACTTAATACCGATATCACACAAATATTTTATTCTGCATGGTTTCCAAATTATGTTTTTGATGCACAGATTTTCTTTCCTCCCATCACCCACAATTACTTTGTCAAGAGGTATTCTTCTTCCTTCTGCTATTGTCTTCTTGTTATTTATGTAGGCTGGATATATACAGATAAACCTAAAGCAAGAAACAAGAATTGAAAGCTGTTAGGATACATAAGAGAATATGTCTTCATATTCAAATATTCTTCCAAATATGATGTATGCAGCTCCCAAAGTAAAGATACCTACTATGGCTAAGAAGTGTATCAGTGAAAGGGCTTATTTTTATATTTGTAACGTTTAACTAAACAATTACAATGGGTACTTGTTTCAAAGACACTGCCTAACCTAAACAGGAAACTAGGGGCAAAAAAAGCAATGGGAGCAGGAGCAACTTCTGATTAGAACTGGTCTGCCTGGCTGCCAGAAGGCTAAGGTGGGATCACTCTACTGAACTTCCGGGCAACAATGTAGAAGTGCAGGACCACTGAAGTGACCACACATTTGCCAAATTGTCCTAAGATGCACTGTTTGGCCCAGTTAAAATTTACTAACATTTTAATAATATATAGATAAAACTGAACTGGGTAATAAAAACATTTTGGCAATGGTTTGCTCTCCATGCTTGTTTCAATTTAGTTTCTGAAAGTTTTGTTACAGACTCGGTAACATCATCAGTAGGATTTTCTTGTCCTGTTTTTCTTAGCTTCTAAATATCTTGTCAGTGTGCTCAGATAGTCATCTGATTGGTTGTTCATTTGGAGGTATATTTAAATTCTGAGCAGCTGATTGGTTCTCTTGTTGACGGGTTGTTTGAATGGTCTGGTTTCTTAATATATGTAAGAATAGGACAAGAAAATACTGCTGATGTTATCTAGTCTGGTAATGAAACGTTCAGAAACAAAATTGGAGCAAGCCTGGAAAACAAACCACTGCCAAAATCTGAAGTATTTTCTATTATTTCAAAATAAAAACATTTGTCTATTTATATCCTACCTTTATTATGTTTTATAAATAACTCAAGGTAGCAAACAACATACCTAATACTCCTTCCACTTCTTATTTTCTTCACAGTAAGAGGATGATATTGGGCTGAGAGAAAGTGAGTGGTCCAAAGTCACTCAGTCAACTCATGTCTAAGGCAAGACCCAGGATCTCCTGGTTTCTAGCCTGGTACCTTAATCACTAGCCAAATGGATTCTCCAAAATACATGGATTTTATGACTGAATTCAGTGTTGCCAAGTGCCAATCCTTACCAAGAAGTATCAGCAGGTTTTAAGGATTCCTAAAGCCTGCAGATGTACCCCAAATAAATAAGTAAATGTTAAAAGAAATAAAAGTTTCTGTCCCACCCTACTTCTTTTAAAGTAGGAAATTAAACTGAATTAAAACACCTGACAGGAAGATTATGAAATTGAATGGCTAATTTGCTATCTTTTTTTGCAGATCCTATCTCTAATATTTTAAATAGATTTAAACACAGTTGCTTATCACAACTGCAGATGTAAACCGCTTTTTTATAGGAATCGTTTCTCTTCCCTCATACACAGGCTGACATATGCAGTGTTCAACTGGTGGGCTGGAACCTGAGCAAGACACTTCATGGGGTTACAAGAGCAACATTACCACCAACCAAGGATATGACTAAAGAGAAGAGGCTCCCAAAATGTGTGGGCATCTGCAGGGAGGGCATGAATGGACACCTGCAAGAAAAGCACCTACAAGGAGGGCATGGATATCACAGCGTCATGGCAGCGTCATACAAATTATGGGAACACACAACTAATACAACTTATATAATCAGACATTTGTATGACACACGAGGAGGCATGTGACCTCAGGCTTTTTATGGATGCCTATTCCACTCCATTGTGCGCTGCCAAAAAAAAACAAAAACCCATCTCAGAAATTTAGATAATGGATTGTCTTAAGGAAGCATCTGTTAACTCACATAAATTCATTCTGCAAGCAAAGTAGGATGCTCCCTTTATAAACATTTACTCAGTTAGTGGGGTTAAGATTTTGGACCAGGAGCTGGGACACAAGGGTGTAGTCCACCCCTCATGCAAGAAATTGAGCGGGTGACTATGGGCCAGTTGCGTTGTTGTTGGGAGGAAAAAAGCAGAAAAGAGTTCTTTGTAATCCTTTTAATGCTCTAGAACAGAGGTCTCCAAACTTGACAACTTTAAGACTTGTGGACTTCAACTCCCAGAATTCTCCAGCCAGCAAAGCTGGCTGGAGAATTCTGGGAGTTGAAGTCCACAAGTCTTAAAGTTGCCAAGTTTGAAGGCCCCTGCTCTGGAAGGAAAAAGGGTTGCATTGAACGAATGAATGGCTGAAAAACATCTCTAAGCATGTTGCAGCCATTATTTCTCTGCCCTTCCTGATACAGTTATCTTCAGGTAGTCCTCAACTTACAATGATTCTCATTCAATGATCATTCAAAGTTACAACGGCACGGGAAAAAGTGACTCATGACCGTTTTTCACACTTACGACCATTACAGCATCCTCACGGTCATGTGATCAAAAGCCAGATGTTTGGCAACTGGTTCGTCTTTATGACGGTTCCAGTATCCTGGGGTCAGCTTTTGCGAACCTTTTGACAAGCAAAGTCACGTGGGGAAGCCAGATTCACTTAACAACCATGTCGCTAACTTAAGACGGGCGACAACTCACTTAACAACGGTGGCAAAGCAAAGCCCTAGTATGGGACGAACTCACTTAACAAACGACTCTCTTTGCAACAGACATTTTGGGCTCAAGTGTGAGGACAACCTGTCATCAAGGGATAACCCACAGCAGGGACCACGTAACGAAGCGCCTTCCCAAACCCGCGCAAAGCCAACGGGCTCCTTTACGGAAGCCAGTCGAGCTGCGTTAGGCCGAGCCCACTGTCGCCGCGGCCCTGCAGCAGATGCCTCTCTCTCTCTCTCTCTGCGCTTCGGTCACTCTCGGCCGTCGCGCCCGGCCCTTCCCCACAGCCTCCCGAGCCGAGGGGAAACCCGCGCAGCCCCGGATTAAACCAAAGCCCGCTTCGTACAACGCGCGAGTCGGGAGGCGATTTGGCGAATCACAGCTCCCGCGTGGAGAGAGCTTCCCCTTCCCGCGTTACCGAGATTTATCGGAGGGCAAAGAGGGCGCAGCCCAAGCCATGGCCTCCGCATCGGCAGGCGGCAGCGGCTTTTCGTGACTCAGCCATTCACCGGCCACGGCGAATCGGGGACGGGAAGCGGAGAAAGCCAAACCGGCTGTCCCGCCTTCGCGTAGCGATATAGTTCGAGCTCACTGGTTAGGGGAAGTGTCGCTCATGGATACACCGAACTAAAACAGTGAGAGTATCTCCGGTGTCGCGAGAGTTCCTGTAAGGATGGGTGACGCGTGTATGATAGAGATGGGAAACCTGCGGACTGAGGTCCCTCATTTTTACCACCTGGCCGGGCGGATGACGTAGCATACCACAAAGATGCCTCAAGATTATGGAAAAGGGGAGACCATGAAAAACTTTGGGGTAGGCAGTGGGTGGTGATGCCGTTCCCATGCTGGCGTTGTTACACGTGACGGATTCTTTCTTTTTTTAAACAGGATTCTCTCTCTTGAATCTGCATCCTGATTCTGAATCTTTTATCATCCTTTGGGTTGATCCAAAGGACGATAAAATAACTTGATAAATATCTGAATTTAGACACCAAAAGCAGTGACAGCCATGAGAGAAAATTCAGAATCCATACTTGTATAAGAGTAAGAAACGTACATTAGCAATTTAAACAGAAGAAAACTGAAATCACGCCTGCTGTAGTTTCCTCTGTGCTGAGCAGATAACGTTGGTGACTTCGACCGCTGACATGAAAGGTCACCCATCGTTCCCAATTTGGTGCTCTCCAGTTTCTTATCCCCAGTTATGTATCGAGATAGGACAAATGTGTCTTAGCTATGAAAGTTTCAATAGCAGTAGGGAATGAGCTAGATTATATAGGTCCACTTAATTCAAAACTACATAGCCTTTGGAAGCTCTTTTCATTCTTGAGTTGGTCCTGGTTTTCTGTTCCAAAACATTATTACATAAAATGAATAAAATGGAAAATATTTTCAGCTGGCTTGAGGAGGGTGGATACTCCCATACCTTCTCTGGCTTTATTACACAAGGTAAGCAAGAGAGCACTATGCAATCTAAAACCATCTCTATCTATTGGACTGGATGGAATATGTGCCTGCTTCTTTAAAAAGCTATCCACTGCCATAGCCAAACCTGTAAGCATAATCTTTGAAAAATCTTTCAGGTACAAACTTGCCATTCCCCATGATGTTGCTCTCATGATTGGTGGATAGTTTCCTGACAGCTGGTAATGTACTGAAACTGGGAGGGCAGCAAAGCCAGAACAGTTTTTAAATATTGTCGCTGTTAACTGTTTAACACTGGCAACATTGGCAAGTAGACAGGCCCCTTTGGCAAGAAAAAATAATAATATTAGTTACTGCACTATTTACATGTCTATCCAAGTTCTACTGTCTATATTCCGGGTTTATTTTTCCTGTCACGTTACACATATGTAGATGAGTCGATCTAACTTCTGATTATGGAAATTTACTCTATAGAAATATATTTTTATGCAAAGATGCAAATGATATATGTAAAATCACTGCAAAATTCAGAGATCCACCTCAAATGCTTTATTAATCAGTTTGGCTTCTTCTGGTAGGCGCTTGGGAGTTTCACTAACAATCCGAGGATGATTTGCTTGAGAGCAAGGTCCCCCCACTGGTAGGAGAAAGTATCTCAGATCCTTGACAAAATCCCCTCTGAGCAGCTTCTCTGTGCCAGCCAGTCCCAGTTAGCTCATCAGTTCTTTGAAATCCTCCAGGAGATAGAAGATGCAAAACTTGAGCACATTATACAACAATTAAGATAACTTGAGTAAGCTGAGGTATATGCCTAAACTTAAGTCTATTCAGTGGTAATAAGAGTAGCAGAATGTGCTTTTCTCTTACTGGATCAGGTAGTTGTCCAATGACCCTGTTCCAGGTGGCCAACTCCCTTCTGAATACAGACAATCGTATTGATTTATCATCTGTCTGCTGTGATTACTTTGTTCAACACTTTGCTGGAAAATTCACTCAAAATCTAGTCTAATCTGGACTCTATTTAGGTGAAGCCTTGCACAGTGATTTAGAGCACCACCTTGCCACGTTATCTGACCTGTTACTTCATTTGGCATTTTACTTTTTGATAGGGGGCTCTCAGGGACATCTTTATCCATGGCTGGATTTTTGTTTTTCCTGGCTTCTTTGGTCAGCTGGGGAAGTATTAATTCCCTCAATCCAAGTGGTAGTTGTAGGGAGGAGATCAGCATGGTAGCTTCCGTCCTGCAGATTATGTTACATAATAAAGTGTTGATTATGTAACATCTACATGAACCATTGGAGGAGATGACCAGACAGTTTGATCCTGATGCTATCAATATGCTGATTAAACCCTAGTACACATTGCACCTCTAAGCCATGCTAGAGATGCTTTTGAAGTCCTTCCCTGATGCCTGGAGACTATATGGGACTTGCTTGGAAAGGCCTGAACCCTAGTAAGACAGAGCTTCTGTTTGTATATTCCTCTATACCCCTTGCTTTCTCAGATTGGCATGTTTATCAGTGGTTATCACACCGGTCAAATGGGCCCTGCGCTGGCTCCCTATTATATTGGATCCTGCAATATATTGTTATTTTTGGTAGCTCCTAATGGAGTTTTCTTTTATTAAGTTTGAATGATGAGTTTTTTTAAAAAAAAAAATATAGATAAGACATGGGCTTTTTTTCCCTTTCTCTTTAGACAAAATATTGTATAAAGAAATATTTTAACTTGTTTAAAGTGTATATGTGTGTGTGTGTGTATAATTCACAATTCATATTTGAAATATTTGAGAAGCTGTTACTGAAAAGGGTTGTACGTGTCTCGATGGAGAAAGAAGTCATTTCTTTATTTTTTCCTTATTCTTTATTTTTTTATATTTTTCTCCCTTTATCCTTCCCCCTTTTTTATTTCTCTATCTACACTTTTCACTTTTTTATATATTTCTCCTAAGTCATATTCATTTTTTAATTTTATATGTTTAAACTTCAATAAAAATTATTTTAATAGATTTTTATTTTTTAAAAGACAAAGCCATAGCCCTAAAGAAAAAGATAGAATTATGAATAACAATGCTGCCAACAAAAAGAAAAAAAAAGCAAATCTGAGAAACATTGGAGTGAGGGTTCTGAGCAGGGGTGAAATTCAAAAATTTTCCCTACTGGCTCTGTGGGCATGGCTGTGGGCGTGGCTTGGTATAATAGTAATAGCAACCAGGGGTGATTTTTTTTTTACCGATTCAAATCGTCCCTACCACCTCTCCTGAGCCAGGCCGAGGTGGTTGAATTTCACCTCTGGTTCTGGGTCATAGAGGATCTGGGAAACCTTTAAAATAGAGCATGTCTTGCACCCAAAAGATTTGATAAATGAGTCACAATTTTCTGTAAATCCTCTGTGCAATAACTATGTCATGCCAGATGTGGAAAATACATCTGTGCTGGACTGAGAAAGTGAGGAATTTTCTTCCTTTAAGAAGGGATTAAAAATAGAGAAAGAAGAGGTTGCAGATGTCTTTTGTCTCTCTCAGGCATGGATTTGGGGGCTAAAAATCGTTTGTATGCTTGTTTGATTTATTTTCTATAATTTAAGGTGGTTGTTTATCAATAGTGCATATTGATATTTATAATCAAATAATGGCTGCTAATACCAAAATTGAGGAGCTAAGAATTGCCTCAGTATTTTTATCACAAGATCATCTGAAAAAATAATAATTCTGTATTTTACAATTGCATAGAATTATGTTACAGACTGAAATGCCTGCTTCAAATAAGGTAAATGCATACACATGTATTTGCTTTCAGTTCTTCCATTGTCAAATTCATATAATTATTTGGTGGATATTGTGTGGCTTCCTAATTAATATGAATTTGATGACTATTAGAATGAAAACCATTCTTAAGGGCTTTCATGCCATTCCTCTCTAGGCCTTTGAAGATGAATACATCTGCTCCTTACTAAAGGTCAGGAAACTATAAGACAGACATGTGGGAGAAGCTTGTGAGCAAGAAGAGATTAATGCCTGCCAAGTTAAATCTATTCCAAAGATAAATGATAAAAAAAAAATACACATGAGCAGGTAGCAGAAAAAAAAAACCAGAATGATTTGGTTTATTCATTTCATCTTCTCCGAAACATACTTAAACTGCAAGCATTATCAGCATAAATTCCCTCTCAAGAGTAGGAATCTGTATCTGTATTTTAACAACACAATTAGCTGCTTGGTTGTGGTTCCCAGAGTAAGGAAGTGGGACATCAAATATAAAGGAATGGGTGAACAATATTTGCATCAGAAGATTTTGTTTTGTATAATCTTAATATTATAATGTATACAACTACTTCAAGTAAAAAAAACGAGGCAGTGTGTCAGAGATTCAAAGGAGCTCTATTCATCCAGTTTCTGCCCCTCCCGTTATATACTACTACCAGGAATGTGGGAAGAACACTTTAGGAGAGCGGCCCTCAGTTTTTTGGACACAAGGGATTGGTTACATGAATAAAGGTTTTTCTGTGGACAGGAGGGGTCATAGTTTTGCGTGCTGCCTGCATCTCGCAGATGGGACTTTGCTTATATTCACAGACCAGTTGCTGGCATGCCACGGACCGTTGCCGGTCCACAAAACCAGGACCCCTGCTTTAGGACAATGTACATGACTTTGTGAACTTTGCAAGACTGGACCCATTGCAAGCTCAGAAATAGCAGGACTGATTAAAAAAACTTAAGCCTGGCAATGCTCCAGGCGATTATATTATCACTGCTGAAGTTATTACTAATCTGGAATGGTGGACTCCATTGTTAGCATCTCTGTTTACTTTTATAGACCATACATATATTCTATGGGAATGGAGCCTGGCCATTAAAGCGTTCATTTATTATTATTTTTAAAGGGCAATTATATCTTTTAAATACAAGCTGTAAATTTTATATTAAACCTTTGTAATAAATTTATAGACTAGGTGACTTCAGTATATATATCGGCTGAGGAGCAGGGGAGGCTTCAGAGCTGGCCATTTGATTATAGAACAATTTGATTTTGTTCTAACTTTACCACAACTAGCTAAAAACTATATTGTTAAGGCTGGGTCTGCATCATATGACATATGATTAGGTTTGCATTTGATTTTATTTATAAATCTAGATTGTGGTGCAAACTTCAACTGCCTCCTGTTGATAGATGCTTCTGTTAATGTGCAATCTTTATGAAAATTCAAGATTAAAAGTTAATGCAGTGCCAGTTTGGTGTAGTGGTTAAGGCACCAGGCTAGAAAGTAAGAGACCACGAGTCCTGCCTTAGTCAAGAAAGCCAGCTGGGTGACCTTGAATCAGTCATCATCTCTCAGCTGAACTCATTTCACAGGTGGTGTTGTAGGGAAAATAGGAGGAAGATGCGTTGGATATGTTCACTGCCTTATTTATAAAAATAAAGGCTGGATATAAACAGGAACATTATTCCAGATCTATTCTTAATGATAGAGGACTGTATCCTGTTACCTTTGTTATTTAAAATATTAATTTTGTAGTGACTAGGTTAAATATCCTTGCATAGTATCTTCTGAAAGTGGCTGACAAACACAATGTGATAAATTTGTATGTGGATGTTGCAGTATCATAATCATATAAAATTGGTTTGCAATGAATTGTGTTTGCTCCACCATGAATTATAAGAAAAAACTGCTGAAGATAAGTTCTAGAATTAAGATCTTGGTATTTGCCAAACATCAAAGTCCATGCCTGACAGTTGAATGAGCACCTGATTGAACAAGTTAAAATCTTAATATATTTGTGAATAGTTTTCAGTTCTTTAGTAATTATAGGGCTCACTGGAATTATATTGTTCAAAATGCCTCAAAATTGGGATTAGTCTTCTTTTTATTACAGGAACATTATTTATATAAGCTCTCTTAAAAGCATTTTTCAGCAAAAGATCATATGTACCTTTTATTTGGTTTCCATATAGGTTGCTAAAGCTATTATGCCCCATTAAAGAGGACTATTTTTTCAAGTGGTACAAAGTATACTAATGTGGTATTTCATAAAACTGATGTGATTAGAGTTGATTGTATTATAGGATGTTTTTATGCAGTTTTTTTATTATAGTTATGGCATATTTATCTTTGTTTGCTATCTTTGTTTTCTGTGGTTGAGCTATATATTGGATTAATAAAATAAGTAAATCAATGGCCCAATCAATCAATCCAGTTAAGCAGTAGATATGCTTTCTGACATGCACCAAACTTATTTTAATTATTCTTAATCCAGTTAAGTACCTGACAAATTTTAGCTGATCCAGATAAAATCCTTCAATGATCCTAGTCAGCTTTAGTTGAAAATATTAACTTTTTCATTTGTATGTGCTTATTTGTATTTTTAAAAATGTATGTATTAAAATTACATATACATCTCTATTGTGTGTATGACTTATATCTGAAACCAACTTTTGCTATATGAATAAAATAAATTGGATCACTCTTATTTAATTACATGTATTGCAATTCCCTATAAAGTATTGCATCTTTATATTGTTCATCTTCTGAGAAAATATCTCTGAGAAACACAAAGCAGATGACTATATAGGCAAATAGACTGCATATTTTAACATTGTTTTCAAAACAAACAACTGTTAAGAAAAGGACAGCAGGAGGTGCTTAACAGTAAACCATTGCTCCCTTGAGTTTCCCAACACGTTTGAATGTTGGCATATAATCCAACAGTTGTTCAGTACTGAAAAATATACAAGCATCTGGTTGTAGCATACTCAGTAAAGCTGATCTACATTTACAAATATCTTTAAGACATATACTTTAATATTTTAATGAAGCACAAAAAATCATATTTAAATTAAATCATGCTTTAGTTTCACTGAAATAAGTGGGCAAATTAATCAGCTCTATCCTAGACATTTCATAGAAACATAGAAAACTGAAGTCAGAAAAATATCTAGTGGTCCATCTTTTGAGTTTTTAATTTTTTGTCAGGTGATGAACATGTTTATCTGAAGCATATTTAAACTCGATTACAGGTGACTGATCCACTACCTCTGCTGGAAATTGGTTCCAAGCTTCTGTGAAGTAATACTTTCTAACATTGCTTTTGAACTTCCCTTCTGTCAGTTTGAGGTTATGCCCCATTTCTTAATTTTGGCTTAATATTGAAAATATTGCTTTCTAGAATTTCAGTAGCGCCCAAGTATGCCTAAACTTTCAATATTGCCCTAACCTGAAGAGATTTGAATGAGCCAGAAATGGTTGCCAGACATTGAACATTTTCAGGGTAGCCAGAGCAGACTCAAATAATAGATCTGCCTTTTATATTTTCATTGGCAGGGAAACCCCAACGTGTATTTCAAAAGAGAACTGGCGGTACTTGACATTCACTAAAATAAGTCTTTAGTTTCATCATGAAATCCATAAATAAGTCTTTCCACTGCATCAGTTTAGAGCTTCCACATTTTAGTCATATCTATAATATATATTTCATGGCCCTTAGCATCTTTGTGAATGACATATCTCATTCCAGATGTAGCCTATAAAGGTGGGCAGGAGCAAATTCTGGACAACGTTAATACTAAGAAAAAAGCAATGAATTTTGCATTATTACAGGAAAGCCATATTGCTGCAGATTTTCAATTTGGCAAAGTGAGATTTTATTTACATTAAATAAAACAATTAAGCCATGCTAAATTTAGCAGATGGAGCTTTAGCCCCCTTGAGGAGATTGCATAAAATATGAATTTTCAAGTACAATAAAAAGCTGTTTTGAATCCATTTTGAACCAAGGTTCAAACCAAAATATTTGTCTCTAGATTTTGTTTAATGGTGAGTGGAATTTGTGAAATAAATACCTGCATTTTTGTCCAGAGCATATACAGTATGTTAAAAGATCTACAGAGAAAGATAGTGTCTGATAAAGGCCATGTGCTATCGAGTATTTCATCAACAGCAATAATGGACAATTATATGAAAGATTGCCTGGGTCTGAAAAGTGCCGTTATTAAACCAAAATCTGGATGTGATATATTCATAACTTATACTCCATTCTATTTAATATCTGTTCAACTTTATAAAATTATGAGTAAACCAATTTTAGTCCTCTCTTGTACTTTTTCATTTCAAGGAAAAGTTTTTCAATGTAGTTTAAGAAAAAATGAAACCAAGGTTATCCATATGTATATTTAAATGTACCCATGCTCATGAATACTCACATATGGTATGCTCAGTTTATATTTACATGTCTCAGGAAATTCTAAGTTGAGCAACCATGCAGTTATCAGTTATATACCATACTGTGAAAAAGCATAAAATTATTTTAGTTTTAGTTTTCAGGTTCTGCTTTGAAAATTTCCATTTTGGATTTCTGGGGTAATAACTGGCTAGTTTAGTTTATTTAAAAAACAAAATGCTATGGATGTATTTAAATGAAAACAGCAGATAAAAGAACACAAAAGATATAGAGCAGTGGTCGCGAACCGGTGGGCCATGGAAAAATTTTGGTGGGCCACAGAAGAAATGGCCCCCAAAAGCAATTAATCTGGGCCGTGCAGTTCTCACCTCCCAGCTCGAAGGACCCCGGAGTCAGGTCCCTGAGATGCATGTGCCAACCAGCTCCCAGACACAGTGGTGGCAACAATAGTCCTCACCCCCAGCGCCCACTGTTAGCTCTCCCCATTAGTTCTCTAGCTTTGAATTGTTCCCGCCTCTCTTTCCTCCCCGCAACGCCCATGTGCAGGCAGGAAAGGGAGACGGAGCCGTGCGCAGTTCTCCGCTCTTCCAGCCCTTGCTGCCTCTCCCAACATCAAAGCCTCAAAGACCCCGCAGCGGTCGTGCCCTGAGTTGCCTTAGCATGCTCGGTTAGTTAAGAATCGCCCTACCCAGAGAAGGAGATGCTGGAGGAGGCAGTAGTGGAGAAGCAAGCAACTCAGGACGCTACTGCTGTGGCAGCTTTGCCTGCATTTTTGAGGCTTCGATGTTGGGAGGGGCAGTGAGGGCTGGAAAAGCGGAGAGCTGCGCACGGCTCCATCTCCCTTTCTTTTCCTGCCTGCACGTGGGAGGGAGGAGAGGGAAGAGAGAGAGAGCCGGGAGCAATTCAAAGCTAGAGAACTAATGGGGAGAGCTGACAGCGGGCGCTGGGGGAAGGGACTGTCGTTGCCGTGTGCATCTCAGGACCTGAGCACGGGAACTGCAAGTGGGAGTGTTTGGTAGTTTTGAAGATCTCCTGGAACGTAATAGATTAGCGTTTTGTAGGTCTTGGTGAAAGAGTGAGTTTTGTTTCACCTCCTTTCCTCCCCTGGTAATGGGAGAGATGTTTTCTCTCTCTCCCCCCCCCCAAATAATCACTGGGTGTGACTGGGTTTGGCAGCGAAGTGCTAAAGTGAGTGAAGTGCCTTGCCTGTCTCCAGGTGAGGCTGGAAGAGCCACCTCCCCCCCCAGCTTTTCCTCGGCTGCAGATCTGAGCTCTCTCAATCCTCCACCTGGCATCTGAAAGGCTCTTCTGTCTCTTTGGAAGGTGCAGGTGGGGGGAGGCTTCCAGCCCGGAACGTTTTATTTTGTTATCATTAAACATTTACGTTTTTGTTATAATTAAATGTGTGTATAATTTTTATATTAAATACACACACACACATATATACACATATACATATAATTTTTTATATTAAATATATTACCTTTTTAAAAAAAATCATATTAATGGTCCTCGGGATTTAAAAGTATGAATTTGGTGGGCCCTGGGATCCAAAAGTTTGGCGACCCCTGATACAGAGGATAGGTTAACTACAATATTAATGTCAAATAGTAATGATGATTAAGCAAAATCGGGCAATCTTCAAAATCATGGGTGGTTAAGAGAATAGTATTCTCAGCAAATCTATCACACTAATTAAGAGAGGTTATCTGGGCCATTCACCAAGTGGAAAATGCAACATAGAAGCATGTATATGACTGACATAATTCATTTTTCACAGAACTATTTTTAAACCAAGGACACGTGAGGCTTCTCTGTGAGTTGGGCATAAAGTATAACTGGCACAAGAAAAGTCTTCAGACCTTTCCCCCCACATAAGGCTCTTTCCAAATGTCACAGTCTAGAGCCAGATATTTTCACCTCAGACCAATCTTATGAGACAAACTGGAGTTAAATATTAAGCTTACATGTTATAACATTCTAGGTTCAGATTTACATCTGGTTCAGGGTTATAAATAATTATAATGGAAACTCTAGAACTCAACTGTCAGTTAAAAAACAAGTTTAAGCCAAAATGCCAGATAGCAAACCTCAACAGATTGAGCCAGATTCCAATTTCAGCAAGGCATTTGATACACAATACGGCTCCTTATATGTAAAATAATGGAGCGCTTTGTAAACAAGATACAACAAATTATTAGAATACTAATTTTTTTATCCTGTAATGCATGGTGAGTTCATATTTTCTTCTGTATGTTTATATATTTGATATATTGGAACCGAAAGTGCTTCATGTCAATAAAAAATAGACACAATAATACATGCACATTTTATGGAACATTTCTTTGAAAAGATGCACTGTGGTTTGTCAAATAATTTGTTTATTTCAGTGTGAGAATTAAATTACAAAAGAAAAGCTCTTGTCTTATACATCAACTCACAAATAATCAAAGTGGAGAAAATTAGTACAATTCTCATTAGCAAAACTGCAAAAAGAAGCAGAAAAGCTTTAAAAGAATCTTAACTTTTTAAAAAATGTTGCCTTAATTTCTTGACTTGGTTCTATCCATACTGCACGGCGCATCACTTTTACAAGTTAGTGATTAATTTCAGTAGAAGCAAAATAGCAGTAGTCAGCAAGTACAAATATGACAACATTAGTGACCTCCAGATGCTAAATTAAAGTTTAATAGTCAGCAAAGACAGGTGTACATGATGGGCTTTTCCCGTTATGTTTTCCTATTGTCTTTATACAACAAGTGATTTAAAGTTAAATTGACATGAACCATATTGCGTAGTGATCCTGTTTATTGATCCACTTAAGATGCCTCACAAAAAGTACATTGAAACATATACATTTATCCATCACAAAGATTATATATATAATAAGCAGGCCTCGTGTTCACATAAGATATTCTACCAATATGGTATGCCAATAAACATGCCCTGTTAAAAGGCAAAAAGTACAAGAAATAAATATGCATAATCTTTTTGACGGAGAATCAGTAAAAGGGAGTTACATCTATTCTTTTGTCATACTTTAGGGGAGACACCTTGAATTTAAATTAATTATTTTTTGTGGTCTTAGTAATGTTAGGATTAATATTATTGGGCCAATTGCCTACCTATGTGTGTGCATTTGTTTTTGTTTTTAAACAAGTGGAATAGAGGCTGGGAAATTAAAAACCAAGCCTACATCATAAGATACAATTATGTATTGCTAAACCAACTTACTGTTACAAGGGCTAGATTGCTGCCTCCTCTTCCAGCATGGCCATGACTTTAGAAACTCTTATTTTTGTTTTAGGCCAAGCCACAGAAAATAACCTGATACTCTTTAGGTACTTCGGACTTCATCAATCCTGGTTACTATGGTCAATGGCAAATGACTGTAGGAGCTACAGTTCCAAACGCCAAAGAAAAATCCCTAGAATTCCTACCATGGGCTAGTTTATCGTAATGTCGAGGCCTAGACAAATTGCAATTAATCTCAACTATACTTAATATAAAAATACTTTAAATTATTAGTTTGCAATATTGCCTTTTTTTTGCTAACCTTAGTAACAGGAATAACAATTTATGGTTTTATGCAGTATTTTAAAGTTGGGCACTGTAAAACCTTAAATGGTTTCTCTAACTTTTTTTTTTCTTCACATTTTTATCATACGTGTAAGAAGAAAACATATAAGGAAATAAATAGAAGGAATACTTGTGATCATTTCTCACATTATCTAGTTTTCCTGTGTTGTGTGACTTTGGCCAACAATCAGTTGAAAATGCATACTAACTTGCTATCACTCTAGCTTAATGTACAGGTCTGAAAAAGTAAAACAGGTACTAGACTAGTTGTTGTAGCATCCATACATTTTAAAGCATTGATTTGATTTACAGATTAAACTGGATTATCTGAGCATCTGTAAACAGATACTGAACTTTTCAAATAATCATGAATAGGATTGTAAGATGAAAACCTGTCTGAGATACACATTTGACTTGCTTACTACTGTTTTAATAAATATTGTGCACACGCATGTTGCTATTTCTGTATAGAGGCACTTAGTAGAGTACTTCTGTTGTAAACAGTCCATGGAAGGTCTCTAAAGTAAAATATATGTAAATACCAAGTTGGTTTGTCCAGAGCAGTTTAATATACAAATCTTATTTTCTATAAGACACTAAAATTTAGTACATTAGTTTCTAGTGCATTAACCAAATTAAAAAAAATATTTTAAACAACTTTCATTCTCAATACTTATGTTGTATTTGTATATTGAAAGCACTCTAGGCTATACAATAGGAAATTTATGCCTTTGGGCATATGTATGGAAGTACTTCTTTTAGCCACTTTTCTGTACTGGAGGAACCAACAAATATTTCAGCTGAAAACACTTATGCTATATCCTAAAGCTGCAGCTGATACATACAAACTGCTATTAGAAATTGGAAGAAAACCAGTGTGCGACTGTATTAGGCAGTGGATATAACGCAGACCTATTCAAATTTGAAAGAATGTTTCCACTGACTTCAGTAGAATAATTATTGTTCCCAACACGCTTTTTGAGGAAATGCATAATACGAAAAGAATTTCTTAAACATATTAAAATTAAACATTGATTGTTATGTACTGCAAAAGTAACACACAACAAAATGTACATACAGCAATAATTTATTCATTTAGTTTTGTTGAGACTTCACCTGTGCCTCATTAATAAAAGAGCAGCCATCTTACCTCAAATACCAGAATATACAACAAGTTACAGCATAGCAAAAATCCTACCTACTGTCAGTTAAAATCTAGTTCTGGTAAAATAATTTTGTTCAAGGTTTACACATACACAGATGTCCTTTTTTTCTTTTTTGCAGAGCACAAAAACCAAAATGTATTCATCTCACTATAACTATCTATGCACATTATGTGACCACAGAAATGTTAATTATCATTTCAGAAAATGAACCATCAGTTCTATCCATGCAGGAATAAAAGGCTTGTTCAGCAGAAACCATATTACTGTGAATTTCACAGCCACATGATTAATTAAAAGGTTAGTGGCTTCACAAATACTAAGGTGGAGGGGTTTTTTTTGGCATAAATACCAATTTTTCCCTGAAGTTATTTAGCCATTTTGCAACTCTAGAAGTGAGTGATATATTAATAGAATTATTTTATTTTAATCTGTTTTTCATCTTTCTAAATTCCCCCAACCCATCAAAACAATTATAAAGGTATGGGATGTTAATTAAATATATGTAAAATATACTGTACAAATATAATTATTTTAGCAATTTTATTGCTAAATTATCAATTGGGAATCCCTCAAATATTAGTGAAGACAAGAATATTATATATGGCTTCCAGAACAAGAACCCTCTACAAGAATCAAACCTATTTACAAAACAAAGAGGGGCTAACCACAATTTTGCTGTTTTATTTTTTAAAAAATCCACATAAATCAATACATTGTTAATTTTCCATTAAACAGAAGTCACCAGATAAGACCCTGAATGGCGCTTAGGGCTTTGTGCACCACTTGAATCTGTACTTTCAGTCTTTGAATCTCGTTTTTTTGTACTGTTATTTACTGGTGTTGGTATCTGTGATGGTCGAACAGAACTGTTATCCACACTACTTTTTCTGGGGCTTGGATTATAGTTAAAAGGCGTCACACGTGCTGCAACAGCACCACTTGGTGAGCTGTGTTTACTTGAGCTGCTAGAACTAAATGGTGTGCGCTCAGTCAGTGTGTTTTCACTAGTCTCTGGGGCAGCTGTAGAACTGCTTAGAACAATTTTTGTTTCAGTTCCTTTCTTGTCTGGAGCATCAGACTGGATAAATGAATTCAATCGGGTTTCTAAACCCATGGTGCGAACAGGGACATTTCCATTTCCGGTATTTTGTTTTCCATGAAGATCTTTTGAATCTTTGCTATTTATATTACTTTTCTCTGAACCGCTGTCAATAATGGGGGGAGTATTTCCTGTTGGAGATTTTCCAGACCTTGGATTATTAATAGGACAGTCCTCAATCCTCACCCATACATCCTCTGTTTTAGAGACTGCTGGGGCCATCTGATAAATTAGAGTTTTTGAATCAGCACCATTGGTGGGACTGGATGAGATATTCTGTGGAGGACTTGTCATGATTTGAGGAATTTCATTTTCCTTTATTTTTCTCCAAGTCCCTTTGGTTGGTGCTTGATTTTCTTTACCTTGCTTGAGTCCAGAAAAAGAAGTTACATGTTGCTTTTCATCTTCACTTTTTGCCTTTTCACTGGATTCTGAAGAAGCTGAAAGAATTGAGGAAGAACTTCCTGTCCTTCGCCAAGTACTTACACGAGGAAGTGATGAAGAATGTTTACTGTGTTCACGCTTCCATGTTCCTGATCTGTTAATTGGCAATCTAGATGGACTCTCAGAATGAGATCGAGTTATGTCATGCCGTTTTGTTGGTCTACCATCGTTGTATTCTAAAGATGGACTCAGGTTAGGAGGTAATTTTCTCCAACCACTGGCTTGGATGGCTGAGTGAGCAGATAAAGACATGTCAGGAAGCGAAGGACTTAAAACTGGAGTCGGTGTTTGGGACTGGGTTGGAGAGTCTGGTCTAGAAGGTGACAAAGATTCAAAGGAGACAGACTCTTCTAATTTCCTTCTTAGAGTAGGACTTGGGGTTTCTTTAATAAAAGTTGACTGACGTACTAAAACAGGTCTCTCTGATCGATCAGATTCACTCCCACTTGATTTGGCTGATGACATTCTAGATAAATCAGTCTTTTTATTTGATCCACTGATATTAGAATTTTGATTTAATCCTTTTGAGGCAGATTCACTTCTAGGAATTCCACTAGTACTTTTAGGCAATCCTGTTTGTTTTGCTACAGTTTGCTGGTTCATTTGTCTGCCTGGTGATGTATATGCCATTCTTCCTGAACCTGGTGACTTATTGGAAGCTGTACTTGGTGATGCTGTTCTTGGCAGCTGGGAAAGCTTATTGGGAGGACTTATACCATTTCTACCTGGTGAAATTGAGTTTCTGCCAGGAGACTGCAGAGGCCTACTTAATGGCTGTTGTTGTGGTCTAGAAGGTGTAGAATCTCTAGATCCTGATCTAGACGGTCCTTTACTTGAAATAACCTGTTGAGATGGCTGTCTAGATATAGGGCTTGGGTCAGATTTCATAGAAGGTTTGACAACTCTTGGAGAGCTAGTAGAACTTTGGCTTTCATTAGGACTTTTGGATACTGCATTCTTTAGTTGTGGTCCTTTTTTAGAAACTGGACTTGTACTTGAAGAACTATTTCTAACTCCAGGAATATGAATCATGGTTCTTCCTCGGGAAATAGAGGGCATATTTGTTTGCAAGGGCTGTTTCAGATGACTTGTAAGTTCAGAATTAGAACGAGTTTTACCTGTAATCATGCTTTTATAAACTTTCTTTCCTCCTTTAATTCCTTTACTTTCACACTCATTTTTCTTATTTTCCAGTGCACTCTTTTCGCCTGGTTTAATAATTCTTGGACCCTTATTAGAAGTAAAAGGTTTTTCTTCTTGATCTGGTGTAAGATGAAATGGCGATCCTAAGGAAATTCCTGATTTTAATGAAAGGATTGAATCTGAATCGGATGAAGCTTGTCTAGATAGGGATGCGGCTGCAGCAGCTTGATGTAAAGAGCTAACTATAGAATTTGCACCTTCTTGAATAGCTTTCCAGTCAAAGTTCTCTGAATCAGGTGAGAAACCATTCTCTGAATCAGGCCTTTGTATATCTTTCAAATCTAATGTGAGATCTTCTGCTAAAATGCCTCTGGTGTTTCTAGAACTAAATTTTTCACTATCCCCCTTTGATCTTGATGGCTTTTTCTTTTTAGGCATGGCTGAACTAATACATTCCTGCAAAAGATCATCTTCTGAATCAATACTAAGAGAACTAAGGGAACTGTTCCTTGAAAAGCATACAGGTGTATCTTCCACATGAAATGATTTAGGAGCATATCCAGAAACTGGTGCTCTGGTTGATTCTATGTGTTTCTCAGGTGGTTCTCTTTGTTCTACAGGTTCACTTTCTTTGCTATTGTTGTTTTCCTGATCAATATCACTGAGAGAACTCAGAGAGGAATTACGAGAGAAACAAACAGGTGTATTTTCTATTGCAAAATTTTGTGTTTTTTCATCCATAGACGTAATGTCTTTGGCTGATGGACAAAAAGAGGTTTGGCTTTGCCCCAAAGGTTTGGGTTGATTCTTTCCAGTTGAAGAGTGCTTTTGGCCAGCTTGTGGTCCAGTGACTGATTGCTGATTTGAAATATATTCTGTATTGGAATTGGCTTCAATTTCATTGTTTTTCCCCTTTCTCAATTCTGCCTTTTCCCTTGAAAGATCTACATCATCATCAAATTCCAAGGAACTCAAAGAGTCATTTCGAGAAAAACAATATGGTGTTCCTTCAATTGGAGTGTAGTGGTGGGGAGAATCAAATGCAAAGCTTCCTCTTGTACGCTCTTCATTATTTGGAAGTTTATCATTAAAATCTTTTGAATTATTTTCAAGAGTCTGCTTCTTTGTCTCTTTATTCTCATTATTTCTTTCACTACTAAAATTATTTTTTGATTCTACATTTTTTCTTAAGCGTGCTCTGTACTCATTGCTTTGTGGCATAGGCTTTACTGGTGACGTTGGTTTCTTTTTCTCTATTTCTAGTTGATTTTTAGTATTTACTGAGGATGCTGTAGACCCTAGCTGGACCTGATCCATTATCTTTTTCACTCTGAAAGGTTTGTGACTTTTCCCTTTTGGCATAGCAGAATTAATACATTCTGCAAGAATATCATCACCTTCTTCTGTTTTGTCATCATTCAACCCAACAGTAGAGCTGCTTTTCCCCCTTTGAGCATCTTCCGTATTTCTTCCTTCAGTGGGAATTGTATCCCTCTTTTCAATTTCAGCTGATTCCATTCCTGAAACAGCAATCCCTGTACTGGCCAGTTCATTTGGAGGTGATTCTATTGTTAGATCACTCAGAGATGTAGCTGTTGAAAAATTTATTGGAGTTCCCTCAACACAATAAACACGTGGCATGTCATCACCAGGGGTAAATGTAACATGCTTTTGGGAATGTAATCTGCTCTGAGAAGGAAGAAGTTTATATACAGGCAAATGGCTTGGTTTTCTGGCTACAGGTGGAGGTATTTTAGAAGCAGTTACCTGCGAAGGCTTTTTGGCTTTACGTGAAGACTTAGTTGGCATAGCAGAAATAATACACTCCTCCAATATTTCAATATCATCCTCATCTGAATCATCTAGAATATCTTTTTCTATTTCAGTGGATTCTTTTGTATCTTTTTCTGTGTTATCCTGTGTATCGTTTGATTGTTCAAGTTCTGCCTCATTTACATGATCATTTTCATGCACAGGAGGCATTATTCTCAATTCTACATCTTTCTGTATAAATGGTTCATCAAGACTCAAAGCACTCAGACTTGATGAACAAGAGAATCCATCTGGTGTACTTTCTGTTGCAAAGTGTAACAAAGTGTCAGCATCTTGCATTACCTGCACCCTTTGAACAGCTGTATTTACAGTTGTTTGTCTTGGTCCAGATTCTCTCTTTTCAGTGTTGCATACTTTTGCTTTGGCTGCTTCTTTCTTTACTTGGGGCACTTGGGTAGGTGGTGGAGTTTTACTTCTGCTGGGTGGCATTGTTTGCCCAGGACTATCTGGAAGATCACTTGGGCTTATTATACCACTTATCATCCCACTACATGGCTCACTTTGAACAGAGCTAGCAATTGAACGGCTCTCAAAACTATCCAAGGAACTTACAGAGGTACATCTGCTAAACATGAGTGGAGTCTCCTGTAAATAATGTTCTGGTGGGCTCTTGGGAGTCTGGGCACCACTTTTTGAAGGAGACTTGGCACCTGAAGAAAACTCAACAGCTTTATGTCTTGCTGAATCAGATGAAGGAACAGTGGAAGTCTGAAGTCTATTTGATTTTGTTCTAAGATGCTGGGAAGCTAATGAAGTTTCATTAGTTGTTACTGTTGTTGAGAGATTCCCACTGTTTTCTTTCATTCCAACTATCTTCAGAAAGTTATCAGTATCAGCTACCCGTGTGGAATTATCACGTCCTGTTTCATCTTCAGCTGATGATAAAGATGATAGAGAGCTACATCTTGAAAAACATATTGGTGTATCTTCTACACAGTAAGTTTGTATTGTTTCCTGGTTAATGGAAGGTCCTTTGCAGGTTGTAGACTTCTGAGTATGATTTGCCCTATTCTGAGCAGAATTTGGATGAAGTTGGTTATGTTTTTTTGATGCAGCAGAAGATGATGTATTTCCACTGCTTGAAGAAATATGATCCGTTTTAGTACTCTGTACTGATGGAGTTTTTGAAAATGAAAAAGATGGTTTCTGTGCAGGAGGAACATCTGTTGAATATCGAAGACTGTAATCAATTGGCTGATCCGCATGGTGTGCCTCTTCATTGTATTTTATGCTGTAATTAGTTGGATGATCTTCTTCCTCATGCTGTTCCTCTTCAGAATAATGCTCACTATAATTTGTAGGCTTATCAGTCTCAAAATCATCAACTTGACACAAGGACTGATTGACTTTGGGATTTATTCCATGATTACAACCTACTCTGTTTTGTTCTGAATTACTGGATTCTCTTGATCTGAAAGGAGACACGCATTCTGGCTGCCCAAAAGCTGACTGATAACTTAGGTGTTTATTATCACCGCTCTCAGGATATGCAGGATATGCTCCACTTTGACTTCTGGATTGCCTTTGCTCATTCTGCTTTATTTCTTCTTCTATTACATGCTTAGGTCTGGCCCATCTTTCATTCTGAGATGGGCTCTGCCTTCCAGAATTCAATTGTTCATCAGAATATTTCAGACTATAGTTTATTGGAGTATCCAGTTCTCCATCATTATCATCCATATGATTAGCACTGTGTATTTTATGAGCTAAATCAGCAGGATACTGTCCATAACTGCAAAATTTACTTTCTTCGTCTTCAGAATAAGATTCTATAGGCTTCATTTGTCCTCTTTTACCATACCCATCACTGCTACTGACACTATTTAAACTATCATTAGAAGCTCTTTTATACTCTACTTTTGAATATGGTACAGAACATGCCCTGTTCTCAGATTTTGGAAAGTTGTAATTATTTGTGTGAGAATGAGTAGTAGAAGTTCTTCTTAAAGCATTTCTATCTTCCGACAAACAGTGAATTTCTGTTATGGACCCACTGCTTCTGTCATCTTGTGATATGTGCATATTTGCTGTTTCCTCCATTGCTTTTGAAATCTGAGTAGCAGCAGTAGAAATTTGCATTCCTATTCGTTTAGAAGAGTTGCTAGAATTTTCTGCTGTGGTATGGTAGCTGTTCAATCCCACTGTACGGTCCCTATCTAAACTCCGTTCTTTATCAGAACGAGAATTCTCTGTATTTCCTCTGCTTGATGAGGAGGAGCCCGGCAATACTGTAGTATTTAAATACGGTGAAAGTACAGTCACATTTCCACTGTTAAAGTTTTCTGACCTGCACATTCCATCTTCATGGCGATTACCATCCAAAACATATTCACTGTAAAGATTCTGTTTATGTCTTTGCTTATTGCGGTGAGATGTTTTGGGACTTAAATTATCAATGTTATCAAAAGTCTCAGATAATTGTTGAGCATCTAATTCTGCTTCCAGTGCTTTTTGCTTTCTGACATGAAGAGATGGCAGGCTTGAACCTGGAGACATAATATTAGCATCTTTGTATTTTGCAGGTCTGTTTGCCATTAAATTTCTTAGAGCTGCAGCACTCCCCATGGCTATCATTTTGTGCTTTGAATGAATGAGATTTTTGAGCATACTGACTGCTCCCAAGTCCCATAACGCTTCCTGGTCCTTTGCATTCCGTGCAGACAGGTTCCACAAAGTTCCACATGCATTACTGACTATTGTCAAACTGTGAGACTTCAAATGATGTAAGAGTGTTTGCAAGCAGTTATTCTCTCTCAATATTTGCCTGGAATTGAGATGTAAGCATAAAAATTATCACATTAACAACACAAAAAAGCTCAAATATAGCAACATGTTATTTTTCATACATAATATGGCTTGTAAGCTCTGAATAACAAATGCTCTTAAAGAATGAATCAAAAATGTCAGAACAGTTCTATGGAAACAATATTTTCTAATAGATCATTTACTATGGCAAATATTCTCTATTCTATGCCAAGGAGATAGCCATGTGAATTTCCCTAAATATTACATGCAGATATTATGCAGATAATGCTATTTCACTTAAATATTCTGCACATACAATAATTTTACTCTGGAAATATGAATCTAATACAGAAGGATGAAAAGGAAACAGGGTTATTCAGCTGACTCTGCTGAGACAGCAGCTCCTCCTCTCTTTATAAGAGATTCATTATGTTAAGATCTAATTCCAGAGTTTGCCTCCACCCCCAAATAATTCATAAAACATGTTTGAATGGATAACTAAATAATGCAATAAAACAGTATTCTCACCTATGGTCCTCATTTGTAGCAATCAAGCTAGACACATTACGAAGAATTCCCCCTCCACTTTCAATGATGGCTAAGGTATTTGTTTGGCTTCGATATGTCAGTGTGCCAACCAAAAAGGCAAGAGCACCATCCACTGCACATATATCAGCTTTATTCTCAGTACAATGTGCCGATAGATTCCATAAGGCACTCAATACACTTTTCAACGTAGATTCCTGTAGAGAGTAAAACATTACATCAGATTTCTTAGCTGTATAAAAACACTAACACTTTATTTCAATAGGAAATACCTTAAGACAGTGGTCTTCAACCTTTGTGGCCTGGCAACCTGTCTGGAGTGGGGGGGGGGGAATTGGGCCACATGAGTGGTGGGATGGTGCACATGCATGCGCAGCTCAACACGTGCAAGTGGCAGGCCAGGGGGTATGTACATACACATGCACTCAACTGTAAGCTAAGCTGTGCATGTGTATGCACGCTGGTCCACAGCCTGGTTGTGAATAGGTCATGGCCCAGTAGTGGGATACAACCCAGGGGTTAGGGACCCCATTTTAAGATATAACTGGATAAGTGGATTAGTAGATAAGCTGGCCCTGCAGGATCAATAATTTTCTATGCCCCTCACAAGTGCTTGACAGGCCTTATCTTCCTCCTTCCCTTTTTGCTCAAAATCACTGCCCTGCCCATGGCAACAAACATGTAGCAACTTTACCAGTGTATGGGTCTATGTCTATATGTGAAACAAAATGTGTGCCTTTATTTAAATATGCAAGGAATGTATGTATGTGTACTTATTTACTGTTTTATCATTGGAAATATACCATAGGCATTTTATTATTTGATAGTAATTCAGTGATAACTTCTTCACTGTTGCATGGGAAAAAACAAATAAATACATTTATGCATACATGTACATTAACAGATGGAGACATATTATAGCACTAACAAAACTTCAAATTGTTAATATATTAAGGTTTATTAGAGAATACCTGTCTCCCCCAAAAGTTACTTCCTCTCAACTTTTGCAACAATTTGAATTGAAACATATTTATCAATATCATTTACTAGATGGAAATTCTACAAATTCAAACAAAGTTTATGGGAACTAACTGATTTTACCCAACATATTCAGTTGATTTCACTGGGATCCAAGAGTAATTAATTTAATCCACAACCAGCTACATTTGTTCTAAACTATTACTATAAAGTAATATACAAAAAAAACAGCAATAAAATAAAAAACAGCAATCAGATAAAAATGGCTAGTGTGTAGTTTATTTAGAAGAGTACCATCAGTGTAAAAGACCTTTTTTTAAAAAACAAATTCTTCCTCCTAGCTTCTTTCCCAGATAAGCTTCCACTTTCCAGAAATTATTACTGATGATTGTCTTCTTTCCCAAAAGTAACTGTGTGAACTCTTTTATGTATTATTCTTAAATGAGAAAATAGAATTTATATATATATTTAAATACTAAAGAAACACTGATTTGCTACAGTACCTTTTTAACTTCCAAAGCACATTCCATCAGTGCTTTCACACTCCCAACCTCTCGTAGTGTCTTCTTACTATTCACATCTGCCCGCCAAGACAAATTTCTTAAAACACTTGCAATAACCTATAATATTGTCAATGAAATAATAGAAAAAAGTAATGTGCTTTAACTACCATGCATTTAATAGGCTCTTACTTGGTATTCCGAGAAATAAGTTTATTACTCATTTTAATATGCTAGTTTTAATATGTAGTGGTACCTTGGTACTCAACTGCTTTGAAACTCATCGAATTTGGTACTCAATGTAGTTTGACATGAACATTTTGTCTAGGTACTCAGCGCACAAGCTAGAGCTTGTCAGTGTTGGCTGTCTTGTGATTCACTACACGTTTTTTATAGGAAAAAAATTGTTTGGTACTCATTGTTTTTGGTATTCATTGCACTTCCTGGAATCAATTAACAATGAGTACTGAGGTATCACTGTATATTGATTTTAAATAAGTCAGTGCTTGAGACTGAGTCAGAAATGTAGAACATCATCTTTTTAAATTTTATCATAAAAATTCTTTACAATAATAGACAACATTTACCATGAGGTAAAATGGTATCTATAAATCTCTGTTTTTCTATTTATGTTATTTACACTATTCATCTGTAAATGAAAGTGCTCTAATACAGTATTGTGAAATATGAAAACTTTTCCAATGTAATTATTTTAGCATAAAGTATTCAATATAAAAGAAAATATTTCTCAGGATAAGAAAAATAAATTGCATCTATATAAAACCCTTAATACAGTTTGCTTATAGCAAATTATCTTATTTGATGGACTTTCAGACATTATGAAAATTAAGTTCAACTCAACATTCATTTAGAATTTTTTAAAAAAATCATATGTTGTAGTAAAACGAAGGGCAAATAACATTTAATGCTTGTTTGTTCCATTAATCAATTTAGTGACTGTGTAACTCCTCAAAGTTGTCCCCGTCATATCAATTTATTTTCAGAAAAATTATGTCACTCAATATACTAATTGAAAGATTACAGGATGAAAAAATAAAAAGGGAAAACTTGAAAAACCAGAAGATTCAGATAGATTACAGTATACAAAAGAAGCAAAAAAGAAATGCTGCATGAAAGTTAAAAATATACAGAAACAGAATACCCAAGCAATTAAGTTTACCTGCTGCAAATCTTCACTTTCAGATTTTAACTGTGCTACTAAAGCTCTCATGCAACCCTTCATAGAACACAAAGTAGCCTATTTGAAAGAGAGAGAGAGAGATTTTATGAAGCAGGTAATTAGATGTTGGAAGTTGAGGATAAATTATCTAATGATATTCAAAATAGAATTATTTTCTCTATTTTTGCACTTAGTCCACTAATGGCTTCTCATAAAACTAAACTAATAAACAAATGAGATGACAAACATAATCAGTTGGAAGCAATTTTTTTCCTAGGAGTTTTAAGAGAACATCTTAGCTGAGAACCCCAAAACTACTGAATACCAAAAGGGGGAAGATCCCTCCCCAAATTATGGGGGGGAGGGGGAATCTGAAATAAACAGCTCAAAAATCACAAAAAGCAAGCACACATCCACGCACCCCATTTTCAGCCTCTGTGCGCCCCACTTTCGGCCCGTTCCAGGCAGCAGAGGCGTGAAGGCAGTGATAGGTGGCGGCGATCCCCGCCGCCTGGAGGTATTCTGGGAGGCCGATCCAACCGCCAATCAGCTGCTTGTATTAATAAGGCTGCAATAAAGTGCTGAAGCTGACCAGGATGTTTGCTGCAAGGACACTAGCCAGATGAATACTGGATGAATACTGGGAGGCACAGGCAGATTTTTTTTTTCTTGTTTTCCTCCCCAAAACCTAGGTGCATCTTATGTTCCAGAGTGTTTTACAGTGCAAAAAATACAGTAAATCCAAATAGATTCAAACCTACCTTATTGGCTACATCTCCAAAAGTTAAATTTGTCAGAGCCATTCCAGCATATCGTCTTAATGTGACACTATAATGGTCATTAGTAAGCCCATACATTTCACAATCTACTTGTAGCAATTCTGCAATGGCTTGTAAACCCCCTATTAAAATAATTGAAAGATTTGTTAGAAATATTTTGGTAAATTGTCATATTTATTCTCCAAAATTCTTTTTGTTAAAAATGTTAATATATTAAAAGAAAGAAAGAAAACCAAAAATATTTATTATAGCTTTATTGTACACAAGAGAAATAAAACTGATCTCTCTTGGAAATAGCTTTACATTCTTAGCTTTACAATCCTGGATTACGGTCAGTTTCTATTTATTAATTCAATGGCAACTCTAATAAATATTATTTTGTGGGGTTTAATGGTTTCTTAAAAATTTAGAATGAATTAATGTCTTGTATGCTCTAAATTTCAAATTTTATTACATGCTCCAAATTTTCTTGTATGCCCCAAACTCAAATTTTATCTTTATAAGTCACCTTGTAAGCCACCAGTCACTGTGAGTTGGGCGACTATATAAATTTTCATTCATACATACATATGTAAAATGTAAACATGGAGCAAAGGAATTGAGCTGTGAACAAGTTCAGTGGCTGCTCTGAAAATCCCATTGGTTACCGATGTATGTATGAACAACCTTTGGGCTGAAACTGTCAGTGAAGCAAGATAATATAATAATTAAGTATATATGAATAAAATAATAGTTAATATATCATGTTTCCCCCAAAATAAGTTCCTATCTTATATATTTTTGCCACCAAATAAGGCACCAGATCTTATTTTTGGGGTATGTCATCCACTAATCTCACTTGTGTGCCTCACCGCCGGCCTCTTATCCGCTGTCAGAGGCTTTTAGGAACAACTTTTTCTGCGGCCAGCAAAGCTTTCCTGAAGGCCTCTGCAGCCAATGACAGAGCTTTGTTATCAGCTACAAAGGCCTTCAGGAAAGCCTTGCTAGCTGCAGAAGAAATGGGCCAGCAAGGCAGATGTTGGGGTGTGCTAGGCCTGGCTACAACTGTCGAAAGGTAAGTAATAGGGCAGCTCCATTCCCCCATCCCCACCTGTGCACTCTGGAGGGGTTATTTTGGGGATAGGGCTTATATTGGGTGCACGTATAAAAATCAAGTTAGGACTTACTTTCAAGGTAGGTCGTATTTTTGGGGAAACAGGTTAACAGTTGAATTAAATCGGTGGAAGAGCCTCTATGTGTGAAGGTATCTATCTCTATATGTCTAGGTATATGTGAATGACCTCTCTGTTGGCATAACAGAACTACTGTGCTAATATGGATTTTGGAATCCTTCGCTTGGTTAGCTTCCTTTATTTTATGTATAACATGAAAAATACCAGATGGAGCTATTCAAAAATAGATCCTAAAAAACTCTGAGAATTCAGTTATTTTTCTTTCTAAATACTACCTAAAGTTATCAAGTTGTATTTCTTGCTTTTTTAAAATAAAATCATTATTCAGCTTCATTTTGAGTCTTTTTCTAATGCCGTAGTAAGATAACTTAAATATCTCCCGCATTTTATATTTTTAAACATAGAAATTCAAACAATTGCACTTTTTCTTTTTTTGGTGTGCACCTCAGTGCAAACTGAAACTGCTAGAGCATCAGACAAACCCTGATTTATATTTCTCCCCTTATGGGTGTATTTTACTATACTAAGGGTCTGCAACCTTAAACACTCAAAGAGCCATTTGGATCCATTTCCCACAGAAAACACTGGGAGTCAATAATTTAATGACCAATGTGACTAGGTAGTCGTGGCCAATTCGATGTCACTCACTTCCACCCAGTCACCTCCTGCTCTGGAATATGGAGCGAGTCTCCATCCCCTGCCATCACCCTTACCTTTTCAGGCCAGGCAAGGAGTGACGGGGATGGTGGTGGGATCAGCTGACAGGAAGCCATAGCAGAGGGCCAAAAGAGCTGCATGCAGCTCCAGAGCCGCAGGTTTCAGACCCCTGTACTATACTGTCAGTATTTCCCAATTTTCATCAGTATGTTTTCACATAATAAGGAATTGTAAAAAGTTTATTCAGTTCTTAATACTTCGAATAAACCTAATAAAAACATTGATTTAATGTGGATTTGGAAACATTCTATTAGGTGAAATCAATTAACTTATATATCTTCTCCCTGCAAAAGAAAGCCCTGACCTTCTAACAACTGTATATTAAGGAAAAAGATTTACTTTTCTGCAATGTCATTTTTTTCTTACCAAGTTCATTCATTGCATGCCTATGCTCTTCATCAAATGAAAGCTTCATTAAAACACATACTGCAGGACAGATCTGATGGTCAACTGGAGCTGGCACTATGTCAGAACAAAAAAAAAATATTTTCATTTAATGTATCAGTTGAAGAATGCAACAAAACCTCTAAAGTTACATTGTCAAACAATTTATTAAACAAATGCAGGTAACATATACACTTCTCTAAACTTTTGCAATGAAAAAAATACTGAAGTCTGTCAATTGTGCATCAGGAAGATGATCAGTTATAGCACTTCCAAACTTGCTGTCAATTAATGTGATACCTATTGCCAAAGGTCAACAGGGCCTGTCACTCATAATCACCTCCATGTAACTTCAATTTACAAGTAGTCCTCAATTTACAACTATTCATTTGGTGACAGTTCGAAGTTACAGTGGCTTCAAAAAAAGTGATTTAAGTCGGTTTTTCACAATTATAACTGTTGCAGCATCCCTGTGGTTACATGATCAAAAAACAGACATCTGGCAACTGGCTCATATTTATGATGGTTGCAGTGTCCCAGGATCACGTGATCACCATTTTTTGTGACCCTCTGACAAGCAAAGTCAATGGGAAGTCAGATTCACTTAACAACCATGTTACTAAGTTAGCAACTGCAGTGATTCACTTAACAACTGTGGCAAGCAAGTTGTAAAATGGGGCAAAAGTAACTTAACAATTGTCTCACTTAAAAACAAAAAACTGGGGCTCCATTGTGATTGTAAGTCAAGGTGTTAAACTACACTGCTGACAGTAGTATGAAAACTGAAAACCAGTTAAACTATTCAAAGAGGGATAGAAAGGATGCTAATGAACTGATGGAAAGGGCTGCTCAACACAAAATATTTAGATATTATAATAATTACAAAGTAACTTTCTTAATTTTCTTGAATGCTCTATGCAAATCATGAAACTGGCAGCTTTCCACGCTACGAAACTCTTCAATTTAAGTGGTATCTATGAATATGCCACAATTTTTCATTTCACAGCTTTCACTTCACATTTAAGTGCTTCAAAATTGGCAAACTCTTATCAATGTTTATAGGTAACACACCTTAACTCTAATTAACTAACGCAAAGCTTATTCTTACTTTCTGCAATGAACACTTGCATTCAGGAAGATATTCAGTGGATTCTAGAAGTTAAAACTAATGGTGTGGAAAACATTTTGAAATTCAGAATACTCCATTTCAAGTTCAAAATAGTTGTTTCATGTTCAAAATTGGTGTTTCAACAGTTTGGAAGTATTCTAAAATCCAGAAAGACTGAAACAGATTGCTTCAGACTTGAAAGGCCTATATTAAAATTGAAACAGTGTGTTTCAAATTCAGAATGCTTTGAGTTCAAAATATTTTGAGACATCATTGGGAACTCCATAGTCCTTAGGTATGAAGAGCTGCAATTGGTGTAAAAACTGATTTTAATTACTGCATCTTTGTTTTCATATCACATGGAATTTCAGAGGCTAGTATATCAGGAGTTGGCAGCACCTTTTCCATTTAACATATTTGATTAAAAGGCATATTCTTTCACAAGCTGCAACACCACAGATTAACAAAACTCTTCTCTACAAATACTAGCTCAAAAAAGTAACAAGAAATCATTAAAATTACAGTTGTATACATCTTTTGGATTGTATCCAAATATTACTAAAGTTGATTTTTAAAAATATTGTCTATTGCTCTCTGCAAAGGAATGTTTGAAGAAGTCAATGATTGCAAATTCATATATTGTTCAAAATTTTTATTTTCAATTACTTAATCTACACATTTCCAATTACTATACAGCTAAACATTTAATTATTATAAGTGATTTCATACTTAACCTTATGCTGAAATGTTAGAAATTTAATCATATCAAAATAAATTTTAGAAGTTAAAATTCCCAATCAACACAGAAATATATACTTTATAACAAAAATGACATTATCTAAAATAGATAAATGTGCCTGTTTCCATTTGCACCTTGTATTTCTTTCTAACAGCCTGCTTGGAAAAAAATATTCCACAAATAGCTAGAGTTCAAAGCTGTTAACACCAAAGAATACATCACAAAGGTTTTGAAACCCGAATTGCAACCAACATACTTGGATTTTTATCTTGGTCCATGCCCTGATCATGTGCTTCCTGCCATTCCCAACAGGTTTCACAGTAAGCTCGGATTTGTTCTAGAAGATGGAGAACACGTATTTCTCGTCTGCCTCGTTTGTCATCAGGCTGGGAATGAATGATATTATGTAGTGCTGCACTGGCTCTGGCACGAGCCTCTTTACTTCCACGAGAGTTGCCCAACAACACAGAGTCTTTATCATTGCCATGCAAAAGTTGAATGAGAAGAGGAAGACATCCAGACTGGCGCATAGCTATGCAGCTATCCTGGGAGCTAGACATGGCTAGCAATGTTCGTGACATATCATCTTTATCATGAGTGCCCAACATTGACAGCAGTGAATACACCATTTCAACCTGCAAAGCAAATGGTTTTAAAATACTGTTATGTACAGTTAATGTGGACTAAATATACTAACATGAATATTCTAGGGCATTAGTGGCTAACTTTTTTGGGCTCCCTTGCCATTAATTGCATGCATGCTTGCCTGCTCGTGCTCGCATGCCATCACTCAGAAGGCAATGCGCATGGCCCCCCATGCCTCCTGCACATGCACGTGCAGCCTGCGCAATCCACGCTTCTGCGCATGTGACCCGCACGACCCGTGCTGCACACTTCTGTGCATGCACCTCCTGTGTGCCGCCGCACCCCTGCGCATGTGCGCCAGATACCCAAAAATCAGCTGGCGGGCGGGCAGGTAGCGCAGGCGCAGTAGACCCTTTCTGCACGAGTGCTCACGTGCCAGCAGTAATGGCTCTGCGTGCCACTTCCGGCATGCATGCCATAGGTTCGCCACCACAGTTCTAGGGTGACTTCCCTTACATGTGGTATATGAGTATATTTACATATAAATATTGTTTATACACACACAGAGGCATGGATGGATAGATGTAACATAACATAAGGTAACAAACCTTAACGTAACATGGTTATGTGCCAAATTAAAACTTACTTTAAAAGCTAACGGCAGAGCACTCCCTTTAGGTAGTAATAATTTATGTGGGTGAACAAAGCACTCCAAAATAATTATGCATTAACATTCAACTCAAACTATTAATTTGGCAATAATCAGATTTTATACTATTTAACAATATTAACAGTATCATGACAGGCATATTAACTACCTCATTTCATAAATCTGAAATAAGTACACTGCTCAAAAAAATAAAGGGAACACAAAAATAAGACATCCTAGATCAGAATGAATGAAATATTCTTATTAAATACTTTGTTCATTACATAGTTGAATGTGCTGACAACAAAATCACACAAAAATTATCAATGGAAATCAAATTTAGCAACCCATGGAGGTCTGGATTTGGAGTTACACTCAAAATTAAAGTGGAAAAAAACACTACAGGCTGATCCAACTTTGATGTAATGTCCTTAAAACAAGTCAAAATGAGGCTCAGTAGTGTGTGTGGCCTCCACGTGCCTGTATGACCTCCCTACAACGCCTGGGCATGCTCCTGATGAGGTGGCGGATGGTCTCCTGAGGGATCTCCTCCCACACCTAGACTAAAGCATCCGCCAACTCCTGGACAGTCTGTGGTGCAACGTGGCGTTGGTGGATGGAGCGAGACATGATGTCCCAGATGTGCTCAATTGGATTCAGGCCTGGGGAACAGGCGGGCCAGTCCGTGGCATCAATGCCTTCGTCTTGCAGGAACTGCTGACACACTCCAGCCACATGAAGTCTAGCATTGTCTTGCATTAGGAAGAACCCAGGGCCAACCCCACCAGCATATGGTCTCACAAGGGGTCTGAGGATCTCATCTCGGTACCTAATGGCAGTCAGACTACCTCTGGCGAGCACATGGAGGGCTGTGTGGCCCCCTAAAGAAATGCCACCCCATACCATTACTGACCCACTGCCAAACCGGTCATGCTGGAGGATGTTGCAGGCAGCAGAACGTTCTCCACGGTGTCTCCAGACCCTGTCACGTCGGTCACATGTGCTCAGTGTGAACCTGCTTTCATCTGTGAAGAGCACAGGGCGCCAGTGGTGAATTTGCCAATCTTGGTGTTCTCTGGCAAATGCCAAACGTCCTGCACAGTGTTGGGCCGTAAGCACAACCCCCACCTGTGGACATCGGGCCCTCATACCACCCTCATGGAGTCTGTTTCTGACTGTTTGAGCAGCCACATGCACATTTGTGGCCCACTGGAGGTCATTTTGCAGGGCTCTGGCAGTGCTCCTCCTGTCCCTCCTTGCACAAAGGCGGAGGTAGCAGTCCTGATGCTGGGTTGTTGCCCTCCTACGGCCTCCTCCATGTCTCCTGATGTACTGGCCTGTCTCCTGGTAGCGCCTCCATGCTCTGGACACTACACTGACAGACACAGCAAACCTTCTTGCCACAGCTCGCATTGATGTGCCATCCTGGATGAGCTGCGCTACCTGAGCCACTTGTGTGGGTTGTAGACTCCGTCTCATGCTACCACTAGAGTGAAAGCACCGCCAGCATTCAAAAGTGACCAAACCATCAGCCAGAAAGCATAGGAACTGAGAAGTGGTCTGTGGTCACCACCTGCAGAACCACTCCTTTATTGGGGATGTCTTGCCTATGCTTTCCACCTGTTGTCTATTCCATTTGCACAACAGCATGTGAAATCGATTGTCAATCAGTGTTGCTACCTAAGTGGACAGTTTGATTTCACAGAAGTGTGATTGACTTGGAGTTACATTGTGTTGTTTAAGTGTTCCCTTTATTTTTTTGAGCAGTGTATTAAAAAGTACTTTAGATGTTAAAACTTGATAGATTTTACATATTACAAATAAGACAGCCAGGTTGGTCTAGTGCTTGCATCTATCAGTCATCCAGGTCATGATTGTCCTAAAGGTCCTTTTTTCAAGAAGCAACTAGACTTTCTTTGTTTTTCCTTGAAAAGGATGAATTTCTTTTCATCCAAGAAGCTTCTTCACTTCTTCATGAAGTAAAGAAGCTTCTTGGATGAGAAGGGAAACATCTTCAAGGAAAAACAAAGAAAGTCCAGTTGCCTTTTGAACAAAGCACCTTGGGTCTAGTCCCATCTTAGGCATAAGGAGCTGGCCTTTTACTTTGGGCCAATCATTCTCTTTCAACCCAACCCACCTCGCAAGAGGAAGGAAAAATAGGAGGAAGGAATAATAGGGATGCTAGCTGCCTTGAGTTTTTTTTATAAACAATAATAAAGGTGGATAAAAAATTCAAATAAATGAATAAAAAGTTATTTGATTTGAAATGTATTAATAAAAGCTAATTGGCCTTCTGAAAATACATCATGGTTCATAAAATATTTCAAAAGCATCTGAAATAAAAAATTTCCCATGGGAAATTCAGTCCAGATGGATAAGAATAAAGAATTCATTGTTAAGTAAAAATTACACAATATTGCATGCATAGAGCTTGCTTTTAAAAACAAAATAACAAAATAAGGTTTGTTAATATTACATTTTGCATTATTTGAAAAACCAGAGACACCGGGTTAGGAGATTTCTAGAAAACATCTAGTCCAGCCCCCTGCCAAGGATAAAAATGTTCAGACCATTGCAGACAAATGGCTGTCCAAGTTTGGATTGATGATGGAGCATGCAAGACTTCATGAGCCAGGATGTTCCACTACTTAACAGCATTACCAGTCAGGAAATTCCATGTTATTTCAAGTTTATCTCTCCCAAGTACACCCATTGGTTCTGGTCCTACCTTTTGGGAAAATAAATCTGTATCTTCTTGCCTGTCTTGCCTTTCAAGTATTGGAGGACTGAATTCATGTTTTCTGCTCTTTTCTTTAGGCTAAATATTGCCAATTCTATTAACTGTTCTGTGTAGGATTCAGTCCCAAGCCTCTAACCCTCTTAAAACCTCAGCATTTTTCTTGTATTGTGGTAATCAATATTGGACACAATACCTGGGGTGTGTTCTGACCACTCCAGCAGAAATTGGAAGTATAACTTCCCATTATCTAATCCAACATTTAATTGGCTTATTTGAAAGTTACAGAAAACTGCTGGCTCATGCTTAATTTGTGGTCTATCAGGATATCCAGATGCTTTTTATAAGTACTACTGCTGAGCCAGCTATTAGTGTACTTAACTTATACCTGTACAACTTTTTTTCCTAGTTAAATGGAGAATGCTATGTTTCTCACAACTGAACTGCATTCTGTTGGAAAAGGCCCAACGTTGAAATCTATTAACTAATCTGTCTTTTGAGGTATCACCAAACCCAACTGCACAAATTATTGGATAAACAGAGATGATGACTTTAAAATTGTGAAGAATTGAAGCTGTATTTCTCTTAAATAATGTCTTCAATACCGAATGGTACATGTAACAAAACAAAAACAAAATCACATGTACATTTACAATGAGAATTCCTATAGACCAGGGGTGTCAAACTCGTGGGCTGAATGCGTCACGCACTGGCCACGCCTACCCCTGGTTTAGTGAAGGGGGAAAGTTGTGATACATCATGTGACAACAATGTGTTGTCGCCAGTTTGACACCCCTGCTATAGACTAAGAGGATTATCCTCGTGTCCCCCTAACTGTGAGACAAATATGTCCCATTATCCATTTTTATCCTTTTTTATAAGAAATATCCTCACTACACAGCCCTTCTTTTATACCAACCCCAAAATGAAGATATAGCTATACTTTTAAAGTAGTATTTTTTATAAACTCTCAAAAGAAATCTGAACAAAAGAAATCATCAACGGCTAGCATTTCTGCAAGTCTTAATGGCTGCTTGAGGTTTTGGAAAATATTTCCCCACTCCTGCCCAGTCACTGGGTACTACCTTCCACAGCCATTACTCCTTGTGCTGCAGAAAAAAAAACCTCTCCTGTGTCAGGAAATACAAGTGCAGAAAGTTAGACTTTGAGCTCTTTATGGCAACAATATATTTCACTGTAGTACAGGAATGAGAGAACTCAAGAAAACTGAACAAGCTTACTAAGTTTCATACAGACAAATCTAAGATCTAAGAATCAGAGTTTACTCTATAGTCTTGCGCCAGTCCAAATGTCAGTCAGAGAATCAAAACATGTTCAGGAGATCACCTCTGAGACCAGAAAGATGTATGCCAAGAGAAGGCTGATGCCAAAACTCTTTTATAGCTCTGAGTTAGGCATATCTATCTTCCTGAGTCCTGCCTTTCTTTTAAGGAACCTTGCTAAGCATTTCTGTTCTACTCACTTGATATTTGAGAGAAGGCTGGGGATCTTTTCCTGCTCAGGTTATAGGTCAGGTGATTTAGCCTGCTGCCACACTTCTGTACAGGTAACTGATTACCTGATCTTATCCCTACCCTTGGATTAAACATTAAGCAAAATAAGCATGTGATGAATGCACCACAGAGGGGGGCACCACAGAGCTTTTTTTTTTCTTCCTAGCTACCTTGACCTAAATTCTTTCACTGCCATACTCAATTTTGGTTTTCAGCACTTATGGAATTTTAATGTCTTGTCAGTGAAGCAATGAAAGGGCCAAAAGGCACCACTGTTAGGCTTTGCTTAAAACATCAATTGGCCTTAATCTGGCCCTGCTTGTCTACTCCTTTGAACACATGTGAAGATATTCGAAAGACTGCTGGTTCTGAATCACAGAGATCAGTACCATTCATGTCCTGCTCTTTCAATTCAGAGTTTGAATCTATTCAGTCCAGGATCTTAATGGGAGATGAACCATGAAACATTTCTACTGTTTTCACTAATTTTTCTGTGCTAATGTCATTTTGCAATTATCAATGCAATAAAATTTTGGTTGTCAATTAATCACTCACTGCAGCACTGCCACTCTCTGGCAGCACCTATTGTTTTGTTATATTTATGAGCTGGGTGAGATCAAAAGCATTCTGCCACTTTCCCCTTTTAGCCCTAGTGCCAGGTAGATCAGACAACCTATTTATCAATCTTTTGGAAGACTGCTAAAACTTTGTCCAAAAATATCCAGGGCAGCATGTGGGTCAGGATGCAGCTGGAAAGTTATTTCTTCCTGTTTCACCCTGCAACCTCCTCTGCTTCATTACTGAAGCATGGGCTGTCAGTACTGGACAAAATATAGCAGCGGGTTTTTGTTGTTGTTGTTGATTTAATACTGGAGAAATGCACATTACCTCTGCCATGAGGAAAAACCCTAGGAATAGCCAGTGGTACAAATTTGTTGTAAAACAAACTTGACAAATTTGCCACAGTCATTGTAACTATACGCTTTCTCATTATGTGGTAGAAATAAGACTCATAAGACTTTTGATACCAAAGAATCAAAAATGCATCATCGGCCACTATTCTTCTTCATACACATGTGAATGCTACCAAAATGGTCAAACCAGCTTGCACAAAGTTGACCAGTCAAATTTCTCTTCCTAAAGCCTGGCCATATATTTGCAAAAGTGGTTTCTGGCTGAATTTTTATGCCATAATTAGTTTTGAAAAATCCTGAAGACATGGTAAAATGGCAAAAGTTTGGAAGTGGGCAAATTTGTTTTTATCTGGAGATCACAGATCATATTGTCTGATATTAATACCTGGAAAAATTCTAGAGCAGGTGATAAAGAGACTGATTTATAAACAGTCCTTGGTGCTTTCTGAGCTTAGTTGGTTTTTTTTGCAGATGTTTCATTACCCAAACTAGTAACACATCAATGCTAGTAAGGAATGGAATTTGCTCTCAGTTTATTTTCTAGTGGCTTGTCCTGGGGTGGTCTTAGAGGTTCTTTGGTTGGGCTGTTTACTGTTGACCTTGGCATCAGGTCTCCCAAGGTCTTTCCGCATATCATTACATCAGTACAGTAAAAGACAGAACAAAAATTATCTCTTAACAGATCAGTTAAATGGGCTGGTAATAATAGTGCAACTGAACAGAATCAAATGCAAAACATTTCACTTAGGAAACAAAATTCAGATGGACAGATATAGGATAGAGAATAGATTCTTAGATTTGATAGTATTGTAAAAAAAGATTTTGTAATGTTGTTCATTGAAAACTGAATATGAATCAGCAGTGTAATGAGGTTATCAAAAATGCAAATACAAATGATAGAAAATATTTAATCTTTTTTTTTTCTATAAGTCAGCCCCCTCCTTGAATGTGTGTTCAGTCTTGGCTATCACACTTTAAAGACTCAAATAAAATGGAACATATTTAGAGAAAAGCAACGAGGGCAATCAAAGAGTTTAGAAACTTAGCACAACAAAGAAATACTGAAGGAACTGGGAATAATGCAAGATAACTTTCTTCAAATTTCTTAAAGGACACTATACAGAAGATCAAGATATTTCATCCAAAAATGCATTTCAGCAAGAAAAAAGCATTGAATTCCAAGTAGTAAAAGTAACCCGATAGGAGCATCACATAAGTAGAGAAATGGTGGATTGTCTTTTATTGGATATGTTCAAGCAGACTAAATAGCCATCTATTGAGAAACTATTAATTCCTGCACCAAGCAGGGAACTGGAGTCAATGGGCTAAACTTTTTTAACTTTATCATTTTAAGATGAAACTCTATCAGGGGACTTCCTCCCCCCTTACAATTAGGAATGGCAATCGAGTAACTTTAGGATGAGAATATATTAGTAAGCACAGTGCAGATTTAAATCTTACAGCTATGCAGAACTGGAAATTTTATTACACTGTCTATAGTAGAATATGCAAATTTTACATAGCAAACACTTAAGTAAATTGAAATTTAAAACATCTGGATGGTATCAACTTGCCCTTGATGGTACCAGCATTAACAGAGCATATGCATAATTTGATGACTCACTTTCAGGATGTGTATTAAAATGTTGTTACAGATACTGTTAGATCTGAAAACCACTATTAAAAATAATACCACTCACTCTATATACCAGGTGTGCATTTCTGGAGTTATATATTAATTATATCCATCTTCAGGCTGCTTCATTATAATAAGAGTATCTCCATACTTTTATCTATACATTTCATCCTGAATTTCAGCCAATAGTTTTTTTCAACTATTCAGCTTTTTGTATTTTTCTGAATCTATTAAATGACTGCTGCAATAATCTTAAAACTCCAAATTTATGTTGTAAATCATTACTAAACACAAAACAATGCAATTTTTAAAAGTAGGATTACAACTGTATCAATTTAAAAGCATCCATATAAACCATTAAAATATCCCAGAGCAGCAGACTATTCCATCTATTAAAATCCCTTTCGTAGTTTAAAAAAAACGAGTCCATTCATCTCTAAATAGATACTCTTCATTTTCACACCTATTTCTCTGGATTCATGAAGCAGAATAGAGGCTAGAACATCCATTACTGATTATAAATTCAGATAGGTCAATGCAGATGTAAATATATATTTTAATTATAAAATGGAGAATTAGCAAATCTACAGAAAACTTTGGTTACCTTGGTACCCAAATGACTTGTCAGTCTTCGAGGAACAGAGTAATTACTATTAGAACTCATAACACTGGATGTTTCATGGTCCATCCGAGCAGTTGAACTCTGTAAGTTTAAGAAATAGGGTTATAAGGGGGGTTAAAATATTAGCATAATGCAAATGTGGGACTTACTGTTATAGTAAATAAGAAGTCAAATCAGTAAAAATCTCATTGTGTGTGTGTGTGTGTGTGTGTGTGTGTGTGTGTATTGCTGAACTATGGTTAACAAACATTATCAAGTAACAAAATAACATAAATCCAAGATGCATAGAGAAAAGATATATAAAAATATTTTTAAAATCTATTAAAGAAGTAAGCAAAGAGATTGGTATTGTAGATATACAAATTTACCATAAAAGTTATCATGTTATAGCCTATTGCTTTTGAGATAAACTATGCAACCCATCCAAACCTGATAGAATTGGGGGGTCCAGCTTCTGATGTTTCATTATTTTAATAATGCCTATGATTTTTTTTTGTAAGTTAGCAATTGAACTGGATTTATTAATCCACATCTTAACTTAGTTTTTCAGTGTTTGGCAATTATTACTTTATCTGCTTATATTAAATAGATAATCTTATTTTTAAGCATGGGACCTGGTTTTGTAAATAAATGGAGTAAATCTAAATCTGGGAAGCATTTGATTGTTTCTTTAATAGCAGTGCTTAATTCTGCAAAAATGTTATGCCGTAAGGCAGGGATCCCCAACCTTTTCGACGCCGCGGCCCGGTTCCGGCGTCAGCTGGGCGCCGCGGCCTGGTTCCGGCGTCAGCTGGGCGCCGCCATCTTTTTTTGACGAAAAATCACTTCCGGTGGCGTCACCAGAAGTGATTTTTCGTCAAAATGGCGGCGCTAGCGCTCGATGAGCTTTTCGGGTAGAAATGGCTTTCTACCGGAAAAGCTCACGAGCGCTGCGCCGCCATCTTTTTGACGAAAAATTGCTTTTTTACCAAAAAGATGGCGGCGCCCAGCAACCAGCGACCCGGTAAGGCTTGTTCTGGCCGGTGCACCGGTCCGCGGACCGGCGGTTGGGGACCCCTGCCGTAAGGGCATACCTTTATTGAATGACTATCACAATTGAAATTGGGGCTACTTTTTGGACAATCTCACCACCATTTGGAAAAAAAATCTGATATATAATATGTATGTGTGCCAATCTAAATGGAGTCAAGTGCCAGCAACGTATAATCTTCCATTGCTGTTCTTACACTGAAGCTCATAGCTTATTGTTTAGATTTTTATTCAAGATTTCCCATTTTTTATGTTCAATTGACTGATTAAATGCTGTCAGTTCGGTGTTGACTCTTAGTAACTAACAGATTTTCTTCAGCATTATCTGTCCCTACCTTGATCTCTCAGATCTTCCAACAGTGCACCTATCACCTTTGTAAATGAATCTATTCCACCTTTTTATTGAATGAGTGGGAATAACATAGGTCCCAGATGGGAAAATGTTCTGCAATATAAGGTAGAACTAATGATTTCAAAGCTTTTCAGGAATCACATGGATAGGTGGAACTGGCTATATGCAGAACAAAAAGACCTAAAGCCAAGACACACCATTATACCAGCTTATAGCTGGAAAATAGAAATCCTGATTTCTAAAAATAATTTATTAGCAGAGTAAAGGGGATGGCAGAGCTCTAAAATAGGACTGCTGTTTTAAACAATGTTTTCCAGAGGGAAAAAAAGTAGTATAAATGAAATAAAACCAAAGAGAGAAATATTAAAGTGAAACTGCATCAATATCATTTACATAAATAAAATCAGTTGTATAAATAAAAAGAAAAGAACCCATTAAATAGCAGAAGGCATTGATTCTAACAGCAAAATAATATGTGCGCTCTGCAAGGGCACAGCTATTTTACATCACAGAAATAACTAAGGAAATCTGCATAAATGAAGCTTTACATGACCAATGGGAACACCCATGGAATTTTTTTTTTTTTTGGTAAATTTTATTTGAGTTTTCACAAAGAAAAAAAAATACAAACAAAACATCTTTTTTGAAAGTAGTGTAATCCCGGGTTACATTTCTTCGTACAGACACAAATTCAACTTCATGCTCATTTTTATGTTCTATTCCATATCTTATTACTGTTTTACATTTTCTGCATAGCTTCTCCCCTCTTTTAATTTTCTCAATTTTATTTTAATTATCTCATCTCATCTCAATTCAAATCATTATATTTATATTTTTTGTCTGTCCTGTTTCAATTATCTATTATCTTTTCTCATTAAACAAAATTTCTCCTGTAGTTACTGATTGGAGTATGACGCCTTTATATCTTTTAAATTTATCCATTTAACTCTTATTTAAGCTTCAATATATACCCTAAAGTTATAACATTCAATATAATACATAACTTCCATTCGGATTCTGCTTGGTACATTCTTAAAATACACAGTATATTCTTAAAAAAAGAAAAAATTATAAATGTATGTAATTAAAACAACACATTCCATTCCAATTCAATTCTATCATTAATATTAATATTCATTAAAGTCTTAACTTCTTTAACATTACTTTTCAATTAAATATCATACTTCTATGGGAACAATTATAAGCTTTCCATAATTAATTCTTCACATATTTTATAAAACATTAACTAATTAAAATGTTCCCGTTCCTTCCTAATTCAATTTTCTCATTTATTTTATTTCACTTATTTTATTAACAAACATTTCACTAAATTACACTATTTTATCCCTCATTTTAATCATAGTTTCCAATTTTCTAAAGTTATTTCTATTACTAATATAACAATACAATCTTATGTACCTTTACAGAATCCGTTTTTCAGTTAGATTTTCACCCATTATCTCTAAATAGGTCGTTTTTCTATATCTTGTTCCAGTCCTTTGTAACTTCTTTTCCTTTCCTTCTTCCCTCTCTTCTTCTCTCTCCCCTTTTTACCCCTTGTCTCTCTACCTCTATTTCTCTCTTCTGTATTCCCCTTTTCTGTTGCTTTCCAGTATTATACTTATTTTTCGAATTATTTTTCTTTTCTTTGGTTGTTTTTTTAAGTCTTAAATTCTCCATTCTCCTTCCCCTCTTTCCTTTTTCTTCCCCACATAAAATTACTTGTTCATTAAAGATGGCTTCTTCTTTGTCCCAGTCTTCTTGTTTTGCAGACGTTTCTTGTTGTTTCTCATAGTTCCAAATCTCCATTTCTAAGAACTGAAAAACGAAGCCAAAAGAACCCTTCCCTCCTTGTGCATCTTCTTTGTACTTTTTAAGTTCCATTTTCAATTCACCCAGAAGTAGTGCCATTGTATAAATTTTTAAACAACCACCCAATTAATTTTAGTCATTCAAATGTAATAACCAAGAATCCAAAGATCACCAAATAATCCAAATACACGCAAGCTGTTTCTTTTTGCTTTTTTTTTTCACTTTCTCTTCCTGGGGTTACTGTTTAGTTACAAAGTTTCAGTTAAAATATATCTTTTAGAAGTCTTGTTAAAGTTTTACTGCAGATTCTTTTTAATTCCAGGCAGTCTCCTCCCTCTTCCAGATCCTGCCCTTATTCTTTTTCTCTCCCTTCCTGCTTATGAAAAAATTTTTTTAGTGTCCAGAAATCTTTATTATCCCTTTGACATTTTGTTTTATTTTCAGCTTAATTGCCTGTTGATGTCAAAGCGGATTTTTCCGATTTCTTATTTAAGTCTCTTAGTTGTCAGTATAGGGAAAGGGAGAGAAGAAAAAAAAACCAAACCTTTCCCTTTTCACTTTCCTTCGCTGCTTCCGACTCTTCTTTGGGAGCGATGTTATTTTTTTGTAAGTTTAAATTCCAGGGTACCTTAGTTGTTGCTTTTACAATTTAACCCGGTCAGCCAAAACTTTCACTTCTTATCTTCCTCCTGCACATTCTTTTCCGGTCAAGTTCTTCTTTGAGGTGGCCATTTCTGACCACCGCTGCAACCGCCTTCGGGAAAGGGAGTAATGGCCAGCTGAGGAGGAGAGATGCGGCTCTCCTCAACCCTGCTGGCAGTCTCCCCCCTCTTCACCACCTCTATGGGGTGGCTTAGCCCCGTAACCAGCCAGCTTGGGGTGCTCCAGCGGCGAGCCCAGACCGAAACCGCGCACGATCGTGGATTTCTGTCTGTCGCCGAAGAGACTTCAAACCGGAAGGGGAACACCCATGGATTTTGATGTCAAAAATATTTATTTATTTCCCAACTTTGTTATTTTTCTAAATAACTTAAGGCAGTGAACATACACAATACTTCTACCCCCTCTCATTTTCCCTACAACAATAACCCTCTGAAGTGAGTTGGACTGAGAGAAAGTTATAGTCACAACTTAGTCTCTTGGTTTCTAGCTTGGTGCTTTAACCACTAGACCAAACTGGTTCTTATCATCAAATTTGCTTTGAATAAAGTTCTGTATTTTACATAACTTTGCTTGACATGAAAGGGAATTGCATGGTAGGTATCCTATGTATGTTAGAGTAGTATCTGTCAAAAAGCTCAACTCCAGCTGAATTGTTTGTAATCAATTGTATTAGGACCAGGAAATCCCAAACGTAGCAGTTTGAAATACATTTTGGAAGATGCAAGATATCACTGTACTTTGCCAAGAAAATTATATGGATTTGTCCATGAAGTCACCAGAAGTAGAGTTCAACTTGAAGATGGCCTTACATACAATTCTGCTATAAAACACACCAGTAGAAAATAATTATTGGTATCCTTTTCCCCCCTAAGAAGGGCCCCGTATTACTCCGGTGGATCCTCTTGAACTAGGGTAGTTTAGAGTAGTTTTAACTAGGGCAGGATAGATAACTTATAAGAAAGGAAAGATTGCTCAAAGATTCCCTGAACAGAAGCTTTGATTTCTGACTGTCTAAGAAACTAAACACCTACTGGCAGAGAAGAAGGGAGAAAACCACTATCTATATTTCTATGGATCTGAGTCACTGAAGGCAGAACTAATATAAATATCAAATATGTAATACAATAGAAGCATTCAAAACTCAATTAAAGAACATTAATATTCAGGAAAGAAGTTAAAACTACTTTTCCACAGAGCCTTCCAGGAATGAAGTTTTATTATGCTGTGGTTGAATTAGCTGATAATTATCTGGGAAGTGATGATTGCCTCTGATGTTACAACATATTATTTTGATTTTGTATGGTTTTGAATTTATTGTATAGGGTAAACAGCCAAAAAGGTATAGATTTCTTTATTTTCAATAATCATAGACTGTCCCAACTGTAAGACTCTGAGCAGAGTACAAAAAAAGCTGTATAGGAACAGAAGATATCAAAAGTAACAGCAAAATATGCAAAGATGGAATATCCAACCCCTGGTTCATGACCACAGCTCGTTCAGTACCAGAGCACGGAAGTGGTGGGTAAGTGCATGTGTGCGCGCAAAGCTGCATTAATGAAAGTGGCACATCTGCACAAAACCATTCCTTCCCCTGAGCTGCCTCTGCCTTCGTCAGTCTGCTGAGTCAGAAAGATTGGAGATCACTAATCTAACCCAAGTTCTAAGTACTTCCTGCAAGGATTCTCAACAGACCTTCTCCAGGTAATTGGATTGAATAACTTTGGGAAGGCAGTATCCCAGTACAACAGCATATATGTCTCTGTTGATGATAACCAGCACTTAGAATAAAATTGAGATATCTATTTTTAACCATTAAAAGGGCCACAAAATTGAGATAACATACTAAGTGTACAAATAAATAACTGAATTACTTTGTATTGATGCCACCTTTTAAGTCACTTTATTTTTGCTATCTGAACATTATTACTGCTCATACTTGCTTTACATTTTTTTAATCCAGTGCTTTTATCATATCTCATTTTAAGCCACCTAATTTTTAATGTTATTTTCTATAAAAATGGTCAAATAAAAAAAAAATCCATGCATTGAAATCTTGTTACTTAAACATGTTATGATAGAACCTTTCTTATTAAAAAGGAAAGCTGCTTAAAATTCGTTTGCTGGTTTGAGATAAATTTAGATTTCAGTAAAAAAATAATTAAAATAAAATGCGAAAAAGCAACAAGAACAAAGAAAAAATAGTGAGGTTATGATTATTTACAATAATATGTCCTGACTTTTTTTTTTACTTTTAAATTAAATTTTCATTAGAATTTAGCAGTGGATCTTTGTTGTTCTAAAACAGCAGAGAAAAAGAATAAAATTAAAAATACATTTTAGCCATATATGGTACATAATACTAGGAAGTCTTAGTAGTATTAAATAAAATTAACTGTACATAAATGTGTATGTGTGTGTATACCCACACACATAAAGGGATTTATGTACAGTTTACAATTTACAGATTTATAAAAATTGATTTATAAAAACCAATTATAATAATTACAGTTCTTAATGTAGAGATTCGAAAGCATATTATAAAGGACTCTTATAAATTTAGATTTATATTAAATTAGATGATAATCCCTTCCATATGTATAGGTAGGTCTGGACTATATCTAAATTAATTCAGTGTACAACACAGCAAGCATTTTTTAAAAATACATTCCCTTTCAACATTCCTCCAGAATGATGAAATTATTTGGTTTATGAAATTCCACCTTTGAGAAAAACAAATCTATTTCAAAATCATTCCACCACTGAAAAGAATATTCCTTTGACTCACATATCCATATTAAAAATGACAACCAAACTGAAAGATACATTTGCCCCTTTTCCTTCAGATGTATACATAAAAGTTCTTTAAACAAGAATTATACTTTCACAATGTGGATTATTAAAATATTTCAGTTTAGAAAAAAAAATTATGTAGCAGATTAATGAGTGCTCATTTCTTCTAGTGGCACGCTAGCTTTCTGGTTTAACAAAAATGAAATAATTCATGCAGGTTGCTATTACAGAATTACTACCTTTAAGCACAATATATAGCCTTACCTGGCTACTGCCAGCAGTTGCCACAATGATTTCAGCTGCTCCTTGACATTCATTTTGCCTTTCAGATTCATGTGAACTTGCACCATGCTTGCTTGGAGCTGTTCTCTGTTAATGCAAGAATTTCTGGCATTATGCATAGAGATCAAATACACTTCATCATGCAAAACCTTCTAAAAACTGAACGAATCAATGCTGTAATTTTACATGCCACTAAAGTGCACTTTGCATTTTATAATCCCAAACCTCAATAATTAGCACTAGAGACTAGCTGCCTAAGCAAAACTGCAGAATGAAAGTGAAGCATGTCCTCTGAGGATTATAGCTCTAGAAGACAAAGGATCTGCTGTGAGACACAAGACACCATCTTCCACCAGCTGTGCTCACATCACTTTCAGAAATGTAACAGAATTAGAACAAGCTGCTTTGTCACATGATCTACGCATTTACTGGAGGCTACAACTAAAGCAATAAATATAATACAAATAAATATTTGCATGAAAATGTACACAGAACTTCAGTTTAAAAAGCATTTTTGTTTCAGTTATAGGATGACCTATATTGAAGCATACATTTTAACAGCAAAGAATGCATTGTCCCTAGCTTAATTTCCAATTAGATATATAAAACTATCCATTTTCTCCTGAAAAAACCCCCACCAAATTTATAAATAAAAAAATTTATAGATTCTTTACTTATAAAAATAACATTTTTTAAAAAAACTGACTGAAATATAGTACAGAATATAGAAGCATTTTACTGCTCAAAGCTATTTATGCATATTTTATGGGGACATCTCTATAATACAGGATTTTAAAAGATCTCCAGCCTCAAGCATGCTAGGCAAATGATGCATGCACAATCTTTTCGATGTGTGTTCCACATTGTCTGCCTGCTTACTCTCTTGCAATCCCATTCCCTCCAATGAACGTAAACCCAACGTTAACTCCCTTCTTGCTAATTGTCCCAGTGCTGGGGAGAACACTGCAAAGGACAAGGAAGTTGGAAAAGAAGGAAAAGCTGAAGTAAAATCATAAGTGCAGTCATGTGATTTCTCACTTAATGACCAAATTGCTGATCTTGATCGTGGTTGCTAAAAAAGGATCTTCTATCACAAACAATTCTCTCATGTTATGACCCTGTTTCCAAAGTATTTCAATAACCATTCTATCTCCTTTTAAGCATATTTGCGTCTGTCAGATCACAGGTGCTTATTCTTGAGTATTCCTGCAAGTTTTCCTGTAATTTCATCTGTCTTTTTTTTCAGGGTCTCTACTTTTCTTCCCCACCCCACCCCCTTTTTTGCTATTGTTGTCATTATTGACATTTTCTTGTCCTATCTTGTTTAGCATCTGCACTTAGTTACAGATTCTTAGGGAACATGGTATAGACCACAGATAAGTGAATTTTATCTTCTTTTGATGCAGGGATTTATTGTAAAAAAAAAAAAAAAGAATATACCCTTACTCCAATAGTTATGCTTTATTTCCATGTATTTTATTATTTATTGCTATCTTTGTGGCTTTTTCTCATATACTTCTATGTCTTACATTTCTATATCTATGTACATTTTTATAGGTTTCTATAAATTTTTGTTATCTCTTTCTGTAAAATTTCTCCCCTACTTCCCCATCCATTCTTTTGTAGGCTTGAATTGCCAATATTTTCTGAGATTTTAGTTAACCTTCTGTCCTTGGCTGCTGTTCCTGCCATGGAATGCAACTGTACTCTTCACTTCATCCTAACTCCTAATAACCCCACATTTGGGATGGCTGGTTGGCATTTTCCAAACATTTCAGTCAAGTCTCTGGCTTAAGTTGCCATTTGGATTTTGGAATCTCTCAGTGTCTTGCTGGGAGGAAGGAAAGCTGCTGGGCTTGATTGTTGTTTCTAGCTCTTACTCTACTGCTGGATTCCAACTTCTGCAGTTGTGTTCTTCTTCAGTGCCTTCAATCATCAACCAAATCCTGTATCCCTTCTCTGGCCCATATGTATCACCACAGTAGTATTTTGTTCAATCCAATTCCAATGTTCCTGCCTTTTTTCATACTTTCCCTTTTCTTCCTCCCTGGTGAACACTAACCAGAATCTCCTCCCAAAACATCGGCTTCCAAATCCAGAAAAAGTTCCCCCTTTAGTTGCTGGAGCAGAAATGCAGTCCAGCTAATTTGGTTGCACCAAAATCCCATGAAAAGTAAAAAGGAAGCGCTCACACAGATAGTTATGAGGCCCTTCCTCCACATATACTCTACTGCAAATCCATCCATCTTTCATTAGTTTGATAGACACAGATATTTAGATCTTTTCCTGTTTTAAAATTTTATGAATAATTTGTTCAGTTTTCATAATGTCTGTTCCTACAAATGCCTCTTCTCCTCTTAAGCTAGTTCTGTTCTTATATTGGTCTTTTATTTTGAGTGCATGATCCATAGGGTGAAAGCAAATATGCTCTCTTAATATTCCAACCTGTAGGGTAGTTCTGTTCACTTGTCCCAACAACTCTGTTGCATGCAGGGGCTGCAAAAACAAGAATCACTGGATGCTACTAAAAAATTGTATTATCTATTAGATGCTTCCATCTAGGGACTATTAAGAGGTTTGCACTTCATATATGGTTGCCTTGCTATTTGGTTGGTGGGCAGCATGTTACAGCTCCTTTCTGAGGAACTCCAAGAACTCAACATGAAGAGTATAAAAACCAACATAGATTTGAATGCTTTAAGGTACTAAATCAAGTGTCATTGGCTTTGAAGGTTTCCACATGCTAATACGTGAGTATTGTGGACATCTAATCTTCTTATGCAGATCTGCTTTTCTCTCTTCCCCCCCATTCCTTTCCCTCCCTTTCCTTTTGTTCTTACTTTCTGCTTTTTTCCCCCCCTTTGGCTCTATTCTTGTGTATAAATTAGGTTAAGAATTATACCATAGACACAGCTTTAAATCAAGCTGTTATCTACTCTTGAAGCACATTTGAACTTACACAGAAGTTGATACACATGAGTCAAATGTATTTTTGTGTTGAATTTATCAAAACCTGGCAGCTGTTTAGTTATAGCTATTCTGATGCTTTCAAAAACATCTCATTGATGTTCTGCTTGGTTCATCAAAAAAGAATGTTCCTTACTGTTAAAATGTTGTTTTCTTCTAATACTGAAATTTTCTCTTCTAAAGTCAGATATTGTTATATTTTGCAGATAAAAGTTCTTTTTTTTAAACAAATTTTATTCAGTTTTTCACATTAAAAACAAAAAACTCTTTTTAGTGGACAACATATTTCCGGGTCATCACCTTTACATACAAATATGACAGCAATTATACATTCATATATGCATACTTAATTCTATTATTACCTTTTCCATTCCAAATTTTCAGTAAGGAGAGAAGCAAACACATTAATTCTAGCCTCTTTCATTAATCTCAATCGAACCAGCTTTTTGTTTCATTTCTATTATTTCGAATATAATCCTTTCATATTTATTTTAAAAATAAAGATAAACAATATGTATTTGCCTAATAATAATAACAACAATAATAAAAAGGTTACCAATGTCTCTCCTTGCTTTTAATAATCTATATTAACTTATTTAGTCTGTCATATTCCCTTTCCATTACACATTCTTTTTATAAATTCTAGATTAATAAAAATTTTAACACTAAAGAAAAAAAAACAAGTATAGGTTTCCCTTTTGCTGCTTTGAGTGTGACACCTTAAAATATACCTTTAAAATATACCTTTATTCCTTCATCTTGATTCCCAATAAACCATTATTTTTAAGAAGTTACAATAATAATCATTACATCTTTTCATTTGGATTCTGCAGCATATTTCCCCCCCTTAATTTTTAATAAGAGTTATCAGTATCTATATTACCCTATTTTCTAAATATTTTTAATTGCAGAAATATTCTTATTACCCCTTGTCACCCTGCAGAATCCCCTTTTTAATTCATCAACCATTATCTCTGAAAAAACAATTTCTTTTCAACATTTTACTATTTCCGTATTTATTTCATGCACCTGTTTCTTACTGCTTCTCCTCCCCCCTCTTTTCCCCATATCTTTTCTCATTCCAGTTTATATCCCTCTCTTTCTTAATATCTTCCTTTCCCCTTTTCTGCTGGGTCTTCCTGCCTTTCCTGACTTCACAGGTATTCCCCCTTTTGATTGCCTTCTTAAATCTCAACTTTTTAACCTTCCTTCTTTCCCCACTTCTTTTTGGTGTTCTTTGTGTTAATTGTCTATTTAAAATGTCTTCTCCTTGAGTCGACTCCTCCTCCTCTGAAGCTCTTTCTTGTTCTTCAATCGCCATTTCCATTTTTTCTAACACAGAGCAAAGTGATTCGCCTCTTTCCTGTAGTAATTCTCTCATATTTTTAAGTTCCATTTTTAATTCCCGAAGAGATATCATCATTACACACTCTTATATTTTATGATCATTAAATTCCACAAAAAAACCTTTTACTTTCCTTCTTTCTTCTTTCAATTTTCTAAAGTTCTCAATTATTCCAGCCCAGGGTCTATACCAAAAATACCAATCAATCCCACAGTCAGTCTTTCCTTGCTTTTTTCTTTATTCTGGTTCTGCTTTTACTTTCTAAGATTCTTACTTTGTTTCAATATTTCTTTAATGTTATATCCACACAAGTTTATTCAGAAACAGGATGTTTTCCTTTTTGTTTGAGCTCAAGTTTTTGTCAAAAGGTGGCACTCTCCATTATACAAAGTCTTCACCTTTTTCCCCTATTTTTTATTTAGGGTTTTTCGAATCTCAATATTCCAGTCCAGTCCAGTCTCCAATTTGTAAACTTTATTATTATTATTTGACAATCTTAAGTCCAGCTTTATTTTATGCCTGTTTATTGCCAAAATATTTTAGTCCAATTTAGTTAAATCTTTAGTTCTGGCTTCTTCCTTTCCCGGTTCGAAGCCCCGCTTAGCTGTCAAAAATATTTTCTTATTTTTTTTTCCTGTCCCTTTGTAATTTTGCCGCTCACTTTTCTTTTCTTAAAAATTCCATGTTACCGTAATCCCAGGGTACTTTTGTTTAGTTGTATTGCCCAGTTGTCCCGGTTTAGATGTTATCCACCTCTTTCTTCCCTCCTGCACAAATCTTAATCCAGCTGAGTCCTCCTCTTCGGGGTGGCCAACCACCGCTGCAGTCATCTTCGGGGGGAAAAAGACCAAGCCCGGGGGGGAGATGCGGCTCCCCTCAACCTGGATTGCGCTTCCCCTTACTCCGCCGCCCCTCCAAGGCAGCTTCAGCCCCTAATCGTAATGATTGGGGCTCTCCAATGAAAGAGCACGGACCATAGCCGCAGAGAGTCGCGATCTACGGTCCGTCAGCGAGGAGACTCCGCTTTTTTTTTCCAGATAAAAGTTTTAAGAACCCAGAATTTCCCGATTTTAAACCAAGTAGTCAATAAAGGATTCAGTAGTTGTATGGAATTACAACTCCCATCCTTGATAAAATCAGATTTGTTGGGCCAGAAGTAGCATACTTCCTTTTAAATTTGTTTTTCTGATAAATAAATATCTTGATTCTACTATTCCAAAATGATAAACCTAGACTTCATATAGTGCTGTTATTCCTTCTCCTTTTTGTTATTTTTCTAGGTAGAATCTTCTACTAACTACTAGAACAAAATGGGTTCTTCATTTTTAAAGCAGACAATACCTGGTTTCAAAGGAATGAAATGCCATGAAAGTTTTACTGTTGTCAATTAATTTGAATCTATGGAGCCCAAAAATGTAACTTTGGAAAGAATGACTTTTACATGGAAGTACAATTCTTTGTGCAGAATTTTACAGTGAAGTCTCAACAATTATACACTTGTATATTTCTTGCCCTTAACATATGTTAAGTATTTATTTATTAGATTCATTACTCAATGAATAACTCTCAGCAGTAGGATATCATTAACAGGTTCTTCTAGAAAATCCATGACCCTGAGGGAAAATTCAGAGCCAAGCCATGGGCTTAAAAATAAAATCAACATTTTAAACTGTTGTCAGTACAGGACATGGAGCATTAGCTAGAAGCTACATATAATCCAATGTACTAGTCATCAACTAAGTGTCGATATTGGTGATTTTTAATTTTTAAAGAAAAATATCCAGAATGAGATATGCATATGGCAGGAAAGGTGCAATTGGGACTATTGGTGTGTTGTTTTAAGCCAGAGGCAACTTTTTTATATGGCTATTGATGCTTTATGTGACTGGAGGATCATGCTATTAGTTGCACATTATATATCATATTAAAAAAGAAAATAGGACATACACACTTTAAATAAATGTCTTGTATGACTGAAACAATATAATACTGGTATGCAAAACATTTCAAAACCAAAACAGATTTCAACTGTTTATCTTTTGAGCTCAAAACAAATGTTTTAAAAGTCTGAAAAGGGGCAGTTTTGCACTTGAAACACTTTTAAGATAGACAAAACAATATCAGTTAAAACAGTTGCTTCAAATTCAAAATTGGATTACTTTGAGCTCAAGATGAGGCATGTTGACAGGTTTGTATACCATCATAATTTAATATTACTCAGCTGCAGTTTAGTCAGAGCTAAAAGACTGGCATAGGTTACTACTTATTTCTATTGAACATGCTCAACGTTCTGTTAATTCCAATTATATCTTTTAATCCCACTGATGTCTGAATAAATAGCAAAAAACAAACAAACACTAACCTCTGTCTCAGCAACCTGGGATTGCAATAGCTGTCTTATATGTAGAATATCTTTCTCAATTTGTTGAATTCTAGCTACTCGTACCTGAAACAATATGAAATTTAAGAATTGTCACAACAGAACTGTTCCCCTTTAAAAATTAGACATGAAACTTACAATGTAAAAGCTTCATACAGTGTAAACCTTGACTCAGAATATTTATTTATTAAATTTGTTTGCTACCTATCTTGCTTCAAACTGAATATATAGCTATATATAGAGAAAGGAAGATAATTCTGAATTAAGACTCCAGAAAAGCAGGATGACATGAAGGTAGTAAAAGAGGAAAAACACCTCCATTAGGAAAACATCTTAAAAAATTAGATCAATATTCAAATGTTCTCTTCCTACAATATAAGGTCTCTTTTATCAGCTAAAATTAATCCCACAAATGTTTTTCCCCAAAAGGACAGAAACATGAAAAGAATTAAATAACATTCATTGGATTGTAACTGCTCATTAAAATTGTCCATTTATAAAATTAACTAATATAACATAAATCATTCTCTACTACAAGGTCTTCTAGCAGAAAGAGGAAAATGTGTTGAAGATAAACAAGTAGTGCTTGATCTATAATGGAGCGTGCCCATTATAGAGACAAGTGGTGACAACTGTTAAGTGAGATAACCTTGCTTAATTTCTACCCTGTGCTCTCCATGATGCCACTATTAAACAAATGCAAGGTTGTTAAGTAAGCATGAAGTAACACATGGGTGAGGGAGGACCTGAGAGGCAGGTCACCCAGCTGGGTCCACGGGGAGGCAGACAAGCAGCAAAAAGCTTTGCAAAGCCAAACACAGCCCAGCAGGGAAGAAGAAACCAGTCAGATTAAGGCCTACTGCTGGGTTCCAATACCAGAGAAGCTTCCAAACAAGCCTCCATGCTTGGCTAATGAAACCATTATTGGGCTGGGTTAGGGTTAGCCTCCTCTAGAAACCCACATTTCTTCAATACAATAAACAAAAAAACTGGGAAGGACAAACTTCTTGATCCTTTTTTTCCAAAAGTTTCCAAGATTTTTGCTGCCTGCCTGATTCCCTTTAGGACCCATCTTCTGCTGTTGTTTGGTGCCTATATTTGTACTTTAGATTTTTTTTTAAGAGATGAACTTTTTCTTCAGCTCCTCAAGGCAAACAAGCTGCATGAAGATTTTCTTTGCTTCCTTTCCTCTACTCTTCAGCTTGGCAGTGACTCATCAAATTAACTTACAGATTTTGTCACCCTCTTTCCCGGTATGCAGAAAATTTAGCAAATTAAGTGATTAAATGGATCAGGATTGGAGGGCAGAGGTGAAGAGTTCAGTTTCAGCACCTAGCTGGAGGGTGGGTGGATTGTAGAAAGATCAACAAGTCTGTCCCTTCATTTCTTGATACAAACAACCATTTGCTGAAGGACTACAGGGGCATATTGTGAAATAAAGGTATACTAGTTTATAGAACGGCCATAACAATCTTTATTAGGTCTTCCTTCTAACAATATGTACTACATATTGGAAGAATAGTCCAAATCTTAAATTCATCTGCAGTCCTTTCATAGTCCAATGTTCTTTTACAATCCATGTGAAGCTAACTACTGGTGATACAAAAATATCCTTAAAAATGACCTGTTTCAAATTGTCTAATATGATTAAGTCATTCATTTTTTTGCTGAGCATAGGAATCTGCTTAGAATCATTTGGCAGATGATTCTAATACTATCCTCTTTTATTTTTTATTGCTGAAAGTTTACTGATACTGCATTGTGCTATATTGCTATTTTATATTCTAGTCTATAATGCCTTTTCATTACTTAAAAACAACTGACCTCAACTCTTATCACACCTTTTTAGACACAGGATAACACAATTCAGGTTCCTTTTTAAGACTTAACCTTTCCCCCAAAGAGAAAGCCTCATGTTCCCACTGACTATAGATTCCATAGACTCATTTTTGGGATTAATCCTGTCATTCTTCTGTATGAAAGAAAATAAGCATTTAAACTAAGAAATCCAGTGGCTCCTTGATCTCTCTTGCTGTACATATCACAGAGATCTTATGTCTCCTGGTTTATCTCTCTTTGGTAAGAAAAGTGAGAAAAGGAATTGCAGGGAACAGATAGACAAAAGTACTAAGCAGAGAAAAATTGTGAAACTTTGGAAGCAGATGCATGAAGAAAAATAAGCAATGTATTTTACTTTTCTTTGAGTGTGCAGTCAGTTCATACTACGTCAATATTATATTATATTAAATATCACTGTTTCTGTTCTCAGTTTTTTGAATAAATTGTTAAACGTACTGCATAATTATTAAACATATCATTTGAAAACAAAGACACTTTCTCAAGCAGCTTTAAATACACAAAACACAGGTACATCTTTGAATTGTTGCTAAATTTTTACTGAATTGATGTGCAGACGAGATTACCTGCGCTCTCTTCTCCATGTCCTGACATGTACCAAGTTGTTCTTCCATGGCAGCTCTGATCTGTCTTGCCTCATATTCCAATTGCCTTCTATTCATGTCAGTCTGCAATGAAAACTAAAAATATAGGAAATACAATAATCCCAATTAAGAATGCTAATATTCCACAATAAACTAAGGAAATTTAATTATGTGAATGTACTGTTCATAAAAAATTAAAGTTAATGTCATTTTCCCAACATGACATACACAGATACACAAAAAGACTGAGAAAATCTATAAACATGAAGAGTCTTAAAAAAATATTTCCAATATATTTATGTAGACTTTAGTCTTGTCCTCAAAAAAAACTGAAATAATGACATATTTCAACTGGTATATTTTGATTTAAATAATACTTATTACATATGTATAGCTGTTACCACTTACATTTTCAGTAAGAGGAAGACTATCTATCCTTTTAGTCAAATTCTGAAGCTGAGCATAATACCAGTCTTTTTCTTTTTCTTCCTTTTCAAGCTCAGCAAGCAAAAGAGATCTGGAGATGAAGAAACAAGTATTTATTATTTATTATTCTACATTAGCCAATATATAACAGGTAATATTTATACGAGTGAATCATTTTTCATTTTCATAATCATCCATGAGCTTCTCTAAGATGAGTTCAGTTTAGTTTAGTGTCATTGCACCTCGTACAACGAAATCAAACACCATCTTCAGTGCACATCATGACCATGACCATCAAAATACACACAAACACACATCTTTCACCCTCCACACATTGAACCGAAAACCCCTTACACTGCACCAACACTGCACTATACAGCAGAATTCAAAAGAGCTACTACCCTGGGATAGAAGCTATTTTTTCGCCTATTTGTCCTTGTTTTTATTATTCTGTACCGTCTGCCAGATAGTAATAGTTCAAAAAAAGGGTTCCCAGGATGAGATGGATCTTTGAGAATGTTTTGAACTTTCTTAAGGCAGCGGGAGCTATAAAGTGCTTCCAAAGAGGGGAGAGGGCAATAATGATCTTCTGGGCAATGACGTTAACCTTCTGTAGTGCTTTCCTATCTGCCACTGTGCAATTGGCAAACCATACAGAGGTGCAGTAAGTTAAAATACTCTCTATGGTGCAGCGGTAGAAGGTCACCAGCAGTTTTTCATTTAGTTGTTGTTTTCTGAGAAGTTTCAGGTAGTTCAATCTCTGCTGGGCCCTTTTGACCAGTACTGCAATATGAGCACCCCAGGTCAGGTCCTCTTTTATAGTAACAGAAACTTAAAACTGGCCACTTGCTCCACTTGGTCTCCATTGATAAGCAACGGCTGGATGTCTGATCTGTTCCTTTTACAATCCACTATAAGCTCCTTGGTCTTATTGGTGCTGAGGATCAAGTTATTGTCTCCACACCACGAAAACAATCGGTCCACCTCATCTCGGTAGGCAGACTCATCCCCCCCGGAGATGAGTCCCACCACTGTTGTATCATCTGCAAATTTAGCAATAGTATTACTAGCATGAGTGGGAATGCAGTCATGCACATAAAGAATATAGAGTAAGGGACTCAACACGCAACCCTGTGGTGTACCAGTGTTAAAAATAAGGGCTGAAGAGGTATGATTACCTAATCTGACTGTCTGTGAATGGCCAGACAGGAAATCCATAATCCAAAGGCAGACTGAATAAGAAAGGCCAAGGTCCAGAACTTTAGACACTAAGTTTAGACATGAGCCAGTGAGATTCATAGTGCAGAGTACAGATTTAAATGTACTCTCACTTCAACCCAAATCCAATAATCTATCACTTATGCTTACCTCATTCTCCTCTTAACTGAATGTTGCCTCATCTTGTACTACCTTGATCTGAGGTTCTCTTGACAGTGCTGTAGATTTATTTGGATTGATACATTCTGATTTGTTGTTAGTGTAACAATATCAAATATGTAGTTAGGGGATACTAATTTAAAAATTAGAGAAGACTATCTTAAATTTTACATTTTCATAATGTCTTTTTATCTACAGTTTAATAACTTATCTTTCAAGTGGAAGATAATAGATGTTTCACAGCTGCTCAGAATTTCAACAATACATAATATTCATACTTATTCAGCATGTGAAAAATTCAGAAAATGCCTACGTTGACTCTACTGGTGTGTCATTTCCCACCCCACCCCCGACGAAAGCCCTCCGGATTTCCTCTCTTCCAACCTCTCCTTTCCTCCAGACCCTCTGGAAGTCACTCCAAAGAGCCCTGCTCTTGTAGGGTTTCTGGAGCCTCAGAAAATTGTGCACGAATGCTTCCTCAATTTTCAGACACCAAAGGGTTGTCATAGATTTGCCATCACTGGCACAGAAGCATAATTAGCTGCACATCTAATCCACAGCATCCAACTTAGATAAACCCTATTTATGCAAGAAACTTCATTAACACAACTTGAAACATACATTTTCAGACTTGGGGAAATTATAAATAAGATTTCTTCAACATGCCAGAAATAAATATGTTTGTGTGGTCTATAGGGAGGAAGGATGGGTGGAAGGGAGGGAGGGAGGGAGGGAGGGGAGGAAGAAGGAAAATATATATCTGAAATTAAAAATTACCTTTCTTTCTCTAGCTCTTCTAGATAACCAGTGCTTTCTCTACTTCCGTTCATAAAACCTCTTCTGGGAAATGATCCCATGGGAACAGGACTGCATTCACCTGATCGACTGGAAACTGATCCTTCTCTGCTTCCGTATGAACGCATGGATATCTTTGGCCTTAGCTTCACTCCAGGGAAGTTATTGCTATCCAAATTCAGTTCTGAGCAGAAACAAAGAAAATTGTTGAGTTAACAAGAAAAAAGTCTTATATGATTTTTAAAATTATTATTATGCCATTCCCTGTTCAGGTAAGGAATATTATTCAAAAGGCAGAAAAAGAATATAGGTAGTTCTTGAGTCACAAACATAATGGCGCATGCCCATTATGGTAGGAAGTTGTGGCAGCCATTACGTCAAGAGGCCACGTGTTTTTGTCACTTACAACCTCATTCCTGCTCTCCTAATGTGGTTGTTAAACAAATGCATGGGTTGTTAATCAGAGGTGCCTCGGGGGGAGGTCCTAGGAAGCACATAGGCCCTGCCCAAGATCTCCCAAGACCTCCCCCAACCCCTGCGGCATCCTGTGCTCTGCTACTTGCTCAATGGAGTCCCTTCCATCCACTGGGCCCCACTCTCTTCCTCATCCCGCATGAGCCAATGAGCATTTACCTTTCAATGATCTCTGGAGCTTGAGTTAGGAAAGGAGGGCAGGCCACTCCATTGCTAGGCTGCGTGGCACAATCTCAGAAATGGCAACATTTTCTGAGTGCCTACAATTCAATGCAGAATGCAGCTGCGGAATGCTGTGGAATGCTATTCCATTACTGGGGTACACAACATGATCCTGGAAGCACCTGCCATTTTCCGGGTTGCCACAATTCAATGCAGCTGTTCAGAAAATGGCAGTCTCCACAAAGATTGTACTATGCGACCCATCAATCGAGTGTCCTGTTCTCTTTCTTAACCCAAGCTCTGCAGATCTTTGAAAGATAAATAAGAAGGGGGGCGGGGACCCACGGACTGCAAGGACTGGGGAGCATTGCAGAGTGCATGATGTTGGCTATAAGGGTGAATGACTATGGGGGAGTGCTGGCATCTAAAACTTTGGGACTGAGTTGTAAAGTAGTTTTTGGGGATCTGCTGTAACGGTTGCTAAGTGACTGGTCATACGTTGAGGACTACCTGTAAGAAATAAACAACAACAACAAAAACCTCAAGGAACGAAGTAAGGGAAAATAAAAAAATACTGCTAAATCTAGTTTGCCCCAGCATTTTCTTTATCTTTCTATGCCTTCCTGTCCTTGAAAACAATCCTTCTACCACGCCCATGGACTGGCTAAGTCATACACTGCCTTTTTTCTTTAAACGCTTCAATATTCATCTTTCTCTCAACCATTCTGTAATTTGAACACACATTTTTTCATTCAGCACCATTCTTCCCCCTATTTTATTATTTCCTTCTAGGTACCCATTTGTATTGCATTCAAATATTCATTTCTTAACAAGAATTCACTCCCTACACAAAGTCATCTGTCTTCACACTACCTCTACCGTTCTTTGCCATTCTTTTTATTGCATAAGCTTTGACAAATTATTGAAACAGAAATAACATAAGAACACTGGAAAGATACTATTACCACTAGCTATTTACTAGTATTTGTATCTCTTAAAAATTTCTCCAGCTATTTCTCCGACTTTAGGAAATATTATATCTAGATATACCAGTTTATCTACTTGTTCCAGTTTGTCAGTACAGTTTGGTGAATTTTTCCTCAAAATAAAAAGATAAAAGTAGGCAATAAATCTTCTACCCTGTTTCCCTGAAAATAAGATCCATCCCAAAAACAAGCCCTAACCTGATTTTTTTGGGGGTGGGCCTAATATAAACCCTACCCCGAAAATAAAATAAGCCCGGGGGAAGAGCATGGCCAGCATGAGAGGTGGCGAGCGTGAGGGGTGCGATGGAGTCAGGCAGCAGCCACAACACAAATACCAATAAGTCTTGGCAGGGGAGGGGAGAAGACAGGTGATCCGGACGTGTTGTGTAGCTGCCTGACTCATAAGAGGCTTGTGGGAGGATTGCGTGGTAGCAGGTGGAACAGGTGGAGGCAGAGGCATGGAGGAGGCAGGTGATCCCGATGCCCCATGCAGGTGTTTGCTCAGCATGGCTGAAGGAAAGCCAAGACAGTGGGACAGAGTGGGCGGAGCATTGGGATTGCCTCTACCTCCACCTGGCTCTGCTTCACTTTTCGCCCAGAGGGAGATGAAGCTTTGTCTATTTGCAAAGGGGATGCTTTGAAATGGAGCTAATCGCTTTGCAAGAAGACAAAGCTTCATTTCCCTCTGAGTGAAAAGTGTTTGTGCAGCTATCACCGCCCCACCCTCTCAATCCCACTGTCTGCATGCCCATGGCCTCAATCGGGGCCAAGTTCTCAGCACATCTTGGCCTCCATCTGCCCTGCCAGGAGGGTAAAGAGCTCCTGCAAAGCTAGCAGCAGCATGGGCAGCTGCTTGATGGCCAGCATGGCACCCGCTGTGGCTAAGTGCCCCAGCAGCACCTGGTCCAGAAGGCAGGGTGGGTGGAGGCCGGGACATGCTGAGAGCTTGGTTTGTTGCAGCCGCAGGCAAGGAGACCGTGGGATGGAGAGGGCGAGGCCAATAGTAGCTGCATTCCCATTCCCTTTGACCCCCGCGCTTGCTGTCTCCTGCGCTTAAAAAAAAAGACCTCAAGCCCAAAAGAAAATAAGACCAGGTCTTATTTTCAGGGAAACATGGTAATACTTCCTCAAGACAGAATATTTTCCTACTAAATTAAAATTAGTATCAATTAGGATTAGAATAATTCAGCTCTTTTCCCTTCTACTAAATAGTATTTTATTAGAAATCTTACAAAAAATTGTGAAAAATATTTTCAAGTTGCAAGAATGGGAATTTATTCAGTATTAAATATTACTATGTCTAAACATATACACTTGTAACTATGAAAGTTAAATTGCCAGCGTTTTCATATTTGGGTGATAATTTGAAAAACTTTTTTTGGGCGAGGGGAAATGGCTTGCAATGTTCACCCTCACAAAAATAATTCATGGAAAATATTTGCTTTGCTAACTGGTGTAGCCTTCTTCCATTTACCTTTAAGACGTTCCAGCAAATCAATCTGACCAGATGAAGCCATTGCTTCATCTTCAATACTTCCTTGCAATTGCTTCAATACCTCCTGGAATATAAGGAATGGTATTATTTTAAAAAATTGAGCAAGAATGAAATATAAAGGTTACTGTTTTGTAGTGTACCCACTTTCAAACATATCTATTGAATTAGGTAAGAACATGTACATAATTTAGAAAGAGGAATTAGATAATAGAAAATGCTGCACATCTTTAATTCCCAATAGCTATTATTTATTTTTTAGTACAAATTGATATTTTTTCAAGAAATGTATATATGACATCTTAATACTTCTACAACATGTAGTGTGTACATTAGAATAAGCATTGTGCTTTTAGAATAAAAGATTAATTCGTGTGCATATTATGAAATTCTATTAATATGTTAAAATAAAAATTATTGTACTCAATTGCTAATTAAAATATAGAAAATAGTAATGGGAACACTTAGATTTTGAGTTATAGTTTGGATCTTATGTTGTTTTAATTTATGACATGAACATATCTCTGCTTCAAGTCTATGTTAACATATGATAACAGGACTTCAAGATGGCCAGCTATTTGACTCCTGTCATCAAACCTTTCTTTTAGTTGACATCTTGATTATGTCATAGGATGTTGAAGGCATTGAGCATAATCTTTTTTGGTGCTTTTAAAAATATTTAAAAATATGAATTCATAAAATTGTTCATTCTGTTTTGTTCACAGAAGATGCAGCTACCAATCAACAGTGTTTTCTTCCTTTCTGTAGCAAGTCCATGTATCACAGACCATTCAATTCCTATGGGTACCTTAATTTCAGAAAAGGTGTTTGAAAAAAGCACAGCTGCTTTGTGATCAAAAGCTATTTTGGAACCTTCATGAAGCGGCAGCCCTACACACATCCCTAAATGATGCACAACTAGTAATTAAAAATGAGCTGTGATAATATACTGCATATTGACATACATTTTAATCTCTATATATGCAGTGTGTTCTCTTCTTGTTAGGTATATGATCACCAGATTTAACGTCCAAAGCACATATTTCAAATCTGATGCCTCATTCCTGATGCTGAACACCTGGTCAATTAAGTAGGTATTGTTTCAAAAACTGAATTACATCCATACAATGATTTTTCTATAAAGTTTGCTTGGCAATTAATATTTTTTTCATGAGGATACCCAGTATTATCTTCTATTGAAACAGTGTTTTGCTGCCAATGCTTCAAATCCGGGAAATTTGGGGTGAAATTGCTTAATAAATGCTGCAAGAAAGACAAGAGTATATCCTGTAACTCTTGCAGAGCACAAATAAAAATTCAGAAAATAACTACAGTACTGAGCAGTGATTTAAAAAAACCCTAATCTTTTGTTACAGAGCAAGGAATCTTATAGGTTCAATGCTACATGACTAAGAAATTTGGGGTATATGGGGTATAATTTTGACATACAGCTACCAAACCACCTTCTGCCTTCTTTTCAACTTCAGAATAAAGAAGGGTGAGATGGAGATTATAATACAGTTGTAATCGGCCCTTACATTTGATTGCTCAGTCCCTATTTCTGCATATTTAAAATAAGGATCCTATTAAATGAGTACTTAGAACTCTGAGGAAGCAAGGAATGGCAGACAAAATCAAGGAATGACAGTGGCCCTCTGATAAAGAGAAGGGAAGAAAAATTGACTCTGGGTAGTCCCTGCCACTTCTTGATGGCTGAATTCCTTCTCTCCACCACTTCACCATCCATGGGGATAGAAATGCTGTGTCTGTGATAGCTAAAACCAAAGTTAGGCAATCTATTATCAACTGAGGGGGCACACTTAAAAAAAATTGAGGAGGGGCAAGTGCTATTTTATTGGAGAAGTAAGATTTGACAGTTATATCATGAAATTAAGTGTGTCTGGGATTTTCTGGACTGAGTTTTGGATGTTTAGTTTACTTTAGTTTATTGTCACTGCATCTCATACAATTAAATTAAATGCTATCTTACTGCACATTATAATTATAAAAATAAACACACATTCTTCACATTCAATACAACTAAATTGAAAACCCATTAATATTGCACTATGCCAGTGGTGGCTAACCTTTTTGGGTTCCTGTGCACACTTGAGCTCGCATGCCAGCACCCAGAAGGCAATGTGCGCCCCTCACGCCCCCTACGCATGCACACGCAATAACCCCACCCCTGCCACCCCCTTTCCTGCAGTGCGCCTCACCGCTGATTTTTGGTCAGTTTGAGGCCTTTATCGCCCTCCCAGAGGCTTCAGGAAGGCTTCTGCAGGCTTTTCAGGCTGAAAACTAGGCCCGTTTCGTCACTTCTGGCATTTCTAGAAAAACAGGAAGTGATAAAACGGGCCTAGTTTTTGTCCTGAAAAGCCTGCAGAAGCCTTCCTGAAGCCTCTGGGAGGCCGAAAAAGGCCTCAAACCAGCTGAAAATCAGCTGAGGAGCATGCATGCGCAGTGAGGTAAGTTTTGCCTGCAGATCACATGCCAGCACAAATGGCTCTGTGTGCCACCTGTGGCGCGCATGCCATAGGTTTGCCATCATGGCACTATACAGTAGAATTCAGCATAGTTACTGCCCTGGGATAGAAGCCGTTTTTCAGCCTATTTATCCTTGTTTTTTATTATCCTGTATTATCTGCCAGTAGGGACATGGTAGCTCAGTAACTAAGAAGCTGAGCTTGTCAATCAGAAAGGTCGGCAGTTCAAATCCCTAGCACCGCAGAACAGAGTGAGCTCCCGTTACTTGTCCCAGCTTCTGCCAACCTAACAGTTTGAAAGCATGTAAAAATTCAAGTAGAAAAATAGGGACCACCCTGGTGGGAAGGTAACAGCGTTCCGTGCGCCTTTGGCATTTAGTCATGCCGGCCACATGACCACGGAGACGTCTTTGGATAGCGCTGGCACTTCAGCTTTGTAACAGAGATGTGCACCGCCCCCTAGAACTAGAAACGACTAGTACGTATGTGCGAAGGAAACCTTTACATTACCATCTGCCAGATGCTAATAGTTCAAAAAAAGGGTGCTCAGGATGAGATGGATCTTTAAGAATGTTTTGAACTTTCTTAAGGAAGCGGGAGCTATAAAGCTCTTCCAAAGAGGGGAGAAGGCAACCCATGATCCTCTGGGCAATGACATTGATCCTCTGGAATGCTGTCCTATCTGCCACTGGGCAATTGGCAAATCATACACAGGTGCAGTAAGTTAAAATACTCTCTCTGGTGTAGTGGTAGAAGGTCACCAGCAGTGCTGCAATGTGAGTGCCACAAGTGAGGTCCTCTTTTATGATAACACCCTTTTGTCTCTTTTCCATGCTTGTTGTATGTCTCTTTTCTATGCTTGTTGTACCTAATTTAGAGTCTTATAATTTGATTTATATGTGCTTTCTATCTTAATTTCAGAAACAGAAACAGAAAGGGATGTATAAAGGCACAATTGAAGGATGCATTAAGTCCTGGATCCAGTGGTTGCTCACTGCTTATATACACCCAGATCATTCTATATTTTCTGGAGGAGCTGTCTGGACTATTAAACAGACCTTAATGAATTTTATAATCTCAGATTTCTATGTAGGTAGGGCAATAAATTGTTCTGCTGAAGGTTCATCCTCTCAGTTTGAAAATGAGGGCAAGCTGTGAGGAAGTTGGAAGGTTCACTACAATCTTTATGTCAAGTGCCTCAGAGTTTCTTTACACTTTTCTGTATGCAGAATATATCTCCATTACTTTATGATCAGTTATTTGCCTTTCACATCCATATATAGCAATTACTGAGGTCTCTTGGAAATTATAAAGTTATATTCAGCTAATGTCATAATGCAAAATACGTGACAGAATATTACTACAGTGAGGCAAAAAGCAGGCCAGCACATGAGTTTAATCAAAATGCATTATGGTACCTTATATTTAAAAACTTACTATAGTTCAGCATCCATTAGAAAAATAAAGCAATATTTGTCTGTTTTAAAAGATATTAAAAGATAGAATTTAAGTGTAACTTTACAAAGTCAGTACCTCCAACTCAGTGGCTTCTGAATACCAAGAGAGAAAAAACCCTCAGTGCCCAGAAATATTTTTGCCATGTAATGTTCTTAGTGCATTGTGCAACTATATGAGAAGGCAGACAGACAACTTCCCTTAGACCTTTGTATTTTTTAAAGCCCTGACGATAACTTCCTAACTTGGGTACCCTAATCCATTTAAGCATCAGCCTCCCTCACTAGCAGCCACGAAGGAAGGAAGTCCAGGGAGAATTTGGTAGGGGCATACCTACATAAAATAACTAAAAAAGTATGTTGTCATTCTGTCTCATTAGTATTTCAAATAGTTAATGCTAGAAGACAGACTATGAGATACTATGACTTAAATCAATTGTTGAGATTTTGGAGCCTGACCAGAATATAAATCAGCCAGGAAGGTCTCCATTTAAATTATAGAGGTCTTGATTGTAGCTCACCCAAGCCAACCACATAGAATCGAGAGAAACCCTGGATTCTGAGTGAAGGGAGCAGTGGCATTTGGGTATTAGGTTACTGATACTGATAGGTCAATATCATTAGCTACCAGGTGGGGTTAAAGTTGCTTCCAATTATTACATGCATCTGGTGGTACTGTTCTATATAACAGGCAATATATTCATTCCATCACTTCAAAGTTTTCTAATCTGTTTATGCATATTTAAGTGGGGTATAAGTACATTTTTATACATAGTATTGCATGAATAAAAAAGCATTCCATGCGAAGTAGTTGCATTTAATTTATACTAGTGTTTGGCAAGACTATCCACAACTTATTGTTCCAGGAATACGATTTTAAAAACCAGCAGAAAAAGCCGACATGCCTTCATAAAAATTCAGGGCACTTGGTGCTCTCTGAGCTTGGCTGTTTTTTTGCAGGCGTTTCATTACCAAACTAAGTAACATCCTCAGTGCTAACCGGAAATGGGGTTTACTTTCATTTTATATACTAGTGCCTTGATGGTGAACCTATGGCACGTGTGCCAGAAGTGGGATGCAAAGCCACTTCTGCCAGCACGTGAGAAGTCACCTGGAAGAGCCCCACTGTGCATGCGTGCACATTACCCCCAACAGCTGATTGTTGGGTATCTGGCACTCATGTGCGGGGGTGCATGGAAGACATGTGGGGCAGGCCTCGCAAGCATGCACAGATGCACAGCGCATGCAGGGGATCGCACACGCATGTGCAGACATATGGTACACAGGGGATCACATGTACACGTGTAGGCGCAGGGGGGAAATGGTCACATACACATGCGCAGGGGCATGGGGGGGACGTGTGCATTGCCTTCTGGGTGCTGGCATGCAATTTGCGGCATGGGAGCCCAATAAGGTTAGGTACCACTGTACTAGTAGCTTGTCCTGTCAGTATTGGTGTGAGTTTCTTGTACTGTTATTTATTGTTAGCTTGTTTAACTAAAAATAAATAACAGTCCAAGGAACCACCAAGATCACTTCAACCAATACTGACAGAGCAAACCACTAGTATAAAATGATTCCCTATTAGCACTGACAATGTTAACTTAGTTTAGTAATGAAACATCTGCAAGAAAACAATCAAGGTCAGAGAGCACCATGGTTCAACCCTGAGTTACAAATATGCTCTTTTATTGGTACAACATAAAATTCTTGGTAAGGTACTCATGCTGCCTTGCTGATTCTTGCCGTTTACTTACAAAAATGCCATATTGAGAGGAAATTTAATTTTCTTATACTCTAATCCATAGAATTCCTTCATTATTAAGTGATAAAATCTAAGAGTTTGATCTTCAAGGTCTGAAAAGTTAAAAAAAAAAAAAGCCAATGAAGCTTCATACAGTCCTACCAAATTGGGGCTTAAAATAATGTGTGGAGTAATTTACAAAGAGGAATTCAGGAGCCCACTGAGGCTGTTTCACTTCTAGTCAAGTGCTGGGATTCATATATAATGCTAAAAATATAGTCGTCAAAGGGAGATTAGATATAAATTTGAAAACATAGAAGCTGCAATCCAGCTTCTGGTGGCACTTCTATTGAAGACGGACAGTAGACCGCGATCGAAGATGGACCAAAGACCGCGATCGAAGACGGACCGAAGACCGCAATCGTGCACAGCTTCAATCCATGCTTATCCTGTTGGTGGGTCCCAATGGGACTGGATCCATTTCGGACCCACCTCAGAGGGATGGGGGAAGAGAGGGAGATCGCCAGCCAGGGCAAGGGGAGCCGCATATCCCCTCCCTGGCTAGGTATACTTCCCTTGAAGATAGGAGGTAGCGGCAGTTTTAATGGCTACCCTGAAGACGGAAAGCTTCCAGGACTTAAGTGTGTACTGGAGCAGTGAAGCGGTGAGCGGCATGTAACCAGGCAAAGGATTTTGAACTTTTTTTTTGACAACACCGAGAAACAAAGGAAAGAGCCCTTGTTTAAGAGTGTGGTAGTGGCGAATGGAAAATAAGAGGAAATTATAAGATAAATAAAAAACCAGATTATAAAAGGACTATAACAGAATTAGAGACCAAATTTGAAATAAGATACAGAAATTGGCATTAATTAGGGATTGAATAGAATGCTGGACTTGCCCGGAATTGACTATATTTAAAAGAGCTAATGGTTGAAAATTAGCAGAATTAATACAATTGAAAAGAGAAAAAATAACTTTGAAAAGTGGAAAGTAATGTAGTCTAATCTAATGGTTAAAGGTACTTTTTCTCTTATGATTTCATGGGAAATTACTAGTCTTACAAATGTGTGAATTAGAAATGAAATAAAATAAAAGATTATATTACAACAATAACCCCGGAAGCACCAAAAAAAGGGGGATTGCAGCAAAGGGACAAGCGAAGATAGTATCTTGGGACTGTTTGGTGTTGATTGTGACAAGGAGACAGAAAGATTAACAAGAGGAATTGAGATAAATGGATATTTTTGACAAGTACTAAAAGACTCTGACTTTTAATAAAATAAAGAATAACCCAACTGATTAAAAAAATGGAAGAAATAGGCAAAGAATTCAAGTTGGAACTGCAAACTGTGAGAGGAATGTTAAAAGAAAGAATGGAATTATGTGATATATTGGCAGAAAAATTAATGGCGATGCAGTTCACACAAGATCAAAGAAAATTTAAGGAGGAGGAGTTAAAGGAAGAGGAAAGCAGCTTAGAAGAGCACAAAGAACAAGGGACATTGCAAAAAGACATGAAAGAAATCAAAATTAAGACACTGATGATAGATGTAATAAATAAAAGGGAAAATCCTCCCAAGGTTAAACAAAAGAAGAAGAAGCTGTACAAGAAGAAATTCCAAAAGAGAGAACAGGAAAAATAAGTGATTGGTAGATGAAAATAAAAACAATACTAGAGGAAAAAGAGGAGTTAAGAAGAAAGACCAGAAAAACTTAAAAAAAGGGAAAGCTGGTCAAAATTGTAAGAAAGTATAAGATCGAGAGATTTAGAGATAAGAGTTAAAAATAATATAAAGGGGGGATACCACATAGAAATGTATTTTGATACTTTTTTTAGAAATATAGATTGGGGAGATTTGAAGTTTAAAACTTATTGGGAATTACCTTAAGATTATTATATAATTATATATGAGAAAAATGATGATATATTCAGAGAAATTAAGATGGCTTTATTGTTATCAAATCATATATACACACACACACACACACACACACACACACACACACACACACACACACACACACACATATATATATATATACATACATATATATGTATGGCCTTCAGCTTTGTTCGGGCATTTTCCCACGTCATTATAGTTGTGCTTTTAAAGTTGTAGCTTTAAAATACCCGAACAAAGCTGAAGGCCATACATATATATACACACACACACACACACACACACACACACACACACACATATTTGTTTTCTTACCATACATACATATACATATACGTACATACATACATACATACATACATACATATGTGTGTGTGTGTGTGTGTGTGTGTGTGTTTTCTTAAGTTTTCGTGGGTACTTACATGTATGGTATTCAGCTTTGTTCGGGTATTTTCCCACGTCATTATAGTTGTGCTTTTAAAGTTGTAGCAACGTTTCGGCAGAATCTCATCTGCCATCATCAGGCTTCTGTATTGTGTTCGTCTGTGACTCAGACTTTCACAGCCGTTTCTGTTTTAAATTTGGTGCTAGCCTACTGCTGTGCCAGAATGGTTTTTTCTTCATCCTGATTGATTGGGAGTCTTGGTCTGTGTTTATTGGTCTTGGAGTTTGCTGTGTTCCTCTTGATTGGTGTTTCTAATATCTTCTGTCTGTTTTGTAGCTTTTTTTGTCTTGATTGGCTGGCAACATTGTGTTTCCTGTATTGGAGGCTTTTAGTGCGGCTTAGCTCTAAGTAGACGGACAGCTATCATTTATTAGGAAGCTAGGTTTCATCTGGGTGCCTGGTTGGGGTGGTATCGGAGGGGTCTGTTTGTGCCCCGGTGTTTGCCTGGCTTGTGGTGTGGAGATTTTTTGTTTGTGAGTGCAGGCTTCCAAATAACTGACAGTCTGGTGGAGTCATCTCTTCTATTCATGCTTTCAGGTCTTTTTTCAATCTCTATGGCTTCTCTGATAATTCTGTAGCTGGGGTTTTCTATAGTGGCTAGGGTTTTGGTGCCATTGAAGTTGATGCTATGACCTGTGGCTTTCATGTGTTGGACTAGTGAGGAAGTCTGTTCCAGCTTTTTTACGGCATTTTTGTGTTCATCTAGGTGGGTACTTATTGTTCTATTGGTCTGTCCAATGTATGTGGCAGGGCATCATGCGCAGGGGACTTCATATATGCCTTGGTTTTCCAGATCAATTTTATCTTTGCGGTTTCTTAGGATGGCTGCTATTTTTCTGTCTGTTTTGAAGGCAGTCTTGATGTGATGCCTGTGAGTATCTTACTGATTTTGTCTGTAGTACCTCTTATGTAGGGCAGGACAGCTGTTCCATAGGTCTGTTCATCTTCTAGGTCTCCATTATGTCTCAGTGTGTTTTTGTGGATCAAACCGGTGGTTTTGCTTTTGTGGAAGCCGTTGGCTATCAGTACTTTAGTCAGGGTGCATAGTTCAGTCTTTACGTGTGTCTTGTCTGCCAGGCATTTGGTTCTGGCGATTAGTGTTTTGGCCACGGAGTTTATCTGTGCTGGGTGGTGGTGGGATTGGGCGTTGAGGTAGATGAAACCTAGCTTCCTAATAAATGATAGCTGTCCGTTTACTCGGAGCCAAGCCACACTAAAAGCCTCCAATACAGGAAACACAATGTTGCCAGCCAATCAAGACAAAAAAAGCTACAAAACTGACAGAAGATATTAGAAACACCAATCAAGCAGAACACAGCAAACTCCAAGACCAATAAACACAGACCAAGACTCCCAACCAGTCAGGATGAAGAAAAAACCATTCTGGCACAGCAGTAGGCTAGCACCAAATTTAAAACAGAAACGGCTGTGAATCTGACTTACAGACGAACACTATACAGAAGCCTGATAATGGCAGATGAGATTCTGCCGAAACGTTGCTACAACTTTAAAAGCACAACTATAATGACGTGGGAAAATACCCGAACAAAGCTGAATACCATAAATGTAAGTACCTGTGAAAACTTAAGAAATAAATAAATATAAATATAAATATAAATATAAATATATATATATATATATATATATATATATATATATATATATATATATATATATATATATATATATATATATATATGGGATGTTCGCTTGGTTGGTATTTTCCCACGTCATTGTAGTTCTTTAAAGTTGTAGCAACGTTTCAGCAGATTCTCATCTGCCATCATCAGGCTTCTGTATTGTGTCCGTCTGTGGGTCAGACTTTTACAGTGGTTTCAGATTTAAATTTGGGGCAGCCTATTGCTGTGCCAGAATGGTTTTTTCTTCATCCTGATTGGTTGGGAGTCTTGGTCTGTGTTTATTGGTCTCGGAGTTTGCTGTGTTCTGCTTGATGGGTGTCTCTGATATCTTCTGTCTGTTTTTTGGCTCTTTTTGTATCTTGATTGGCTGGCAGCATTGTGTTACTTTAATGGAGGCCTTTAGTGCAGCTTGGCTTCGGGTAAATGGACGGCTATCATTAGTTAGGAAGCTGGGTTTCATCTGGGTGCCTGGTTGGGGTGTGTTTGAGCTGGAGGTATCAGGGGGGATCTGTTTGAGCCCAGGTGTTTGCCTGGCTTGTGGTGTGGAGATATCAGAGGCACCCATCAAGCAGAACACAGCAAACTCCGAGACCAATAAACAGAGACCAAGACTCCCAACCAATCAGGATGAAGAAAAAACCATTCTGGCACAGCAATAGGCTGCCCCAAATTTAAATCTGAAACCACTGTAAAAGTCTGACCCACAGACGGACACAATACAGAAGCCTGATGATGGCAGATGAGATTCTGCTGAAACGTTGCTACAACTTTAAAAGAACTACAATGACGTGGGAAAATACCCGAACCAAGCCGAACACCATACATGTAAGTACCCGCGAAAACTTAAGAAAACAAATATATATATATATATATATATACATACATACACACATATACATACATACATACATACATACATACATACACATACATATACACGTACATATATAAAATTGATTATTCAAATGATTTTAGAAAAACAGAGAATAGGGTAATGTAGAAAAAATTATGCTATTATGACCAAAAAGTGTGGAATGAAAATTAAATAAAATTTTATAGGTTAAACTTGGTTAAATGGAAACAAAAAGGAAACTTAATTTTCTGTTTTTTTTCTTTTTCTTTATTGTATACATATTATATTAGATAATGAAATAGAATATGTACTTGATTATATAAAGGATATGAGAAAATAGAGAATATGGTAAACCAGAAAGAATTATATTGGAAAGTGAAGTATTTGTAATGAGAGTGTTATATTATGATTAAAAAGGAGGGGAATGAAAATTTAATAAAATTTCATAGGTAAACTTTGGCTATGTGGAAACAATAAAAATATGAAATGGTTATATGAATATCTCTGGAATAAATACAAGATTAATTGTAGACTGGGGGATATAGCACGTGGATCCTGAATATATTAGTTTTATTTTTACTAATTTTTGTTTGTTATATATTGGCTGTGAGAAAGTTAATAAAGATAATAATGAATAATGTAAAATAAAATAGGTGGTAAGCTGAAAATGGAAATAATAGGGGACAAAGTGTGGAAAATATATGTGAGGATGAAATGTTTTTGATATTGAATTAATGCATTGAAATATGAAGTGAGAACTTAAAGATCAGTGGAATAGATAATCATTTGATATAAAATTATATAAGAAAGTTGGAAATGTAATTATGACTATGTATAAATGTTGTAACTTGGAATCACGTTGCTCACTTGAAGAGATGTGTAAGAAAGAATCTGCAATCCAAACAGTCAGTACCTATACATGAGTTATTCAATTTCAAATAATTCTGGGTCTTCCCTGGAGCACATTTCAATCTCCTTCTCTGTGTAATAATGCACTAAAGATATAATTAGACAACATTTACACACAGAAGATGCCCCTGTCATCTCTGATGAAATTGAAACCTTAGAACATGCTTTCCAAAGGTATAGATTTTACAAGGAATTGATCTCAGCCTAAAGATACAAAGCATATGAAGAAGCAGCTCTCATCATTAATACGGCAGAATTGCCAAGTTTATTTAAGAAATTGTATTATATGGGTATTATCTTAAATAGTTGTGGGGATATAAACACACACACACACACACACACACACACACAAATACAAAAGAGGTCTGCTACAACAAAGAGTTTTTTAAAGAGAAAATCAATTATCTAAAAGAGCAAAGCTCAATATCCATTGTATTATGGGGAAAATCATAGAGCCTTGCAATCCAAACCACAATCCCAAAATGCTTTTAAAGTAAAATTATTTTCATACCTTCATATTAGATGCTTCACTTTCCAGTTTTGTAAGATGATTTGAATTATCTTCCAGTTCTTGTCGAAGATTTGAGTTCTCCATTTTTAACGCCTCTACTTGTTTTAACAACTGATCATATGACACTGCAGCCATTCTGGGCTACCCCAGGACCTGAAGCAAGTAGAGAATAAACATTTGGTTTCATTGGGTCCAAGAAATATATCATGCATTTTTTTTTAAGGACATTACTTCCCATCTAAATAATTTATCATTGCATTTTTCATGTATCGTAAAAATGTCTTGGAACTTCAAGTAATACTCTATTTAAATATAAAGTACAGAGCATATCTGCTTACTTTCAGCCCAGAGTTGGCTGAAAGATGGACACCTATGTAGAGTAAATGTTTTAAATAAATAAACTCTTGAATGCCTTTACTTCAGACAATATAAAAATATCCACCAATGAAGACTTTCCAATTGTACAGCATGCATTTCCATATAGACAAACAATATGCTTGAATTCATTTGTGAAATAATTCAGAACCAATTAACATGCTGTAATAAATAGATAAGCCCCTTAATTCAATGTACTAAAATTAAGGCAGACTCAATTTCTCACCATGGAAAAAGGGATGAAAGTAAAATATTAAAGTTCAAAATGAGCTGAGTTTGCAAGAGATACCAAAAATAAAAAAGACTATCTTAAAAATAAAAGTAAAGTCAGAGAGGATGTACTGTAGGTTCAGTGTGACAAAATAGTATGAATTGATAATGGGTGATGACCAAAAGACAAAACTTCTGAACTCCTATTTTATGCATGTCTTTTTTCAGAACAGAAATAGAACCCTAGATGGTCATTCCACCTCTGAGAGAACAAAGAATCTGCAATTTAGGAGAGGCAAAAGAGACAGAACTTACCTAATTTAAAGAAATTCAAGACTTCAGGCCAGATGTATCAAGAAGTAGCCCTTGGTTTCTGATAGCAATTGGGATAGGAATTGCCATCGCTAAGTAATATGGCTGTAAAGTACAATGTCATGTGAATGCATTGCTTTGTGACGGCAGTTCCAGGAGCCCCAGTTGCCTTCATTAAGCAAGGATTGTGTGTGCCGTTAAGCAAGGACTTCAAGTGATGTTTACTTCCAACTTCCTACTGGCTTCCCCACTGCTTATGGGAAGCCAGCAGAGAACATTATAAATCGTCATTACATGACTGTGGAAATGCTGCGGGGCTGGAACTCTGAGAACTGGTTATAATTAGCACTCATTCAGCTGTTGAACAGTTGCTGAACAAATGTTCAGATCACAAGGTCCTAACCTCTATATCTCAGGATACAGAAGGAACTAAAAGAAGCAATGATAGGAACACTTTTGGTAATCTTTGAGAACTCCTGGGATACTGATGAGGTCACAGAAATCTGGAAAAGGGGCATTGGTCTTACCTGAGATGCTCCTTCTCAGAAGGTGGAGATAGGATCCAGGCAATGTGGGTTGTCTCTGATCTGCTAGCTCTTTAGACTGAATTGTTTAAACTGAGGACACGCTTTCTGCTCTCCAACAGTTCCCGGTGTTCATGAAGTCGAAGTGATTCCAGAGGTTGATCACCAATGACTGTCCTCTCCACACCCGCACTAGACAGTCTTCAGGGTGGGGCTGGATCCTATCTCCACCTTCTGAGAAGAAGTGTCTCAGATAAGACCAATGTCCCTTCTCCAGAGTGGTATCGATAGGATCCAGACAGTGTGGGACCAAAGCTAATGTCCTATGGGAGGGTCTCCATCTGATCTTGAGACTGCTGTGCCATGAGTACCCTTTGCAAGACCCATCTCCCAAAAGCTGCCTCTACTGAGGCAAAGGTGTCGAGCCGATGGTGGCGAATAAGAGGCGTAGGTGAGGACCAGGTCGCTGCTCGACAGATCTCCTCCACCGAAGCTTGTGTGGCCCAAGGCACTGTTGTTGCTGCGCTTTGCGCGGAGTGCACTGTAATAAGATTCGGTCTTTCCAGGCCATGCTCCTCATAAGCCTTGGCAATGCAAACTCTAATCCATCTGCCAATGGTCGATGGGTGAGACTTTTTGTCCCATAGTAGTCGGCCAGAACGAATGACAAAAACATGGGCAGGGTCCAACCGCAGGACCACCTGGTTGGTGTGGAAGAGGCAAAGATCTTCCTAACCAACAGGGCTGCCAGCTCCGATATCCTCCTGGCCGATATTATGGCCACGAGGAAAACCACTTTATATGAAAAAACTCTAAGGCTGACAGATCTCAGTGGTTCAAAGGGTGCCTTTGTTAAGTGCCTGAAGCACCTTGGAGAGGTCCCATATGGGAAACCTATGTACCACTGGAGATTTGAGGTAAGAAGCATCTCTGAGGAACCTACGGACCACTGGGAGCTGGGCCAGGGACTCTAGTCAACACCGCTGAAAGGGCTGCCACCTGCCTGCGAATTGTTGAGGGGGCCAGGCCCTTATCCAGCCCTGCCTGCAGGAAGTCTAGTACTTGGGCCACTATAACTGAAATGGGGTCAAGCTCCCTCTGCCTGCACCACAGGCAGAATACCCTCCAGGTCGCGTCATAAATTCTCATTGTTGATGGTCTCCTGGCAGCCTGAATGGTGTTAATTATCCAGGAGGAGTTCTCCCCTGTCAGAATTCTCCTCTCAAGTGCCAGACGGCCAATTGGAATCACGGAGGCTACAGATGGTCTATGGGCCCCTGGCTGAGGAAGATCCTTTCAGGGGGAATCCTCCACGGTCTGGTGACTGACAGGCCAAGCAAGTCTGCGAACCATGGATGTCTGGGCCAGTGGGGCACGAGGAGAGCACCTCCGCCTTCTCGATGATCACCCTCCTGATCATAGCCAGTATGAGTGGTAATGGTGAGAAGGCATAAAGAAGGCCATGAGGTCACCAACACCGGAGAGCATTGACCCATTCTGCCCCCGGTGATGGGAACCCGGAAAAGAACCTTGGCAATTGCGTATTTGTGGGAGATGCAAAGAGGTCTACTATCGGCATGCCGAATCAATCCGTCATCTCCTTGAACAGAGCTGGATGCAGGTGCCACTCGGAATGATCCACCATGGACCTGCTCAGCCAGTCTGCTCGCACATTCTTTGCCCCTGAGATATGCTCTGCCTTCCTTTCCACCCAATGACACAACCGCTCTGCCTCCCTCGTAAGTGGTTGTGAGTACCCCCCTGGTGGTTGATGTGGGCCTTTGTGGGCCTTTGTCCATCAGAAGGAGCAAGTGCTGTTCCGTAATCTGGCTCTTGAATTACCGAAGGGCCAGGTGCGCTGCTAGTAGTTCCAGTCAGTTTATGTTGAATTTTAACTGTCTCTGACCACCTGCCCTGAGGAACTTGGCCCTGGCAATGTGCCCCGCAGCACAGAAGGCTGGTGTCCGTTGTTATTGTTAGTCGATCCTGCTCTCAGAATAGTGACCCCATGGAGACAGCTGAGGATGTCCACCACAGCAGAGATGTTAAGACTTTCGGGGGGACTCGAACTCATTGATGAATTGCTCCGCCTTGCTCTCTGATATGGGAGCAGGAACCATTGCAATGCTCTTGCATGTAGACGTGCCCAGGGCACAATTGCGATTCAAGAGATTAACTTGCCTAGTAGTTGAGAGAGCAATGACAGGACAACTCTGTCCTTTTGGATCTATGCCATTAAGGCTTTGATGTCATTCTGCCGGTCTGGTGAAAGGTATACTATGCCGTCTGAGGAGTCTATGACTGCCCCCAGATGCAATATGTGAGTTGAAGGTGTTACGTGGCTTTTGCTGAAATTGATAGAAAAGCCGTGGGTACTCAGCGTCTGCATAGTGATTCTCAGATCTTCCTCGGCTCGACTGACGGATGAGGCCTGTACCAGGATGTCGTCCAGATAACAATGTATCTGGGCCTATATAGTTCTGAGATGAGCAGTCAGCGCCGCAAAGATCTTGGTAAAGGTTCTGGATGCTGACACCAGTCCAAACGGCAGGGCCCAGTTTTGTAAATGCCTGCCCTCATAATAGAATCTCAGTAATTGATGATAGTCTGGCCAAATGGGGACATGCAGGTACGCCTCAGTGAGGTCGATGGATGTTAAATAATCCCCGTTCCTGACACTCTCTAGTATGGATTGCAGAGTGTGCATTTTGAATCTGCGGTAAACAAGATAGCAATACAGACCACTGAGATTGAGAAAGGCTCTCCATTCTCCGAGCTTTTGGGGATGACAAATAGTATTGAGTAAAATCTGTGCCCCTCCTGTTCTTTTGGAACAATTTCTATGGCCCAGATAGCTAATAGCTTCCTCCATCAATCTTCTCTTGGCAGTGTCCTTTGACCAGGGACAATGGATCAAGAACCTTGGGAGGGGGGGTGGATTGTAATTCTAGGGAGAGACTATGTCTCGTCATGCTTCATACCCACGCATCCGTAGTGGTCTGCTTCCATTGGTCTGTGAAAATGTATAGCCTGCCATCAATGGGAGCTTCAATATAGCAGTCACCCAGATCTTTGAAATGAGTGGTGAGCTGCCCCTCAAAAGGGCCGCTTACTGTGAGCCTGGGGCCTGCTTTTGTCTCAAGAGCCCTGGTCAACTGGAATTCCTGCCTCTGACCAAATGGACCCTGAGTCCGTTGAAAGCTCGGCCTGTAGAAGGGGGCCCGAAAGGACCGACAAAAGGATGGTACAAATCTATTGTCGCCCCTTCAGGAAATGGAAGGTAGAATCCTTCGCCTGTCTCTGGGTTCCACAAGCACTGGTTCCAAGGAGTCCCCAAATAGTTTGTCTCCCTTATATGGAGCAGAGGACAACTTCCATCTGCGCTTGGTATCAGTCTGGCAATGTTTGAGCCACAGGAGGTGTGCGCCGTCCTGCTGATGCGATGGCCTGAAAGGCAAACTTCGCTGAATTAAGTGTGGTGTCGGCTGTGTACTCTGCCGCCACAATCACCTTGTTGAAATCTTGGTGAGTTCTGATGTCATTGGCAGGTACCCATTCTTGCATTTGGCACAGCCAAATCAGCGATGATCTGGTGAAAAAAAGATGCTGTGGTAGCAGTCTTTACTGCCCACACCGCAGCCAGGTGCGCCTTGCGCAATGTCAGTTCAGATTTTTTTATCATCTGCTTTCAGGATGTCATCAGCGTCATTAAGAATTGCCAATGACAATGCTAATGCTAACACCAGTTCATCCACTTCCGGGAGCTGAAGAGTTTCTGCCAGGGATATGGCCATGTTAAAATATTTTTATCAAATGAAATGGCATTGGAGTAAGCGCCCGGCAAGTCCAGTTATCATTGGACCATGTTGAAGAAGAGATTTGGTGATGGAATCCACCTCCATCGGTTCAGCAAATAAAAAGATCACCGGGGTCAGACCCACCTAGAGGAGTGTCTGGAACAGCTGGTTCCAAATCAAGCCAAGTAGCACTTTTCAAGTAGCCTTGAAAAGTAAGGATTTGAACAAATGAGTCTGAAACAGCCCTTTAAAAACAGGCTTGTCAATGGCTCTGCCATCATCATTGGATAGATCCTGCTTAATCTCCCCCTCCTCTACCGAGCTCTCAGAGTGATCAATTCAGACGAGGCTGGTGAGGGAGGATCTTCAAACCCATGCATATCCAAATTGAGCCTGGTGTGGACTAACTAGACAGTGGGCAAGGGAAGGCCCTGACATTGGCAGTGTGGGTTGGCGGGACTGCATAAGGGCAGCCGCATAGCCCTGGTGGACTGCTGCCGAAATCCATCTTTGTATCTCTGGTGGCATATTGGCATCATACTCCCCTCCCCCCCGGCAGAGCCCCACCGAAGTGGGAAGAGGCCTCGTTGAGTTCAGCAACACCTGGTGACAAGGTGCCTGAAAGGGAGACTGCCTAAAGGGACCCATCCTGGGAGCCAAAAACGTTCCCTGAGCACTGCCCAGCTCTTAAGAGCCGCAGGGTGGCCAACCCTGCGTTGCAGTCCCACCACTCTGACCTACAATGCTGGAAAAATCTAGAGGCTGCCCCATATCTTCTTGAACCTCACTTAAAGGCCTAGCTGAGTGAGTTTTTCTGCTTCTTTGACCTTTCTGGCGATCTGTTTCTCCAAGGCTTTTTGAAGTCTACGCTCAGCCTTTTCCTCAGCCTTGGAAACACTCTTAGATGAGATAGCCTTAGCCTTCAGCTTGGCTGCTGCCTCCTTGGCTGATCTACTTGACCTGGTAGAAGCCCTTCTGGATCCTTTAAAACTAGCTTGAGCCCTGACCACAGGTTGAGATGTGGTCAGACTGCTGTTGGTGTCTGCCATCCTACCACTTACCCCTTTATCTAAATAATCTAATGTAAGGCTTATTTGTTTGTTTTTAACAAACTAAATAGTTCCCTATTAACTGTGATAAGGGAGGACCGGGCTCAGCTACCTTGGAAATGCGCTCCTTCCAGGCAGGCAGCCCGTGAGGTTACTAAGGCCACTAAATCCGGCAATCCGGCTATTATGTCTGTGGTATGAAGGGAACTGTCGCTGTCCTTCAACTAGACAAGTCAGGGAGGATAAAAAGATTTTGTCAAACCTTTGCAGTTTGCATTACCTTGCAAACCACTGCCAGCTGTTCCGAAGAGCAGAGTTTTGAAAGAGCAAGTTGCTCTGGGACTGCACTCCCTGAGGGGCAGGCGTCCCAGAGCGCACTTGAAGTAACCAAAAAAAGAATTGGCATGCCAGCCAGGCAGGCCTCCGATCAAAATTTTTGGGCTGATTGGTGATAGGAAAGGTGCTACACAGCTGATCCATGGCAGACCGATCTCCAGGTCTACCAGGTACCATGGGATTTCCTCCTTGAAGGACAGGTAGCCTCAGGAATCTCAAGATTGTGCCACTATTCTCTCCTGGAAGCTGCGGCTTAAAATGATGCTCTTGCCAAAACCTCGCATCAAATGGCGGTATGAAGAGCACTTTCCAGCTGATCTTCGGCAGACCGAACTCTGAGTCTGCCAGGTACTCCAGGAGTGCCTCCTTGAAAGGCAGGCAGCCCCAGTAAGCTGTAAATTGCGCCACTTTCCCTTGTTGCTGGCTGCGCTCCCTCTTGGGACAGGCAGGCACCACCATACTCACGCTCTGTCACTTTCTCTGATCACTAAATAAGCTTCAAAAACAACACGAGGAAACCTTAGAGCGACTCAAGCCAAAGTCTCTGGTTGCTAAATTGAGAAACTAATTTGATGCTAAGTCCAATTGCAATGACAACAAATCTGAAGAAACACAGAGTGCCACAAGACACATCTGCAGAGCTCCAGATTGAATTAAACACTGGGGACCATTGGAGAGCTGGAGGCATGTCCTCAGTTTTAACCAATTCAGTCTAAAAAGCTACCAGACCAGAGACAACCCACACTGCCTGGATCCTATCGACACTACTCTGGAGAAAGGCAACTGTCATCCCAATCTTCACAAAAGGGAAGAAAGAAGATACAGAAAACTACTAGTCAGCTTGATATTTATGCTGGACAAGATTTTAAAATAATGATCAAGCAGTATGTTTATAAACACTTTGATAGGTGTGCTACAATTAGGCAGTTAGAATGGCCTTGTTATAAAGAAATTTGCCTAGCTAATGTAATCTTTATCTGTGACAGTTATAAATTTAGTAGGTCAGAATAATGATATAGACATGATGTATCTGGATTTCAGTAAAGCTTTCGACAGAATACCTCCTTATTAATAAAATTGTATAACATGGCCTAGATCAGTGGTCACCAACCAGTGGTCTGCAGCCACTGGTGGTCCGTGAGAAAATTTTGGTGGTCCGCAAAGAAATGTCTCCCCCAAAGCACCCCCTCAAAGCAATTAATCCAGGCTTCATGGGAACACAAGGCTGCGCCAACCACATGGCCCACCCACCCTCTGGCCCCCCACCCTTCGGCTGGGCGCAAACCTGCAAAAAGCAGTGCAGCCCTTGCCGGCCAAGATGAGATAATGGTGCTATTGCAGCAAGAGGGACTGGCGGCACAGGCGGGCTGAAGCAGCGATAGAGATGGCTAGAAAGTGCAGGAGCACCGTGCTACTTGCATTTGCATGGCATTTCTGCACCTTCCAGTTCACCTCTCCTGGTCTGGGCTCTTCCTCGATGGCCGTGGGCTGTAGGGATGGCCCGGGGCAAGAAAAATACCAGCTGTGGTGGTGGGAGGGGCAGAGTGGGCAAGTCTGCACTCACCATCCAGTTCAGAGATCCGGAATGGGACATCGGTGTCAGTTTTCTCGTCTCTCTCTGCTGCCCCCCCATCGCTGTCCAGGGAAGGCACAAGAAAAGCGAGCAGAAACATAGCTCTTGCTGGGGCGAAAGAACAGAGATTGAGGAAGGCACAGGCAACAGAAGACACAAGCTGCCACCTTTAAAAAGTGCCGCTTTCTGTTGCCAGTGCCTTCTGATCTCTGCTCTTTTGCCCCAGCAAGAGCTGTTTCTGCTTGCTTTCTTTTCCTGGGGGAGCAGCAGTGACATCAGGGCTGCTCTCTCCCTCAGCAAGCCAGGCAAAGAATTACAGGCAAGCGCCCGGAGAAATGCGTATTAGAAATGCCAACACACGTTTCCAGCGTGTTCTCCTCTATCCCGAAGTAGGATTGAGTGGGGGGAAGGGAGCAGGGGGAAGGGTAGGAGGGAAGGAGAAGCCCAGCTGGCTTCCCTTTGGCATGGGGCGGGGGTGGGGGAGACCAAATGCCCAGACCAAAAGAGCGCCAAGGAAGACAGGCTCCTAATAAACAGCCTGTTTGTGCAGGTGAGAGCTTGAGCTTTTATGGGCTCAACACCTCCCCTTCTCTGCTTGGAAGTGGTGAGAAAAATCTGGAGCTAAGCCTTGGGGAGTCCTCTTCTTGTGTGGAGGCTGAAAGTGGGGGTGTTGCCTGGTTATTAGGAGCCCGTCTTCCTCAATGCTTCCAGCCCAGCCCTCCTTCCCTCTCCCAACTCCAGGCAGCCACACGTGGCAAAGGAGGGAGAGGTTTCCTGACTAGGGGGAAGATATGAAATCAGGAGACCAGATTGGGGGGGGGCTCTGCTTTTCTTCCATTTGAGGGGGAGCTGGTTCCTCCCCATCCAGATCTTCCCAGCCTCCAGGCACCATGTGGTTTCTTTTAAATGCCAGCAATATTAAATCCTCCTCTTTCCCCCCAAAGGATGAGAGAGGCCCCACCTTTCTCTTCGTTCTGCCCCACAGTTATGATTAAGCATTTACAATTTTGTTATGTATGTATGTATGTATGTATGTATGTATGTATGTATGGCCTTCAGCTTTATATATATATATATATATATATATATATATATATATATATATATATATATATATATATATATATATATATATATATATATATATATATATATATATAAATTTAATATTAAATTTATATTTAATATAAAAAGTAAAATTTTATATTAAATATATTATCTTTTTTTTAAAAAAAACATATTAGTGATCCTTGGGATTTAAAAGTATGAGTTTGGTGGTCCCTGAGATCCAAAATGTTGGCGACTCCTGGTCTAGATGACACTATTGTTAGACTCAGGAATTGATTAAATAACTGTATTCAAAGAATGCTCATAAATAGTTCTAAGTAACTTCAGTTTGAAAAGCAATATTGAAAAAAATGCCCCAGGCCTTTTTATGTTTTGGCCAATGTTTAATATAAAAGAGATATTTATGAAGTTTGCAGAAAACACAAAACTTGGAAGGGTGGCTAATGTTTACATAAAAGAGAAATTCCAAACAATCAAAACAGATTTGACCAATAAGAAATGAACAATTTAACTAATAAAATGTAAAATTCTGCATGTATAGGAAAGTTATAAGGCACAATTATAGGATGGGTGGCTTGGCTTACATGATCACAAGTCAAACATGAGTTAGTAGTGTAATGCAACTGTTATCTTGGGGTGTATCCACAGGAGGACAGAATCCAGATCATGAAAGGTAACTGGGACTGGGACTTGGCCTCACTTGTGGAGTACTGTCTCCAGCTCTTCATAAACGACAATGACAATTTGAAGTAAGTTCAAAGTATCAAGATGCTGGAAGATCGAGAAACCAAATCCTATAAGGAATGATTAAAAGATCTAAGATATGTTTATCTTATAGAAAAGATAGATGAGAGGAGATATGACAACAGTCATATGTGAAAGGCTGTTTCACAAAACAAAGAGTACTTACTTTGATACCCCAGAGGGGGAGCACATCGTCTGAACTTACTTCAATTTGTCACTGTCATTTATGAAGTTAAAATTACAAAGGAGAAAGTTCAGGTTAAGTATCAAGTGGAACAGGCTACCATATGAAATGGTAAGTTCTTCCTTGATGAAAGTCTTGAAGCAGAGACTGAATGGACATCTGTGGGAGCTGTTTAGTGGATCCTGTATTGACTAGAAGTTAGATTAGATGGTCTCTAAAGTCCACGTGAATTTTATGAAAAATGGATATGCTTCTAGGTAGCTACAGAAAGGATAGCAGGCAGTGGTTTCACCAGTATGCCTGATGGCAAGTACAGTACTTATATACATGGATGTTATGTAACAAACATTCCATCTGAGAATGTTATTAAATATAATATACAAACCTATTTTCCTACTTTTTTCTAAAAAGATGAAATAAAATAAAAATAGAAAGCAAAGAATGCACCTAAATGAAATATATTAAAATGTGAGTGAAATCTTAGTTCTAAAACAGTAAGTATTCAGCCATGGATGAGCAACAAGGTATTTTGGATAGGAGTACAGTTAAGCAATTTCCTTGACTCCAAGGACTGTGTCAGTTGCTCCATGCATGTATATACAAATATTCCATTCATACCAGGGGCATGTGAGATGACTTGAGAAAAGTTTAATTCAGATATGAACTATGTTTATCAGTAAATTTTAAAAAATCAAATCTTTCTTGCTAATTAGTTTGTTCCCATTGATTTTCCTGGCCTAAATTAGATACATATGTGTAAGTGTGAAAATATGTGCATGTGTATAAACCAGGGGTCTTCAAACTTGACAGTTTTAAGACTTGTGGACTTCAACTCCCAGAATTCCTCCTCCAGTCATGTTAGCTCAGGAATTCTGGGAGTTGAAGTCCACAAGTCTTAAACTTGCCAAATTTGAAGACCCTTGGTATAAACAAATCACTTTGAAAGAAACATTAAGATATGAGAGAACTTAAGTAATAAATACATGCAATTTAATTTAACTTGATACAATTAAGACCAATTTATTTATGTTTATATTTTTAATAACCTGCATATTCTGGCAACTTGTTTTTCCTTTTGGTTGCTGATTGGATAGATCAGTAAGAAATAACAAAATTAAGGACTATCTGGGAATTATTTTTAAAAATCCCCAAAGAAGGAATAGAAAATCATTTGCATAATATTCCCAGGAAAACTGCACAAACATATCCATGAAGCCACCAGGAGCTGAACTCAAACTGAAGAAAAATGTACTTTCCATTCTATTTGATCTGTGCTTTGTAATACCTCAAAGATGAAAGACCTCAAAGATATTTCAAAGATGAAATATGACCTTCAAAGTTATTGAAATCTGCTTTATATATGAATGCAAAATGCCTAACTCCTGAGATTATTATTTCCAGCATCTGTGACCTCTGGCTATACTAATACTATGACAGGTAGTCTTTGACTTATGACTGGTCACTTAGTGACTGCTTGACCCAGTTTACATATGACCTAGTTTCAAAGTTAAGACTTCTGCAGTGTTCCTGTGATCATTCATCTTTACAACTGACCGCAGAGCTACTGCAGTATGACCCCACCTATTTCTCATCCCCCCACCAAGCCGGGTCCCCATAGACTTTGGGCTAACTTCCCACTATACCAGCTCCCACACAATCCTCCCCACCTACTCTTATCACAATTGCTCACTTACTTTGTTCCACCTTTGTTCCCCCACCCCCAACAGCTTTTAGTCTTCTTTTCTAAGCCAGGCACACTAGAAGCTAGTGGGTAAAATGAAGCTGAGAGACATTTTCTCCCCTCCCCACAGTTTCTAGTGCCCCGGGGTAGAAAGAAAGGCTCGAAGCCACTGGTGGTGGGGGAAAGAAAAGTGGAATAAAGCTCTCCCACCTTAGTTTTTCTCTACAACTATTAGCATGCCTGGCTTAGAAACTGTAAGTGGGAAACAAAGTTAGGATAAAGCTCTCCCATTTTTGTTTCCCCTGCAGTTTCCAGCATGCCACATCCCTCAATATCGCTAAGCTGTATTGCTAGGTTGTGTCCCTAGGATTCTCCAAAAATGGTGCTCGTTTCTGGGATAGACAGAGAAGGAACAGTGTGTTTTTCTTCTCCAACATAACCTGTGGAATTTCCAGAAGGACATCCACAGTAAAAAATAAGTGAGCAATATGTGATGGTGGTGGAGTATAGTGTGTGGGGATCTGGTGGGATGGCAAAGCAGGCCCAAGGCCTGCAGAGATCTTAAGAATGGGAAACGGAGCACGGGATGCTTCAGAGGATGGGAAAAACCAAGACAGGGCTTGCATTAGGCTTCCCAGTGACCCTGAGGTACCTTTGCTCCACTTAACAACAGCATTGGGGAAAACAGGAATGGGAGTCACTCAATGGAATAATCATGTGGATAGCCATCACAACTTGCACTAATGGGAAGACTCATTATAGTCATACATCAAGGACTACCTGTACATTTGATGCCTGGCTTCCATGTCATCAATTCTTATTTTGTATTTGCTGCAGAAATTGCAAATGTAGGCAATTTTGTTATTTTCACTTTTAAACCCATTTTAACAAAGATATTCGGGGGGGGGGGGGTTCAATTTTTTTTTGCTACCAGTTCTGTGGGCATGGCTTAGTGGGTGTGGCAGGGGAAGGATACTGCAAAATCCCCATTCTCTCCCCACTCCAGGGGGAAGGTAACTGCAAAATCCCATTCCCTCCCCACCTCACTAACCTGCTTTCCAGCTCCGTTCTCCTGTGCAGGGCAACAAAAGAAGACCCAGCCGATCAGCTGGGACTTGGGAGGCAGAGAAGAGATGGGGGCGGGGCCAGTCAGAGGTAGTATTTGCCAGTTCTCCAAACTACTCAAAATTTCTGCTACTAGTTCTCCAGAACTGGTCAGAACCTGCTGAATACCACCTCTGTCTCCCTGGATTGTTAGAAATCAAATTTATTCTTTCAAAACAATTTATTATGTTCCAAAATAGATCAGGTTTTAATCAATGCTTAGAAGGTAGTAATTTTGGGGAAAATATTATTAAGTAACAGACAAAACTTATATTCTTCATTGCAATCATTTTTCAAAACATTTTCAAGCTGAAAATTTGCATATTAAAAGATGACTACACAACCTGAAACCTACCTAGTAAACATTTGCATCAAGAATTGGGTATAAATATATTGTAAATATGCAGATTGCCTGCAGAGTATCATTGTACCCAGAGAGACTAATTAATGTGTCAAGACTAATCTGTCCACTCTACTTTTCCATGTTAAATGCATATTTTTATTTTAGTAAAAATGATGGTTAGATTTGAAAGGAGTAAGGATTTATACTCTTATCAAGAGTGAAAAAGGTAGATAATGAAGTGCTAATTGCTAAAGTAACACCTTAACAGGATTAAAGAAATGTAGGACTTGATGAAAGGAAAGGATTCGCTGAAAAAACATAATGTTGTAAAGAGCCTACACAGCATCCTGGCCTCCACTGAAAAAGTTTAAGGAATAGTTGGAGGAGTAGAAGAAAAAGAAGAGTTAGTACAGAGCTATCATCCACCTTATTTATCTCTTTTAGAGGGCTTCAAGGGCTGCCTTACATTAAGAACACTACAAGAGTATTTAAAAAAATAATCATATTAGTATATTGCCTCTTCCCAAGATTGCATAGACTCTAAATATTACATGCAATTGGTAAAATATTAGCTAACCATTCTGGCTCGTAAAGAATTACAATATTGAGCATTTATTCAAATAGAAAAAATGAAACTCAGTCAATCTTGTTCTTGCAAGTGCCTATCAGCATAATTTCTGATTTGTCTGGATTCAGTTTCAGGCTATTTGTCTTATTCAATAGATATCAGTTCAAACAGTAGTTCTTAATTTCAAATGTTCTTCGCTTAATGACCCTATCTGGGGGCGGGAATTTCCATCACTCAGCATTGTCTAAGCTGAGCATTGTCACTTAAGGTTAAATGAAATATGTTACCACACCACTTAATGAGGGCAATTCCAGCAGTCCCAGTTGCAGTTCTTAGGCCAAGACTTTGCCCTCATTAGGCAAGGGCTTCATGCTTCTCCTGCCCTGTCATTCTTGCTTCTGCTTCAGCCCCTACCCACTCTATCTTGCTCTTTTGGTAACCCTGCACTCTGCCACTCCATCCTCAGCTTCCTCCTACCAACCTTCACTATCTCCTTCTCCTGCTTACAAGGTCTACCTGGGCTGGCCCTTTGCAAGGCAGCTGCTGGCAGCACAAGTCGTTGGGAATGCTACATGCACCCAGAAACTGCTTTGGAGAGGGACAGGCAGGTGAGCTATTCCAGCAGGAGGAGGAGGAAGATGGTGAAAGTCTCCTGGGGGTGATGGAGGGCAAGATGGTAGAGGTGCAGAGGGCAGGATAGCTAAAGGGCCAGAGATGGGGGGCAGAAAGGCAGGAGGGAGGAGCTGAAGTGCACTTGGCAACTGTGAATGCTGAGTCCTCAAATTTTGATCACATGACCATGAGGTAGCTGCAACAGCGATATCTCCAAGGACAAATTATAAATATCATTCATTCAGCGCCATTATAACTCTGAACAGTCACTGGCAAATGGTTGTTAAACGAGGAATAGCTGTATGAAGCAGTTATAAACTTTCGTAACAAAAATTTGAATCATCACCAGAAACTAATATCCAGTTACAGAACAACACTGAATCTTCCAAATAATTTAAATATGAAGTAGTATACTATTTAAATATTATATGTAATATTTTAATGTTAAATAATATTAAATATTGAAGAGCATTTACTACTACTAAACAGTGCTAATACTGATTATTATGCATACTATTTTAATGTTTAATAATTTATATATCTTGTCTGCTTAGACAAAAAACAAAGAGATACTTTAAGACAGGGGTCCCCAACCACCGGTCCGCGGACGTACTGGTCCGTAGAACAACTCCTACCGGGTCGCTGGTTGCTGGCGCCACCATCTTTTTGATGAAAAAGTGCTTCCGTGAGCTTTTCCGGGTAGAAAGCTCACCGGAAGCACTTTTTCATCAAAAGATGGCGGCGCCAGCTGATGCCAGACCGGGCATGGCACCCAGCTGATGCCGGGCCGGGCGCGGCATAAAAGGTTGGGGATCACTGCTTTAAGAGATGAATCATTGACTCCTATAAGCCAGGCTTTCGGCATTCACAGTTCAGGCCATCAACTAGAAGTGTCAATTGGCTTTACCACCCAGGAAGGATTAGAAGCCATAGTCTATACAGCAACTTTCAAAAATAAGAAAAATCTTAAAGGTAACTCAATATGGGTTTCAGTAGAATAATGTATCTGTAACAAAGACAAGTTTTTACCTTCAATTAAGAGAATGTGAATCTCAAGTAGCAATGCATACCAATTCCCTTGCTGTAAAGATTTTCATTAACATATTAGCTAACAGACTATAGAAATGTATTTCAGATACCAAACTGCTTTTTAAAGGGTTACAATAGGTTTACCATCAATACAACAAAATATATAAACAAAAAAAAAGAAAGCTACACTATTTTTTGGGGATGGAGAAAAAGCCTTTGACAACTTACAATGGTACTAAATAAAATGAATCCTGCAGAAGAGATGCAAACTTGGGTTAAAGGTATATACAAATGGCAAAAAGCAATGATGTCTGGCAGAGTTCCAAATCAGTAAACAGACAAGGCAAGAATGAACATTCTTTCGTTTACTATTTATCATTGCAAGAGAAATATTGGCAAAAAATAGTCAAAGATGATAAACAAGTAATAGGCCTCAACATTTGTGAAGAAGAATATAAGCTTAAAATGTTATGCAGATGATGCAGTATTAATTGTGATAATTAGTTCATTTCAGTTAATGAAAATAATTTACAATTATGGAGAATTATGGAGAACACTTTATATAAAATCAGTGTTAAGAAAACAAAAATAATTACAGCCTTTTTAGTACAAGGGAAAATCAACTTCTGCCAGAAGAAATTTGGTTATCCTATTTAGCAAAATATTAGTTTGGGATCAACATGATACAATCAAGAAATATTTAAAAATAACAATGTCAAATTATGGCCACAAATTAAAAGAGATCTTGAATGATGGAGGAACCTAAAGCAATCTTTATTATAGGATCTTTTACAATTTTCAAAATGAATGTATTTCTCAAGATAAACTATTTCAAATGGTACCAATCGGAATATCAGAGAGAACATTACCTAAATGGCAAGAAACTGTCACTACATTTATATGGAGAGGGGAAAACACCCAAAATCAAACAAAAATTCTATGAGACTACAAAAAAAGATGATCTCACTCTCCCAAATTTCAAATTACATCATAAAGCAAGCCTGTCATGAATATTACAGTGGCTAAAATTCCCAAATAGCAGAGTGGCAATTCTGGAAATAGTTGGCTTAGCTGATAGATTTCATAGATATTTATAGTATATAGAGATATGAAGGAAGATAAATATGTTAAACATTATTAAACAAAATTTGATAAAGATATGAAATTATACAAAGGGAATAATAAGCCCAATAGTTTCATCTCTGGCTTCTTCAAATATGTTTCATTTTTCAGATAATTACAGCAAGAAAAATGAGACTATATATATAGATATGGTTAATTCAGATTTTGCAAATTTACTGAAAAGGACTACTTAATGAAGACTGGAATAAATCATGGGTGATGTATTTACAAATTGCAGGAAGGATAATATCAGATGTCAAGAAAGAAGGATATTAAGAAAAAAGAATTTGAAATGTTCATGCAAAACCAATACTATGTATAAAGGCACATATATAAACTTTATATATGATGCAAGATAGAATAAATAAATGATATGAAAAAGTGGATGCAAAATTTCAAAATTTCAAATAGTTGCAACACAATAATGGGAAGAATTATGACTTAAATCTAAAATAAATTACACACCAATTAACAACTTAAAGGAAAATGGATACAAAATGTTATACTGATAACTGATTGGTCCTTAGAGAATACACAATGATGACAAAATTAATATACTCACAGGTACACTAGAAGTTTGACCAAATTTAAGCAAGAATGGTTTCCATACATACAAATATCATACAGTACAGCAAGTATATTAACTTACAGTTTGGTTTCTAAGGGGCCTAAAAGAAGAAATCAGAAATCCAGCAATTCTTTTTAAATTTCCTTTTTATTTTTCAACATACTTTTTGGTATTTTAAACCTTTTAAAATTTCCTTTATCTATTTCCCCCCTTTATTAACAAGTTTTAGATAGACAGACAGAGTGTAACAATACAATGGAAACTTTAATATTAAGCAATCAGTTTAAGATTGAAATCTTTATCATATAACAAATGCGATGAAAATCAGAGTGAGTCTTTTTCAATGTTATATTCAAATGAGAATAAAAAAGTCAATTGATTTTATGCTTGTAAATTAATAGTGAGAGATCACTTCTCTATACTCAACTCTAAATTTTCTAAATAATAGAATGTTAATCATCTCAAGTAATCCATAAACATCACTATATTGAAACAATATAATGTATCAATATTTATAATGATACAATGAAAAGCAAAACAAATCTAGCAATTTCATTCATATAAATAATCTGCAGGAAGGGGGACTTCCGGTTTGAGCATCTTTGGCGACGGACCGAAATAACGATCATGCGTGATTTTGATACATGCTCGCCGCTGGAGCACCCCGAGCCAGCTGGATTCGGGGCTAAGCCATCCCGTAGAGATGGTGAGGGGGGTGAGACCGCCAGCAAGGTCGAGGAGAGCCGCATCTCTCCTCCCCTGGTTGTGTGCCTGGTTGGGGTGTGTTTGAGCTGGAGGTATAACGGGGGGTCTGTTTGTGCCCAGGTGGAACACACTTCCTCACTAGTCCAACACATGAAAGCAACAGGTCATCGCATCAACTTCAATGGCACCAAAACCCTAGCCGCTATAGAAAACCCCAGCCACAGAATTATCGGAGAAGCCACAGACATTGAAAAAAGATGTGAAAGCATGAATAGAAGAGATGATTCCACCAGACTGTCAATTATTTGGAAGCCTGCACTCACAAACAAAAAAATCTCCACACCACAAGCCAGGCAAACACCTGAGCACAAACAGACCCCCCTGATACCTCCAGCTCAAACACACCCCAACCAGGCACCCAGATGAAACCTAGCTTCCTAATAAATGATAGCCATCTGTTTACTCGGAGCCAAGCTGCACTAAAAGCCTCCAATACAGGAAACACCAAGTTGCCAGCCAATCAAGACAAAAAAAAAAGCTGTAAAACAGACAGAAGATATTAGAAACATCAATCAAGCAGAACACAGCAAACTCCAAGACCAATAAACACAGACCAGGACTCCCAACCAATCAGGATGAAGAAAAAACCATTCTGGCACAGCAGTAGGCTAGCACCAAATTTAAAGCAGAAACGGCTGTGAAAGTCTGACTCACAGACGAACACAATACAGAAGCCTGATGATGGCAGATGAGATTCTGCCGAAACATTGCTACAACTTTAAAAGCACAACTATAACAACGTGGGAAAATACCTGAACAAAGCTGAATACCATACATACACATATACATACATATACATACATACATACATACATACATACATACATACATATTAAGAACATAGTGTGTGTTTTAAGAATGTACCAAGCAGGATTCGATTGGAAGTTATGTACTATATTGAATGTTATAATTTTAATGGCATAAATTGAAGTTTAAATCAGAGTTGAATTGATAAAATTAAAAGATATAAAGGTGTCATTGCTCCAATTAGTAACTACAGGGGAAAATTCGTTTAATGAGAAAAGATAATATGAAATTGAAAAAGGACAGACAAAAGTATAAATATAATGATTGGAAAGACATTGAAACTTAGAAAAAGGTATATAATTGCATTTAGATATGAGATAATTAAAAATAAAGTTGAGAAAACCAAGGGAGGGGAAAAATTATGCGGAAAATGTTAAAATAGTAATAAGATATGGATTATTTAGAATACAAAGATCAATATGAAATTGAGTTTGTGTCTGTACGAAGAAGTGATAACCCAGAATCATGCTATTCAAAAAAAAATGTTTTATTTGTATTATGTTTTTGTGAAAATGCAAATAAAATTTATATTAAAAAAAATAATCTGCAGGAAGGATAATGATAGGGTAAAATATGAAAACATAGAAAGCACTAATTTTTAATAAAAGATATCAGACAAGCCAAGGGCAAAATTATTTAAGACTACAAGACAAAGTAGAATATGATGCAAACTGTTAGCTATGTTATTAATCTTAACTATTAACCTTAGCTATGTTATTAATCTTAACTATGAATGATAATCCTACAAATGATATTTTTGGAACAATTGATTCTAACACACCAAGATCTCATTAAATCCTGTGAGATAGACAATCTAAAAGAAAATGACAAAAGAAACAGCAGTACAAACAAATGTTCATATGTTTATAATTTAGATATTTTGTATCCCCTGATGATATAAATGATTCCTCTGCCAACCCATCATACAATGACTATATATATTGCCTATAGAAAATGTTAAGCCACAAGTACAATGAGCCAAAAGAAATGTTTTTATACTTTGGTTTACTATCCAAAAAACAAGCCATGATATATTATTCACTGCCTGTTTCCCCATTGTAGTAAGTCATGAACAAACTACATTATGACCTGCTCAAATGAGTGATCTGAGCCAGATGTTCTCGTAATACAAAATTCTAGCTTTGAAATGGTTTCCCAATTAGCTCATGTATAAGACAAATAAGGTGGAAACAAACACCTCAGGAAAAATCGCATGAGTTTTCCAAGGCAAAGAAACATGACTTCGATCATTATAAGGGCTCTTTTACAGCATGCTAACAATTCAAAAGATAGATGGGACAGTTTCTGGTATTTTATTAAATTGTTATTTTTCATTATTTTTATTTTAACAAGTATGTAACAAGTGCTGCATATAGTACTGATAAAGGTACTGTAGATATATATTTTTATTAATAGAGGATGCTATGACACTGAAATTCAGTTTCACTACTCCATCTTCTGATGATGAAAAAAAACTGCAGCTATTTCACTGTCACAGACCAAGCAAAAACTGGCAGAAGGAGCAGGAAAAAATACATAGAAAAAAACAGAAAAAATATTGAAACAGAAGAACAACACAGGAGAAGCAGCAGAGTGAATTGGGAGGAGGCAAGAATACAAAGAAATTAATCAAATGAAATGAGTAACAAAGTGGAGGAGAATTGAAGTGGAGAAGAAACTGATGTAAATGCACATACAAAAGACAATCAGAGGGAGCAGAAAGCAATGGATTAAAAATAAGAAAAAAAGTGCAGCAGCAAAGAAGGAAATGCACTGCCACAAGTGGAAGAGCATTCAGGCAATAAGTAAACTGAGTAGGCCTAGAAGACAGAAGTGGAGGAAGCAGCAATATCAGAAAATTAAAGGGGTGATAGAAGGGGCTCCAAATTAGGAAGAGGAGGAGAGTGATGGAAAGAGTATTAACAAAGGGCAGAATATTGAGGACAGGAGGTTGAATGCACTTTAACTTGAAGCAACAAACAGGCCTGGGGAATAGAGGCAATGATTTCATCAGATAGCATTTTACTAGAATTTCAGCACTCCTGCTCTAGGGCTATTCAACATGTTCTGCACGTATATTCCATACTAGCACTTCATGTGCTTCCAAAGTTTATGATTAGGAAGCATTATTTGTCACTTGCACTGTATGGCTTAGGTTTTGTCTTCCTCACTGCAATTTAGTGAATATATATTATTGATTATGGTTTTCTTAACATATAATACAGTATAAATTCAATCCAACTAAGAGATCAGTGGAGTTGCATTTTCCCCATTCACCAAGGTTTTCATAAAAGTTAGCGAGGATGTGGCTTAAAATGTCAGTTGAAATTAAGTTAACAGTAGTTTCTCTGACCAACAGATGACAGATCAATGCCATTATTATTAGAACTGCTTTATAAAGCCTTAGTAAGGTCACACCTGGAATACTGCAACCAGTTTTGGTCACCACATTATAAAAAGATGTTGAGATCTTGGAAAAAGTGCAAAGAAGAGCAACTAAGATGATTAAAGGCCTGAAGACTAAAACATATGAAGAACGGTTGCAGGATTTGGGTTTGGTTAGTCTAGACTCTAGAGAATAGAAGGGATGTGATAACAGTATTCTAGTATTTGAGAGGCTGTCACAAAGTGGAGGGGGTCAATTTAATTTCCAAGCACCAGAGGACAGGACAAGAAACAATGGATGGAAACTAATCAAAGAGTGAAGCAACCTGGAATTGTGAAGAAACTTTCTAACAGGGAGGACAATTAACCAGCCTGTCTTCAGATGCTGTGGGTGCTGGAGGTGTTTAAGAAGAGACGGATTGTCACTTGTCTGAAATGGTATAGGACAGTGGTGGCTAACCTTTTTGGGCTCCTGTGCCAAATATTGTGGGCATGCTTGCACACTCGCGTGCTAGCACCGAAAAGGCAATGTGTGCCCCCCACGCCCCCTATGCATGCACACGCAATCCCCACCCACCCCCACCACCCCCTTCCCTGCACTGCATCTCACAGCTGATTTTCAGCCAGTTTGAGGCCTTTTTTGCCCTCCCAAAGTCTTCAGGAAGCCTTCTGCAGGCTTTTCAGGCCAAAAACTAGGCCCATTTCATTACTTCTGGTATTTCCGGAAAAACAGGAAATGATGGAACTGGACTAGTTTTCAGCCTTAATAGCCTGCAGAAGCCTTCCTCAAGCCTCTGGGAGGCCGAAAATCAGCTGTGAGGCATGCACATGTGCAGTGAGGTAAGTTTGCCTGCAGCTCGTGTGCTGGCACAAATGCCTCTGCATGCCACCTGCGGCACACGTGCCATAGGTTCGCCATTACAGATCTTCTGCTTGAGCAGATGCTGGATTAGAACAGGGGTCACCAACCTTTTGGACCTCAGGGACCACCAAACTCACAGGGACCACTAATATGAATTTTGACTGACGGTGGCTTGCTGACATTGGTGGGAGAGGGAGGGAGAGGGAAAGAGAGGGAGAGGGAGAGGGGGAGAGGGAGAGAGAGGTGATCTAACCTCTCTCTCCCTCTCTCTCTCCCACACACATACAAGGCAGGGGTGGGATTCAAATTTCTTAACAACCGGTTCTGTAGACATGGCCTAATTTGTGGGTGTGGCTCGGTGGTCATGTGACTGGCTGGGTAAGGCTTGTATGTAAATATTATATTTATATAAATATTGATTTTTTTATTTAAAAAGAGCAACTTTTACCCAAAATCAGGCAAAGCAGGCAGGCAGACAGAGTTGCTCATAGATTCATTCAGAGACCCACCTGAGATCGGCTACCTGAGTCTGTCACATAAAATTTGCTTGCAAGCATACTCATAAAATTTGCTAGCAAGCAAACTCACAAAATTAACTCACAACACACCATGTACATAAATATTGAGTTTTTTATTTAAAAAGAGCAACTTTTACCCCAAATCAGGTAAAGCAGGCAAGCAGATTGAGTTGCTCACAGAATCACAGATTCACTTAGAGATCTTTGTTTCTGCCATCGGCTATCTGAGCCTGAATTGAATAATAGAACCTTCAGTCCTAAGGGAGATTCAGTCCTAAGGAAGGGAAGATCTAAAGATTAGCTAGAAAGCAAGAAATGCAACAATTTCCTGCTTTCTAGCTAATCTAAATCTCCCGGCACAGCAAAACAGTTGATGGTCGGGGGGGCGGGGGGATAAAAGGAAAAATAGCAACTTAGAACTAGGTAAGGAGTGGGCGGGGAGGGTTCTCATGGGCCATGTGGGCGGGACAGACTTGTGTTCCTGCGCAGCCTGAATTAATTGCTTTGGGGGGTGCTCTGGGGGGTGACATTTCTCCGTGGACCATCAAAATTTTCTCGCGGATCACCAGTGGGTCGTGGCCCACCGGTTGGCAACCACTGGACTAGAAGACCTCCAAGGCACCTTCCAGCTCTATTCTGATTCTGACTCCTGAGATTCCCACCTCCCTCTGCATTTTCCTTGCACACAGAGGATTAGCAGCAAGGACACCCAAGTAGTTTTGCGCTACAGTATATATCATGCTAATAGGATGTATCTTTCTGTTCACACCCACAAAACTAAGTAGATTATTTCCTAGATTATTCACTTGCACTAGTATTACCTATTTTGGGTAATGAAACATCTGCAAGAAAGCAACCAAGCTCAGAGAGCACCAAGAACCCCTCATTTTCAACTCTAAACTACAAATATTCTCCTTTATGGGTAGATTATTTTCCCTTCATCTTCTACTGCTAATAAGTGCCGCAGTTATTATTTGTTAGCCTTTTGAGACTGCTACCAATTTATATAGTAATGTGTGAATGGTTAAAATTACATGTACTAAAATACATTTCATACAAAAGTATTCATACATACTTTTCATATAGATACCAAGTGCAACGTCTTTTCAATACCAGATTATATACGTAGCACTGTTATTTAGTCTTGTTCCTTTGAATTTATTTAAATAGCAGGTTATATTTTATACCCTTTGCTATAATTATTAAAATCATAACTAAAGAATGGCTTAATTTGCACATTTTCTGAAAATAAATTAGGTGAGATTCAAAATTAAAGACCAGTTGAAATCAATGGGATTCCATTTATAAGGTTCATGATTGAAGCCTCATGGATTTCAACTGGGCTGTCCTAACTATAGTTAAGTCTTCCTCCCATTTTTTTTAAAATAAAGAATATTGGTTGACATAATTAAAATTAGAAAATCCTCATGAATGCAATTACTGTTAACAAAAACAGGAAAAACATACACATCTAGAAAAAAATAGCATTTCTAAATTTAAGGTAGATAATGGATTTTAAAGAATAATCTGGATTACCCATCTTTTCCCACAAAAGCAGCAAATTTCCTCTAAAATGCTAACTGCTGCTTATGTTATCAAATATTATTTTTAATATATCCATTTACTTTAAAACATTGCATTGCTTTACAATTTATAATTCTGCTGATACTGAAAAATCCTTGATTTTTCATGCATACCGAAAATCTAAGATGACCTAATTATTTCATTTAAAAAACTATATGACAAGAAAAAAAGAAAAAAACATCACTTTTGCTATTTATTATTAATATTATCCAAGACTGAATAACTCTCAGAATCTTTCTGATGATGAGTGTAAGTCAGATCGCTTCGGCTGAGTGGATGATGAAAGAAAATGAAGAGACTTCATCTTTATTTTCTATTTCAGCAATTGCTTTTTTCAGATGGCAGCTGCTTTGTTACATTCCTGATTGCAGCAATGCAGGAAACATTCTTGTTTCTAGGTAGCCTTTTCTTTTTAGTAAGGAAGCAAAAGCTGCTGCAGCAAACCGCGGAAGTGCCACTTACACATCATGTCAGTAACAAAGGCATATGATTTTGCACCATTTTCAGTACAGAATCTTCCTGGCTTCCCAATGTCAAATCAAATAATTCAAAGCAAGAATAATTCGCTTTCTATAATACTTGCCTCATCTTCCCCTACAGCCTGTTTTGCGAGGCTGTTAGATTCACATCAAAGCATCTCCTCTGTGGCTTTGTGTCTTTTTCTCTGGTTGCTGTTTCTGTGACAGGAGGGAGGGAGGAAGGAGGAGAAGGAGAACCAGAGGATTTCAATGGGCTCAGTTCTCATTCCTCTAAGCAATGAATCCTTTTCATTCTTTGTTGCCCTTCATCCGTTTCCTAAGATACCATTTTCCCGTTTTCTATGTCAAACCTTAATTTAAAACAATCTTTTGTTCCCGATAAAGACATATTTTTTTCAACTGCCTTCTAAGTGCACCATTATCACCTTCTTCCAGCCTGTCAAAAACATGGATTATAATGCTAAGAATCTGTCTCTTGTATATTTCTGTAAAAGTCAAAATGAGGAGACTGGTAAAAACCACCAGGCTGCCCTCTCTAATTTTTGTCAATACAAATGCATGGATCAGCTCATTGCCAGAGATACAAATGCTACTTTTTATTAGGAGCACAATGCCAATGTACACCTACCCCATCTCCGATGCTGACTGCACCTCCATTCAGTCTATATATCCAGTAGCCGCCTGTATTCAATGACTGCGCTACAGTTAGAGCCAATACAGCCACATTCCAATCACGTGGGTGCCCAGCCCAATTCAGCCAATGGCCTGCTTGCTTCGGAGAATATAAAAGACTATGGTTCATACCCAATCCTTCCTTTTTCCTACTCACCCTGACTCTTGTCAGTTTGCTGCCTGGACAATCTACACAGAGAGGGGAGGGGTAACTTGTCAACGAGAACAGGAAAGGACACAACCTTTACAGAGCAAAGAGCAAAACAAAATAAAATGGAGTCAGGGGAAAAGTAATAGCTGGACTTGGGAGAAGAAACCTATCTAAAACAGAATTCTTTTATCCTATTTAGTTGAAGGATTTATCTCTGCATTGAGATGGGATTTTTCAAGAGCAATATTTCTATATTAATGGCAATTGATAATGAATTCAAATTGTTACTATGGAAAAGAATTAGTTCCTTTGATTATAGTGAGAGCCACTTCAGGTCTGTTTTCAATTACTAATGCTGACAGTCATTTAATCCATTTAAATTTCAATTACAAGATCCTGCTTTAGGATATTTTGTTAACAAAATTGCTTTCATTTTGTATTTATAACATCAAGTTTCTGTGATAATGGTAAATTAATTTAAAACAGATTAAAACATTAAACATAAAAACATAGTTTTTAAAGCAACATTGTCTATATTTTACAAAGTTATTTTTAGTTTGCTATAATTTATAAGAAAGTCTTCCTTAAGTAGACTGACGACATCCATCTAATTTTTTTGGCAACAATGTGGAAGTAGTTTATCACTGTTCTTTATGGTATGTTGTTATTATGGTTGGTTGTACAATCAGCCAGATGTTTAGATTTCCCAATGACCCTGGATAGGCAGATTAATAATATTAAAGGTATCACTGCAGGATGTAAGCTGTTGTAAGTAAAGCTGCCTTTTGCAATTGACTGATGGTGATTTTGTTAATGCCAATGGTGTTCAAGTGTGCTCCAGATGTCTTAGAGTAGAGTAGTACTATTGGTACTATACCTACTTTTTTTTGCCACAGTCATTCTACTTTTATTTGTAGGTGTTTTCATAATTTTCTACAGTTATTTCTCTTCTATTCTGCTTCTCTACATATTGCGACACCCATTATCCAGACTTTCTTGTCCTTTCTTATCAACAGTTGTTATGTCTGAAGTGTTTGTGTAGCAGACATTTATCTGATTGAATGTTAAAGTCCAGAGCATTTATTTTTCATTTTCTATTACTCTATTTGTGGGTCTACCAGTTCATGCTTGCAGTCAAGTGGTCTGTCTTGCAGATATTCCAATAAACCATTGTTGCTATTTTCTTATGCTATTTTTTATAATCAATCTGTGCAATCTTATTGCAGCAGCTAACTACATAGCGCATTGTTTCTCAGCTTCTTTGCTATCTGTTGTTGTCTTCTCAATTGTGGCTTTATATGCATTTGTTCTTAAGGCTTGTCTTTGTGACACCATAATTAGCCCCTTTCTTCAATTTTCCTGCTCTTAGCTATTGCTAGGTCCTAATCTGCTTTGCCTGCTACTGTTTTTATGTAGTGGACAATTTAATTTATCTGGTATTTAGTAAGCCTTCATTGTATACTAGCTTCAAGGTAATCTTTTTCACTGACCTTCAAATATTCTTCCAATGTCCCTTTTTCTTCTTCCATGCCCACCTATGCATCTTGGTAAATAAGAGTCTTGTCAAAATCCTTCCACGGATGGAGGGCATAAATTCTTCGCTCTCATGATGTATTTATTACTAACCTTCTTCTTGACTTTAGTGTGCTTGATGTTGTCAGCTTGAAGGATGCTCAGATATTCATAATGATCATCTTCATCCAGATTCATACCAGATTCTTGATGTTATTTCAATATGTCATCTTGATTCTTTCAGTTTTCATGATTTTTCTTCTGCTGATGGTGAAGGTGTAAATTTGTCCAGGCCAAATTCCACTGTAATATTTTGTCTGAATACAAGGGCAGTGTTGAGCAACAATTCTATTTCAAATGGTGTCTTTCTATACAGATTCAAATTGACCCTCTAAAGAAGATAGGCTGGCAGATGTTTGATAGCCATGGCCTAACTTTGTTCAGTACTGTTGATAGAGACATCAATGCAATGACAAACAGTTGCAATCATAGTGAATCTACTTGATTCATCTCTTAATTGTGTCCAGATCTGCATATATATTTTTTGTAAGATGTTGACTGGCTCATTATAGTCTCTCCACTAATGGATTGGTAGAAATATTTCTGTTTTAACTGAAATTGGAAATGCTGCCTGTAGTGTGCTATTACAGATTCATGTCTGTTGATTTTCTTGGCTATGGCTGTTATTTGTTACTTTGTTATTTCCAGTGCTTCCTTGGTCTTGTCTCTAGAAGATATTTCTTGATCAGGTGTTACTTGGTCTTTCTTGTTCAGCTTTTTTTGCTTTCACTTCTCTTCTAGCTTGCTTGCATCTGATGTTGCTTCATGATCTTATTTTCCAACCTGATCTTCCATTTTGATATTGGCTTTTTTTCTTCTCTGTGCATTTTGCACCTAAGATCTTCAGTTGTAATGGCAGGTAAGCTGTCCATCAATTAATCTGTTTCTTGCAGCATGGTGATGTTTATTTGGTATTGGCCTCTTTTAATACTTAAGCTGTGTTTGTAACAAATTTCAATGCAGGTGACATTATTCTGTTGTTGTTTTTCTGCTGTTCTAGATGCTCAGTTGTTCTTCATTTCATATTCTTCTTTTCCAGTTAGATGACTTTGTTCCTTCTGAGGAAAGGATGCCTGGTTTGCAAGTGAAAATACAGTTTAGTAGTGATGCTGACTTTACTATCAACTCTACCCTGGCTTGTCTCTACTGTCTAAGCTATTTTTGGCAAAGGTTTGATTTTTTTGCCCTGGGTAGACATTTGCAGCTCTTCCAATTCTACTTCTATGAATACTTTATTTCATATTATAAATCAGGGTTGACCTATTAATCTCTGTTCTATTATTTCTGTTTCTGGATGTTTTTCTTTCCAGAACTGGTGCATTCTTTTCAAATATCCTCTTCTCTTTGGTCCATTATTTGTTTGTTTTTGGTCTTTGAATATTTGCCATGGGCAAGCAACTTTCTTTCAGTACTGCAGCTGCTATCCCTGGTTGCTCAGCCAATGGTCCTGAGTCCTGTAGCCCAGTTGTCACCAAAAGTCCAGGAATTCAAACACCCTGCATGTTCCTTGTTGACCTGGGCAGCAACTGGTCCAGTATAGGTCCCTGTAAATTACATGTCACCATAATGTTTATGGTAGAGGCACTTCTTTGACTCCTCTGATGAGACTATTTAGTATGCCTGAACTTCTGCCATATTTCTCAATTTCCTCAGAGGACACATGCTCCACTACCACATCAAGGTAGCCCCATTGGGGGATTATTGTATGTGGGTAGTCTATAGTTAGATTCAATTCTAATTAAGAACCTAAAAATTATAAAATTAGCATCTAAGAATATAGACAGTTCCAAACAAGGGGGGGGGGGTGTTGTTTGTTTGTTTTGGTAAAATTAGGGTGTTCAGGACTGAAAAATTCAGTATTTTCAAAAATCAAGGAAGTCCTTTAGCTCTGAGGGCTCAAATCACTATTGGTATAACAACAGATTTCTTTTTCCATAAACGTTTAACTTTGGTCTGCAAGTTCAAGTTTTTTTGTATCATTATTTTCATGGTCTAATTCACGGGTGTCAAACTCGCCGTGTCACATGTTTCATGTCATGTGATATTTCACGATGTTTTTCCCATTAACAGGTGGGTGTGGCCTGTGCATGACGATCCAGCCTGCGGGCCACCAGTTTGACACCCCTGGTCTAGTCTATAACTCTGGGATATTCCCAATGACCTCTCAAACCCATTATTTATACTATCTCTCCAACAACACATCATTTTATTGAGCAGGTATACTTATAGAAACTGATCCCATAAACCTCAACAATCTTTTGGTGAACACCCTGTTTTTTTTTTTACATATAATGTCTGGTTAATTGTAAAGATAATATTCTTCTTAAAATGAGCTTGATTCCTAGTGACTGCATGGACATGTCTAAGTTTTTGCAGCAATACATACATAGATTGCTATTATATCCTTCTGAGGTATTTCCCCCCGCCCCCCAAAGTTTTGATATAATTTTGCCTATATCACTGGTAATCTCAAATCACCAATCTAAGGACTACTGAAGTTCAACCTGATATCACTTTTCAAGATCATTCTGGATCAGCTGGGGGGGGGGGGGGCAAACTAACTACATGCAGGCTATACTTCTTGATGCAGTTATCGAAAAGCTCTATGCAGCACAATAAAATTGAATAACAAGGAATTATGCAGAGATCATCTTTCTAAATGGAAATGTATGATTCACTGAATAAACCATAACTAGATAGATTCACAGAATTGTTGGCTTCACACAATCTATTAAATCAAATACATACATTTGGGTTTTGAACATGAAAACTGAGTTATACAGTAGTTATCTCCAGTTCCAGTTCTAAAGTTCCTAATGGCCCAAGAGTGTATTACCAAAATTCCAAAGGAGAAGGACTGAGGAACAAAGCCTCAAGTACCAATAAAAAAAAATATTATCTGGAAAATTATTTTATCAAATACACTACAAAATAAACAGCATATTTATTAGCTCCAAGAATTTTATAAATGAAAGAAAACTATGTATACATAATAGGAAAGCCTATCTTTTACAGATCCATGGACCAGCAAAATCAAAGTGGGATTACAGGATTACAAAGTATTAGCTCAAGGTAGTTTACAGTTTTGGCCTAGGGGCATCATGAAAAAAATATTGATACTCTTAAGGGCATTGGGAATCAAGAAAGTTTGGAAATCTCTACACTATATTGTAACAGAACATATAACAGAAAAGCATATTTTAAATAAAATAATCATTTTTAAAACATACAAGTACACTTATTTCTTTAATAATAAAATCAAATCTAGCTTTTTAAATTAACATTTGAGATTATTGAAATTGAACAAAATATACTGATTTTCAACATCATTTTTATACATTTGTGTCTCTGTAACAATAAGAAAGCTAGGCACATAAATCCTCATCAATTTTGCAATGAAGCGATTCAGATCATCACATAAAAATTGTCAATTCCAGCACCAGTTAAACCACTGAGCCACCAATCATTCTATTACTCTCTGTGATAAGACACACACAAATCCTATGCAATATCCTACTTTTGTTAAATTAAGGTCGCCAATACCACCTGAAATCAACACTACAGATTCTTCTTTACCCTCCCTTCCCCATACTGGCCCATAAATATATGAGTGACATATTTGTATATGAAGAATTTTCAAGTAATACTGGTATAAAGAGTGAAAATAATAGCTTTTCATTCCATTCTTTTGAAAAACTATGTATATTATAAACATTTCTTTTATAACATTTCTTTTCTTTTAAATATAACAAATTCAGATTTATATTTAGAGTATGTTCAATGATTTTCTGACAAATGTAAGACTCATTAATTTATATGATCTAAGTATATCTGGATCCAATTGTTCATATTTAACTGCACTAATCAAACATCTAGGTATCATAAATCCACATGATAGGAATGAAAAATGGTCCTTTGGGGAATTTTTCAAATTGGAAGAATTGTCATAAAATGGTTACTATTTCAAGAATTCTATTTTTAAAAAAACTTAACAAAATATTTTAAAACAAGATGCTATATCACTGAGTTTTACATGAAAAGAAAACAAAATATATGAAAAAGGTTCCTTACATTTGTCAGTTATTTACAAGAATAATTTTATATTACGTAGTAGCGTTTGAAAATAAATTAGATAAAATATATTGATTTTTATTTGTGGTAATAATTCAGATTTGTGCTTATTTGCAATCACAGTCAAATTACAAGGGAACACTATCTTGCCAATATAACTAATTAAAATCCATTCTAAATTCTAACTTTTTATCAAAAAAATTAATCAAAGGCAAAAAGTGATGTTTTCACACTTGCCAAAAGAACATAATTAGCCATTTCATTTTATAAGAAGAACGGAATGCAAATATTATTGCCAGATTCAGTGGGTTAATCTGCACTAATGTGAAAACAACTACTAGCATAAAATATACATATATTTCATCTACATCAGCTATGTGGCAATTGTAGCAATAGAAGCTAGGAATGTAAGCAAGATAAAATTAATTTTATGCACAAATAGTAGAAATAACTGGGACCAGCTAGAGCATTAATAATTGCATACCTTTTTATAATATAAGTCTTACTTCAAAATGAAGAATAAGTGATTCAGTACACTGAGAAGCCAGTTATTATCATTGTAAAAGTATATTTAACTGGGAGGGTTGCAGAAATGAATGTAATGTTAGTAATCAATCTTCAACCTAATATTTTCTGCCATTTAGTTAACTATTCAAGGGGCAGCTACATTTTACATGCAGTCTTACTTGATAAAATACTTGCTTTTTTGCTTTTCACATTGGATATGCTTAGAAGAATGTAGTTTTGACATATAGGTAGATGTATTTATAAAACATAAAATTAAAACATATATTTAAAGCAACGTTATACATTAATGGAATAAAATAAACCCAATTTTAATCCTTATACAATTACTACTTTAATGTAATACAACCAAAGACCTTTCTGAAGCAAGTATTTCAATAGCTGAAGTCAAGACATTTTGTTCCTCAGTAGAAATAAGAATAGCATAAAGACCTACTTTTTCATGCTAAAAAGAGAGAGGTACACAAACTTATTGCTTAAAGAGGACAAGAACTTTTTTTCCCATTCAATTTACTCTTTTAAATGCATTACACTTGAAACATTTTTGGAAAAAACTTCATGAACCAAGTCCAGTTCTCAAGGTCTAACAATGACATCTAATTAGTGAGCTGTCACTTGAGTTGGCACCAGAAAGTTAGTGAATTACACAGTTCCACATTAATTCAATATTGCACAGATTTTAACATAAGTAGCAAAAAGTCAATTCTTACCATATGAAATAAAACAAAAAATACTGTTAATATAAAGAACATTTACTCATTAGGAATTTTGAAGAAAATTCCCATACTTGCTCCTTGGTTTTGTTACAATTTATTGTGCACAACACTTTCACAAAGTTCAAAGGCACCATAAGAAAATTCCTTATTTTCATACTCCCTCTATTCCAACAGTATTATGAATTGAAGATAAACCCAAGTGCTCTCAAAATTCTTGCACAAAACTGACCGATACATTCGTTCAATATGGCAATGTAACTTTCACCAAAGATGAGAATCTATCCAAAATGCTACATCAGGACATCAATGTTCATGATTATCTTGCATTACATACTATGTAGTTGAAGTAATAATGGAAGTAATTCATATGTCACTTTCAGCCTCTATAAAGCCAGTCACAGTTATGCAATTCTATATATTCGTTCTACTACATTTAGCTTGTTGTAAAAGGATTACAACTACCAACAAAAAATGCAAATCTGAAATACAAAATTGCCAAATATACAGGCAGCAAGAAGACTCCATATGCTCTCTGTTAATATAAACCTTGTTTCATTAACCATTTAGAAATATTTTAAAAATAATGAACAGGGGTGATTTGGAATGTTTTTGTATTATTTCAAGTTCTTGAGCAAAGATGGTTATTACAAAGCAGGAAAATCATTTATAATATAGGCTGGTAACTGATTGAAGGATTGATATAAATGGAAGGTTCTCCAAGAATATGTAATGAAACCATGCTTTTTAACAAGTTTCTAAGTGATTTAATCAGGGGTGAGAAACAAAGTGATTGCAGATTCAGACAGCATCATTAAAATAAATTAGAATAGTTCTAAAAGGAACATTCAAAATGGAGATTGGCTTCAAATAGCAACAAAAAATTAAATGTAAACAAATAATGCACAATGAATCAGCACCCCCCAAAAACTAATAACACATATACAGGTAGTCCTTGATGTATAACAGCTGAGACTGGCATTTTGGTTGTAAGTTATTGTGGTTGTAAGTTGAAGCACCTGTTGACTTGACCCAATTTTTGGACCATTTTTATGGTGGTTGTTAAGCAAACCAAATGGTTGTAAATCAAAATGTGAGCAAATGTGACAGAATTGATGAAGCAAATCAATTCTCTGAAATGGACATTTTGGGGAAGTGCACTTTGTTGCTCTTTTCTTCTAGGGCTCACTCCTGCTCCACTGTCCAGGCCATTCAAGGCCAAAGGCAGACTGGGGGGGTTAAATGAAACTGCTTCATTTAATGACCAAGATTCTGATCCCACCTGTGATCGTAAGGATCACCTATATTTTTTAAAGATACCATGGTCTAATGTAGATTAGATGTAAGCAATTTAGTTTCAGAGAAAACAGGCTATTTAATTCTTTAAAAAGCGACTACTACTTTTCTAATGTTGCTATATCTATGTATACATTCTCTTTGTAAAAAGACACTTTTCTATGTCAACTATCTACCATGCAGTCTACCATATAAAATCTCAAAGTTATGCTGATTACATTTTCAGAAAACCCCTTACATACAATCAATAAACTGCTGTTGATGGGAAAACCCCTTTTCACAGCTGGAAAGATCTAGATAGAAATTGATCTATTATGTTACAGTTAGACATGCAAAGCTTCCACAAACATGGAGACAGAAAATGGAAAAGATAATGTGGAAATATTTTTTCTGTCTCATGTTATTCAAAAATATGGCATAGCACTACAACAAAGAAACACCATTACATGTTTATCATTCACCTTACAACTATCAATAGATCAATCTTCCAGAAATAAAATACTCATTGTATCAGACAAATCTTGTCATAGTTGAACTGATTTTTAACTTTGGTTCAGTACTGAGAAACCATGTTAGTAAGTGCATCCAGGTGACATAGTGATTACTTAGAAGTAATGTAGGGAATTATAAGTTTCCAACAACTTTCATATTAATCTATACATAACAGCAACATATTATTCACAGATTCAATAGTACTTACTACTAATTTCATCAAAGTAAGTTCATGTAGTAAGAAAAGTAGTCCAACAACATATGTCACCACTGAATAACTCATAGAAAAGTACATTCATAAACATACCCCTCCCCAAATATATCACAATATTACACTTACCTGAAGAACAAAAGTTAGATTCCCTCTGCCTCCATACAGTATATCTAAGTAGACAAAATATGTAATGGAAGGATTAGCACAAACAAGCCCTGCTTCAATAAAATCATGAAAACTTAAAATATCCGAATAATTCTAATACAGATGCTCAGTGAACCAATATATTGATTTAATAAAATGCAACTTATTTCATTCCCTTCCCATCAGTTGAATAAAACATTGATGTGTAAATTGTATATTTGTTTGCTCAGTTCCTTTACAAGACTAATAATTCTATAAAGATTAAAATTCAAGGTTAAAGATTACTAACCTATTGTTCGTTAATCACAGCTGACATTGCATTAAAAAAATGAATTACCGTCTTTGCCATTACAGTATTTCAAAATGTTTTTTATTGCCCATGTGAGTTTTATAAAGCTGCTTATCAAAGAGATCTATGACACTACTGTATACCAGGCAAATACAGATCATTCAGTTTGGTAATAATTTTCTAAGCTTCAAACATGAGATATTCCTCATGTTTGATTGAAGATGCTAAAAACAGAACCAAGGACCTAAAAAAATATGCATGTACTACTGTTGAATTATAGTAATCTCACAATCATTTCAACTACTTGGAAAGTGCACTCAGGACCAGAAGGTACTAAGAATATAACAGTTTGGTGTGCATCCTCTTAGAATTTAGTAATCTCCATATTAGGCAAGCACTATAGGTCCCCAAAAAGTTATTTTACCTAGGGTCTGCTGTGGTGTTTGAAATGGCTCTGGCCCAGATAAAAATTGCTACTTTATTAAACTTGTATATGGACTGAAAGGGAAAGTGGGGATCACCACTCACACCTTGAGAATAGCACTTAGCACTCACAGTGCTTTATAGCCCTAGCTAAGCAGTTTACAGAGTCAGCATATTGCCCCCAACAATCTGGATCCTTATAAGGATAAAGTTTTAACAGACAAGTGAATGTTACTGAGAGTAAAAATCCTCACTTCAGTAAATAATATAGGTATTACTGGTTATAGCAAATCAAGACAAACAGTGCCCACATTAAGCCTATTCTACAGCTCAAAATGTACCTGACAATTTTTTTTTGGCAAGTGTTTCTTTGTGTACACCTGTAATTCACCTGTTAGTTACCCTCCAGTCCGCAACTCACCCCATACTATCCAACTTACTACGAGCCGTTCTTCCTAAAAATCCGTACCCAGCTTCTCCCATATAAGAAAACCTTAAGAATCCTGGAAGGGAACAAAAGCCTATTATCCGATCCAGCATCCTGTTTCCCTTCGAGGGCGAAGTTAAACGCTTAGAGAGAAGTCGCCCAAACAGGAAACGAGCTTCTCACGAGACGGCACCGGACCCCAACCCTCCGTATTATTATTATTTTTTTAAAGAAAAGCTTAAGCCAACAGGCACATCGTATTTACCAAGAACGCAAAGCCCCGTGTCCGAATCGCGCAGAATTGCCATGCTTAGATTTTTCAGAACCCAGCCAGACAATGGGGCGATAATGTCTGCGATCCCGTAAAAGTGGGAGGATCTGAAAAGGCGCAACGCCCCTTAAAAGGCAGGATCGCTTTGGTTGGCAAGTCAATACCTCAAGACTGTCAGAGCCAAGTCTAACAGAAAAGGGGAAAAAAAAAAAAGGAAAGGCAGGCAGCAGTGTTCTTCGCAGCCGCCGTGATCGAGAAGGCACATGTCCGCCTAGAGCACACACTCACCTGCCCACCTCGTCGCACTCCACACCCAACGGCGCCGCAGCCTCCGCAGCTCCCCGAACTCTGCCGCCGCCTCCGTCGCGGCCGGTGCTCGGGGGACTCGGCCCCACCAAGGAACCAGGAGATAACCGCCCACACATCCGGGGCGACGGGCAGGCCCTATGGGACACTGCTTACAAGCGGTGGGGACAGCGGGCAAAAGGGGCAACAGTATCCCTTGTCCCGCCACCTTGATCCCGCATTTCCGCGACCGAGAAATCCTCCCCGCTTGGCACGATTCTTGCTCCAAGCGATATCAGACTTTCGCCGGCCTTTGCCTTCCCCTAGTCCTACCTGCCGCCGTCACCGCCCCCTTCCTTCCCTCCCTGCTACTCCCTCAGCAGCTCTCCGCCGCCATCTTGCTTAGGGAGCCTACTTCGGACGCATGCGCGATACTTGGAAATCCAAGCTCCGAAAAAGCTTGCCTTGCTTTTGGGTAGGGTTAACCGGAATGAGCAAGAAAGTGCTCGAGTGCGCCTGCGCTCGCTCACACCTGTTGTGTGACAGAAAGGAAACCCGCGGCTAGTAAAAGGGGCGGAGCTTCGATTTATTCGTGGCTTGTCTTGAAGCTGCAGAAAAGGAGGGGTGGGAGCGGTCACGACGGGCTGACCGTTTAGGTTTCCGAGGTTGAAAGTTGAGAAATTATATGGGAAGAACAGGGTTTAAATGAGTTTGGGTTCTTACAAAGATAAAGCAGTTGGTCTGTGATGCAAATAAGTAATTCTACAGACCACTCATACCAAATGTTCCATATTTCATAATAGTCACTATCTTGTTTATTTTTTAACAGTTTGGTTAGGCTATCCATCTCAGCACATTCATGTATTTTTTTAATTACCATATCCTCTGAAGGAATGGAAGACAGTTTCCAGTTGTGTGCGTAGGTTATTCTGGCTGCAGTTATGATATGCAGAATTAAATATTGATATTTTTTATCCATGCTTGAATCTATCATACTTAGCAGAAAGGTTTCGGGGTTCAAGTTTTAAATTTTGTTTTGTTATATTTAAAATCCAATTTCTAATATTTCTCCAAAACTTCTGAGCACATGGGAAAGTCCACCACATGTGAAAATATGTTCCTTGTGCGTAGTTACATTTCCAACAATTGGGTGGTAGGTTGGGGAACATCTTAGCCAGTCTCGCAGGAGGTGCCAGCGATGGACCATTTTATATAAGTTTTCTTTATACGAGACTGACATGGTTAATTTGTAATTTGTTTGCCAAATGTGTTCCCACTTACCTCATTCAATACTATGACCCACGTTTTTAGCCCAAATTATAATAGAATCTGTAACTGTTTCTTCTTTTAATTTGTAGTCCAAAAGATATTTATAGGTTTTATTAATTGTTTTCTTTTCCTCTCCTAGCCATATTTTATCTAATTCTTGTGGAGTCATATTAAAGCCAAATTGTTCTCTATCATTTTTATAATGGGTTTGTATTTGTGCAAAGGGCCACCATGCTATCTCCTTTCCTTGAATTTGTATTTGGTTCCTATTTTTAAGATCTCCAGTGGTTAAAGAAAAGGTAATATTTGATATTTGGATAAGTTATGGAAAAGACAGAAGATGTGCATTTAATCACAAACTACTGTATATAGAGAAATTAAAACATTAAAAGAACGGAGTTATTGTTACAAGGCAGATCACGTCAATGATAAAGAAAAAAATTAACCATTGCTCAATATATGCTGTAAAATGTGTGTGTGTGTGTGTGTGTATGTGTGTGTGTTTTCTGAGGTTCTCGCGGGTATTTGTATGTGGATCTTTGGCCCCCACCTGAACAGAACACGCCTCCAGCCAATCAGAACACGGCCAACCCCCCAACCAATCAGAACACGGCCAAACCCCCAACCAATGAGAACACACCCCCACCCAATCAGAACACAGCCAAGCCCCCACCCAATCAAGTCACACCCCCATTAGCAGTTAAAAGGAAGAAGCAGCTGCAAGCTCACATCACTCTGAGAAGCACAGAGCCGAAGACACAAGCCTGAAGATGATGAATGAGACTTCATCGAAGCGTTGCCTAGATACTTCCAATCTTACGCGGGAGAAAACCCGAATAACCAAAGATCCACATGTATGTATGTATGTATGTATGTATGTATGTATGTATGGTATTCAGCTTTGTTCGGGTATTTTTCCACGTCATTATAGTTGTGCTTTTAAAGTTGTAGCAACGTTTCGGCAGAATCTCATCTGCCATCATCAGGCTTCTGTATAGTGTTCATCTGTTTTATATATAGATTTGTCTGTTTTAAATGTATGTCAAATAAATATTTTTTCTAGAATAAAAATTAATAAAATTATTTAAAAAAAAAGAAAAGAAAAAAAGTAATTCTACAGAATGTCCCAAGGGTGCTTTTTCAAAAGGCAACTGGACTTTCTGGTTTTTCTTTGAAGATGTTTCGCTTCTCGTCCAAGAAGCTTCTTTAGCTCTTTCTACAAAGAATCTTGAAGGGTCAGTGAACATCTGGAACATTCCAGATGTGTTGGGTTCTAATTTCCATTATCCAAATAAAGAATCTAAACGTCCTCTTATCATCTCCAACTGTTTAGTATTTTGCCTTTATTTAAAAAATGTATGTGTTTTCTTACAGGTATGGCATGGTAAATAAAATTAAAAATAGAAGGATGTGCATATATCATCATCTGATTCATATATTGTACTGAGTTATGGTTTGCTGAATAAGTCAGTATAACTGGATTGTGTTTGTATAGAACCATAAATCAAACTACAATGCCAAGCTTATATAGCAAGGCAAAATTGAACAAATTTCATTATGGTGTAGTACAGTACAATGTACACACCTGGTTGTTGGATATATTCAAAGAGCCAAAGAAGCAAAAGAAAAAAACTAAATATGTCACCTTCCTCTTTTTATTTATCTTTGTGTACCCCAGCTTAATGGCACACAATCATCTTGTTGAGGAAGAATACCTATTTTTAAGTATGAAATATCTAGAAATTTAGGCAATGAAATGGATCAAGCCGGTGATTTTGTGGATCAAGCTGGCAGCCAACGGCTTCCACAAAAGCAAAATCACCGGCTTGATCCACAAAAACACACTGAGACATAATGGAGACCTAGAAGATGAACAGACCTATGGAACAGCTGTCCTGCCCTACATAAGAGGTACTACAGACAAAATCAGTAAGATACTACACAGGCATCACATCAAGACTGCCTTCAAAACAGACAGAAAAATAGCAGCCATCCTTAGAAACCCCAAAGATAAAATTGACCTGGAAAACCAAGGCATATATGAAGTCCCCTGTGCATCATGCCCTGCCACATACATTGGACAGACCAATAGAAGAATAAGTACCTGCCTGGATGAACACAAAAATGCAGTAAAAAAGTTGGAACACACTTCCTCACTAGTCCAACACATGAAAGCCACAGGTCATAGCATCAACTTCAATGGCACCAAAACCCTAGCCACTATAGAAAACCCCAGCCACAGAATTATCAGAGAAGCCATAGAAATTGAAAAAAGACCTGAAAGCATGAATAGAAGAGATGACTCCACCAGACTGTCAATTATTTGGAAGCCTGCACTCACAAACAAAAAAATCTCCACACCACAAGCCAGGCAAACACCTGGGCACAAACAGATCCCCCTGATACCTCCAGCTCAAACACACCCCAACCAGGCACCCAGATGAAACCTACCTTCCTAAGAAATGATAGCCGTCCATTTACTCAGAGCCAAGCTGCACTAAAAGCCTCCAATACAGGAACACAATGTTGCCAGCCAATCAAGATACACACACAAAAAGCAAGCCACAAAACAGACAGAAGATATTAGAAACACCAATCAAGCAGAACACAGCAAACTCCAAGACCAATAAACACAGACCAAGACTCCCAACCAATCAGGATGAAGAAAAAACCATTCTGGCACAGCAGTAGGCTAGCCCCAAATTTAAAACTGAAACAACTGTAAAAGTCGGACTCACAGACGAACACAATACAGAAGCCTGATGATGGCAGATGAGATTCTGCCGAAACGTTGCTACAACTTTAAAAGCACAACTATAATGACGTGGGAAAATACCTGAACAAAGCTGAATACCAAAGATACATACATACATACATACATACATACATACATACATACATACATACATACACTTTCCCACGTCTTAATAATTGTGCTTTTAAAGTTACAGCTATAACTTTAAAAGCACAACTATTAAGACGTGGGAAAATACCCGAAGAAACCTAAATGCCATACATATAAATACCCACAAAAACATAACAAAACAAATATATATATAAACATTCTGCATAGGTCCAATGGCATTATTTCAAAAATAAGTAAATTGAAGGGCTGATTTAGAGTTGCCTGCAACTGCATGTAAGTCCTCGCCACATAGCTATGCTGCAAGGGAGTTGATGGATAAGTGAAGGTTGTAGATGGCGGCAAACAGACCAATGTGCACATCTCTCAAATCCAAACCCAAATCCCAACTATACGTCGTAAGAAGATGCACATCTTGCATACTGAATGGGTGATCTGATTTCCTATTCTGTGCCTTGCTGTTTCAGTGCCCCTCAGCCAAACTGTTACATTTGCAGAAACATAAATGTAACAGCTTTACAACCATCCCCGAACAACAAATGCATTTGTTCTCTGACAAACACTACCGGAGAACTCTGCTCAACCCTTAAGAAGTTTAAATGGAATTCTTGCAGGATATACTGTACAGATATAACAAAATAATGAAGTTGGAAGGGACTTTGGAATAATGAAGTTGGAAGGGACTTTCTAGTGCAACCCCTGCTCAGGCAAAAAGCCCTATAGCAGAGGGGTCCAACTCAAGGGTGCTTAAATGAGGCCCACAGGGCTGGCCTGGAAATATCAAAGGACTGGCCGCACGGAGGCCTCCATATGGCCCGTTTTTGGCCAGCAGATGCTGGAGGCCAGGGAGGCCAAAAACAGGCTGCGTGGGGGCCTCTGTGTGACCCGTTATGGCCAGCTGAGTGCTGCAGGAGGTCATGGAGGGTGAAAATGGGGCACAGAGGGGTCGTTTGGACCTATCTCCCCCCACCAGCTTGCGGAGGAGGACTACAATGCTGATCCAGCCCTCAAAGAAATCCAGTTTGATACCCCTGCCCTATATCTTAAAAACTTCCAGTGTTGGATCATTCACAACTTCTGGAGGCAATTTGTTCCACTGATTAATTGTTCTGTCAGGAAATGTCTCCTTATTTCTAGGTTGCTTTTCTCCTAGAACAGCGGTTGCCAACCGGTGGGCTGCGGCCCACTGGTGGGCCGTGAGAAAATTTTGGTGGATCGCAGAGAAATCTCACCCCCAGAGCACCCCCACAAAGCAATTAATCCAGGCTGCGCAGAAACACAAGGCTGTGCAGCCCACATGGCCCACGGGAACCCTCCCGCCCACTCACTCCTTACCCAGTAAACTTGCCTGCTAAATTGCTATTTTTCCTTTTTCCGACCATCATCTGTTCTGCTGTGTAAGCAGAAAATGGTTGGATTTCTTGCTTTCTAGCTAGTCTTTAGATCTTTCGCTCAGCACAGCCAAACCTCCCTTAGGACTGAAGGTTTGCTTGCAAGCAAATTCAGTGCAGACTCATGGCAAGCAAATTTGAGAGACCGAGTTAGCTGATGGCAGATAGATAGATCACTGAATGATTCTGTGAGCAACTCAATCTGCCTGCTTTGCCTGATTTTGGGTAAAAGTTGCTCTTTTTTTATAAAAAAATTCTATATTTTCATGCATGGTGTGTTGTGAGTTAATTTTGTAAGTTTGCTTGCTAGCAAATTTTATGAGTTTGCTTGCAAGCAAATTTTATGTGACAGACTGAGCTAGCCAATGGCAGACAGATAGATCTCTGAATGAATTTATGATTCTTGAGCAACTCAATCTGCCTGCTTTGCCTGATTTTGGGTAAACGTTGCTCTTTTTTTATAAAAAATTTCAATATTTATATAAATATTTATAATATTTACATACAAGCCATGCCCAGCCAGTCACATGACCATCAAGCCACACCCACAAATTAGGCCACACCCACAGAACTGGTCAGTGGTCCCTGGGATCTAAAATTATGAGTTTGGTGGTCCCTGAGGTCCAAAAGGTTGGCAACCTCTGTCCTAGAATATATATATTCTGGTTCTTCTGCCCATTACAGCTGCAATCCCCTTTAAATTAACTTGGCAATAAATTATTTAATGCTTCACCTAAATTTATGCATAAGTCAACATGTGTAGAATTGTTTATAAATATTCTTGTATCTTCTAACAGCAGGTCTTAGTCTGTAATCAAAAAAAATGACACACTGATCACTTTTACAATATAAAATTACTCATACTTTTTATGTTGGTTGTTCAACACCATCAATAATTTTAACTGAGTCACAGACATTTGTATTTTAATAATACCTGACAGTCTGATAAACCTGCCTAATTTTTATGAGTGTGCTTTCTTTGTAATGCCACTAGAAGCTGTGGGCATTATAACAAAGACTTTCTTTTAAAATGTCTAAATATAGATTAAGTCCTCCCCCAAACTTAGTTAGATTTGTCTCATTTGGTATAATAAAGCAGTTACTGTTCTTGGTTCATAGCTAAGATTCTTTTCACTAAGTAATAGTATAAAAAGTATTGCCTTTAACAAAATAAGAGTGCATTCAAAATCTGTTTAATCTACTGTATATTTGAACATTTGCCAGTGGAAAAGCAAGCCAGAAGTGAAATATTTTTTCTGAAAAAATTAACTATGTCCATACAAGGTAAAAACAAACCTAATTAATATGGAAAATAAAATATATTTAACAAATTATAAAAAAAGGATATTGAAAAGAGGTAATACTTTAAGAAATGTAAAAAAAGAATATTGAAAAGAGGTAATACTTTAAGAAATGTAAATTTTATCATTAGGAGTTGAAGAGCATCTTAGTTTGTTAACTTACGTATTTTTAACTTTGAACTTATGGGCCACAACAGGATGTTATATGCAGTTTAACTTGTAGAATAAAGCCATCACACACACACACACACACACACACACACACACACACTTCTTGTGCTTACAACAATCATGCCCATATTACTTCTTTATACCATACATTATTATAGCATCAAGTTACTGCTATGACTTCTAGCTCTCTGTAGCTCTTAACATTGGGAACTTTATTTTTGCCATATGGACTGAATCGTTTTCAATATTAGCACATAAAAATATACTATTATGCTTTTCTCCAAAGATTTTATATATAGTGGTACCTTGGGATTCAATATTAATTGGTTCGGGAAAGCCCACAAGGAATAACATAATGAGTCATAAGGCATCCGACACCAAAAAGTTCTAGCTTGTGCATTGAGTAGAAAACAAACAATGAGTACTGGGACAAACTTTTTGCATCAAAATAGATTGAGTACCAAATTTGATGAGTTTTAAAGCAGTTGAATATCAAGTTACCACTGTAGACTTTCTAGTACTATTGTTTTATTATTTGAAAGGTTATCATATAAGATTGGATGTTCTTTTTAAACTCCAATGTAGTCCATGCCTGCCAAAATTTTAGAAACGATCACAATATAAACAGAGTAAAGATCAGTGACATTTTCTGCTAATATCAATAGATACAATTTAGAAATGCATAGTATTGCTGGTTATGCCACTTTTAAAAAAAGATATTACATTATTGGACAGGAAAGTGTTAATCGTTTACACCTCAATACTAACTCTCTTTTTAAAAAAACAAACCTTCCCATATGCCAATATGCTTTTAAAATATCTCCATTGAAAAATGATGGGCTTTGGGAGAGAGATCAAAGTTTTCCTAAATTCATTAGAGGCTGCATTGGGTAAATCCATAGATCCAACCCAGTGGCCCATGAGATTTCACATCAGGACCAGCAAGATTCTTCCTTCTGCAAGAGCACTCAGTATTCCAGAACTTTTTTATTACATAACCTTACAGATATAACATGTCTATTTAAATTGCTTTATTGCAGATAAAATATAAGCCACATATATCCAGGAAATGGGGGGGGGGATTGACAGGTAAACCTCAATTTATGACCAATTGTTTAATAATTGTTCAAAGTTATAATGACCTTGGAAAGAGTTTTTTTACATCTTGTAAAGCAGTTACAGCCATTCGAAATATTGTGCCGCATCTCTCCCATATCAGGGGTGTCAAACTCAAGGCTGGCGGGCTGGATGCAGCCCACAGGGTGCTTAAATCTGGCCCGTGGGGCCGCCTTGGAAACAACAAAGGACCGGCCCGCTGTGTCTCTGCCAGCAAAAACAGAGCTCAGGAGGCCCTCCCAAGGTCCGTTTTCACTGTCAATGTGTTGCAGGAAGCCACTGCAGCTGAAAACAGAGCTTGGGAGCCTGTTTTCGCTGGAAGACCACTCAGGCCACCACAGGTGCCGCCGATACGAGTGACATTGAGCTGGCCACACCCACCCTGGCCAGGCCCACACCAGCCTCCTGAGGTCAAACACAATCCTGATGTGGCCCTCAATAAAATCGAGTTTGATGCCCCTGGGTTACATGATTGCATTTTTGGTGCTTGGCAATTGGCTCACACTTATGATCAGTTGCAGCATCCTGCAGTCATGTGGCCATAATTTGTGATTTTATTTATTTTCTGGTTGCTGGCAAAAATGCCCTCCATTTGTGAGAATGGATTTGCTTAATGACCACAAGATTCTCTTAACAAGTGCTGTAAGAAAGGTTGAAAATCAGATCCAGTCACAACAACTTAGGACCAAAATTCCAGACCCAATTGTGGTCGTAAGTCAAAGACTACTTGTAGGGTAAAAGAACATTAGTTGGGACGGGCATTCTAGGAATGGTGGAAAACCAAATGTATTTTCATTGTGATTGGCTAGAAATTGATGATGAAAGACCACATGACTGATCTATGCAATTTATAGTGTGGGTCAAAGAGGATCCCAGAGCCCTGTCTGTCTGCTGGTCTCGAGGCAACCATCTCTCCTACCCTATTTGTATAATTTTTATCATGAAATGGCAAAAGTCCCTCAACTGCACACTACACACACACACACACACACACACACACAATTTCTAGAATGCCCATCTTGATATTTTTTCATATAGTTGTATGCATTTGCCTGGAAGTACATAACAACCTGAAAAGTTGCTCTGAGAGAAAGCCATGTAAATTAAACTGCTGAAATGTATACAGATTTGATCAACAGGTAAATAAAATTCTTTGCTGCCATTCTTTTGTTGTACCTAAAAGCCACTCTGAATGGTGAAGATGAAGTGACATCTTATTGGCATCTGTGTAACCAAGCACTTTTGCTAAAATTTGGGATTATGATTGTAGGCCTTCTGAGCCACAAACAGAAAAGGCAAGCTTCAGAATAAAGATACTCAGTCACTCTGGGGTGGTAATGGCAGAAAGAGTTCCTGTCAATCAGGAAACATTGTACCTACAGCAGAAGAGCTTCAGCAATTCCATGAAAAAAATCCCCTTTTGCTGTGGTTTCCAATAAATCAGGGCAGAATCTTGAATAAATTAACTCCTGAAAAGAGATGGGGTGCAGGGATGAACTAATTGGGAAAGCAGCCATCTTAAATTCTCCTATGCACTATGTCTTGCCCTATATTGCCCATTTGGCTCAGGAGGAATAAACTTGGTCATACAGGATTCCAATAGAGTTGAAGAATGGTACAGAAGGAGGAAGGGCACAAGGAGCCACAGCTGTTACTTTGTCTTCTGCAATGTTGATGCTGAGTCAGCCAGCCATTGATTCAATAGCAGCATTGTGTCAACAGCTGCTTCTGACTCTTATCAGTCAGGGAATGAATTCTTTGCAATGACTAAGAAGGTAAAGGGAGATCACTTGACAGGGCTTAGAGCATTTATTTGGGGGGAGGGGGGAGAGAGCCAGCAACCATGGAATGGTTCTTTCTTCTCTCTTTTGCCCACCTAATTTTCTGCAGACTTAGACCAAATTTGGTTTTGGTTCTCTCTCCATTGGTGGGCTCATCCTTGGGATTAAAGACTACATAGGGATTAAGATACTGATTGGATGATGTTCAGGTGCCGCTTTTCTATTGATTTAAATTAGATGAAGATTAAACACTGATTGGCTCATGGTGATCCCTGCATGTTCTCTGCATTTTTGAGGTCAATAGACAGAAAGACAACTGCAATTCAAATTGAAAGTGCTTTGTAAGGGATGGGAGTGGAATTATTGATAATGTGGAAATATTCTGTCAGAAAGACGCCTTAGGGTACACCTGCATCAGCCATACATTAAGTGCAGCATTAAGAAATATAATGCAGTTTTCTTGAATTTCAGTATGGGGAAAAAATCCACAAACTGAAAACCTTGATACCATGAATAATATGCTTCCTTTGTAACCACAATGTCTATCTGTCTGAGAAGTTGACACAATTACTGATGCTAATAATACAAACATTTATTGGGAGTTCTTTTAGAAGGAATCATGTCAGTGCAATCACTTTCCTTCCAAAAAGCTTTGTGCACTATTAGGCTGGAGACAAAAACAAAAATGTTTCACATATATATTGGAAGCCCAGTGATGACAGGGTATACAGTACATTATTTCAAATTTACATTTTAATAAACTTTTGTAGTACAACGTTTAACAACCCTATAGAAAGTGCAAATCCTATATTCATCAAAAAGAATTCACATTTATTATATCACTATTATTTTGATTTTAATATTTATGTGAGGAACCATCTCTTGCCAGTCACAGCCACATGACCCACCAGAGCAGGGAGACAAGGAATGTTGCTGGTCCTGTCACCTAAGAAGTTATATCTGGCAGGACCCAGAAGAAGGCCCTTCTCCGTGGTGACTCTCTCACTTTGGAATATCATTTCTTCAGAAATTAGAGTGGCTCCTACTTTGAGACTCTACTGTAAGGCCCCGAAGATTTGGTTTTGCTAGAAGGCCTGGAGAAGCCAGGATGTTATGGAGCCCAGCAAATGGCTTTATTTGACTGTGCGTTGACACTGGGGGATGGGTCAGTGGAGGGTTATTTTTTATTTTTTTCTATCCTGTGTTTCTATTGTTTGTAAGCCACGTAGAGTTGCTGTGAGCAAGTAGGTGGCTATATAAATTTAATAAATAAATACACTTGAGTCAATATATGTTAACAAACAAGACTACTGTATTTGATCAGCTTTCCTGAATTTTTCCATCCCATAAGAAATTATTCATATTGATTGATCACTGCCTGAGGAATGCCCACCATTTTTCTCCTATGTTGTTTCTTCTCTCCTCTCCCTGCTTGATTGGAGTTGCAAACATTTTTCCCACTGTATATGTGTGTTTTAATCAAAAGGCAATTTTCAATAGAATGTATATAAACACACATAAAAATCTTCATACAGTATAGCCATAGTAATTCTTGAATTTAATAATATCAGGAGTCTTCCTTCTCTAATGCAGAATGGAATTGAGTTTTGAGCTTGAATTCTTTCTTTGGTCAATGGATGAGACTGTTGGTCTTTAGCTTACCATGATGTTCTTTTTGGAGGACAAGGACACAATGTTCTGCTCAATGACCATTGAATCTCTGTCTAATGATAAAGGCCAGATTTAACTGGAATCTGCTTTCCTAAATATCATTCTGTATTTAGCACACTCTGAATGCCTTTAATTTTGACACCTTTTATCCAAACCATAGATAAAGCAAAATCAAATTTACTTCTTTGGTCTTGAAAATACAATTTACAGCTTCAAATTGCTCTACATAGTAATGTAAACAGTCTTCCCTCTCCCCATTCTATAAGTAACACTTGAAAAGAATGTGCAAGCATTTTCTTTCTGAGCTTCAACTTTAGTTAATTTCCAGAAGAGAGAGAGAGAATGAACAAGTATCTGTATCTACCTACCTACAGATTATACAATATTATATGTGTGTTTTATTCTAATTCTACCCCTATCTGCTGTTCCTAATTCTTGCCATAAGAAACAGGTTACATATATTAGAGGCTAGATTTCCTCTTTCTCTGGTTCAGAGAGAGAAGCTGACAACTGTTCTTGATTTACTTGATGATCATTTAATGAGAAAAACTTTATTATTTTTTAATAACATCTTCAAACTCCAACCAAGAATTCTCTGCAATGCACCTTTCCTTCTGAAACACTTTGTAGTCTTTGGACCATTCACAAGCCAATGAGCTTTCAGCAATACAAACACTGCCTAATCTCTTTTAGGATCATTAGTCATCCTTTCCCTGAACTTAAACCGATAGTCCATCCTTCGAGTCACTATGGCTGTCTAAGACCATATTAGTCATTTTAGCTGGCAACAATCTCCTTTATTCCCAAGTTTTGTCCCCCTGCCATGGCCTCCTGGATGTTTCTTCCCCATTCTTCCTTCTCTTGTAAGAACTGTTTTATATCAGATTCTATGCTAAATTCTACTCTCATCTCCTTATTAGCAAAGTGAGATAAACTCATTTATTTAGATATCTGTATGGAGAACCAACAAGTAGACATGTCTTGGTTCATCACACAGAAAGTCCTGCCCAAATTTCCCAGATGGGAGAACCTCAAGTTCTGCCTAGAATCTGCAGACTGGGTTACCATCTGCTCTCACATGTTTAAAGAAAGGTATATTTTTTACTGTGCTTTATTTGCTGACTCTTGTTTTATCTTGAAGAGATGCTTTAAGAACTTTGAACAATTGATACAGCATCAAATTTGGAGGCCCATAACTACATAACAGTTCTAGATTAATATTACAGGTGGATCCCTGCAACTTGCAGTGTTATATTTAGATATTCTAACTGGAATATCTACAGGAGCCAGAACTAAAAATTAAAAAACTAAATCTAAATCTAAATACCACTTGTAGCTTTGAAACTTAAAAATCTTTTTCTATAGAGAAAGACACTACTTTTGGCAGAATGAAATTGCTTTTATTTCTGAAATGCTCTTTTCCTTGCTTTTTGTTTCACAAATATTGCTATACATTTATCTATAATCAGAGTGACTGAGTTCACAAAGTGAACAGTACCATTTTCAGCTGAAATTCTTCCCAGAACAGTCAATAATTATTGACCCATTGCAGTCTTATTTCTAGATTAACTTAGTGTCTATTTGGAACAATTAATTTTCTCAAGGGGCCACATGAAAAATTGGGACTGTTGTGGAGGGCTGACACCACACTGCCCCCATTGCCTTGCCTCCGATGCCAATGCTGCCCCACTGCCCTTCTGCTGATACCCTGCTCTTTGCTGATGCCACCTCACACCTGCCACCAAGGTGTACCACCAAAGTCCCATTGCCAATGCCATGGGCCAGATTGGGGACCACCAATGGACTGGATATGGCCAACAGGCCATAAAATGCCCACATCTGATTTAGAATCACTTATCAGAAAAATACTAACAGGGAGCATTCTTATGAGCAGAGTAATGGGAACAGACATCTATAGTGTCTTCAGTGGAACTGCTGGCTTACTGAATATAAAGTGTTCTCATGTGAGCAGAGTGATGGGAACACACAGCTATAGTCTTTTCACCTTCACATCTTTAAATTGCTCATTCAAAGCCCAACTCAAGCTGCTGCTCTGCTTGAAGTCCCCCAATCTTTCTGAAGCTCCATATGATTGCATATACTGTAACCCCTGTTTTTAGCTTACTCAACAAAATGCAATTTTCCTTCTGACTTTTGACTAGAAATTCAATATTGTAAGTAATAAAACATACTTGGAATAAGTTTGAAAAATTATATGGAATTAGAATATAACTGCATCAATCTACACGGTCCATGTTTCTCTATGTGTCTTTAAGATATATCCTTTCTTTCAGCTATAAATAGTTTAGGACAAGGCAACACAGCTGAAGGCAGCCTTCCACTGCATGCCATACTTAAGTGTGGTCAGTAGCTTAACAAAATGGGTAGAATTCATTTTGTTCAACAGCCTCATTTGGGTTTTTACTTGCTTTGGCTGTAATTATTCAAGAGTTTACCATTATTCTCCCTATTAAATGTAATTTTGTAGTTATTTTTAATTCTGTAGTTGACCTCTGCAAATTATTACTTTTAATAGCAGCCCAATACAACCAAAATTAAGCTATTTTACCCTGTAATAACAGAACAGATTGTTTTAAAAAATATTTTCTAAGTCCACCTAGAAAATGTACAAATACATCAGACAAAGGAGGGTAGGACATAGAATAATAGCATACATTCTTTGTTAGTTATGCAAGATTCATCTTGTATCCAAATTAATTTAATAGTGCCTGCATAAAAATATTTCCTTTGTAAATTAGTTTTAAAGATATGACAGGAAGAAGAAGCAATTCATTAAGAAATTAAATCTACAATTAAGCTGTAGAATGGATGAACATGGCATTTTTCCAAAATCCTTGTAAACAGATTACAAATTTTTGGTCCTAGGCTGACGCAGAAGTGAGGCTATTTCTAGCATGTAATGATACGCACAGCGCCTGCTGTGTTAAAACAGTGCTGTGAAATTTATGGGGAAAAAGTCCCTTTGAGAGTGTACCACAGATTCAACTGCAGGGCCATTTCATTCTATTACTGTCTCCTTTCTAGAAAACAATGACATTAGAAAAACCAATGCACAAAGCCTATCAGCTGTGCTGCTAGGGACAACTGTCAGCACTAATCTATCACACCTTAGTTATTCTTCAAGACAATGGCTGAAACAGCAAGAAAGAGACTCAGCCAGGAAGGGGGAGAAAACAGCACCAAGGACAAGGTCAGCTGCTGATAAAAATATAATAAGTCCAGACATGGCCTTCAAACTGGAATATAATCTTAACCATGGATGCATCCTCTTTCTGGGTTCATTAATCACAATTGCACGTAGTTTCTGTAAGCTGCAACAAAGAAATGAACATATTTAAAAGTACTGACGCTGTTATGGCTAGTAACTTTTGACTAAATGCTTGATTTTGTGTTTTTAAATTGTTTCACAGTCAAGTTAAGGTTCTGTAGTGAAACTTGCAAGAGTTCTATAAAGATTATACCATACGGTTTTTTCCCCCTTTCCTTTAAAAAATGTCTCATCAAATCCATATTAGTTGTGTTGAAATAGGTCTTGTGCAGGTTTCACCATTAAGTACAATATGCAGAAAAATATCTGTGAAGTGAAAGATTGTAAGATATAAAAGGTGAAATTAGAGCAAGTAAATTAATTTTGCATCTCTGTAGAATGTTCACTAAAGATGGGAAAATTGAGATATATGCGCAAATGCTGGTAGTATGTAGTATACGGTCTCATGCAAAGAAATATTATACAAAGCGCTAAATGTCTGTATAAAAGTGGTTGTGTTTATTTTGTCATATGAAAATAAAAGTTTGGTTTATCATGAAAACAAAAACTTGAATGAAGTACTGAAAAAGAGGAAAGAAGAGGAAAACCAAGGTCATAATTGGACTGAGTTGCTGAGTTTCTCAAAAATAAGTTTAAAGAACAAAAGTCAATGTATGAAGCTGTGCATGGATAGGGTAGAAGGATGATTTATAAAGAAAGAAATTTAGGAAAAAGCTCATTGAATTTTATTGATGTACACTACATTAGATTAGGGTTTTATCCTCTTATCTCCCTTTTCAATTACTTTGCTCATCTACTGTCCTCCACTTTCCATGTCATTGCTTGCCACAAAATGAAATTGTATGCATGCATCCTTCTATAATCTGCTGTTTCAGCTGTACAGCTAACCACAAACTTTCTAAATCTTTTCGCTGGGCTTGATTTGGAAATGTCAATCTATTACTTCTATTTAACTTTTACTCCATTTGTCAGTATATATTTTAATAATTTTATAGCAAATGTAAAACTGTAAAATAGTTTTGCAGGGTTGGCCCCTGAGAGATTTTGTGTATCAGACAATAAAGCATTCCCAACCAACATTAGGCTCAAAGCAAAGGCCCAAGATTAGTTTAGCATATGAGGCCAATCCCCTAGTATGTAATAAACAAATTCAGTAAAAGCAAATTCGTATATTTTGCTATTCTTTGGGGACATCCAAAATTTACTCCTTGAAACAGTTAAGTGTTGTTAAACTCCAGAATTATATTACTGAATGTATACACCGACAATAGACTGATTTAACTTTATGGAAGTCAGTTATGCTGATTTACCTTAGATACATAATTACCAATGTACTTGTAGGAAGTTTTTAGTACAAGACCTCACAGCCTATTTGTTTGGGAAGATTAAGTGAATATAACACACACAATTCTAAATGATTCAGATACATGCACTATCTTTAGAAGTTCTGCTACCTGAGCCTCAGCAGCTATTCCAATTTTAATTAAAATGTAGAAAATATATCTTCCATATACGGAAATAATATTTTTACAATTTCTATGAAAATGATTTTTTTATATCTCTATCTTATACTAAGTCATTTCAGGTTTGTACAATGAATAGTCCTGCTGCCTTATACAGTGAATATGTCTTACCTCAGCAACCAGATTCCCTCCAAATATATTAGACTAAACCTCCAATCCACAAGTCATGCTGACTGATATTCATGAGACAATTCAACTACAGATAGACCAGATCCGCAGCCTATCTAACCCAAGTAGGGTGGGCCAATCCCATAGGAGTGAGAGAGTTCATCACAGATTCAGGAGGAATTCCTAATAGTCCCAGAGTGGGGAGTATTTCCTAATGGTTATCTCTTTGTTTACCCACAATGCAAAAATCTAATGTAAGTTGTGCAACTAACCTCAAAAACAGACAATTTGATTTCCATAAAATGTAGATGCTTGGAATAAAAATATCTTTGTAGCATTACTACTGAATTTTTGAAAATCACAATAAAGTTTATGCTGAAAATAAAGCAATGTTAATAAAATGTAGCATATTCTTTCACCATTACTCTTTTCCTTTTAATATTGTGCTAATATATTTAGGGAACTGACCATCATGCTACATTCACTACATCACTTTATAAAAGTGTGGAATCATTCCAAACAGATCAACAATGGAATTTAAATACTCTTATTATTATGAATGCATTAAACTATGAAATTGCTCTCTTGATGTATGGGAACAAGAAAAATATAGGGGGAAAGGCAAATAAGCTCTATTTAATTCATTTCATTTCATTCAAGACTAATGCCATATATAAGTCTTCTTCAACCATTTCCAACTGTATTAGGACATCAGTTCTTTGGCTGGATAAAATTTATAAGTGGAATTCTCTAACAGATCTGTAAAGTATCAGGCTAGACTGATATACATAACGTATTTAATATTATTTTTGGGAATGCGTAGATAAAAGTTTAGCCCAAAAGTCCAAGTATTCTTTTTAAAATAACCTGCTGCAATCACAGAACACTCATTGATTCACAAAATAGGAATGTACAATAATATATTAATAGTAATGTAGAAATTTATATGCCACTCAACTCCCAGCAACTCTGGGGCAGTTTATATATTATTTAAAACATTAAAACAAAAACAAGAAATCACAAGAAGGGTAAGTATAGCAGGATGGGGAAAACACAAAGACAAGAGCAGAGGAAGACAAGCCATCTACTTGAAAGAAAAAGTGTGACTCAGCCAGTGACTCAGCCATTGAAGTCAAGCTGGTAATCAGGGTTATATGCCTGACTTGTTGTGACAAATAACATTTAAATTTCCTAACTGCAACTTTGTCAGTATACATTTGTGGAATTACTTGAAACCTTGGACCACACATGAACTATTCTTGGATTTCCCTGAGCCTGACATTTGACTTTCCAGATACTTGCAAAAGTAAGCTCTTGTGCCTATCTTCTATGCAGAAAGCTTTGAATTTTGTGCTAATTTGGTGTTTTACAACTAAATGCCTTAGGTTTGCTATCAGAAATTGTCCTTGACTTATGTCTGTAATTGAGCCCAGAATAATGGTTGTTAGTTGTGCCAGTTATTAAGAGGGTCATCACATGATCAACCTGATTTTATGTCATTTTTGGAGTGATCATTAAGTGAACACTGCAGTCATTAAGCAAATCAATTCTCAACAATGCATTTATTGCTGGAAACTGGAAGTAAATGCCAGTTTCCAGCAAAAGAAGTCATAAATCAGGGTCATGTGACCCCAAGGCAGTATAAAGAGCTCTTTAGCAGAGTCCCAGGTAAGGAGTAAGGGATGCCTGGGGGTGGGTGGTAGGGAAGACACCAGGAGGCTCATTATTGTTCAGTTTTATTCTGCTTATAAATCTTTTTTCCTTATTCCTTTTGTTCTTCTCTTTTTTCTTAGTTTCTTGTTAAATATATGTTAAACCAGGGGTCGCCAACCTTTTGGACCTCAGGGACCACTAAACTCATAATTTTAAATCCCACAGACCAGAAACCCTGGAAAAATCCCCAAAAAAGTCTGCAGGAGAATTTCCCACCCCATTTTCCTACTGATTGATCATTCTTTATTTGGGATCACAGGATACCATCTCCAGCTCCATTCTCAGGGGGAGAGAGAGAGACTTTTGGCTTCATGCAAAGAAAACAGCAGAAGCAGCAGAAGTCTTTCTTTCTCTCCCCCAAATTCTGCCAGAAATGAGTCTTTGTGAGACTTGTCGTGCTGGCACAGCCTCTTGGAGCAGGATAACTTGCAGGGTACCAAAGACTCATTTTTGATGGAGTTTGGGGGAGAGAAAGAAAGATTTTTGCTGCTTTCCTTGCGTGCAGCCAAAAGCAGCAGAAGAAAGAAGCGGAAAGAAGCAGCCCGATGGCCAGGCGAGGCATGTGGGACGAGTGAGGCAAATCACCCCTCTCTGCCTTTTCCCCTCCCTTTACTACCTCATGTTGTTTGCAATGCAAGCGACGCAAGCCTTGTGTTCCCGTGGGCCATGTGGGCATTGCAGCCTTGTGTTCCCATGTAGCCTGGATTAATTTCTTTGGGAGATGCTTTGAGGGTGACATTTCTCTGTGGACCACCAAATTTTTTTCATGGACTACCAGTGGTCCCTGGCCCACTGGTTAATGACCATTGTGTTAAACTAAATTAAAATAAAATAAGCCAACCTACCCTACCTTACTCTATTACAAGATAAATGCATTGCAAGATGACAGTGCTGGTAATGGAAGACAAAACCTTGAAATAGTAAGCCCAGTTGCCAACTATATTGTACATCTCTAAAACACAGCTATTTTAGAACTCTGGAATAAGACAACTTCTGGGAAAATTTGGAAGAATTCTACAGGAGATCTCTTCTTTGGTGAAGTTTAGGAGAAACATCTTAATAGTGAAAAAATTTGTAGAGCTACATGGAAGTTAATAATTTTAGTTCAGGAACTCAGGGAAACAAGGTGAAGCTATGACATTGTGAAGATGGGTAGGAGTACATGTTCTCAATCTCAGTCATCCAGAAATGGTATTGTAGCATTTAGAATACCAGCAGAGCTCATGGAGTCATGAAATAAGATTACACAAGGACCTCAGGGCACAATCTACTGTTTTCTGAAGGCCATGGCACTTCAGAAAATTACCGGAAATCTTAATTGTATGCTTTGTTCTCAATTGTCTGCTAAAAGGTTATATAAAACACAGCTGCGTTACTGAAATATGGTAATTAAAAAGCAGTTTTTCTTCAGTAAGCTAGAAAAAATGTTAGTGTGCTAATATATAAAAATGCATAGCTTTCCAATCTTTCTTTCTTTCTTCAGAGACCTCTAGTTCTTCCTTATTATTCAATCTTCTAGCCATGTGTTAATTTAAAGCATAGTATTTTCAACTGAGATTTCCTAAGTGCACATCAATGAAAATTAATATGAACTAAGTATTATTTCAAAGAAGCAAATATATTCCATTACTTCTCACCTGTTTCTTAAATGATATGCATATGAAAATGAATAATACTTATATCCAAAATCCTGATAATATAAACATGACTACACAAGTGATTCCGGTAATGACTAATTGTGAAAAAAAACACTAGGAGAGGACAGAATAAGTTGGAAAAAATAATACATTGTAAAAAAGGTAAACCTGGTCCAGTTGTGTCTGAGTCTAAGGGGCTCATCTCATCATTTCTTAGCAGAGGGAGCCAACATTCTAATATAATTTACCTGAATATGAAAGTAAAGGTTGAAGTTGAAGGTAAGGTCAGTAGAACAATGTCAGTTTAAGAATGCCTTCAGTAGAAAATTACTTTTTTCTCCTATCTTGCTATACCATTTATAAATTAATACTGTAATTTGTCCATATTTAGAAAAAATATTACTATCTTTGCAAATTTTGCCTTGTGACTATATATGCAGACCATAAACACAGATTTTGTGTCTTATTACTTCTACAGAAACACTATTTCCTGTGTCTGAAGAGGAGGAAGCCAACATTTTTTAGGCAGAGATGGGAGTTATGTAAACTCATAACAACCACCCAACTTCAAGAATTCAAAACACCTTGCCAAGAATCCATTAATTAACTGGAAGGGTCGGAGAAAAAAAAGCAAGTTTAAACCATTATGGATATAGGAGTCACTGGTTGTAGGCAATTAACTTTTTTGTATGGTTCCATTTTTATATAAAATTAGCAATAACTTTGCCTTTTCTAACTTAGCCCTGTCTCTGACATTTCTTCAAATTCTAGTGAAGGAGTAGGCTTCAAGAAAGAGAGATTAATGATTTACTGCTGATCTACTGCTAAAGGACCATGACACAAAGTCTTCCATTTCATTCAGGAAAGTTTATGGGTTTGATTAATTTTTATTTCTTCTCAGTAGCTGGTAATGCATTTTTATATTTTTGCATTTTTATATTTTTGCCTAATACGTTTTGCCACACAATATTTTTTAAAAAAACACTCATTCTAATATACATTCATCATACTTTTTCTTTATTAATAGAAATATTTTGTTTGTAGTTTTCCAAAATATATTTTATACAAATGTTCAGGAAACTATAGAGAAAAATCTGGACTGCCAAGAAATTTTGAAATCAAATAATTAAATTGCAATTGGTGTATTTATTTATGAGGAGCGAATTGAGGGGGTGTCGTAAGATATGATTAGAGAACAGTTAAAGTGAAAAATGAAACTGACAAGTTCAAACTCAAGTTCAATGCTGTACTATGATTAGGGGAAATTTTTCATTATTTCTCCTCTTATTCCACTGGCAGCTATCAAATTTTGGCCAACAGCCTTGTTTAAGGTGGCCTGGGGTTATTGAGGATCTGAATGGACAAAACAAGCTGGTGCTGAAACCAGGCCAAATAGATTTCTTATTATTGTAGGTTTCTGATATATTTGGTGTTATCCTTTGACAGTAGAGCACCACCCAAGAAGAACCAGGCTCATACCTTAGGGATGGATACAATTGGATGGATAGATGCAGGATATGGTGATAGAGCCTTCACCTACGGTAGTTTTTGTTTGTAAAACATTTTTACATGGCGTGTGAGAACCTCACAACAATGCATCATGCCTTGCTAATTTTCCATCTTGATTATTGCAATACCCTGTACATAGGCCTGCCATTGAAAGATGCCCCAAAGCTTTAACTAATGTAGAATATGGTGACCTGGCTATTATAGTATGCACCACACGAATTCTTTATCCCTGTGACCAAGCTTGGCACTGAGCCCCCAATGTTCTCCATGCAATTCAAAAAACTGGTTTTAACCTTTAAAACCCTACATAGCTTGACTTTGTGGTATTTTTTTTAACAAGTCCTGATACTTCAAATGCAAATGTCTCAGCAGCATCCTTTAATGGTCCCCCTCTTTCACAGAATAAATGGGATGGTGACTCATAGGCACTGCTCTGTTGCTCTACCTGCTTTACAGAATATCCTTTCACCTAGGATATAATCAATTCCCATTTTATTAACACTTCATAAGCAGCTGAAAATGAATTATTTAGAAGAGGTAACTTCTTTCTATATATGCTTTATATTTATTGATTTTATTTTGATATCAAATACAAGATCTGTTTTCGCAGCATAATTGATGATAATGGCCCATAGCTCCACAGCAATGCATCATTTCTTGTGCCTACCTTGACACACAGAACAGAGTAGGGCAACCTTATACACTTTAACTATGGCTCCTTGAACAGGTTGCTTCAGATAAGTTAGGGTTATGGGCAGAAACTCAGCTTGGTGGTCATGATGCATCTTACAAACACAGCAAAATATATGGTATATTATCTTATCAAAGACTTCTGGGATAGACTGAAAAGTGAAGGTGATATCCAGCAGCATTGTCATTTTAAAGTGCGTTAACCTTGAGCTTTTCTTACCTAATAGGACAAACATTAAGAGGTATCCAGCACAGATGTCTATTTTGTATCTGTCATTTTACTAAAAATATCCTCTTAAATGGACTATAGAAAATTGTGGGTTTTGACATTTCTCTGGTGTTCTGACATAATTACAAAAACACTTCTTTTTCTCCCTTTTCCAATAGTCACTAAATAATAAGCCCATTCTATGGGCTCTTCTTCCTTTCTCAAAATGTTTACAGTCAATCATCTTCTTTCTTCAAATACATACTTACTGCCAGTGGAATTTCTCTGGAGTGTGTGTGTGTCTGTGTGTGTGATATCCAGTTTGCCAAAGACCTCAAAAACAACTGAATATTTCTGCTTGGATGGAACATCTGTCAGCGTTCCAACTAGCCAACTCCAAACCAATAAACTCTGAGACAAGCATTTCATCAAAGTTCCATTGGATTAGAATTGTCATATTGGCACATCTGAGAAAACCCAAATCTGAGAGCTCCGGTTTTTCCCTTCCCAAAAGAAATTCAAAGATCCAACCCCTGCATCCACCAGTCCATCACATGGCCCAATCAAATCATCATTCCAACTGGAGACATTCTTCCAGGCACTCCTCTCCAGGTGCAGGGTAACATGTCCTTGACTCTCTGAGAAATAATGTTGTTGATTCTAATCTTCTACCTCACTGTGAAATCCCCCCTCCCAAATTCCCAGGCACTAAATGTGGCAGCCCCGAAGCTTTCAAGTAAAAGATGGCTTCCAAGGCTGCCAACATCCTTCATATTAGAAACAACCATATCAAGCCTATTAATAAAACTCAACTATCAATAGATTTTGGAACCCCCCAAAGTGGGAGAGAAGTCTCGTGACTAGGACAAAAATTAACCCTGCAATGGTTTTTTAAATCATTGCTTATTTAACTACTAAGTGTAGACAACAATCACACAGCTGTAATGTAAACTAGTGTCAGTCCTCTTACCAGATGACTACTAAAGAATTCTTAAAGTACTTCCATACCCTTAAACATTGATAATAATCATACTTATATGACAGGCATTCCAAAGATGGTCTCTTGCTTTATCTTACTGGGCATTGCAAACATCTATAATAAGGCGGTGGTGGTGGGAAATCTATGATGATTTTAAGTTGGACAGGCATAGAATTGCTACTACAATATCATAGCAAGAGTGTTGATTCTACATCTCCCAGCATAAAACAAATGGTCAACCAGCTTGTTTCTCTATCCATGTGATTATTCCATTAGTAGAATTTTCTGTCTTCTGTTCAATTGCATTCAATTCTCAAAAGCTGCCTGGACAAATCCCTGTAGTTTTTTGGGCAAAGTTTTTCAGAAGTGGTTTGCCTTTGCCTCTTTCCTAAGGTTGAGACTGACCAGCCCGTAGTCACCCAACTACCCTTGTGCCCAAGGCAGGATAAGACCTTCTGATCTCCTGATTTCAAGCCTATTGTCTTAACAACTACACAAAACTGGCTCTAGTAGTAGAATTGCTCCTGATAGTGTAAGTTCCACAGAGCATGGAGAAATTCATTTGAAATCTGCTGAGCTAGCATATAGAATGTGAAGGGATCAATATAACCATTTGATCAGCTCCAAGAAAATGCAGTACAGCTGTTCCTTTGTTTATTTATGGATTGAGTTTACCCCACTCTTCTAATGCATGTATCTCACTCAGATCAGCTTATAGCAATTATAACCACAAAGGTGCAATCACAGCAAAATTGCAGTTTTGTCTTTGTGAGAGTCAGGCATACAAGATGTAATTGCTGCTGCTATATACCAAAGTATTTATTGGCACTAACATGCATGAAATTCTTTGTAAGAGCTATGAAATCCAGGAAATAATGTAATATTTATTTTAAAAAATGAAGAACATGGACACAGGTATCATGGGAGTTATACATATCTTCAAACATCTATAAGGAAATGTCTTTTTTGTCCTGAAGATATCACATAGTGCCAGATGCAGTTTTGAGGAATTGCACACCTGAGCACGTGTACCCAAACAAACCCACCTTCATTGTGTTAGGGCAGAATGTGCAAAGAAAATATTTCCTGCTATTCTTCCCAGGACACTTGTAATCACAGCAACAGTACAAAGTCAGGGGAAAATATTTGTGGGAGACAGTTACACAGGAGTTCTTCAGAGGTAGTAATTTATCCATAGAGATTAAGAAAAATCACAAAAGCTCACATTTTAAAAAACTCTTAGAGCAGTATTGGCAAACCTATGATGCATGTGTCAAAGGTGACATGGCACAACATTTTGCTTTAAACACCTATTTTTATCAGTACTCAACAACGATTAATGTATTTTCAAAAGCTTACAATTTCCAGAGTCTGCGAAGGCTGCGCAGGAATAGTGTGTGCTCTCGCATGACCTAAGGACTCTCTAGAAATTGCACAAAAGGGCTATGGTCTCACACAGCCTCCTAGGCCTCTGATAAACTCATGAGAATATGATGTGCTTTTGCATAGCTTTCAGAAGCTGATTACAACGCAGAAGAGCATTCTCTGAAGGCCTCATGATTTCTCATGCAACCTTGAGTGGGCCATAGATGTCTGTAAACATCACCTGAAAGTGAGCAGTGCAAGGAAGATTTTGGAGAACAATGGGCCATGGAGGCAATTGTACCATTCCCAAAGGCTTGCACACCTTGGGGAATGACGCATGATGGCCTTTTTGACAGGCAGCAGTGGCACTAGGATGAAGTTGAGGCTTGGGTCTAACCCAGGAGTCTTCAAACTTGACAGCTTTAAGACTTGTGGACTTCAACTCCCAGAATTCCTCCTCTAGTCATGTTAGCTCAGGAATTCTGGGAGTTGAAGTCCACAAGTCTTAAGCTTGCCAAGTTTGAAGACCCTTCGTCTAACCACTGTGCTGTTGCCAAGTGTCAGAGTGCTATTGTTCAGAAGGGCCTGGTGGAAGGAGAGAGAGGTTGGGGTGGTGGGTGGGGAAGTGTGACAACAGAATCAAGTTAGGCATTTTCCAAATTTTTGACACACCAAGCCTGAAGGGCTCAATATTATTGTTCTAGACACTCTTTTGTTAAGAACAGCATTTAAAATAACGTCCTTTATTTAAAAAAACTGGGGGGAAAAAGAAATAACTGTTGAAATTGACACCATCTGGATGAATACAGTGATTAAATTAGTTCTTCACTAATGCTATAAATCACAGTTAATGTTGATTTCCCCCTCTCTGTTTTACACCATTTGGAGCAGAAAATACCAGCTATAATATTCAATCAATCAAGCAGTCATCCCCTTACTATCAATGCCTGGGGTTTGTTTGTTTTTTAAGTATATGCTCTTACTTTGTGCACATACTTCCAAAGTCCAGTTGCCTTTGGAAAAAGCACCTTTGGGATATATATGCTCTTATATTTCAGAGAAAGCATGCTGGGCTGGGTGTCATCAGATGACATTGCATTAATGATGGCATATAAGCATACCAATGCTCCCAAATCTTACCTGCATGGGCAGTATCATTGGGAGAAAAGAAATCCTTCAAATAGCCAAACCCCATGACATAAGGGGCTTTATAAATCACAAACAGCTGTTCAAATTGCACTGGAAGCTTACTGGTAATCAATGTGGCTAACACAGCAGGATGTATACCCATAACTGCCCATGCCAACCTATTCTGGATCAGTATGGCTTTCAAGTGGTCTTAATGGGAAGCCCCATGTACAATACACTGTAATAAGGCAGGCAGAAGGTCACCAAGGAATGAATGATAGTGGGAAGGAATTCCCAGTTTAAGAAAAGGTGCAATTAGCACATTTGTCACCTGCTGTTTGAGCAGGAGCTCAAATTGAGCACCAGTTCTGTCTGGGGAAAAGCTACTGCACAGATAGAAAATTCACTAATTCTTTCCCATCCAGATCCCAATAGCTCTTATGCATTGGCACAAAACCTCAATCACACCAGATGTACAACTGATATTTATGCAGGAGCATCAAGACAACCTTGAGAAAGAAATTCAAGAGCAGTTATATATTGTAAACAAAGCTTAGCTCTGAAACAAAAAAGTGACAAAGAAACTTGAGATTGCGCTGACCTGATTCTCTGGATTGGAGGAGAGAGAAATTTTCTAGGCTTTAATATTCTGCTCATATACCATGCAACAATAATGGAGAGTTCCATTCCCCTTTGTGGAATCTGTTTCCTGATTTGGACTGACTCCAAAGGCTGACATCACTTGATCCTGTGTCAATAGATGGCCTAGTCCACTAACTTCATGTAAAAGTTAAATAGAAGGACCAAGAGCGTTAAGTCCTGTAAGATCTCACATATGAAGGATATTCCAATTATTTTCTTCCCCATCAACACTGATTAGAACTAGTTACAAAGAAATGAGAAAAACCATTGCAAGAGTGTGCCATCCATTCACCGTTTACTCAGACAATCCAGACGGATACCATGATCCATGATAACAAAAACTGCTGAGAGACCAAGAAGAACTAGGACAATTGTTTAACCACTATCTTGGTTATACCATTGTTTGTTCATAAGTATGATGGATATGCTTTGATACTATATCCTGATCTGAAATCTGACTGAGAAAGGTTGAGATAATCCATTTCCTTCAGAGGTCTCTGAAGGTGCAACCTTCTCAAAAACATTCACTAAAGAGATAAGTTTGGATAAAAATTGTCTAGCATCATTAGATACAGCAATGGCTTCTTGAAGATGGAATGCACATCCTTATCTTTCAAATCAGATAAAACCAACTCTTCGTGCTAGTCATTTCAGGCTCTAGGGGGCGGTGCTCAACTTCGTTACAAAGCCAAAAAGCCAGCGCTGTCTGAAGACATCTCTGTGGTCATGTGGCCAGCATGACTAAATGCTGAACACGCACAGAATGCTGCTACCTTCCCACCAAAATGGTCCCTATTTTTTCTAGTTGCATTTTTACACGCTTTCCAACTGCTAGGTTTGCAAAAGCTGGGACAAGTAATGGGAGCTCACTCCATATGTGGTGCTAGGGATTTGAATCACCAAATTGCTGACCTTTCTGATTGACAAGCTCAGCGTCTTTAGCCATTGAGCCATCACGTCCCTGGTCTACACCTATTTAGGTCTTAGTAATACGTGCCAGATCAACCACCTCACCCATAATAAGAATGGATGAGAGGGGGGGGGGGGGGGGGGGGGGGGGGGGGGGGGGGGGGGGGGGGGGGGGGGGGGGGGGGGGGGGGGGGGGGAACGAGGGGGGGGGGGGGGGGGGGGGGGGGGGGGGGGGGGGGGGGGGGGGGGTTTTAAATAACATGGCATTTAATAATTGCAGCTAGAGGCACAAGCTTTGGAAGCTTCGGAGATTTGGCACGGAGGCTGAATGCTAGAATCTGGAAGGCACAATCAATTTCAACCATTGGTTTCACCTTTCCCATGATAATCCCACCCCCAAATTCCTATCATGTCTCCTCTGCCCATAGCAGCTGGGATGTTGGTGTCTGCCCTCTCTCCATCTCCCTTCCCACACCTCACTGATTATCTCCCAGGAACCAGGGACCACCTACCAATTAATTAACAATGCTCATCCACCTTCAGCAACAACATATTCTAGGCCAACTATCAGACTGCATTGTTCTCAATCTGCTTCCACTTAGCAGCAGCTGCAAGACAGTATAAGGCTATCTAATTTCAAAAACCATTACCCATTCAGACATTCAGTGATCCTTTTGCTAGCCCCTGTAAACCTGGGATAGTAGATGCCACCATATAAACCTACATACGCAACTTCACTCCCCCACAGGACACAACCAGAGGTCCCTTTAATCCAATAAACACTCCAGTAAATAGTCCAACATACACTGGCAGGCAAATCTAATAAAATTGATGAAAAATCTCCAAAATAAACATAACAGAGTAGAATAGCTTAGAATAGATCCTCTAAGTTCCTAATGGCTGGCTCTAGATTGAGAATCAAAGGGTAGAGAGATGGAGTGTTAAGACTTATTTGCACGTCATTCTGCAGCCTCTACAAAACTTCTGCTTGTGACCAGATGTAATAGCAACAGCACTTAGACTTATATACCGCTAAAACTCTCTCTAAGCAGTTTATAGAGTCAGCATATTGGCCCTTCATTTTATTGACCTCGAACGGATGGAAGGCTAAGTCAGCTTTGAGCCACTCAGAATCCAACTCCTGGCAATCAGCAGAACTAGCCTGTAATACTGCATTCTAATCGAATGGAATCAAAATCATTTGAAGCATTAGTATGCTTTATAAATCCTTAGTAAGACCACACCTGGAATACTGTATCCAGTTTTGGTTACCACATTACAAAAAAGATGTTGAGACTTTGGAAAAAATGCAAAGAAGAACAACTAAGATGATGAAGGACTTGGAGACAAAAACATATGAAGAACGGTTGCAGGACTTGGGTGTAGCCAGTCTAGAGAAAAGAAGGAGTGACATGATATTCCAGTATTTGAGGGGATGCCACAAAGAAGAAGGCGTCAACTTATTTCGCAAAGCACCGAAGGCAAGACAAGAAACAATGGATGGAAACTAGTCAAGGAGAGAAGCAACCTCGAATTGAGAAGCTTCCTAACAGTGAGAACTGCTTGCTTTCAAGAAGTTTTGTGTGCTTCATCACTGGAGATTTTTAAGAAAAGACTGGACAGCCACCTGTCTGAAATGGTATAGGGACTCTTGCTTGAGCAGAGGGTTGGACTAGAAGTCCTCCAAGGTCCCTTCCAGCTCTATTCTAATTGAAATAAAGCAGATGACAGAATAAGTAAACTAACCTAACCCTAACTACCCCTTTTAAAGCAAGATGCTATGTTTCTTCTTTTGAGTGGCTTCTCAAAAACGTTTTTGGATTCATATTGCATTTGAAATGTGACTTATGCTGGTTAATAATTTAGGAATACTATAAATTATCTAAATTTATCTAAACTTCATTCTGAATAAAATAGAAGGGGAATCTTGAGGAGGTACTTCACTTATATAAACAGATCCCAACCAGGTGAAATTTTACTTACTAGTAACTTGCAATAAACAGATTGAGGATCTACATAAGATACCTTATGCAAGTGTACTAAAATATAAATACTAGTAAATTTCTATTTTGCTTAAAATAGGGTTTTTTCTGTGGATCAGCATTTTTTGGTGACAATGTTTGGAGATGCTGTAAATTTATTGCATTCCTCTTTTTAGCATTCATTTCTCTGAGTTACAGGAACTATATCATCTGTTTTGTGAGGATGATTTATGGTGATTTGTTTTGAGGATGATATATCAGCCTGTCAAAAACAGGCAAATTATTGCTTCCTGTTAAATATGGCAGAGGGCCTGAAGAGATGTGGTCTTTTTCCTGCAACAATTTCATGGGAGGAGAGAGGTTTACTGCCAGTACAGCTTAGCATTGTTTTCTTATCATGAAAGAGAGATCTTGAAGAATACCAAAATCTAAGAAATTATTCTCAACAGGGCTGCAAAAATGTGGACAACCACCAGATAGCAGCAAAGTTACACAGAAAACTTTTTAAAGTTTTGCTATCATGAAGTAGTTGACTGGACTTTGCAGCTCATACCTGATAGCTCTATCTAGGAGAATGGAGCACATAAGCTTTAGTACACAAGGGACAGTGACTAGGGGTCTCACAATTACACTTAACAGGAAGCCGTAACACATAAAATCTTGAAGATAACATTGTAATGGATTTGGGTTGACCATGACAAATTATTATAGTTATGATAACACAAGCTTAGTCTTGTAAAAATATCAGCTAAAACATGCTGTGTGACTTGGGACAGTTATTATCTCTCAGCCCACTGTCACCCCAGAGATAAAATGAAAATTGATCCCCACCTAGAATGTTTTGAGTAACTTTGTTATTTAACGGTGATAAAAAATGGAAAATGCACCATACCACTTCTTTAATTGTTCTCCATAACCTTTTTTTTAAAAAAAATAAAAATAAATCCTTTCTATCCATTTTCAGACACAATGCCTTCGCTACACAGGAAGTTCTATTCTTGAAAATGCATTCTCAGCATATGAGGTTAGTCATCTCTTGGGTATCTGAATTAACAAAGCTTCCTTCCTGAACCTCTCCAATGTCTATTTTTCTGGGCAAGATTAATAACAGGAGACAAGTTATATTTCAGCAGCCCCCAATTAAAAGAACTTCCCAAGGATTCCCCTCCCTCTGCAATTCCCAGGAAGAAATGAAAAATCTGTCTGCATGAATTTTTCTGCTGATTTCACTGAGCACAATTTATCTCAGCCACTTTGACTTTATTGATCCTGCACTAAAAGTTAGTGATAGCTTGCATATTGGCAATTGATTATCTTCTTTCTTGACCTCATAGCAATTTTAGTGCTAATCATACCACCACTGTTTCCCCCAAGTGTGTTAAATTGGGATATATCATATTATAAAGATATCAAGTATAATAGTCAGCAAATATTTCTTTTCATATACATGTGTTAATTATTTATAAAACATTCATAACAAGTCCTAAGGCAATTTATGGCATACTTTTCAAAAACAGATAGCATTAAAACTAGCATTATGTTTGAAAGTAATTACAAATCAGGGAAAGTGAAAAAATAATTTAAGAACAATGCTGAAGAATTTAATAACTGCTGGAATAGATTTCCCAAATGCATACATACAAACAAATGTACCAGATATTTTGGGATTTCCCAGCCACCATATTAGAGATCTAACGTTTCTGGAGGGCATCAGGTTGGGGAAGACCATTTTAAAGTTTCTAAAGCAGAGGTCTCATTCTCGCGGCCCGCGGGCCAATTGCGGCCCGCAGGACGATATCCTGTGGCCCCCACCGTGATATAAAAGTATAATATTAGTGCGGCCCGCAGGGGGAATGGACCTCTGAAGGAAGTCCCACCCGCCATTCCTCGTCGTGGCTGACATTCGGTGCTAGGCTAAGCTACACCGACTTCATGCACACTACGCTTGTAACAACAGTGTGGCGGATGACGAACAGTCCGGTAGCAGTCGCCTTTTTTTGCGGTTGACATTCCGGTACTTTCTACCATCAACAAATGCCACAATCATACGCAGAGAAAGGCGACTGCTACTTGGCTGTTTGTCATCTGCTGCGCTGTTGTGACAAGTAGAAGCGGAAATGACATCACGCTTCGAGACGTTCTCCATGCGTCGCTAGCTGGCTAAACACTTCTATGAAACGTGGAACAAGAGCAACGCCAAGTGGAATAAACTAAATTTTGTCACACCCTCATCATGTCTTTGTCAAAGCCAAAGCCTGCAGTGAAGAGAAAGATAGGTGATGAGCACAGACAATTTCAGCAAAGGTGGGAGACGCAGTATTTTTTTGTTGAGCACAGGGGCATCCCAACATGCCTTATTTGCGCTGAAAAAGTTGCAGTGCACAAGGAATACAACCTGAAACGTCATTATTCAACTAAAGATGCTGAGGAATGTGCAAAATATCAGGGGGATGAGAGAGCCAACCGGGTTGCCAGCCTTAAAACATGTCTAGTGAGGCAACAAGATTTCTTCAAGAAAACAACCAAAGAGAATGCTGCAGCAGTCGAAGCTAGCTATATGGTTAGTGAGATGATTGCTAAGGCGGGAAAACCATTCACAGAGGGCGAGTTTGTAAAAAAATGCATATTACAGGCTGCAAGTATAGTTTGTCCGGAAAAGAAAAGTCAGTTCAGCAACATCAGCCTTTCTGCCAACACAGTGGCAGAGCGCATTTCTGACCTGTCAAGTGACATTTATCATCAACTGTGTGAGAAAGCCAGATGTTTTGATGCATATTCAGTTGTTCTTGATGAGAGCACAGACATAACTGACACTGCTCAGCTCACAATTTATGTCCGGGGTGTTGATCGCAATTTTGAAGTGACAGAGGAGTTGCTCAGAGTAATTCCAATGCATGGCCAGACCACCGCTCATGAGATATTTCGCCAGCTGTGTGATGCCATTGAGAATGCCAGTTTGCCATGGAATAGGCTTGTTGGAATAACAACCGACGGAGTGCCATCAATGACAGGGAGGAAAAATGGACTGGTGGCACCTGTTCAGAGAAAACTTGAGGAGGAGGGTGTAGAAGAGGCTATTGCTCTGCACTGCATTATCCATCAGCAGGCCCTTTGCAGCAAATGCCTGAAGTGTGACAACGTGATGTCTGTTGTTGTGAAATGCATCAACCACATCAGATCCAGGGGCTTAAAGCACAGGAGGTTCCGTGCTTTTTTAGAGGAAATGGAGTCAGAATATGAAGATGTGCTCTATTTCACCGAGGTACGTTGGCTCAGCAGGGGAAATGTCTTGAAAAGATTTTTTGAACTGAGAGAAGAAATGAAAGCCTTCATGGAGAAGGATGGGATGGCTGTTCCCGAGTTGAATGATCAGAAATGGCTCATGGACTTAGCTTTTCTTGTCGACATCACACATGAGCTGAATGTACTGAACAAGAAGTTACAAGGCCAGGGGCAGCTTGTCAGTGCTGCCTATGACAACGTGAGAGCATTCTCCACAAAACTTGTGTTATGGAAAGCCCAGCTCTCTCAGACAAACCTTTGCCATTTCCCAGCATGCAAGGCACTTGTGGATGCAGGCACACCATTCAGTGGTGAGAAGTATGTTGATGCTATTTTGAAGCTACAGAAGGAATTTGATCACAGATTTGCAGACTTCAAGACGCACAGAGCCACTTTTCAAATTTTTGCAGACCCCTTCACCTTTGATGTGCAAGATGCCCCTCCTGTGCTTCAAATGGAGCTTATTGACCTGCAATGCAACTCTGATCTCAAGGCCAAATTTAGGGAGGTGAATGGAAAAGCAGACAAGCATGGGCAATTTTTGAGAGAATTGCCCCCCAGCTTCCCTGAGCTTTCCCGAATGTTCAAGCGGACCATGTGCCTTTTTGGGAGCACATATTTGTGCGAAAAGTTCTTCTCCACCCTGAACTTTAACAAGTCCAAGTACAAGTCCAGACTTACTGATGATCATCTTCAAGCCATACTGAGGGTCTCAAGTGCCTCCTCTCTCAAGCCAAATGTGGCTCAGATATGTGAGAGGAAGCGTTGTCAAGTCTCTGGCAGCAAGGAGTAAGCTGGAGAAGCCATGTTCTGAGGAACTGTTCATGATCTTCATTCAATGTTCCATTCATGTGTTCAGGACAGTTCATGTATTGGAGAAATCATTAACTGTAGATGACATTTGAGGATATTTTTTTAACAACCTTTTTTTGTGGAATCCCTTATGCGGCCCAGCCTCACCCAGACTCTGCCTCCAGCGGCCCCCAGGTAAATTGTGTTTGAGACCCCTGTTCTAAAGAAACATAAAAGCAATATTTATGTTGCTTTAGAGCTTACAATTTCAACAAATTTAAAAGATTCTAGTTGGCAAAGGGTGATATTTCATGTTTCTAATCCCATCAGATCAATCTGGATAATTTCTTTAAATAACAGCAAAGAAAGATTTATTGAAGTTCTTGAAGAGTTTTACAAATGGGATGTTATTACTCAAAGGGCTTTGAAATAGCAGATAGGATACAATAAAAAACAATCTCTTCATGCCCTCTTTTATATACTGTAAAAGAAGAGGAAAATGGAAAAAAGATTTCACACAAGCTCTCCATAAGCAAACCACACCCATATTTTAACTTTTATGTTCAATTGTACATTAACTATACTTGCAATCTTACAATTTTCACCATTCTCAGATGTTTTTTTTAAAATCTGATTGGGATTTTTATCACATTTGTAGCATTGATTACAATTCTATATGCATTATTATACAAATCTCTAATAAAAGCCTTCTATTCCTTCAATTCTGTTTCAACCCAAATCATTTCATAGCTTTTTAAAAATTTCTTTACTCTGTTGAAGGCTTCATGTTTACTTCTCTTCATACACTTCCATCAAAGAAATATTGGAGTAGGATTCATACAGAAGATTTTTAAATGAATATAAAGATAAAACTGGGGACTTCTTTTCTTTATTTTGTTTTATTTATCTGTCAAACATGTACAAGATGACAAGTATGAACATAAACAAGAACAAAGGAAGTAAATACAGATAAATGCAGACAGTAAGACAGGGATGGTAGGCACATTGGTATGCTTATGCACACCCTCTTTAAGGACCTCTTAAGAATGGAGTGAGGTCCATGGTAGACATGGTAGGTTGAAGCTGTAAGCGGTTGAGTCTGTAATAACAGAGTCTTGTAGGGCGTTCTAGATAGACCACTCTGTTGTTGTATTTTCTGCAATTGAGTTTGTATCAGTTTACCTTGAGTTTGTATCAGTTGTTTGCCCATGTATTACTATGATTGAAGCTGAAGAAGTTGTTGACAGGCAAGATGTTATAGCAGACAATTTTGTGAAGTATGCTTAGATTGGACTGCAGTTCCAGATTGTCCAGGCTCAAAATTTCGAGCCTGGAGGCATAGGGAATTCTATTGTAAGTGGAGAAGTGGAGTACTTTTCTTTTGGGTCTAACAAAGAACTTGAAAAAGTAGAACTTTGATGTTATATATGCTAATAGCAGCAAGAATGCTCTATGCACAAAAATGGAAAATTATTTTAATACTCACAATGAATGACTGGCTCAAAGTTGATGGAGTTAGTAGAGATGACTAAATCGACTGATTAATTAAAGAAAAGAATACAACTTTGCTTTTACTTGAAAACCACTTCTCAACTTCATGCTTAATGGAGAAAAAAAAAGAAACTTCAATTTTGAGTTTTGCAGATTAGATAAGTTTGTTGTTGTAGAAATGGTGAGGAACATATTACAGGTAGTCCTCAACTTACAACCACAATTGAGCCCAAAATTTATGTTGCTAAGTGAAATATTTGTTAAGTGAATTTTGCCCCACTTTACAACTTTTCTTGCCACTGTTGTTAAGTGAACCATTGCAATTAAATTGGTAATCTGGCTTCCCCATTGACTTTGCTTGATAGAAGGTCACACAAGCTGATCACATGACCCCAGGACACTGCAACCGTCATAAATATGAACCATTGCCAAGCATCTGAATTTTGCTCATGTGACCATGAGGAAGCTGCAACAATCATAACTGTGACAAACAGTCATAGTCACTTTTTTCAGTGTTATAACTTTGACTGGTCATTAAATGAACTGTTGTAAGTTGAGGACTATCTGTATTATGTAAAAATAAAAAGTTGAGGTTGTATGCTATTACCTTATTGTACCGCACTAACAAGAAATGGAAGTCAATGCTTTTGTTTTCGTTTCCTCTTTTATCTTACACTTTTTCCTCCCCTACTTTCCTATTATTTTCATTTTTCTTTATAGTTTATATTTTGATAACTAATAACATTTGTAAGACAACACACTTTCAAACAACTTATTTCCATCAGAATTGCTCTGCATTTTTTCTGCCACTGTGCAGCATTTATTCTCACACAACCTTTTTTCTATCCAGAACCCCCTTCATTTTATCGTTATTCCATACAATATTTCTCATTAGCACAATTTTCTGCATTTCAGTGGTGCTGTCTAATATAATTCTTTCCAATTCGGTTCCAAGCAATTTCCACATTCTCATTTGTTCTTGGATTTCTGAATGGCACAGTAACTTTTTCTGTGTGTTTTTCAGAGATATACAAAAGACTTTGTTCTGTTTGATGGCATCATTACAACAGACAACACATTGATATAGAAATGAGACCATGATACAATCAAAGGAAACAAATGGGAGACAGCATAGCAAAATAACTGACAGTAAACACAATTTTATGAGTTGACAAAAGAGACATGACAGTGTATACCGTATTTGCCGGCGTATAAGACGACTTTTTTGCCCTGAAAAAGATGCCTCCAATTGGGGGGGTCGTCTTATATGCCGGGTCGTCTTATACGCCAGCAAATAGTAATTGGGAGGCACTGCGGCTGCCCAGCGGCTGAGGCACTTTGCGCACCGTGGAAATGAATCCGTGAAGCCGAAAGGAGCAGCCAGCCTTCTCCAGCTCCCAAGGAAACGAGGCTCGCACCGCCCGAGCTCCGCTGAGGTATCCGGCTGGGGCTGTCAGGAGTTGTTACCGCTGGCGCGGCTCCGCGTGGCTCCAGTCCCGCGTTGCCTCGGGAAGGGAAAGGCAAAACCAGGAGCCGCTGCTGCCATTGCAAAGCGCCGCTGCGGCTCTGCCTTTGCCTTTCCCTTCCCGAGGCAACGCGGACTGGAGCCAGCGCAGAGCCAGCGCCAGCGGTAACAACTCCTGACAGCCCCAGCCGGATACCTCAGCGGAGCCCGGGCGGTGCGAGCCTCGTTCTTGGGAGCTGGGAGAAGGCTGGCTGCTCCTTTCAGCTTCACGGGATTCGTTCCACGGTGAGACAAAAGTGCCTCAAAAAAAAAAAAAGTGCAAAAGTGGAAGGCGTGCGGAAGAGGGGGCGAGTATATAACAAACTATATTTTGAGTGGAAATGTTGGGGGGTCGTCTTATACGCCGGGTCGTCTTATACGCCGGCATATACGGTATTTGTTCCTCAGTGCTTGAAATACGATTGTTAGTAATAAAAGTCAGAAGATCAAATTCTTTATACTGCCTGTGAGCACAATGCATATTTCTCTATTATGAACTTCTTATATGAATTTTAATTAATAATCTGTTCATAATAAAATCTGACCAATTTTTCATTTTGTAATTTGAGGCAAGAGTGACACCTTGTGTGCAAAATAAACAGGACAGGACAGTGATCTTTGTTCCTTGTTCTTAGCATTACAAATCCACAAAACTGCTTCTTAGAATTTTAGACCATCAATCATATATACAAATAGAACAAATTAATCAGAATAAGTATTTTTAGCATTGATGCAACTACAAAAATTCATAGGTGGTAACGTAAAGCATTTTGCACTGCTTAGATTTATTTGTAGTGACTTGAAATAAATCTAACATCCTCAGCAAAATTACTCCTTTCCTAAACAATTTACCAGGAAAAGGAATGAAAGGGGTATTAAAAACAAGAAAGGAGAAAGGGAAAAAGGGGAAAAAAGAGGCAATAGAAAGTACAGTGGTGGCAGAAAGAATAGGGCTTTAAAAAATGAATTGTAGCCCCCATGAATAAACCTCAAGCCATGATTAGTAAACTATTTGAACCAGTGGATCCATTGGAATTTTGAGAGCATGCTGAAGCACAACTATGGGGAGTTGCTATAATAGTTAATTTTACCATAGGGTTAAATTTCTTAACTCCAGCAAAAAGTCAAAGAGAGAAATGATTGTAAAAAAATAAAAGGGAGAGGATTTGGATGTGTTCTAGCGGAAGGAGAGATTTAACCATAAGATTTTAATGAAAATAAAATATATATTCAGTGAGAAACTATTTTTAGGCGGATTCATTAATATGTCTGTGTGGTTAAGTATAATAGCTTCATCTTTGGTTTTTACATGCTTGTAAAAACAAACCCAGTGGCTACTTTCGAATCATTGACACTTAGCAGAGCAGGCCAATGCTGTTTTTAAAGTATGTCATCAGTTATATGTCATCAGTTAGACCCAACAAGTTTTTCTAATATAATTTTAAAAAGCTGGAAATCATATGATTTGGTTTTTGTCTACAGAGAAGTAAAACGACAGCTAAAATATGACAGCCTAAGCATGAAGGAGAAAGCTGCTGTATCAGGAGAATCGCGTCAGGTATTTTTGGTTGGTACCTGTCCTGGAAAAAAAGGGGGAAGGGGACTTTTTTTAACCCAGCAGCCCTAAATAGATGGGCTCCCATGCATATACCAGCTAGAAATGAAGCCAGATTAACATTTCCAGATTTCTGCTTTGACCATAGTGATCTGATTTCCTGTCCGGATCGCATTTACTGTGGCTTTGATCGGTCGATTTGTTGTCTTGTTTACCCCTCTTGGACTGGCTGAAAATAAGAAAGAAAATATCAGAGATTAAAAATGTTTGCTCCCTCAGTGAACCTGTAAAAAAAAATCTGCAAGCTGTTTGCAGTTTCACTGATGAACTTTGTCCAAAAATGAAAAAAAAAATGCCATTTAAAGATAGTGACTAGTAATCAGAAGAGAGGGAATGTGTCTTCCACAGCATACACAGTAGCCAACAGACTTGAGAGGTTTTCTATAATTAAATAAAATGAAGTAAAGAGAATTAGTTGTGTTGGCAGAAATAAAAAAAACACTATTACTGACATACAGGTAGTATAGGTAGTCCTTGACATATGACCCCAATGGAGCTCAAAATTTCTGTTGTTAAGTGAGACATTTGTTAAGTGAATTTTGCTCCATTTTACAAACTTGCTTGCCACAGTTGATAAGTTAGTAATCTGGTTCTTAAATGAATCGAGTTTTCCCATTGACTTTGCTTGTTGGAAGGTTATAAAAGTTGACCTTGGAATACAGCAACTGTCATAAAAATGAACCAACTGCCAAGAATCTGAATTTTGATCACATGATCATGGGGATGCTACAAAGGTCATAACTTGAGAAAAGTGGTCATAAGTCACTTTTTTCAGTGCTGTTGCAACTTTGAACAGTCACTAAATGAACTGTTGTAAGTCAATGAGTTGTGTGTACTTAACTCACAAACATTTATTAAATGACTGTTCAAAGTTACAACAGCATGAAATAAGTGATTTACAACTGGTCCTCACATTTAACAACCATCACAGCATCCTGATGATTATGTGATAATGTATTTGTAATAGTTGCAGCATTCTGGAGTCATGAGGTCACCATTCGTGTCCTTCCCAGCCAGCTTCTGACAAGGAAAATCAATGAGGAAGCCAGATTTGCTTAATGACTATGTGATTCTCTTAACGATTGGATTTTTTTTGTAAAACTGAGTGTTAAATTAATTACTTTGCTTAGCAATGAAAATTCTGCTCCTGGTTGTGGTTGTATACCAGAAAAATAGGCAAAATTGTGTTCCCAATGGCCTGAGGTGGGCAAAGGATGACACTGCATGTTTTTGCCCTTGAGGAATGGTCAGTGGCCAAAACTCACTCTAGGACAAGCAGGTTCTACAAACCAGACTAAGGGCTAAATACTGTATGTAAAAGCAGGGGAGATATGGGTAGAGTTAATTCCTTATATGGAGCTTCTCCATTCACAAAACAGGCTGCCATGATGATATGCCCAAATGCAAGGCAAAAGATAGGCTGATGGGACTGCCTACCTCCCCTCTTGACTCCATCTACCCCACAATATTTTACTTTCTTCTCTGGAAAAGAAAGACCTATTTGTAAACAATGGGCAGATCTGTGTTTTTTCTGCAGCTTGCAAGTATCTCATTACTTTATTAAAATAATCTTTTATAAACAAACTCAGATGAGAGCCCAGTGGAAGCTATATAGTTCACTGCTATCCAACATAGCCTGCCACTGCTTCAACAGACAGGAAAATTGTACTCCTGCTACAGTTGATAGAGAATTAAGACCTTTTCCAGTTCAATCAGCCAGACTCTATCTGGTTACCTAAATTAGCCAGGAAAATCAGGAAAAAGCAAGACTAAGTGTTTATGTAGTATGCCGATATTCCTGTCTGCATTACTAGTGTTAACAAAAATTACCCAAAACTTGTAAGAAAAATGTATTAATACAAGCAACATAACATTCCCCTGAAAAACAAAAGAAAACCACCAAAAGACTGTTAGTGATTTTTATTCACACATTTTTGCTAATCTTCCAAAAAAAATCACTTTTGCTTAGGACTAAATATTAGCAAACATTTCTTCAGTAATCTAGATTTTAATTTAAAAGTCTTTTTACAGTGAGGATTTACAGCATCACAAAAATGGCTTTGCAATCCCAAATTTACTCCCCCCTCCCTTTCAGCTCATATGTGCTAACTACATCTTTTCTCCAAGCTATTATTTTAAAGTCCTTATTCTGTATTACAAATGGGCGTTGGTTCTTACCTGACACGCCATTTCTCTGGGAGCCGTGAGGATCATCCAGTGTGTGGGAGCGCTTCAGTCTGCGTCGTTGTAGGCTGAGCTTAATTACTGAGGATTGCTCCGCCCTTCATCACGTGGCTGCCTTGCAATCCCAGTTTACGCGAAGTCGAGTGAATAGAAATCCTGCTCTCCTCTTACTATGCTAAAGGGTTCATTGGCCGAAACAAGACCCCACCAGACGGAAAACTAATAAGGGTGGGGCTGGATGATCCTCACGGCTCCCAGAGAAATGGCGTGTCAGGTAAGAACCAACGCCCATTCTCCTGGAAGCCGTTCGGATCATCCAGTGTGGGACATACCAAAGCTTGGCTGTCCACGGGGGACTCCGTCTGGTCCTGTGACCCCTGTGGTTCCTCGAGGACTTGCTGGAGGACTCTTCTACCAAACGAAGCCTCCACCGAGGTAAATATGTCGATCTTATAATGTCTAATGAAGGGAGATGGGAAGGCCCAAGTGGCCGTCCGACCAATACCAGCAATTGGAGCCTGAGTGGCCCCAGCTGCAGAGGTAGCAGCACTTCTGGTGGAGTGTGTCGTTATTCCGCTGGGAACCGGCAGGGCCTGGGACAAGTACGCCTTGGAAATAGTAGCGCTAATCCAGCGGCCGATGGTTGACGGGGACACTTTGTGGCCTAATGATATGGGCTGAAAGGAGAGAGGAAAGGTATTCGGATCTCCTGAAGGGTTGGGTACGTTTAATGTAAATGCGGAGGGCCCGTCTAACGTCCAGGGAGTGTCAGAGCTTCTCCCTTTCCCACGGGGATCGGGGCAGAAGTTCGGAAGTGTAAGTTCCTGTGCCCTGTGGAAGGTTGAGTTGACCTTGGGCAAGAAGGTAGGGCCCGGCCGGAGAACTACCCGGTCGGCATGGAAGATGCAAAGGTCCTACCTCACCAACAAGGCTGCTATCTCTGATAATCGGCGAGCCGAGTAATGGCCACCAGGAACACGACTATGTACGTTAGAACTGGAGAGTGGATACCCTGAGAGGCTCAAGGGGTGTTTAATAAGAGCCACCAGGACCTTATTGAGGTCCCCGGTAGGGTATCTGTGAACCGTTGGGGACAACGTTGGTGGTTCCCCTGAGGAATGCCCTGATGCGAGGGTGGAGGGAAGGGACCCCAGATTGTCAAAACAATGACGGTTGAAAGGGCTGCGACCTGATGCCTCAGGGAGTTCGGAGAAGACCTTTCCTCAGACCCTCTTGGAGGAATGTCAACACTTGAACGATGGAGGGTGAAAGCGGGTTGACCTGGAACCCCTGGCACCCTTGCAGAAACTATTCCAAGTGGCATTGTATATCCGGGTTGTGGAGGGCCGCCTGGCGGCTAGAATAGTATCGATAACCTGGTCAGAAACTGCCCTTTCTTAAACGCTCCCGCTCAACCTCCAAACTGCTAACAGGAGCCACTGAGGATCCGGATGCTGGAGGGGACCCTGAGAAAGGGATATCCTGATCGGAGGGATTTTTCAGGGAGGGGCCACCGATAGGTTGCGGAGGTCCGCAAACCATGGGCGCCTGGGCCAGTAGGGTGCCACCAGAATCAGTTCTGCTTTCTCGGAGATGAGCTTCTGGATGACTCTGGGGGCCAGGGCTAAAGGGATGCATATAGAAGCCCTGATGGCCAGGGGCAACGGAGGGCATTGTAGTTCTCGGCCCCGTGGGAGGGGTACCTCGAGAAAGCCTGGGGAGTCGAGTGTTGAGGGGGAATGCGAAGGGGTCCACTAACGGGAGACCGACCAGCTTGGTCGCTTCCTGAACAGTGACGGGTGGAGGCGCCACTTGGGCTGGTCCACCGTGGTCCTGCTCAACCAGTCTGCTTGGGTGTTTAAGTCCCCTGAGATGTGCTCGGCTTTGAGAGAGAGGGGCGCTCCGCCCAATGGCAGAGGTGCTCGGCCTCTCTCATCAAACGGATGGACTGGTGCCCCTTGTCGGTTGGCATGGGCCTTGGTCGTGATGTTGTCCGCGAGTATGAGGACATGCCGCCCGCGTACCTGAGGGAGGAAGTTGCGCAGGGCCAGGTGGATGGCGCAGAGTTCCAACCAGTTATACTGCATGCTCGTTCTACCTGAGACCATGTGCCCTGAGTCGAGAGCGAGTGGATGTGATTGCCCCATCCAGACAGGCTGGCGTCTGTGGTGAGGGTGAGGCGTTGGGGCTCCTTGAAGCCATGTCCCTTGTTGATGGCGGGACTGGTACCCAGAGGAGAAACGTGAGGACCCTTGAAGGCACCTTGACCGTGGCCTTTGAATTGCTTCTGCAGGACCGTTGGAACGGGAGCAGGAACCACTGTAGGGACCTGGTGTGTAACCGGGCCCAGGGAACAATGGAAATACATGAGACCATTTTACCTAGTAGCTTAGACAATTCTAAAGGTGTTACCCTTCTTGAACGTCTGACTTGTTTGACGGTTTCCTGAATGTTAAGGAATCTTTCCGAGGAAGGGAAAACCTTTCCTCGAACTGAGTTAATGACGGACCCCAAGGGGTGATCCGTGTAGGTGGTAACAGTCGGCTCTTTTGCCAGTTTGCCAGGAACCCATGGTCTTGGAGGGCAGAGAGGGTAGTTCTGACATCCTTCCCTGCTTAGAGTCTGGGGTGGGACAGGACGAGGATGTCATCCAGGTAACAATGGAGACGAACCGGGAGGTTCCTGCGGGGGCGCCAGAGACGCGAGGACCTTAGTGAAGATCCTCGGGGCAGGGGCCAACCCAAAGGGAAGAGCCACATATTGGAAGTGGCGGTGGTTGTAGCAGAATCTGAGGAATATGGAATGGAAGGGCCGGAATGGGAGTGGGGAGACGCCTTTGAAAGGTCTATAGAGGCTAGCCAGTCCCCTGCCTGATGCCCAGTAGAATGGACTGTAGGGTGTCCATCTTGAACCTGCGGTAGATCAGGTAACGGTTCCGCGTTTCAGGTCTAGAATCGCCCTCCATCCCCCTGAGGGTTTGGGAATCACGAAGAGGAGGGAGTAAAACCCCTGCCCCGCTGGGATAGTGTGCTGAATGGCTGAATCCATTGAGTTGTGTTTGGTGGGGTCCCTCGAAAGGGGGATGCCATAAAGAAGTCGGGGGCGCTGGAATTCAAGCGCGAGACCAAGCCTGATGGTGCCACGGACCCAGGCATCGGAAATGGGGGAATCCCATCGGTCAGCGAAATGCCTGAGGCATCCCTCGATGGGAAGGGAGGAGCAGGGTCTATCTGGTGCGCCAGAGAGGCTTCCCTCCGGGGCCCGTGAAGGGTCGACTGTAGCTGCCGCCCCTCCTGTTCCTGTAACCTGGATCGGCTCGATCCAGGGGCTGGAATTGCCGGAAGGAGGGGGTCTCGGATACCTGGGCTGGAAGGGGACTGGTAGAAGGGTCAGGAGGAACCTCTCCGAAAGGGCAGAGGCTTTCTTGTTCTTAGCAGGACTTGAACTCACAGTGTCCTGCTTTGTAGTTTGGAACCTCAACCTCTACACCAAACTGGCTCTGTTCTTGCTTCAGGTTTCAGATAGCAATGGCTCCAGGGCGGTGCCAAATAGTCTGTCCCCTTAATGGGGGCAGTGGCCAGCTTAACCTTGTTTTTTATGTCCGCCTGCCAGTGCTAGAGCCCGAGTAGGCGGCGAGCTGTAACGAAAGAGGTTATTACTCGGGCGGAGAACATAACCGTTGAGGTAATGTACAAGAGCAGGAGAGACTATCTGAAATATCAGCCTTTACCTGGGATCGAACTCACAGCCTCCTAACTGTGAGGCAAGTGCTCTACCTCTAGGCCACCTGACAAAGGGCTGTGGTAGGTGGCGTCGGCCGAGGGTTCCACTGCGGCCGTTAACTTTACGATGTCCTGATGTGCCCTAGTGTTAGAGGGGAAACATGCTGTTTCAGTTGGCGGAGCCACTGGATCGAGGACCTGGTGAAAAGGAAGCGGCCATGGCCGATCTGACAGCCCAGGTGTCAGCCTGATGAGCCCTACTCAACGGCAGTTCGGACCTCTTGTCCTCGGGTTTTAGAGCCCCAAGGGTCACTGGGGAGGACGAGGAAACTAAGCCAACGAAGGGTTCGTCTACCTCGGGGTGTTAAGCAAGTTGCAGAAGCTCGAATTGAGGTTAAGAACCTCTTGTCCTGGCTGGATGGGGCAGGGGAGCTCTTATAGAGTCCAACAGGTCTGAAACTAGGTCGTGAAATATGAGTGGGGCCGGAATAACTTCCGCCTCCACCACGGGTTGCCTAAAACGGCGTCCTCTTGTCCCTCTGCCGGAGGGGGAGAGCGAGGAGGACTGAACATATAGGCCAGAAATGCTCTTGGCCTTAAATAGCAGGGATTTAAAATATGTGTGCCTTGAACAAACCCACAAGGTGAGTTGATGGGGTGAGGCCCTCGGTCCTCGGACATGTCCCCTTCCTTCGGGTCTATCTCCGATAGGGGTTCCCCTTGATGTATGGACCCCCATTCAAGATCTTCCTCCTCCCGAACCGAACCAGGTCCTCTATAGCCTTCTCCATTTCCCCTTCTGAGCGGGGCTGTCCCCCATAAAGGTACCTGACCATGAGTGGGGTCCAATCTAGGCAAGGACCTGGAGTGATGGCGAGACGTGTTCGGGCGCCATCGAGGGGGACCGGACCTGGGCATCTGGTAAAGGCCCTCTGCTATCCCCTGGCGGATAGTCTGTTCCATCCATGCCTGCATGTGCGCAGGAATCTCGACAGAGGCGGCCTCCTCCTGGCGCATGCCAGCGGCCGTGGGTGTGAAAGTGGCTTCGAGCGTTCGTCTGGTTGTCGGTTCGGCACCTGGTGTCCCTGTAAGCTGCGCCTGGAGAGGGAAGAGGAATCTGGAGGAGGGGGGTGTCTGGAGGTAGAAGGAAGGGGGCTGGGGGCACTGGTTGTGCCTCTCTAGATCACCTGTCAATTCTTTCTCCAGTGCCCTATGGCGCCTTAGGGCGTCTCTCTGAGAAGTCTTAGAAGTTTCCTTAGAGGCTTCCTTAGCCTGTCTGCGCAGGTGGTAAGACTGAGATCTGGCCTTCAACGAAGGGCCTCTAGTGGAATTGTCATCTGCCATTATAGAAGAAAGGACTATAGCTCCAATTTAAGGCGGTTGGCTCGCCAAGGGTTTGGCCTACAACAAAGGCCGGGTGTCCTTTCAGCTGGCCCGCGCCCCTTTTGGAATTTAGATATGTAAGTTCTACAATATTATTATTGTTATAATTATTGATATAAATATATATATACATGCTTATAAGCACTGTATATGTAATCCAATCAGTGTTGGTAATGCGTTATTGCCATGTACCAATAGATATATATGTATATCTCTATATAATATTTCATTATATTATTATTATTATTATTATTATTATTATTATTATTATTATTATTATTATTATTATTAATTATTATTATTATTATTATTTATTTTTCATATACAAGAAATGAACAGGGATCTGTTCAGTGCTCCCAGGAGGGAGTGACCTCAGATATAATGTTAAAAATCTCCAATTGGCCAAATAAACGCCTGAGGCTGGAGTGAGGCCTCTGGCAGCTGGAGCTCCCAGGCACAAACCGGGAGGGATAGGCTGCGATTCTCTGCTCTGAGCATGCTGCGGAAAGCCAACAAGATAGCCAATTAAATTGAATCTGCAGTAGCTCTCATAGGCTGGCAGGCCTACAACAGGAGCTAGCCCCTTCGCAGCCCAACGAGGCCTATTAGAATTACGCCGGTTATACACGCCGGCGGCACCCAAAATGGCGGCCGCCACCTACATTTAATCCCGGGCCGCTCAGAGCGCTACATAAGCCTCTCCGGCACACCTAGGAGCCGAGCGAGGCAGCCAAGTAATTTTCGCCCCTTGCTGGGGCGATCGGCGTTTTGGTGGGGGAACACCAGCTGCGCTTATCAGCGCGATCGATAAAGCCGCTATGAGAGCGGCGCGAAACAAGCGGCAGGCAAGGAGCCGAATTGAAAAGGGGGGAGGATTGACGCGGAGCGCGAAAACCGCCTGCTCTCTATCCCCTGGGGGCGAAGAAACGCTCCCCTGCTACAGCCACCCCAATTGCGCAGAGGCTAAGGGAGAACCAGGAATAAAAGGCAAACCTGAAATAATAATGAGTATGCTTGAATCGGCCAAAGAGTGGGAGATACACAGCCTAACCTAACGAAGGCTGAGCGTAAACTGGGGATTGCAAGGCAGCCACGTGATGAAGGGCGGAGCAATCCTCAGTAATTAAGCTCAGCCTACAACGACGCAGACTGAAGCGCCTCCCACACACTGGATGATCCGAACGGCTTCCAGGAGAAACACCAGCCTGTCACAAAATCCAGAGAAGGATGAGGAGAGTCAGGACAATGACACAAAGGGAAAATGTACATAATGAACCCAAGGACTGGGTTCTGCTAAGAATTACTAATGATTGTTAAATTGACAATGAATGAATGCAATGGGTTTGGAAAAACAGAATTGTAGTTTTGGCTTAATTTGTTTCATATATTTCCCAACTTAGGCAGATGAGTTGATTCCTTTTGTGAACCATACTCTCCAAACAAGATTTTCTGACACATTACTTTTATGTGTGAAGGGTCCTGTGATGCAAACTCCCTTCCTATGCCAGTCCACAGGAAATAAAGTTTGCATAGAGCCATGTATTTGAGGAAATACTTGAAGTGCACCAAGGAGGGGCTCCTTGGATTTTGGCCAAAATACTTTTCTCTGTTTTATTAATAGCTTACAAAAACAGTGGTTTAGCCACAATTGAACATTTCACCTTTGCATTTGGCAGAGATTTTAAAGGGTGTTCAAAGTTTCTCCATCACAAAGAGAAGGTGAAAATATACTGAGTTCAGAACAAATAAACAAAAAAACAAAACAACCTCAAACATTTACAAAATGTGAATACCTCCAAATTATCCTGGAATCCCATTTTATACCCAAGTAATCACATAGGAAATGTCAGTTAGTAATCTGCGTAAATCAAAATTATTGTATGAATGTTACAAATCTGCTAACAATGATTAAACTAATAGTTATCAGCTATCAATTATTAACCCCATTTAAAATATCTTTTTATATTGCAATATTTAGCTTACCTGAAGTCTCCCTCTTTTTTCTATTTTTTGGAACAGTTCTGAGCTGTTCAGTCTTTTACATGAAATGCAAATAACCCAAACTAGAGGGACCAGTTATCAATTCTTTTAACCATAGTTGACAGACTGCCTTGGTTTGCCATTTATACATACATTCTTATAATGGATGTGTCTGTTCCCTTTTCTCTCTCTCTCTAGATTTCTTTTTGCAATTTATGCATTTATTTGACCTTGGGGATATAAATCAAAGTTCATATACACCATCTTTAAAATTCAGCTAATACATTGACTGTCGGTCTGTCTGTTGTACATGTGGCCTCTGAATTCCAAGGAATGTGATACTATTGCTAATGGGAAATAAGCCCATGCATGCAGTATACTTCTTTTTTTAATTAGCTATCAGAAGCACAGAAGATAAATTAACCCCTTTTTAAAATGCTTCAAGGTAGAAGAAAATTACATCTCTCCATAATAGCCAGTACCTCACCTTCTAAAAACTATAACAAGTAAAGCAATACTGGTTTTGATGTATGAACACTCCCACATTTTAAAAATGACTGTTTAAAATGCCACAATGAAGGGAATGGGGAAGAAAAATTATGCTTATGTATTATGACATTATATTCATTGGTTAAATGTTCATGTATTTATGTCAAATATTTTCATAACAGCAATGGAAACACATTGCCAAAGGAAGAATACAGCAAATAGAAGCTAAAGTGTTGCCTTACAGAAAGAAATATGGTTTTCTTCCCTTAAGTTCATACTAAAGCTTTTTGTAGTATAGAATGCTTTTAACATTATTTCTTCCTTCCTGGAATAACTTTGAAGTGAAATATGCTGTTATTGCTTCGGTTATCCTATGCTGTGGAGGTTTTATGTTCGTTATAGGTCTTCACTTTTATGTTTTCCCAATTTTATATAAAAGTCACTTTTGTGCGATTTGGGCAGGCATATAAATGAAAATGAATGAATGAATGAAAGAAAATTGTTGACCATTTGATTAAGCCAGGAATGAAGGCTTCTATATTTTTTTAAGATAATGAAAGTTGTTTCTGAAGCTTACATGGGTATAATGCTGTTTCTTTTTAATTATTTCCCTATTTGATTTTTCTATTTTTTTAATGAAGATTTATTCCTTTTTTAATACACACACACACACACACACACACATCCCTTCAGTCACTGACCAGAAATACATATACATATATATTCAAATGATTTTATATACATTGTATTAAATTAGATTCATGTGATACATTATGATATACAGTATGTTATCTATAACATGTATGATACATTATACATATACTATAGCACACTATGTACAAAATCTAAGAAATGGAAAAGATAAGCATGTGGTTTATAACATTTTTCATTGATGTCTCCATAGGAATGACTTTTAAGACATTCCCATGGGGAAAATCATGTCAAGTTCACCACTCACTTGCAGGATTCTATTATCAGAGTACTGAAATCATCCTTCTGCTCTTTATCACAAGCGTCTTTGTGAGGCCTTTGTGTTTTTTGTAGATCATTTCAAAATGAATACATTTTTCCACATTCCACATTCCCAGTCTAACTTCTTTTTACATGCTATATTCTATAATTTTGTACACATATCATTTCTACAAACAGCATACATACACATATTTGTGTGCATGCATGCACATATGCATATATGCACAAACATATACAGCATATCATATAGCATGAATTAACATACACATAATGTATACAACAGCACGTATGATGCATTATACAAACACACATACGCACAGTAGCATCTGCGAGGGAGTCAAAACAGACAAGTCCGTTTTGTTTGTGGACTAATCCAGCGGTCGCCAACTGGTGGGCCGTGGCAAAATTTTGGTGGGCCACAGAAGAAATGGCCCCCAAAAGCAATTAATCTGGGCCGCGTGGGAAAACAAGGCTGCTCCGCCCACATGCCCCCCCATATCCTTCGGCCAGTGCAAAACTCACTTTGACTGAGAAGCAGAGACCCACGCGAGCTGCAACTTGAAGGTAAGACCAACGGTGGGGGGAGGGGGTAGCTTGCTAAAGGTGGGAAAAGAAAGGTAGATTAGAAACTAACCGGTAAGTTCATAATCGCCCTAGGCATTAAAGACCCGGGAAGAAAAGCAGCTGCTGCTGCTCATGTTTCTGCCGGATGGCTGCAGCAACCATTGCGTCCAAATGGGGTGGGGGGTGGGGATGGAAGGAAGAGAGAGAGAGAGAGAGAGGAGGAGCAATCCAAGACTGCTGGGGAATTAAATCCATGTGGGGAAATTTGCATGGCTGTGTCTTTTCTTTCCAGCCTCAAGGTGGGGGGAGGGAGAGAGAGGGAGGAGAAAGAGGAGGGGGGATCCAAGGCTGCTGGGGAATTAAACAAACTCTGCCAGAAATGAGTCTTTGGGACCCTGCAAGGCATCCTGCTCCAAGAGGCTGCACTGGTGTGACAAGTCTCACAAACACTCATTTCTGGCGGAGTTTGGGGGAGAGAAAGAAAGACTTCTGCTGCTTCTGCTGTTTTCCTTGCATGAAGCCAAAAGTCTCTCCCCCCCCCCCCAGAACCGAGCTGGAGACAGAATCCTGCAATCCCAAATAAAGAATGATTGATCGGTAGGAAAATGGGGTGGGGAATTTTCCTGCAGACTTTTTGGGGGATTTTCCCAGGGTCTCTGGTCCGTGGGATTTAAAATTATGGGTTTGGTGGTCCCTGAGGTCCAAAAGGTTGGCGACCCCTGGTCTACATAGCAAACCATGTTGCAGACACTGTATAGCGTTGGATCACCAGCAAGCAGCCTGCCAACAGGCCACTGCCACAATTCAGGGTAAACCTCACCTCTTGCCCTCACTTCCACCCTAGTAATCATGCCATTCTTTGCTCACAACCCATACAAAATCAGGTGATGGGTCAGATTTGGCCCATAGGCCAGAGTTTGTTAACTTCTAGTCTAAGAAGTGTAGAATGATATTAGAAGTACCCCTTGTGACATGTATTATCATTTTATATATTAAGCACATCTCAGTGTACAGAACAACTAAAATTTAGAAATAGCATTAAAATATCAACTATTAAAAATGATAAATGTGAAAGAGATAATCAATTATGGATCAAGTGAATAAATATATATCAGTAGCCCACAAATTGGTGGGGCTGGCAGAAAAGACTTAACATTTGTAAGACTTCACTGACTATATTTCCTAAATATCAGAGTAGAAAGAATTTCAAATAATGGGTGACACAGCTATTGGCCAGAAGGCACTCTCTGATGCTTACCTTCAAGGGTCCTCCAATGATTTTAGAGATGGTTACTTAATAACCAGGATTGGGGGCTATTAAGGTAAAAGGTGATGACACTCTCATTTCCTGTCCCAGAAATCCTTGCACACAACTGCCCTTCTTTCCTGTCTCAGCACAACCACTTTGAATAGTAACTAAGCTACCAACACTCACTATAAAGGAGTATATCCACCATCCAAAATCAGATCACCAAACTCATAAAAGTAAACTAAAATCTATAGTCCATTCTAAAACTGTGGCATGAATTAAGGGAAATGCTTGTAGAATTACAAAATTATATTATAAAGTTGCATTACAAATAAGAGTTCATAACAAGTGTTATGATCATAGTGAATGATACAACAAATATTTTATAACACTGCTAAAATTGCAGGCAGTATAGTAAATAATATCTCATAGAATAGTATAAAGTAGTAAAACCATGATTACTAGCTTGTTTTTATTTGGAAGTCCTCTGGGGTAATGAGGCCCAAATGCACAAAGGAGAAGAACTGTACAAATCACTCCATATATGCAGAGAATATGTCATCACAGACAATAATCACAAACATTAAAATTTTAGAGAGATTAGAGTATATAATTAGCAACACATATTGCAATAAAATAGAAATGCCTTGGAGAAAGTTACAGCTGAATTTGGTTACCTATATTTACCCAAACATAAATCTCTTTTTATAAATCTCTTTCAAGTTCAATATTACCTTGTCTTGCTTTTTAGCTTATGTTTTGACGTTCAGGATAGATGATAAAACCTCATTTCTTTCAGCCTTCCCTCCAGGATCTTTTTCCAGGGCCACAGCCAAGCTAGCTAACTTCCCTCCTCTCTTCTACCTTTGAATCTTAGGTGTTTAAATCCGCCGCTTTTTCCTTTGGAGGAGGGAAATGCTGACGCGCTTCCTTTTCGCAACAAGGCAAGTCTGAACTTGTCTCTCTGGCTGTCTACACGTGACCAGCCACTGCAGGAGGTCTAAGATAAAACTGCGGATTCTAGGTCTAGGTCTCGACTGTTAATCCTGAGATAGTTGAGTGAAGGTGGGGGAGGGAAAGGTTTGCTCTGCCTTGGTTGGGGGGACTGGAGCTGTGTATGTTTACATAGAGTCTTCCAGCCAATCTTTGATTCCTGACGACTCCCTGGACAGATACCTGCAACTTTCTTCGCAAGTTTTTCAGAAGAGGTTTGCTATATTGTCTCTTTCCTAGAGCTGATAGAGAATCATTGGCCCAGAGTCATGAAAGTGGCTTTAAGCCTAAGGTGGGTCTAATACCCAGTTTTTAGCCTGATGGCTTAATTACTACCTCAAACTTGCTGTCTTTGTGGAGGTTTGTTCTCCACAAATCTCTTAGAGGCATACTTTATTGACTGTGAAAGCCTAAGGCAGGGGTCTTCAAACTTGACAGCTTTAAGACTTGTGGACTTCAACTCCCAGAATTCCTCCTCCAGTCATATTAGCTCAGGAATTCTGGGAGTTGAAGTCCACAAGTCTTAAACTTGCCAAATTTGAAGACCCTTGGCCTAAGGGCTGGAAAAGTGTTGTTGAATGATAGGAAAAGTATCTTTTGCCTCTGGGTTTTGTTTGGTTTTTTGGCCCATGGACAATGGGTAGCCCAGTCCTGGAATAGATCATTATCAAATTAGATTATCTGGCAGGCACTGGTTGCATATTGTTCAGAAGCCAATTACAAATTCTTGAATCCAAATCAGCTGCTAATATATAGCCAGTGCAAAAATCAGGAACTCTAGTCAGCTTCCTGGTATCTCAAGTCTGCTCAAGTAAATCCAGTTAAAGTGCATTGCAATTATCAAACCATGCATCTTCTAACACACAGCCTATCTAGGAAAGGATAAAGCCAACCAAAATTAATAAGTTTGCCACAAAGACCACTTCAGTCTCCAATAATGAATAGTCTTGAAGCATTTAAAAACTATATACATTTTGTACATTTCTGAGATGCACCCTATCTTAAAAAATAAAAGCAATCCCCTAATTTGAGGAACATCTGTCTATTGGCTATGGCTGTGTTATGTGGTTGAATCAGTTGCTATCCTGAGAGAAATACTTAGCTCCATGTTAAGGCAGTGTTGAATCATAGATGCCCCAATGAAATAGGAAGTGGGGAAAGGTGTTTTTTTAAAGAAATATTTAATTTTTTTAAAAATGTAGCCACCCAGAGTTGGCATCACCATGAATGAAGTTAGGAGCTTAATCATTTCATCCCCTTCACCTCTTCATGCGATTATGGTGTAGGCATGAAAAGTAAAATGCAAACAGAATTTCTAGGGAAATCCTGTTTATCCAGGATAACAACTAACTCACCAAAGTTAGGTTTTTGCTGCCCACTCCCCCCCCCAAATGTAGATAAGATAACTTTATTGTCACTTTTTTCTGTGAACCACTGGCACACATTAAAAAAGGAAATCCTGCATACATACACATACACATATATGTTTGATACTATATGGTACAAAGCTATTACAGAATCTAGTTGTTCTTTGTGTTGGAAGAAATATCTTTCTGGATTCAGTTCCAACTGGGAAAAAGGACACTGGAAACATGGAGGCTGTTAGGAAAGATGGTTTAATGGTGGACAGGACCACATGGCCTAGAGCTCCAAAGTGAAGAGGATGCTCACATGCTCTAAGGCAGGGGTGGGCAAACTACAGCCTGCGGGCCACATCCGGCCCGTTGGTCTGTCCAATGCGGCCCGCCCCTGAAAAAAAATCGCTGCCATTGGTCTGTCCAATCTGGCCCGCCCCTGAAAAAAAAAATCACTGGGCGTGGCGTATTGCCCTGTGCGCGTGGCCCCCAAAGCTGCAAAACAGTGCGGAGCGATCTAGGGGTAGGAAAGAAAAGAAATTTGCAAAGGCCTCGGCTGGGATTTCGAAATCACCTTCGAGTGCGACCTCTCCGAAGGTGAGTCCCGCCGATCCCCTTTTTTTCCGGGGCTTCAGGCTTAAACTTTGCAAAGGCAAAGCTTGCAGGCTGGAGCGTCTTCCCGCCAAGGAGTGGGAAGGGTTCCACCCGGCGGGTGGGGCGGGCTGCTTGGAGCCACCTAAAGCTAGGCCGCTGCTGGTGGAGCCTTGCCCTGCCTTGGTGCCCCGTTTCCCGGCTCGGCGGTCCTGCTCGGCGGCACTTTAAAAAGCCTGCTCCCAGCACCCGAGCAACTTCCCAGCAACTTTCCGCTTCATTTTAACTCGCGGCGCGCGCCTGGCCCCGAGCCGCGCGGGAGGTGAAGCCGGGCGGGCAGGCGGGCTGCTTGGAGGAGGCGACCGGCGGCACTCGGCTTCCCCTCTGCCGTACGGCTCGGGCGGCGCAGCGCCCGCGAGTTAAAACGGAGCGGAAAGTTGCTGGGAAGTTGCTCGGTTTTCCAGGGTTCCAGGGCTTTGCAAAGGCAAAGTTTGCAGGCTGGAGCGTCTTCCCACCGAGGAGCGGAAGGGTTCCGCCCGGCAGGCAGGGCGGGCTGCTTGGAGCGGGCTGCCGTGCGGCTCGGGCGAGGCACGAGCGCCCGCGAATGAAACGAAGCCGAAAGTTGCTGGGAAGTTGCTCAGATTTCTGGGGCTTCCAGGCTTAAACTTTGCTCGGGAGGCACTTTAAAGCCTGCTCCCAGCACCCGAGCAACTTCCCAGCAACTTTCGGCTTCCTTTAACTCACGGGCGCTCGCGCCTGGCCCCGAGCAGTGGCGGAAGGGAAGCCCGGCGGGTGGGCGGGCAGGCTGCTTGGAGGAGGCTCCGGGCTTCCTCCGCCAGGCGCGGCGCCGCGAGTTAAAACGAAGCCGAAAGTTGCTGGGAAGTTGCTCGGGTTTCCGGGCTTCCAGGGCTTTGCAAAGGCAAAGTTTGCAGGCTGGAGCGTCTTCCCGCCGAGGAGCGGGAAGGGTTCCACCTGGCGGGCGGGCAGGCTGCTTAAACTTTGCTCGGGTGGCACTTTAAAAGCCTGCTCCCAGCACCCGAGCAACTTCCCAGCAACTTTTAACTCGCGGCGCTCGCGCCTTGCCCCGAGCCGCACGGCAGCCCGCTCAAGCAGCCCGCCCGCCCGCCAGGCGGAACCTTCCGCTCCTCGGGGGAAGATGCTCCGCCTGCAAACTTTGCCTTTGCAAAGCCCTAGAAGCCCGAAACCCGAGCAACTTCCCAGCAACTTTCGGCTTCCTTTTAACTCACGGGCGCTTGTGCCTGGCCCCATGCCGTGCGGCAGAGGGAAGCCCGCGGGCGGGCGGACTGCTTGGAGGAGGCTCCGGGCTTCCCTCCGCCAGGCACGAGCGCCTGCAAGTTAAAAGGAAGCCAAAGTTGCTGGGAAGTTGCTTGGGTTCCGGGCTTCAAGCTTAAACTTTGCAAAGGCAAAGTTTGCAGGCTGGAGCGTCTTCCGCCGAGGAGCAGGAAGGATTCCCGGCGGGCGGGCGGGCTGCTTAAACTTTGCTCGGGCTGCCGCCTGAGCAACTTCCCAGCAACTTTAAAAGCCTGCTCCCAGCACCCGAGCAACTTCCCAGCAACTTTGGCTTCCTTTTAACTCGCGGGCGCCGCGCCTGGCCCTGAGCCGCGCGGCAGAGGAGAAGCCCGGTGGGAGGGCAGGCTGCTTGGAGGAGGCAACCCGGCGGTGCTCCGGCAGCAGCAACAGGCAGTTTCGCCCGGGCTCCGCTCAGGTGTCCGGCTGGGGCTGTCAGGAGTTGCTACCGCCGGCGCAGCTCGTGCGGCTCCAGTCCCGCTTGCCTTGGGAAGGAAAAGGCAAAACCAGGAGCCGCTGAGCCTGAGCCTCCGGTGCCGCTGCTCCCGTTGCAAAGCACCGCCGCGGCTTTTCCTTTTGCCTTTCCTTCCCGAGGCAACGCGGGACTGGAGCCGCGAGCCGCACCGGAGGTAGCAACTCCTGACTCAGGGGGCCTCCGAGGGGAGGGGAAGGAGGAGAAGAGGGGGGAAGGGGGCGATTCCCAAAAATCTTGTGCTGACCCGGCCCGTCTGTCAAATTTTAAAAGTCAATGCGCCCCCGAGCCAAAAAGTTTGCCCACCCCTGCTCTAAGGTGAAAAGAGAAGATCAAGAAGGGCAGATATGCTGAGAATGCCTGGGTTTTATAACCTTTGTTGGGATTTGAATTGGAGCTTTTATTCGGATTGGTTGTCAGACTCCCATAGAGCCATGCAGAGGCAACTCTGCAGGCTGTCCTGAGTTCCAGGCTTGGTTGAGCCTTGCTGGATGATGATGCACTGAAAAGGGCTTTTGGCAATTGCTATACCTTTATGTGGAGATATTTGTTATGTAAAGTATTCTGGCCCAGGCCTTAATGGCCCACCCATTAACAAAGGTGGGGGGGTGAGTTTCTGCCTCTCTGAATTTCTACTCTTTTTAGGGGAAATATTCTGCCTTTTTAATATTTCCCAGGATATTTCATTTTTCTAGGAGAGTGGTGGGTTTTAACTTTGAACATTTGGATACTACAAAGCCTCTTCCCAGAAGGTAACAATAAATTCATACCTGGGAACATTCATGTGTATATTTGCCTGCTTTCTATATATTACTGAATATATATTATTTACTATATTTTTCTTCCATTGTGAGGTGTTGTGACAGGTAAAATGTTCTTCTATTCTAGTTCTATTAGAGCTTCTGTTCTATTATTATTTTTATTCTGTTCCTCAAATCTCTGGTACATGAAGTTGGGCTGCAAGTTTTGACACAGCCTTACCCCACTTTTAATTCTTCATATATTCAGGCAACTGTCTGAAGGAAGCTTGTGTGTGTATCTATTTCAAGTTTTGTTTTTCCTGACCCCCATACTGAACATTCACAGGATGTAAGCCATTCTGACACATAGCAATGGCATATCTCTTTTGATACGGTAATATAAAAGGTTGCTTTACAAAGATATATAATCTTTCTTGGCTATTTCTGTCCTCAGGGGTAAGGTAACCAGGGAATGTGAAAGAGTCTGTATTATCCATAGTGGTGCCTAGTTGTAAAATATCCATCTTCAAAGAAGTGAAAACTAATCAACTTAACCAAAATTTTAATGAGCAATAAATCACTATTACCACTCAGATGTATAACTATCATTTTATTGATACTTTTATCATTATTATTTTGGTTTAACTTTTTAAAGGATATTAAAGGTTAATGATGCTGTATTGGATTTTAAAAATAATTTGATAACTTTTCCTAACATTAAAATATATGCCATAAATTTGTCAGATAAATAATAAATAAATAAATATGTCAAATAAATAATCCTTGTTTAGAAGAAACATGACTTAATCCTGGTAATTTTTCTTTAATAGAAGTGGAAATAGCTTCATTTGCTTTTGGCATGAAATACTCCACTGGCAGCTCATCATCAACTTCTTTCATATAGTTGAGGGCAATCAGCAGCTTTGAAAACAATGCCTCTTTTGTCAGCTAGATAACAAAGGCTACAGTAGCCAGAAGCATCAATTGTCTGACTAGCTTTTGCCCATCTGGATGTTTGGCATGTATGCATACACATGCTAGAAAATATTAATGAATTACTGTGATAATTTAATAGTCAAGAAGCACATGTCTAAACCAGAGGTTAAAAGGCAGCTTCTACTAACAGGAGTGCCATTTGTACTTTGTATAAATAACAATCTTCACCAAAGTGAGGAAGACAAGTCCTGTGAAATTATCTATGATAGTAAGTGAATCAAACATTTTGGAATTATATTTTTTTCAATTATATTAAAGATAGTCCTTGACTTACAACAGTTCATTTAGTGACCATTCAAATGTACAGGGTTACAGCATTTGCAGCATCCTCATGATCATGTGATTAAAATTCAGATGGCTTGGCAAGTGGTTCATATTTATGACCTTTGCAGGGTGGGATGCAAATATTTTTACTACCGGTTCTGTGGGCATGGCTAGGTGGGAATGGCTGGGTGGGCATGGCCATGTGACTGGGTGAGCGTGGCTTCTTTTTTTCAGCAGCATCCCCCCCCCCTGGGTCCGGTTTTTTTTGCCTCCTGGGCTTCAGGGAAGCCTCCTGGACGAAGCAGTAAGACAGCGAGGGGGATCCCGGCACAGCTGATCATCGGAACAACTGATCGTCGGGAGGAGAAAAAAAATACCGGTTCGGCTGAACCAGTAGCTATTTTTATTACTGGTTCAGCTGAATGGTAGCATTTTTTACTACTGGTTCGGTCGAACCAGGCCAAACCGGTAGAATACCACCACTGGACTGTTGCTGTGTCCCAAGGTCATGTGATCACCTTTTGCAATTTTCTGACAAGCAAAGTCAATGGGGAAGACCGATTCACTGAACAACCAGGTTACTAACTTATCAACTGCAATGATTCACTTAACACCTATGGCAAGAAAGGTCATAAAATGGAGCAAAATTCTCTTAACAAACCTCTCACTTAACAGAAATTTGAGGCTCAATTGTAGTAATAAGTCAAGGCCTATCTGGATTGCCTTATCCCTTATTGCTATCCATAACATGTGAATTTCTAAGGAATTAACTTAGATTTTTTTTTCTCATATGATGAATTTTCTCTGACTATATGTAAGTGTAACAAAACCAACAAAAATATTATAACAAAATATGATAGCTAACATTACAACCACATAACTCATCTAATCTGTTACATGCCAAAATGTTTTTAATATTTCAGAAATTATCAATACGAATGTATTACCTGATTTAAATTTGCAATTGGCAACAATATGGCATTCTTTTGGAATGATTTTCCAAAAGGTAAAAAATGTACCAGTTTGATACAGTTCCACAGAAAACACAAAATGTGATATTTTGTACTGTACCATATACAGCTAAAAGTTTAGTTGCCTCAAAGCAGCTGTGAATAAAAGATTAGTCTGGGCCATAATAAACATTGATTATGTTCCCTCTCAGATGCACAGCATTATCACTGCTGTGAGAAAAGAAGTAATTTATTTGCAGCTGTACAAGGTTTGGCAGTGCAGTTACCACGCAATCTGTAGGCAGTATTCAAAGCAAAGAGTTAATGCTTGCTTTCAAAGGTCTGTTTCAAAATGATTGTACAAGAAACAAAAAACATTTTATTTTAGAGACCAGCAACAGTTCTACTTTGAGGATATTCCAGAGGAGGTGAAATCCAAGAAGACTTCTAGGAAGCCAAAAGTGCATTCTAAATGAACTTTTCTAACTATGTATATAGTTGTCCAGGCTGGCAGTCACCCATCTATACCATTTTCTTTTGTTTATTCAATTTAAAATAACATTCCAACAAAATTTAATTAGAACATTTCAGATATTATAAATTCACATCTGCTAAGTTAAAAAGATAGTGGAAAAGGAAAACAACACTGCAAAAATATAGGATCACAAACATAATTGGAAAATTGCTGATTTTCAAATAGTATATCAAGTATTCTTACTACCAAACAAACTACAGGTAATCTTCAGTAAGTACTCGTTTAGTGACTGTTCAAAGTTGTAACAATATTCAACAAATGCTACAGGTAGTCCTCTAGTTACGATCACAATTGAACCCAAAATTTATGTTGCTAAGTGAAACATTTGTTAAGTGAGTTTTGTCCCATTTTACAACTTTTCCTGCCACTGTTTTTTAAAGTGAATCATTGCATTTAGTAGGATGGTTGTTAAGTGAATCCGGCTTCCCCATTGACTTTGCTTATCAGAAGGTCCCAAAAAGTGATCACATGACCCCGGGACACTGCAGCCATCATAAATAAGAGCCAGTTGCTAAGCACCTGAATTTTGATCACGTGACCATGGGAATGCAGCAAAGATCGTATGTGTGAAAAACGGTCATGTCACTTTTTTCAGTGCCATTGTAACTTTGAATGGACACTAAATGAACTGTTGAAAGTTGAGGGCTACCTGTACTTATTACAGGTCCTCAAAGTTCTAGCTGTTGCACACACTCTCATGGTCACGTGTTTGTGATCTGGGATCTTGACAACTAGCTGACATGACAGTTGCAACACGCCACAATCATATGATCATCTTCTATTACCTTCCCTGTCAGTTTCCCACAAGCAAATGGGAAAGCTGGAAGAGAAAGATGAGAAACTCTCTACCAGGGATCTCCTACTTGTAGTTAACTTGTCCACAGGACACCCTTCATAGTCTTCATGCATTTGCATGGCACCGCAGCAACCCTCCTCACCAGCCTCCACACACTTGTGTGACACAGCAACAATTCCTCCCAATCCAAATGCATTACACAACAGCAACCCTTCCTGAGCCCACATGCACTTGTAATAGCAACAGCACCCCACAACTCCATAGACCTCATCCACCTTCCAGCCTACCTATGTGCTATCTAGGCTTTGTTAGAAGCCTGCAAGAAGTTTCAACTCGTAGTAATGTGGGATCCTCACTTAACAACCCGCCGTTTTCGATACAGATACTGCTGGGATTGTTATCACTAAGCAATGCACTCATCTAATATCCAGCTTTATGACTGCATCACTTAATAACATAAATTGCGGTCCCAATTACCTTCATTAAGTAAGTTCTACCTGCAATCCACAACGGTAAATCATGTGTAGATTTGAAGAAAAATGATTGAGATAAAGAGGAGCATCTGCAGCTGGGCCACATCAGCTCACGCGGGGCTGTTTGCCTTTGTTCCATCCCTTGGATAGTCTCTTGGCTATGTGCCACTGCTCCCAAGCTGTGTAAATTTGCCTTGGATTTTTCTCTCCAAAGACACTGAAGACTAATATTTCTGTTTTGATTCATACATATGATTGTATCACCCATCTTTAAAAGAAAAGAGATTTTAAAATTATATTCTGAAAATGTTTCATAGTAGGACTATTAAAAAAATAGAAAATATAATGGAAATTTCTAAATAAATTAGAGCTAAAGGTTGTTTTTGTTTTTTGTTTTGTAAAAGGATCTCATGCAGCCTTGATAATACACACAACTAATTAATCTTTCCATCATTCTCCCACATAAACCTAATCATATGTTACTATCAGCTTAACAACACAAATATCATTTAAGTGGAAATTAAACATTAGGCAATAGTGCTTTGGTGAAGAAGAAAGATTTCCCCCCCTAGAACAAATACAGGAATTTGATAGTATCAATCATTATCTTGCAACTCTTTATTTTCCACAAAATCAGTTAAGAAAATGTTGGTGTTGGGCCAGTGTGAGACTGGCATTTTGATATACCAAGGGAACTACATACAATATACAGACAGATTATTGCTTATTTCATTGGTAGTGAAAAACTAATCAGTTATGGATTCAAGGGTCTAGTTCTTCAAATTCTGCATGGCTGCAGAAACACTTAAATTAGTATTAGGTTAGCAAAACAGTTATAGTGGTGGACATTTTGCACAATAACCACAAGGACTGAGCAAGAATGGATTGTAAGGTTTTAAGGGACTTATGAGCAAACTGAAACTAAACTACAAATGTATGTTTGTTTGTTTGTTTATACTGCTTTATTTTACAAATTCTGGGTAGCTCAGATAAATATTATAAATACCCCCAAAACTATATACTTTAAAAAAGTAGATAAAAGTATTAAAAAACAAGTATAACTAAAATAGTTAAAAACAGTCCAATAAAACAAGATCCTCAGCCAAATAGCTCAGCAAAGAAACAGTTTTTGTTACTGTGCTGTCCAGCCAGTGTATGGGAATTGGATAGTTAGGTAGCAATTGTGAGCTGTCCCCTTAAGGGAATGCATCATGGAAAATGTAGTTAAGGTATCCTGGGAAATGTAATCCATATCACGTGACCACATCTGTAATCCTGATTGGTCACTAAATTGACCCTTGAGGGTTTGGGGAGGTTTTCCTCACTCTTGGCTGAACTCATGGACTCGTGGTAACTGTTCTACTTCTATTGCCATGAGATGAGAGAAAAAGGATAGAAGATAATCATCTTTTTACCTACAAGTTGTGAATCCAAACACCCGTCCAAGTACTGCACAGCCAAGGAGCAATGTGACTTATGCAATAGTGACCAGCACCCGACCGTGCTGCATCCAGACTCCGAGCCGCCACTGCAGATATCTCGTAGCCCTCCTTTGGACAAGGAGCCTCAAAGTAACACAGAAGCATACAGGGCTCCTCAGCAGACTGACAAACCGCAACCAAAACCGAGGATGAGTGTCAACTGCACAGCACTGTGCGCCGACTCACCATGCCCTCGTTCGTGTCTTCCCATCTGTTTAGTCAAAGTGTACCCTGAAGGATGCCCTGAAGATGCCATGAAAATGTACGTGCTGATAGACACTCTGAGCACCTGCACCCTGGCCAGACACGCATTCTTCGACCTCTTTGAGGTGCAACAGGACAAACTTCACTTCACTGTATCAATGTGCCATGGACCAAGAAGCACAGCGGGGAGGAGAGCTACTGGACTCTGCATAGAGTCATTGGATGGAAGTTCCCGGTTCCCACTACCGCCCGTGTTTGAATATGATGGGGTAACGACCGCAGTAAGATCGCAACACCTGAGGTCATAAGTAGCATGTCTCACCTACAGCACCTGGCTCATCATTTCCCCGCTCTAAATCCGGAGGCTGAGATCCCACTCTTGCTGGGAAATAATGCCCCATGTGCCTTTCACTTCTCCGAGTCAGTCGGCAGCCCTGTAGACGGCCCAGTGGCCATCAAATCTCCACTAGGATGGGAGATCGTAGGAATTGTCAGTGTCGATTGGATGCAGGCCCCAACCCAGGCAAATGTCTTAGCACCATCCATTCCAACAGCTTCGCAATGCCCTTTGACACCGTGGAAGCAAGAGTACTGTTCCAATCCTAAAAGGCTGCCAGAAGGGACCACCAGACTTTTGCCATTGGCATCAAGAATACCTGTTAATCCTAAAAGGCCACCAGAAGTGACCACCAGACTTTCACCTTTGCCACCAAGAGTACCTGTACACCCTAAAAGGCCGCCAGAGGTGACCAGCAGACTTGCACCAAGAGGCTGAACTTGAAGATTGAACCTCAAGCTTTGCATGCTTTGCTTTGTTTGATGCTTTATTAATGTTTACTGTTTTTCTTAGTTATATAGCTAACTGTTTATCTTACTTATATAGTTATCTGCTATTCAATTAGTATTACTGTCTACTGCATATCTTAGTTTATAGTTAATTTTTTCTTCTTCTTTTAATAGTGGAATTTACAATTCCAGGCAGGGAGTGTGTGTCCAGCCAGTGTATGGCAATTGGATAGTTAGGTAGCAATTCTGAGCTGTCCCCTTAAGGGAATGCATCATGGTAAATGTAGTTAAGGTATCCTGGGAAATGTAGTCCATATCATGTGACATCTGTAATCCTGATTGGTCACTAAATTGACCCTCGAGTGGTTGGGGAGATTTTCCTCACTCTTGGCTGAACTCACGGACTCGTGATAACTGTTCTACTTCTATTGCCACGAGATGAGAGAAAAAGGATAGAAGATAATCATCTTTTTACCTACAAGACAGATATACAAAGGATTGGTCATTAAAGAAGAACTTTGTCACAAATGTGAGTTATGAGGATACCTGATGAACCAATAAATGTACTTTGTTATGGACGTCTTGTTGAGTTTATCTATCTGCATCTGTACAGAAGACAAATCCACCACTGTACAGAATACAGAACAGTCACCTTCCTGAATTCTGAAAGTATGGGGGTCATCAAGACATTGATGACCTCCATATCGTATTTTAGAATGAATGATAAGAGTCATTACAGAAAAACCATACTGTCAGGTTCCCATCTGAAGCAGCTGTTAATTCAGGAAGAATCCTCAACTTACACTATTGCTCTTTCAGGAAAACAGCAATCATATCTCAAGCCCATAAAAGGTCAACATCTGGAAAAACAGCAATTCCCATCCATTCAACTTCAACATGTCTTGTCCCATGTAGTTCTAAACTCTTTTTAAATATCTAGTAAGAACTTCTATTGCATCTTCCATCTAATCTGGGTGTGATATTTAACAACAACAAAAAACCCTTCTTATATTTTAATAATACCAAATAACTTCAAATACATAAGAACATGCTGTCAGAGCCCATGTTCTAGCATCAGGCTAGAAACCAGGGGATGTGAGTTCTAATTACCCCTTAGGCATGAAAACTAGCTGGGGCACTTTGAACCATTCACATTCTCTCAGCCCACAAAAACAAGCTTGGGCAGTAAGCTGGTCAATCAATTGGTGGATTTTGGCCTGAAAAACAGCCTGAAAATGGCCCGAAAAATGGCCAGGGGCGGGACCAGCCAGTGGTCCGATTTTCCAGTTCTCTGAACCACGCAAAATCAAAACAAGCAATTCAGGCGAACCAGTCTGAACTGGCAGCAGCCAACCTCTGTTCTATCATCATTACTTTGCATATTCTTAACATTCATAATGGAGCTTAAGTGACAGCAGTTCAATTGGTAATTTAAATTTATCCATCCTATTATGGATATTTGATCAACTCTATTGTATATGTTGAAAGCTTTATGTTTAAGTGACAGATTTTTGAAAATCTTGATTCTATTCCATATGCATTAACTTATGAATATATTTTACTCTTGAGTGGCCATTTATATTAACAGCCATTTCACTATGGAAGATTTCTGATTTTGTTTTTGAATTATAATTTCACATGACTCCTTATCAGGAGAGTTTAACAACAATCTAATACTTTAAAATAAAACATTCATTCCCAAACTCTTAACAAATAAAACATATTTGTAACAAAATGATAGAATTTATAGATGCTAAATAATTTAAAAATCTGATTGCATTACAATTATCAGACAATACCATATTTTCAGAATGACAGAATAAAACATGTCACTATTCATAATCATCTGTGTTTTTAGACTTCAGTTACTCTAGTTACAGAATATAAGAATTTAATCCAAAATTCACATACATAGTACAGCATTAATTTATCTCATTAAGAGTTTAATCATGGAAAGATTAAATTGAAAAGTCATAAAAATTAATGGTATTTTAGCTATGTTTTTTTACAAAGAAATAATGTACTAAAAAGATAACCCTGTTAATAAACTGAACACAAAGGACATCATAAACTATTCATTCCAATGTTTTGCCTCCAGCTATAGTTTAAACATCCATTCAAGTGACAGGTCACTTTAGCATTAGTGTGAATATGTGAAAATGGTAAGTAAAGTGCTTCACTTTGAGAATAATAATTGAAGATAATATCTCACTGATGAATAGATGCCTGCTGACTTCAAAGAGTAGCCTCTTGAAATTGTTGAAATTAATCTACTCTGATTTCCTGTTGGCTAATTTTTGCAGCCACTAGAATGCTAACTATGCATTTTAAGTACAGAGGAGAAGTTTGTTTGTAAGTCTAAACCTACAGATTAACACTGTCGCTCCAAATGTGGAATAAATAATTACCATTTTATAAATTAATTGCTGTCAATATCCAGTGACAAAACTCTTGTTCTAAACATAATATAACTACCGGTAACTAGTCTTGACTGGAGCTTCATGATCACCTTTACATTACCTGAGTGCAATGGTTTAAGTTGTTGGACTAGAAACCTGGATGCCATGGGTTCTGGCCCTCTAGTCCTTCATTAGATGCAGAAATTGACTGTATAACTTGGGGCCAACTTAACCTCCTCATAAGACTCTTGTGGGGAAAAGCAAGAGGAGAAAACTTCTTTGAATTGTAAACAATAAAGCTGGGATATAAATCTAAATAATCAATAATCAAATAATCAAAAACTACTTGGAATCCTATCCCACATAAATCATTTATCAATTATACATGCAGTGGAAGCATTCAAAAAGCTGCTACCTTTTCTGCTATATGGTGTAGTTTTAAAATTAACCAAGTAACCAAATGTGCATAATATTTTCACTGCAAGAGTTGCAGGAACATAGCAAATAAATGGAGAGCTTAATTAAAATGTATTAACTTGATTGAATACGGGAAACAGAATTACTGCTTGTTAATAATTTTGATAGCATTTTTGAAACATCTCTATTAGGATCACATAGGTTTACAGAAAGACACTTTTAAAAATATATTTGCTTGCTTTTAAGTTAGAGGCTCAAAAATTACTTATTTACCCACTTAAGATGGTAGCAGCCCATAGCACTCAATATTGTTCTCCTGATATTTGGGAGAAAAATTCTACCTATTTTCTATGGTATGGTTTCTTTGGTGCTCCTGCTAAATAAAGTAAGAATGGTAAAGAAAGTGAGAACCTCTAAGAGCTAAATTGCTCTCCTTTTCACTCCTTGCCTGAAGTTTTACTTTTGAAATTTGACTATTGCCTAAAAAATTACTTATGGCATTGATCAATAAATCAGAACTATTTCTGATAGTGCACTGGTCCAGGTGAAAGATTTCAACAATTATCACAGCTCTCTTTGCTAACCTAGCAATAAAGAAGGTACTTCTTTTTTCTTTTTAAAGCTAGGGTTGAACAATGAAAAAAATGCTTAGGAGAAAATGAATTGAATTCACACTGATGAACTCAGAGAATGAAGTTTATTATAAAACAATGCTGAAGCATCACTCTTAGCCATTTCCTATTTTCCCTGGAGGTAAGGTGAGGCAATAACTATATTTCTCAGTGGCCTGTTAGGTACCATCTTCACAGACACTCCCCTTCAGAAATGCAAAAATCTTAATACAACTGCATAAGGCAAGCTTGTGTGGACAGGTCACAGCATGCTTCTGCAAAGCATAAAACTTCATTACTTGTGTGTGGGCCAAATTTCTAGAAGCCTTTGAACGTTTCACTTGTGCTCTGTGGAGCTTCACTGTGTACTTTTATACTACAGATTTAAATACCAGAAGGCCATTTCTATTGTAATTGTTAGTGGATAAATGAAACAGAATGGGATTTCCAGTTAAGAAAAACAATATACATTTCTTTTAAAATATTGTCATACCATGTTTTCTTACAGGAGTTTCCAGAATGGTATATAATTTATGTATGGATTGATTAATGGGTATCTATATATTTTAGTTTCAATTCTGTTGGTTGATATATGTTCTATTGGGTTTGAGTTATTGTTGGATTTATTACTGCAAAGTTGATTTTAATGCTTCACCACCACTTCTTTAAAAAGTATAACTAACTAAATGTTTAACATTTGTCATAGTGCGTATAATATCTTAGAGCAACACTATAATTTAAAAATAAAATCAAAATCAATTACAGGTAGTCCTCAACCTACAATTCATTTTGTGACTGTTTAAAGTTACAACAGCACTGAAAAAGTAACTTATGATCATATTTTTCACACTTACAACAGTTGAAGCATTTCCATGATCACATGATCAAAATTTGCAACTGATTCGTATTTATTCATATTTATGGTTGCAATGGCCCAGGGTCATGTAATCATCTTTTGTGATCTTCTGATAAGCAGTGGGGAAGACAGATTCACTTAACAAGCATGTTACTAATTTAACAACTGCAATGATTCACTTAACAACTGTGGCAAGCAAGGTTGTAAAATGGGGCAAAATTCACTTAAAAAAGGTATCACTTAGCAATAGAAATGTTGGGCTCAGTTGTGGTCATAAGTTGAGGACTACCTGTATGAGCTGAAAGGCGCCAAAAGCAGTGTCAGAATTATTGTAATTTAAGTGTCCCATTTTAGGGAGGGCATATCAGAAACAGTCTTGTTTTGAAAGGAATTTAAAAATAAAGCTTAGTGTACTAATTAGCACTGAAACAAGTCTTTGGGGTATCTTGTTCACATGCTTTTAGAGTACTTCCTTTCCCTAAGAAGTATGATAACAAATGTTTTTTTAGGTTCTAAAAAAGCAATTTATTTAAAGACTTATCTACCCGTTTTCATTACTGACCCCAGGACAATTCATCACAGACCAATGCAACGATTCCTGGAATAAGAAAAAGACCAAACCCTCACCAACACTTTGAAATATTTTGTATTCCGATTGCAAAACCACTGAAGTATGTTTAAATAATGTCATGTAAAAAAGAATGGAATTGGCTATGGCCCAAATTCTTTCATTTGTGACTAAGAATGTAGTTTCAAAAATGTACATTTCACCATGCCCTGGAAGAAGTATGAGTCAGTCTCTTTCCCCACCTCCCTCTCTTTCCCACAGGAGTCATTTGGATGAGAGTAAGATTCTAAGATGATTGTATTTTGAAATATAAGTGTTAATATTCTTAAAACAATTTCAAAGTCTTAAAGTCTGTACATTGCACCGATTTGTAGTTTATTTAATAATTGATTGTTTAATTAAGTACTATTCTAGACCATTGTGTTGTACTGCTACCTATCAGTCTCTAAGATTTCAGGAAAATATGCTAGTGTAAATACTGTGGCTCTCCTTCTCTGCTATAATAAGTGTTTTTAAACACTTGTCACATACCAAACTAAGAAGCCGAACTGGATTTGCTTGGCTTAATTTTCCCTCCCATTTCCCAGTGGGCAAAAAAAAAAGCCACTACTGTCCCTGGGTTGGGATATGGTTGGGTGAACATAGATGAGTCCTTAAAACAATAGGTTTATCCATCTGTCAAATTGTCTGACTAATAGATTGCAAGTGTAAAGGGATACCTGAGGTAAAGTGGGAGGAAATGCTCCCACTGCTCCTACTCAGTGCAGCCCCTCATCTGTCCCTCTCAGTCGAGCTATTACTGAAGAGTGCTAAACTCAGGTTGAAAACAATCCAGCTGACAGGTTTCAGGTAGGGAAGATGAATATGGGTGGTAACAATAATAACCATGTTCCATTGTTGACAAATGTTGTATGAGAATTGTGAATTATCAGACAGTTAATTTTTCCCTAGTCATCAGTGCCAAATTTGAATTAGAGTGGGCAAGATGGCGTCACCTTCTCCACAGAAGCTCATTGTTGGTAGAAGCGGCAAAACTACAGTTGTAGCAACAGTTGGAAAAAGCAGCTCTTTCTCATGCTTTAAGTTAACTTTCTCTGCAGTTTAAAAATGAAGTGCTGCTTAGAAAATAAGTCTAGCACTCTTTCCAAAAGGTACTAAACCAATTGAAAGCATTAGTCAGGCATTAAGCAGGCAGATATCTCTGCAGGGGCAGGTGCCTAATCTTTCCTATAGACTAAGCCAATATAACCACAGAGAGCAGATCCCAGCAATGGGAATGGATGAAATATGTGTGCAGCAGCATAAAGTAGCCAATCGGAGTTAGGTTAATCCTTGAATGGCTCAGTATCATTAGTGTAATGCAGTATTTCTTACCTTGGCATGCTGGCTGGTGAATTTTTGGAATTGAAGTTCACACTTCTTAAAAGTTGTCAAGGTTGAGAAACACTCAAGTGTACCAGATTGTATTCATACCTAAAATTCTATTTAAAAAGAAAAAATGTTTCCTTTTTGCGAATTGGACCCACAAAGGAACTAACCAACTATAGCATGGGGTCAGGGTAGCTGAGGAGCCATCGCACTCCAATGGCACTAGCCTGCCCCATTTTTTTTCCTGTGGAAAGGGTCTATTTTGGATCCCAACTGCCAAAGAGTTTTGACTGGCAGGGTCCAAGACAAGATTTTCTGCTAGGCCCCCTGCTCTATGGAATATTCTCTCATTGGAAGTGAGGTCTGACCCCATATTCCTGGCCTTCTGGAAGAGCCTGAAAACTTGGCTCTGCTGCTTGGCTTGGGCCCTAACAAAGGCCTGCTATGCTGGGGGTGACTGACCATGTAGAAAAGATCTCCACTCCCAGACCGTCCACCATCTTTGTTTTTATATTTTCTATTTAATTCCTCTAATTTAAATTTCTTGCAGGACCTTCTAACTTTTTATTATATTATAAACCACCAAGAGTTGCTGCATGATATGGTGGAGTGGAATAAAAAGTTAATAAAAAAAGAAAAAAAATAAGCTAGCAATGAGACACGGATATTGGATAATGTCATGAAGAAAAAGACCAAGCATCTTAGTAGTAGATTCCGGGATGGGAAAAAGAGCCCTTAATCACAAACAATCCACATCATGACTTAATGTGAAATTGAACTCAGCCTAAAATTAAGATTGAGGGGGGATGATCTTATGTAGCACAAAGCACTCTCATCACACCTTTGGTAAGTTTTCAGCATTCTATGCAATTTTTTTACCAATTGAATGCTATGCTGTCTAGTGATATCTGATTGCTCCATTCCCTGGTGTAATATAGGCGTACAGTGCTGTACATCTGAAAGGCGATTTAAGTGGAATGTGCACAGGAAAGGCCTCAGGGAATTTTTATAAATTGGAAGCAAGTTCAAATCCTTCTTCCAAACATTATGTAAAGGGCTTGTAAGAACATCTATGATAGACATTTTTAAGATGTGTTTAAATCCATCTAAAGCAAGCAGCAGTCTCCAGCAAATGATGCCTTTCTCCTTTTGCCAAGACAACTCTTGATGAGAGATGTCTGTCTCCATAAGAAATAGTTTGCATGCTAAATCTCTCCTGGAGTGGTTATTCATCTAAAAGCACACTCTGCCGTTCCCTCTCTGAATCATCACGTTCAAGTCCGGCTTGGCGGAATCGCCCGGTAGGGGTCACTGCTGTCCTTGCACAGTTACGCCTCCTCCCCCGCCGGTGCTGCTAAGGCAGGGAAGGTGAAAGGTTGGCGGGAGCAAAAAGGCGGAGGGAGACAAAAACGCCGGTTGGGCAGCCCAGCCACAAGCCGGCATCACGGAGGTGCCAGAGCCACAGCGATTCCCCGGGAGCAAGTCCGACTTCTCAGCCGCGGAGGAGGAGGAGGTGGCAAGCCGACAGCTTGAGCGGAGGCGTTGCTCGCCTTGAAGGTAGAAGCGCGCAGGAGCCGCGGCTGCCCCTGGGCTGGGCAAGGAAAGCGACCGCCGCTCCTCCTGGCACCATCCTGGGCCATGTTGGCAAAGGTGGACCGGGAAGCCGAGCCTCATCCGTGGAGGAGGAGAAAGAGAAGGTCCGGCGAGGAAGCAGTGTTGACATCTCGCACGCTCAGCTTCTCCAGCTGGGAAGGAAACTGAGCGACTGGACCCACTCCGGGGCAGGTGGCGTTTGTTAACTGCTGCGCCCGAGGCTCGCTCCGCTTTTCGCGGGGAACTTTGCCCGCTGAGTTGGGCGACAAGAAGAATCCTGAATCCTTCGCTGTTTCCCCGACGGGAAAAGCCTACTCGAGAGGAGTGGACAAGGCCGGGAGAAAACGGCAATAGGAGCCATACGGTGTGTCACTGCCGCCGCCACCCCCCCCCCCTACGATTTCAGCGCCGCGGAGAGAAGGGTGTGTGTGTGTGTCCGAGGCAGACGGGCTTGCGTCTGGCTTAGAAAGCGCAAGCTGTTGTGGTTGTGCTTTATTAGCCCACAAAGGTGAACGGTCCGTACCTGCCAGCCCGCTTCTTCACGCCCTGTCAGGAGCAGCGGCTTCTTGGTTTGGCTTTTCCGCACCTCCAGGTAAGCCCCCGTATCCCCCGTTGTCAGATAGGAAAAGGCGGGGGTAGGGGGGTGTGCGCGCTGAAGGCGGGGCGGTTTCCCTCCTGCCCGGATCCTTCCTTTTCTCTCGGCATACAAAAGAGCAATCCCCGAGGGAGAGGAGGAAGGGGGAGGGGAACGTGGGTAATTATTAATCCCGGGGACTGGGCTTGGAGGAGCTTTCGCTGGAGCGCCCGGCGTTGTGCAGCCGAGGAGGAATTGGAGCTTTTTCCCGGCCCGGGTGCCTTTCTTAAGTTCTTTTGCGCTTGAAGGGCTCGGGCCCTAGTAGGCCTTGAAGGATGACCAGCTTCTCTTGTGATTGCCTCATATTGATATCCAGAGCAAGCTTGTTAACTGCTCAATTATCCACAGCACCCGTGTGCTTCAGAGGCCAAGAGACTCTCCTAGCTGAACGGTGAACAAAGAAGCCCATAGGGCTGAGGAGCGTGTGAAACTTTATAATGGATTTACCTCTGACAACTTTCTTCTTTTGAATTCACTCTTAACAGCTTGACAATGAACGTATAGATTTTTTTCCCCCTTGCTTACAAGGTGGTAAGAGGGATTTGGGCTTTTCCCCCTCTTTTTGCAGGATGCCTGATGAAGACTTAACCTTTGGTGTAAGCCACCCTCTTTAGCAGCTCGTTGAAGACAAAGACTAGTCTGCTTTTCTTTCACCTTTGATCCGAGTGGAATAAAAATTGCCGATCAGAAGGAGTTATTTGGTTTCCCCTTTGCTGTGCTTGAAGTTACTTACGTTCATCTCTTTTTTTATCATTTGCACTCTGACATCCAAGACACTGGAGCAGCCATGGGCTGCTTCTGTGCAGTGCCTGAGGAATTTTATTGCGAAGTTCTGCTTCTGGATGAATCCAAATTAACCTTAACCACACAGCACCAAGGGATAAAGGTAAGTGTTGTCTGTTCTATTTTTACTACCCTTTCAGTAGTGCTTGAAATGCTTTGTCTAGTGTTAAGCAATAGGGGGCAAATTGATATGGAAACCCATTTCTGAAAGAGCCCTTATCAAAACAAAGTGGTTTCTAATTACAGGGGAATGGCCATGTCAAGTGGCATTTAACTTTACATCACATTCCATGACCCAGGAAAAAGGTGTAATAATAACAAACAAAAAACAGATGGAAGTGTTAAAAATGAGCCCTGATTTTCTTAAATCATGTGTTGTGTGTACCGAGACACTGCAGCAAGAGAAGAAATTCTCAAATTTTAGTAACTCTCAATTGTATAAAGTTATATATTAAAACACTTTTTTCCCCAAGGTGGCTTATTTTCTTTAGATAGATTACCTTATGTTATAATTTCACTAATGGTTAACTCTATGATTGCTAGATATCCTTGCTTTATAGTTGTATAAAGCCTTTTTTAAAAAATGCATACATCTACAAAGGGTATGTCAAAACTAATAAAATTGTACTTAGGACTTGCATAAGACACAGGCTTATGAATGGTAGTGAATGGTAGTGAATTTTAATCAGCACCTACTGACTAGTTTTTAAGCCCCAGAATTTTGATCCAGATCCTTTGTAATTCCTGCTGACTTCCAAAAGAACCTCATTTATTTCCCATAAATTTTAATTAACCAGTAAGGTCAGTGGAGGTAAGGGTCCTTAATTTTCTTTTGAAATACCTCCCAGTCAACAAAATGATAAAATGTTTTTGCAGCTGAAGTGCATCTAACTAATCTATTCTTTTTTATTAGTGCTAAATTGGGGGGCACTAGCTGTCAAATTTCCTTCTAAGCCACTTTACCTCATTAGAAAGGACGAAAGTATATATAAATATTTTAGTAAATTTTTGAATTCTATTTTTGTTCAGATATAAGTGATAGAGCAGTGAGTTTTCTGTCTGAATATGAAGTGCAGGTTTTAAACTAAAAAAAAAAGTTTCTGCAGAAAATTAGAATTTAAACAGGGCTTTCTTTTGAATTGTTCTGGAAGAGCCTTAAATGTATAGGAAACCATTTGGCTGTGTAATATATTATGAGCTTTGTATATCATTATAAAAATGTTAAACTTGAGAGTAGCAAACAGATCACACATTTATATCAATGATGACTACCTATATTTGTCCATAGAAAATAAAACTCTGAAAGTCTATAAGAAAAATTGCAAACAGTAGGCAGAAATCTGTAACAACATACTTGTAAGTCTTTTATTTAATAATTTACTTGAAAACTTAATCATGGGTATGTATCATCCTGTCTGAAGTTGACATAACTGAGTTTTTAAAAGATGAAAAAATTTACAATCCCATATTCCTGGAAAATTATTCTCATTAAATTTAAAGGAATTATGATTTTATATACATATGGGGTAGAAAATAATAGTAGACTGACTTGCCAGTTATATGGATGCTAGGAGAATTAGTAGTATAATGGAGATATCTAAGATAATTTCAGTGCAGTGAAACATGCAACTTTTCAACTAATATGTTTGCTAACAAGTGGACTTTTAAGTAAAATTGTCCAAGGAGTCAAACTTGATAGGAAAACTGAGGTTGCCACTTTGTAGTATAACTGAAATAAATGGAACTAAAGTACATAATAAGCAATAACAGTGCAAACTTCTGAATGTTTATATCCTATGGCCATGATGGCAAACCTATGGCACGCATGCTGGAAGTGGCACGCAGAGCCATTTCTGCTGTCACGCGAGAGGTCACCCAGAAGAGCCCCACTGCGCATGTGCGCGCACTGCATGCCCAACAGCTGATTGTTTGGTATCTGGTGTGTATGCGCAGGGGGAGGGGTGCGCAGATGTGTGCACATGTGCAGAGACACGCGGCACATGCGGGGGTCTTACGCGCAGTGGCGTGGTCCCCCTGCGCCAATTGCCTTCTGGGTGCTGGCATACAAGCGCGCAATTTTTGGCACAGGAGCCCAAAAAGATTAGCCGCCACTATCCTATGGGCTTCATTGAAGCTTAATCACAGGTCAATATGCAGGGATTTAAATGAATTTTATATGTGATAATGGTTTTAATTGCTGCTAAATTAAAGGAATTTATTTTTAAGCATTCTGAAGTTTGGTGAGATGCAGAGAATTCTCTGGGGATATATTTTTTTTTGGTCTAATTAGGAGACTATTGATAATTTACTATGTTAGTGGTTAAGGTGTATATAGTAGGAGACTGAGTTCAAGTCTTGCCTTAGCCATGAAAACCAGATAGAGGACTTTGGCCAGTCCTTCTCTCAGCCCAAACTACAGGGTTGTTGTGGGGAAAATAGGAGGAGGAAGGGGTGTTTTATATGTTTTCTGTCTTGAGTTATTTGTAAAAATAAAGGTGGGAGATAAATAAATCTGATCAGCTACTCTATGCTTGTTCAACTTAATAAATCTTATAGAAGATAGTTTTTATTTTTAAATAAATGTGCAAAGACTTATTCCTATAGTATAGCTAATAGCTTTTGTTACAATTACTAAATATGAAAATAATATAAACAATTATTGGATAATTGAAAACAGCATAAATAATCTTTTAAATATAATTAGTGTTGCACATTTTATTTTTTGTTTGCATTTGGAACATAATGGCTATTAGAACTGGGCAGTGTTTTAAGTTCAGTTCTAAAAAGCTGCTTTGGAGTGTGCACATAAATGTGATTGTAATACTTCACCTGTTTGAAACACTTTAACGCAGCTGTATTGTTTATCCAGGATTTCATGGCTGCTCTGCCTTGTGATATAGACTCTAGAGCAGGGGTGGGCAAACTACGGCCGCGGGCCACATCCGGCCCGTTGGTCATTTTATACGGCCCGCCTCTGGAAAAAAAATATTCCCCTCTGAAAAAAAATCAGGGCTGGCCAAAGAGACCCGCGCCGCAAAAATTGCACACACAACACGGAGCTGGGCAGCTGCTTCCTGGTGGCGGGGCCGAGGCCGCCGCCCGGGAACGCCTACTGCTTTCCCTTGCCAGGGCTGGGCAGTGGCGTGTTGCCCTGCGCCGCGTGGCCCCCGCCTGGCAGCGCTTCTTGGCTGGTCTCCTCCTCGGCCATACAGAACAAACAGGCAGAGAAGGAGGAGAGCAGCTGGCCAGTTGGGGAAGCTTTCTGCGCCGAAAGAGGCAGCTACTAATCTCCGGCTTTGCTCCGCTTCTCCAATGGTCCGGCACCACCCTGTTCTATGCACCGGCTGCTCAGACTTGCTGGGCCTGACACATAGAACAGGGCGGCGCCGGATGCTGGAGAAGCAGAGTGGAGCCGGAGATCGTGCCGCCTCTTTCGCAGCACAGAAGCCTCCCCACTGGCCAGCTGCTCTCCTCCTTCTCTGCCTGTTTGTTCTGTATGGCCGAGGAGGAGAGACCAGCCGGCTGGTTGGGGGAAACTTTCTGCGCCGAAAGGGGCAGCTACTAATCTCCAGCTTTGCTCCGCTTCTCCAATGATCCGGCACCACCCTGTTCTTCTTGTGCTGCAAAGAGGCGGCTAATGATCTCGGCTCCGCTCTGCTTCTCCAACATCCGGCGCCGCCCTGTTCTGTGTGAGGCCCAGCAAGTCCGAGCAGCTGGCGCACAGAACAGGGCGGCGCAGGATGTTGGAGAAGCAGAGCGGAGCTGGAGATCATTAGCCGCCTCTTTGCAGCACAAGAAGCCTCCCCAACTGGCCAGCTGCTCTCCTCCTTCTCTGCCTGTTTGTTCTGTATGGCCGAGGAGGAGGAGACCAGCGGCTGGTTGGGGGAAGCTTTCTGTGCCGAAAGAGGCAGCTACTAATCTCCGGCTTTGCTCCGCTTCTCCAATGGTCCAGCACCACCCTGTTCTATGCGCCAGCTGCTCGGACTTGCTGGGCCTGACACATAGAACAGAGCATGCTGCAGGCATCTCGCGACAAGCCCCAGGACATGTGGTCACCTGCTGGCTGGCCGGGCCAGGCCGGGCTGGAAGAGGCACGTCTCCAGAAGGAAGAAAGCGTGCTCCAGGAGGGCGGGTGCCGGGCAGGTGGGCGGATGTTCGGGACCACTTAAAGGTCGACTTTAAGAGTGCCCCCATGGAAGAAGCCGAGCAAATGTAGTGGCGCCAGGGTGACGGGGCATGTGTGTCCTTCCACGAGTATGAAGGGAGGCAGACACCGCACCTCTCAGGAAAAAGTAGGTGCCAAAGCCCTGGCTGTCACCTGGGAGGGGACCGTGGAGGGACCCATCACATGCCCTTGTTGCCCCCGCCGCCTCTACTTTTGTTCTTGTTCTTGGCTTCTTGGGGCGTTCTTAAAGTCAATCTTTAAGAGCTGGAAGACGTTTTGTTAGATCGCCACCAACTCATCGTTGGGAGAGGTGTAGCCCTGAATACACGAGAAGTCTTGGGCAAAGTTCTCTGACTTTTAAAATGCATCCGTGCGGTGTTTGCCTCCCTTCATGCTCCTTGTGCATGCCGGGAGCACCTAACTGGAGCAAAAGAGAGCGAAGTTGACTGCTATGAAATGAGCACCTTGGCTTCCCTCTTGCTCCTCACAGTTGCCCTGAGCTGGTGCGGTTCTTTACTTGGGCAGCCAGACGCCCGCAGCAGCGCCCGCAGCAGCAACAGGCAGTTCCGCCCGGCTCTGCTCAGGTGTCCGGCTGGGGCTGTCAGGAGTTGCTACCGCCGGCGCAGCTCCGCGCGCTCCAGTCCCGCGTTGCCTTGGGAAGGGAAAGGCAAAACCAGGAGCCGCTGAGCCTGAGCCTCCGGTACCGCTGCTGCCGTTGCAAAGCACCGCCACGGCTCTTCCTTTTTGCCTTTCCCTTCCCGAGGCAACACGGGACTGGAGCAGCGCCGGCGGTAGCAACTCCTGACTCAGGGGGCCTCCGAGGGGAGGAGAAGAAGGGGGGGAAAGGGGGGCGATTCCCAAAAAATCTTGTGCTGACCCGCCCCGTCTGTCAAATTTTAAAAGTCAATGCGGCCCCCGAGCCAAAAAGTTTGCCCACCCCTGCTCTAGAGCATATGCTGCCATGTTAAAAAAAAGTTGGAAATTGTTGCTATACTTATAACCCATGTTCTGTCTATGGATAGCACAACCCACATATGCCAAACAACTTTTCAGAATTGAATCCAAAGTTTTGTACAGTCTTAAGGACCTTACCATAATAAAACTATTAAAGGGGATCTACATGACAGAAATTTAGAAGAATCTATATCTGGTGTCAAATTTAATGAACATGTCATCCTAAAATTTCAGAATACAAATACCCTTACAGTATATTAGAAATATGAGAGGAGAAAATCAAGAAAAAAATTAGGTGATTATTAACTTTTGTACATTACAAATTGTTTATAGGTTGATTATTAATTGTAAGGATATTTCTATTCTATTAACTTTTTCTTCATTTAAATCTTATATTTGCAACAAATAATTCCATCAATTCATTATAGAAACAATTTATTATAAACTAATTTATTTTATTTAATGTTAGAATATTTCTGAAGGTTTGATGTCAATAATTTTAGTTAGGAGGTTATGTGAGAACTTTAATGGCTTATTGGGGATAAAGTAATCCTCTTTATATAGCCCTTCCATAGAACAGACTGTGGAAACCACAATGTTTTGGATCGTTAACTATATTGTTTGGATCTTTAACTATGTTGGTGAGCAGGAATTATTAGAAATGCAGTTAACAAATTCTAGAGTGCCAGAACATTTCCACCTTTGCCAATATTTCTATTATGTAGATGATTCACTTCCTTTCCATTTTGGAATGTCTTAAAAATTGAATCCAAGTAATACAAGAGTGTGATAACTGTAAGAAAACCATTTAGAACCACTGTGAATTCTTTAAATGAATGTGTAAGAGCATATATCTTAAGAAAACAGTCACACATGACGTAAATACCATAGGTCCATGTGTGTAGGAAAACAATGTGAATATCGGCCTAATGGTGCAATACAAATCGATTCTATGAGAGTTAAAGATATAATAATCTGTACTGTTGGATCAGGAAATTAGAGAGGAAAATGCAGCTTGAAAGCATAACATTCAGCATATAAAATTGAAAGAATTGTTCTTAATGATTCTGATGATTTGATTTATTTGAATGCAACTATAACATTTTAGAAAATTATTGGCTGTTTGATTCTCCTTATTTCTCTTCAGGGGGTAGAGAAACAAACAACAGAATAGTGTACAGACTGATCATAAACTTAAAGAATTAGAAATAAGGTTCTGTGAGTTTCTGTAATGCAGTCCAGACACTTTCCTTATATTTTTAATAAAGTAATTGTGGATCTTTTTTCTGTTTGTTTTCTATGCAGTACCTCCTCTTTTGCTTTACTATAGGTCCACAAACAGTATCTGGGAATAGTTAATAGGATCTGTGCAGGAATGGGTAAAAAATGTAAAACTTCCTTTTGTGGAAAACTTTTTCTCTCTCTTGTATACACGTAAATGCATAATGACAATATTTCTACACTACTAGAAAATACAATTAGATGATGATGATGATGATGATGATGATATCATCCATTTAGCCAAGTTCAATTCTTGGTGATTCTATGAGCCAGATTTCTCCACATCTTCTGAACTTGCAGTACTTCTTTGAGTTTCTCTATGTCCTGGCTGGTGTAAGCTTTGATAGTGTCCAGACACCGTGTTCTTTGATGGCCTGGTGTTCTCTTTATCGCTAACTCTTTCAAACATAATTGCTTTCTTCAGTGAATTCCCCTGCATGACATGGCCAAAGTAAGTGAGACACAGTTTTGTGATTTTGCTTTCTAGTGATATGTCTGGTGTTACGCGTTCCAGTACTTCCTTATATCAATTATATATTAATATAGTTGCTTATAACAATGAACAATAGAGACTTATAACAATGATCCCATAAATGTATTTCCTTAAATAGCACCCAGATCCATAGCGCTACAGTTTTATATAATATTGGCTGTGTTTTCAAGTTTATCCACAATTTTGTCAATAAGGTTATCCATAGTATACACCACACAATTTGGTAGATTCATACTAGGAACCTTAAATTAACCATCTGAACTGAGTTTGCATGTTCTAGTCTATAAGAGGATGATTATTTAGTATTTCATTGTGTAATGTAAATACAGAAATTGAAACAGCTTCTGTTTTGCAAGTATGAAAGAGGCTTTGGTCTACTCATTTCCACAGAACTTTCTTCCATTAGTTTATAGGTTTTGGTAGCTGTAATGAAATGAAAACTTTTTGGACAGCATTCCAAAGATAGTGGAAATATTTGAACTTACTCATGGTTAGCTGAATCATGATTCAACTTAGTTTTGGTTTCTATATGATGTACTAACTTAATCATATGGAGAGATTTATACAACATAATGGGTTGGGGGATCTCAATTTTTTGAGGCTAGTATACATGTTTATAACTCATAAAATGCTTATTATAATTGATGTGGCCAGTCACAACATACTCATACTAGAAAGCAAACAAGTATTATCATTTTATTTTCTAGGAATGCCTAAATATATGCCTGTGTAGAGTCTAGAAACATTGCGGGAACAAAGATTCTTTTTTAGACTGCTATTTTGCTTCGTTATATTAAATTTAAAAAAAACTAAAAATAATAAGTTTCCTAGAATCAAGGATGTTTAAATGGTTATTGTTCAGTATCACATTGAGAACCCAGATGCAGCATGTAAACATTTTTGCAAATTTGTGCTTCACTATGCTGTATTTGCACAGTTGCTTTCAGTATAATGATATATAAATCCTTATATACATAGAAGATTAAGTAATACCTTGCTGAAAAATTATTGATGTTCCCTATGTTTTTATATCTATACATGTGATTCCATTGAATTAAGAAAGATTGGAAACTGAAATAAATCTCCATTGATACAGGAGGGGGGAAAAAGGTACATTGGTATATAATGAAGTAAACATAGAGAGTGATCAGTCCCAGGAGTAAAATTCATAGATTTTATTGATGGCAGCTGATTGGCAAATGACACATGAAACCAGGTGTTATCAAATTAGAAAACTGTAGGACTTCTGTGGTTAATTCCAGTTTTTCTGAAACACTGATTAGTAACTTACTCAGCCAATCACAGTTTTTATATATCCTGAAAAGATTTATTATGTTTGGTCATGACCCTTTCCCCTTTCACTATGTCCATTCATATTTCTGGTTACTAAAGCTATGTAGCACTTTTGATTAGATGGTAAGTGAGTGAATGAATTCTGCAATTCTGAAGCTTATTTTTTTCCTAGGATCATGTGGCAGATTTATTTATTTATTTTATTTGTCAAAAGCTTACAATATATAACAGAAACAAGAATAAACATAAATTTAAATACAAGAAATAGGAACTGATAATTGGGGATAATAGGACAGGGATGGTAGGCACGATTTGTGCGCTCACAGACCTCTTAGGAATGGGGTGAGGTCAATAGAGGTTAGTTTGAGGATAAAGGAGTGGGGGTTTAAGTAGACAACAGAATCAGGTAGTGAGTTCCAGACATTGACCACTCTGTTGCTGAAATTGTACTTCCTGCAATCGAGTTTGGAGTGGTTTACATTTAGTTTAGATCTATTGTGTGCTCTTGTGTTGTTGTTGTTAAAGCTGAAATATTCATTAACAGGTAAGATGTTGTAACATATGATTTTATGTACTATGCTTAAGTCCAATCTTAGTCGGCATAGTTCAAGGTTGTCTAAGCCTAGAATCTCAAGTCTGGTGCTGTAGGGTATTCTGTTGCGAACAGACGAGTGTAGTACTCTTCTGGTAAAATACTTCTAGACTCATTCAATTGTATTTATGTCTGATATACAGTGCGAATTCCAGACAGCAGAGCAGAATTCAAGTATTGGTTTAGCAAAGGTTTTGAATGCCCTAGTTTGCAAAACAGTATTATCAGAGAAGAAGCTTTGTAAAATTAAATTTACAACTCTTAAAGCCCCTTTGGCAATACTGTTGCAGTGAGCTTTGGCACTTAGATCATTCGATATGAGAACTCCAAGGTCCTTGACAAAGTGAGGGTCATCAACAAGGTCATATCCGCCTATCTTGTATTCGGTATATGGATTTTTTTACCAATGTGTAGGACAGAGCATTTGTTGGTAGAGATTTGGAGTTGCCAATTGTTAGACCATTTAGACACATAATCAAGGTATTTTTGAAGGACGGTAGCATTGACGGTGGTGTTGAATAGTTTTACATCATCAGCGAAGAGGACGCAGTTGCTAATAAGGTGACCACAAAGGTCATTTATGAAGAGTGTAAAGAGTGTGGGTCCTAGGACACTCCCTTTGGGACACCGCTGATAACTGGTGCAGGGTTTGATAGGACATTTCCTATTTTTACTATTTGTTGCCTATTTGACAGGAAGGCAGTAATCCACTTGTGAAGGGATCCGGAAATGCCGTAAGAATTTAATTTTAATAGTAGTTTGTCATGTACTACTGAGTCAAAGGCTTTGCAGAAGTCAATGTAAATTACATCTATTGCTTTACCCTGGTCAAGAAGTGTAGTCCATATGTTTTTGCAGTGTAGAAGTTACAAATTGCAGGACAATTTTTTTCTGAAACCAAATTGTTTATTGAAGAGTAAGTTGTTTGACTCTAGCCGGAAGGTAATGCATTGATTAATAATTGATTCCATAACTTTGCACGTGACACAACACAATGAGATTGGTCTGTAGTTTTCAACCAAGCAGGGGTCACCTTTTTTGAAAATAGGAATGACCATTGCTAAAGACCATAGGTTTGGTAAGGAGCTGGTTCTGAATGATAACTCATATATTATGCTTAGTGGTTCTGCTATGGTAGCTCAGAGCTTTTTTTAAGAAGAATGCATATAAGGCATCAGGGCCAATAGATAAGGTTTAAGGTGGCATATTATGTGGAAGACAGCTGTGTGATCCTAAGAAAACAGATTTCTACTTTGTGGACTGTTATATTTAAGTCCTGCGTCAAATAATCATTATGCCTTTAAACCTTTATGCCCTCTAAAATTTTGGCTTTTGATGGGCTAGATTCAGCTCCCTATTATCAACCATCTGTCTATCATTTGTGTCATTTGTATTTCTTACTACTTTGTAGTGATGCTTGATTTGAGTAGTTTTTTTATGTTGTATAAATATTTTGTACTATAAGATTGGCAATGTAATCAGTTTACTTTACTTTATTGTCATTGCACCCCGTACAATGAAATTAAATGCCATCTTCAGTGTACCTTAAAACTGTAAAAATAAAACACAAACACACATCCTTCACATTCTATACAATTGAACTGAAAAGCTGATATTGCATTAATATTGCACTATACAGCAGAATTCAAAAGAGCTACTGCCCTGGGATAGAAGCTGTTTTTCAGCCTATTTGTCCTTGTTTTTATTATCCTGTATCATCTGCCAGATGGTAATAGTTAAAAAAAGGATGCCCAGGATGAGATGGATCTTTGAGAATGTTTTGAACTTTCTTAAGGCAACGGGAGCTATAAAGCTCTTCCAAAGAGGGGAGAGGGCAACTAATAAAAAAATAAACTAAACTACTATAATTTCATGGTGGTTGTTGTTTTAATTATTTACTGTATTGGTAGTCCTCAACTTATAACAGTTCACTTACTGATTGTTCAAAATTAGAATGGCTCTGAAAAAAGTCACACCCATTTTTCACACTTATGATTGTTGCATGGTCACATGATTTACATTCAGTTTTTGACAACTGACTCACATTTATGACGGTTGCAGTATCCTGGGTCATATGATCCGCTTTTGAAACCTCCTGACGAGCAAAGTCAATGGGGAATCCAAATTCACTTAACCATGTTACTAAGAACTGCAGTGATTCACTTAAATGTGTCAAGAAAATTCGTAAAATTGGATAAGACTCACTTAAGAAATTTCTCACTTAGTAACATAAAACTTGGACTTGATTGTGGTTATAAGTTGAGGACTACCTGTACTAATCGTATTTATCTTTGTACACTGCACAGAGTCATATATGTGAGGTGGCCAGTTACAAAAAATACTAAATGTTCCATGAGCCTGCTGTTTATGGGATTCTGGATTCCCAAAACTTAATGTAAAATTCTTACTTGAGAAAAAAAAAAGACTTTAAAGTAGTTTTACATGGAATCATAAATTGATTTTAAACCTTAAAGTGCAGAATTGAATCTGAATCTAAAACCTGATTATATTTCAAACATAGTTTATAGGTGTAATATACAACCATTCATTTACTGATGATTTGAAGTTACAATGGCACTGAAAAAAATGATTTATTATCATTTTTCATACCAAATTAAATTAACAACTGCAGTGATTCACTTAACAACTGAGCCAGGAAAGATTGTAATATGGGTCAAAATTCACTTAACAACAGAAATTTTGGGCTCAGTTGTGATTTTTAAGGACTATCTATATAAACATGTAATTTCCCCCCCATCTTATGTTATTAACAATAGCCTTGGGCTTTGATAGTCTATTCAGATATGCTATTTCAATTTATTCATTTATATCTCGCTACCTTATAAGCTGATAGTGGCACATATAGGAGGCTTCCCAATTTTATTTTTGTAATAATAACCTAAAATTGAAGGTTGGATTAATAATAGATTGGATTAAATGAGACACTTTGGTTGGAAGACACTGATAGAGTTCTATGTCATTTGAACAGTACAGCAAAAGCTTTAAAATGCATCACTGGCAAACTTCTCTTAGCTTAGAGAATCAATCTCTGAAAACCTGGAACAGAGTCAGTAACCCTACTTATTGTTGTATAGCAGGGGTGTCAAAACTCAAGGCCCACGGGATGCTTAGATCTGGCCTGCGGAGCCCCCCTGGAAACAGTGAAGGACTGGCCTGTAGTGCCTCGGCGCAGCCCAGTCCAACCGGGCGCTGATCTATAGATTGGTGGTGGCCGTTTTCATTGACAGAGTGATGCAGGAGGCCATCACAGCCGAAAACAGAGCTTGGGAGGGGTGCGCACTCCCCTCCTCAGCTCTGTTTTCACTGGCAGCATGCCATAGGAGGCTGTCACAGCTGAAAACTTTCTTTATTTGAAAGAAATATCCAAGGGCAGCCAGCGGTGACACTGAAATTCATAAGGCAGATGGATACCATGCAAATACTAAGAATTTCAAGCATCAACTTAGTTTTCTCAGTCAGAAATTTAAGGGATGAAGGCATCTTACTCCATAGCAATATGGAACATAAGCGTTTATAAAATAGATTATTAATGTGGATATGCTTATGATGAAATTGAAATTTTAAATATATTTCTTTTTGAAGTGAATACCATAAATTCTCCTCATATTACTGATACTTATTGATAAAAAACTGAAAGGCACAAAAGATTTTGCAGAACTTTTCATAAATTAACCAGTCTCTAAAATCTGTCATCATTTTATACAGATTACTAATTTTTGCTGCATCTTTACAGATGAGACCAACCATTCTGAATTCTCAGAGGAATTACTATGTAAATGAATGAGTATTAAATCATTTTATTTTCCCAGAGTGCCTCCAACTAAATTAATGAAATTGGCATGACAACGCAGTAGAAATCCATTAATTTTTAAACGAAGTTACCTCCTGGCCAGTCTGAGGTTTGTACAATCAACAATCAAGTCTATTATTGAATAGACTAAATTTCTGGCTTCATACTGATTGCACGCAATACTGTACTTTAAATTTTAAATAATTTTCCTTTAGCAGGCTTGATTTGGACATTTGTTGTAGATGTAAGCTGGAACTGTGGGACTGTTCACTTTACCATACAATATGCTTGGCTTTGTCTCATAAAAATTACAAACGGTAAAGAAATTACCAAAAACAGCATTGTAACAGTTGGGAAACAAAGTTTGCAATATTTTGTAGAGTGAAAGAAGCCAAACCTATATCTTATTGTCACTATCAGTAAATTGCCAATTCAGTATCTAATTATCATTTGTCCCTTGCTTAATAGGAATTAGTATAATTAGTAATGAACAGGTCAGATATGTCAAAAGTAATAAAATGTAATCTGCATGTTTAAAGCCAAAATATGTAAAATTGAGAAAGAAAAATCCATCAGCATAGTACCTTAGTTCATTCTGTCGCCATGATGCAACTGAAGCAAAGGCTCTATTTTGAACCTCAGAAAAAAAACAACTAAAATTCCTACATTAGCTATAATTCTCAATTTTTAACTTTACTGTTAGATGTTCTTTTAGGAAAGTAGATTCCATGAGTAGCATTACCTGGATAAGGAAATATAAAAAATAAAAACAAATGGAATTAAAAAAGCATGAGAGAGAAAGGATTCTGTGATTGCAACTCCTGTCATTTTTTAAATTCTTAAAACTCCATGGACTATTAACAAAATATTAAGTAAATGTTCATGGGATTACATCTGCCCGAAAATCAAGAAAATTCTTACAAGCCAGAACAATATGGCACCAAATTTGGAGTGGTGGGAGAAACCAAGAAAAAAAAAGTTTGAAAATGGGCAGGATTCTTCTGGGTGCTGTGGTGGAAAAAAAATCTAGAAAAAAACTTTGTCAATACATCAGTGCAGCTAAGGCTGTTGGCCAGCAATGTGAAACCTTGCTGACCAATCTATTCTATGCCCCCATCCTTCCTCAGATGACCCTGAGCAAGAGTGCCTTGTATTTCCTAGTTCCTGTATGAATCAAACACATAGATAAGTTCTATGAGAGAATAGCAGAAGCACATAAATGGGTATGATAACGTTACAATGGACACATTCTCCTGATTAGATCCACCCTTTCCTCCAAGAGATGGAATGCATGCACTTACCTCAGAGACATATATACACATGCGTACATAACACAAATAAACCAAGATAATATGATTAATCCTTGGAGAGAAAGTGCACATGTGCACACACAAGGTCAGAGGATGTTATTTTTAAAAAGAAAAATGAAGAGTATTTCTATGGTGATTTCTAGTAAAAGCACTAGAAAGAGTTCAGGCTTTCCCTTCCTTGAATTAAAGAAAGCAGCAGATGGGTGCCACAGTGCAGAGATCTGTGTCCTTTTTGTATTAGTTACATGATTTATAATTTCTAACTTTTTTTCCCTTCATGCTGTTTTAGTGATAGGAAGCAAAACATACAGACCTAGCAATTTTTAAAAAGTGTGTTTATCTTCCAGTATTTTTAAGGAAAAGGTTTAGATTCTGATGTGAGAACAAAAGGTGATAATAAATCTGATTCCATTATAATTTATATAGTTCTTCCCGTTCCACAATTACTCTTTCAGTAAAAATGTACCCAGAGTCCTGCCACAGATTATTCACATCACATGTGCCTTGCTCTTTAGTATACAGTGGATCAGTATAAAGGGAAAAGTCCAACAGTCACTTAACTTTTGGTAATTAACAAGGTTAATTTGTATACATGCTTCATTTTATTTATTAAATTTAAAGAAAAACACACTGAAAAATTACTACTTTAGTCTGAGTATAGTCATATAATGGTGCCAAGTCAAATGCTACTGTTTAGTAAAATCTATCTTGATCTGCATCATTACTGAACACACCCAACCTTTCCTAAATATTTTTGAAACAGCAACTCACTTGGCTTCCTTCCTGACTGCTTTGTTGAACTTTGTTTCTGTTAATGTGTAGCAAAATCTATGCTTTCAAACATAACAAGGATATTTTACTGCTGCTAGATTGCAATCACATTCTTTTCATTGAATCTTGTGAAGAAACCTTATTGAAATGAAAAACCTTAAGCCAGTGTTGGTTTCATATATTGCACCTAATGCCATGCAAATGTTTGAATGTCTAAGAAAAGTATAATTGTTCTATATTTATGTTTTATTGACAGTCCAGATATCATACCCCCAAATGGTACATCTTTTTTGGCCTTCAGTTTGCAAAGTTCACCCAAATGCTTTCTTAATTAATTTTATACTCCCAACAAAAGGATTGAAAAAAGCATGGGCATGTTTTGTTTATTTATTGATTAAATTTATATGCTGACCATTTTGCTGTCCAAAAAGACTTTGGGAGGCTAGAATATGTTTAACAGCTCTGTTAAATGTCCACAGGAGAAGGAATGTCAATTAGAAATCATTCTAGAAGAGGTGACATCAGTTTTTGTTTATGTTAATTCATTGTAAGAATATCTGGTCTAGTTATCTGTATGGCAATTGCACAAGTAAAACCTAGTTATCTCAGTGATAGTGAAAGAATTCACTTAAGTTCAGAATCATAGCTATTATATATATTTTGAAAAATAGTAATCGTGGGTTGTGCTGTGTCCACAGTATTTTCCTATTTACCTTGTCAATCCTCTGCTAATTTTGGGTGGAGACTGTTAAGACAAGTCTTGAGTTGTTTCTCCATTTGTAGACCTACAAGTTTGACTTCTGTCTCTATTACATGCATTTTCAACATACTCATATACTTATACTGTGGTGTACACATTTATACTTGCTTTGGGAAAAACTGCATGCAGTATTATAAAAACTGGGGGGAGCATTGTTTCAGAATCTAAAAATAAGTAGTCAAGGCATTCTCCTACTCTTCTTTGGAATGGTTTAGTCCAAAGGTGTCAAACTCAAGGCCCAGGGGCTGGATCCGGCCCATGGGGTGCTTAGATCTGGCCTGCAGGGCCGCCTGGAAACAGCAAAGGACTGGCTCGCGGTGCCTCTGCCAGTGAAAATATATAGAAGTTGAGATAATGATTCAAGAGACCCTGATTCTCAATCCAGAATAGATGTCTTGACACCGTGCGGTCCAAGGAAAAAGAAGCCAAAATCTGAGAGAGGAGGAGAGAGAGAAACTCCAGATATATGGATTCAGACATTTGACACTCATTGTGGAAAGAATCTATTTTCTATTATTGCTAAGAGTTGATATTGATTTGGTAGCACATAATCAGTCAATCAGTTACTTGCCTGACATTCTCCTTGTTGATATTCTTATAAAACTATCTCACATTTGGCTGTAGGAAAAAGCCCTTCTGGATTGTAGTCAGTACTGATAGTTCTCAGGTCTATGTCATGTGACCACATCACTTAGTGATGGCAATCCAGGTTGTCTTTAACTTAAGATATTTGGATTTTTAAGTGGGAAGTAGAGGGAATCTTAGGTAAGGAGCACATGGATGCTGTAAGGGAGTGGGGGAAGTCCAGTGTATGCCATGTGTGAGTTGGGATGCTGCACTATACCGTAGTATCAACTTGGGGAAGGCATGGAAAGTGTGTATGTGTGTGTGTATGGTGTATGTATATGAGCATAGGAGGTCTATGGAAAGGTGCGTGTGTGTGTGCAAGCTAAGAAGCTGGTGGTGGTGGGGGAGTTACAGGATATGTGTATGCAGGTGGGAGCACAAGGAAGCCAGCAAAAGGTATGAGGGGTGTAAGCACAGGAAAGCTCAGGTAAAGAGCATGTTGGGGTGTAGGCTGTGAGCAAACACATGCTGGAGAAGGAGGGCACTGGTAGATGTGTGTCTATGTACAAGTGCAGGGAATCAGGGAAGAACAGCACTACTGGGTGTGTGCAGGTCAGAGGTGGTATTCAGCAGGTTCTGACCAGTTCTGGAGAACCGGTAGTGGAAATTTTGAGTAGTTTGGAGAACCGGCAAATACCACCTCTGACTGGTCCTGCTTCCATCTATTCTCTGCTTCTTGAGTCCCAGCAGACTAGCTGGGTCTTCTTTCATTGCCCTGCATAGGAGAACAGAGCTGGAAAGCAGGTTGGTGGGGTAGGTAGGGAATGGGATTTTGCAGTAACCTTCCCCCAGGTGTGGGGAAGGAATAGAGATTTCACAGTATCCTTCCCCTGGAGTGGGGTAGGAATGGAAATTTTACAGTATCCTTCCCCTGCCATGCCCACCAAGCCAAGCCACACCCACCAAGCCATGCCCACAGAACCAGTAGTAAAAATTTTTTGAATCCCACCACTGGTGCAGGTATGTGGATGCAAGAAGGCCCAGGAAATGAGGGCACTGGTGAGTGAGTGAAGGGGGACGAAGGGCGCAGTGCATGTGAGCAGTGAAAGGCTGGTTGGAGACTTACTCATTATACCCCCAGTTTGGAAGAAGTTAGCAGAGAATGTTGGTAGTGGGTGAGCTGATTGCCATCAGGCAAATTTTTTTCACATAACCACAGGGACGCTGCAACTGCCAGGACTTCGAAGACTGGTCCTAAATCCCTTCATTCAGTGCCTTTGTAACTTTGAATCATCACTGAATTAATAGTTGTAACTCTAGGACTACTTATACTGTAGTTTGAAATGTTTTGTTCTACATTTTATATATATGAGCCAATCAAAATAATAGACTGGATAACTTGAAAATTGATGGCTAACAGGTGAGCAGGCAAGTTATATTTTGTCAAAAATAAAGAAAATAAATCTATCTTTCGTTCAATTTGTTTCTTTTTACTTACATGAGCTAGCAGTGAAAATGGCATCTGAACTAACAGCCTGTATCTACTTGCAGGCAAATGGGAATATTTTTTTTTTGCTATATTCAATGAGGATAGAAAAATAAACAGAAATGCACATATTGATATCCTTATCTTTGATTACTTTAGCAGCTGATTTTTTTGTAACATGCAAAATCCCTTTCTTATTCAAAGGAGAATTTCTAATAGAGAAGTCTACAAGGTTAGTATATTGAATGACTACAAGAAATGGCTTTGATTTTGAAAACATATTTTTTTGCAGATAACTTTGTAATTAGTTCCCAAGTTTAGTACTATAGCAGCTACTTGTCATTACAGTTGTAAAAACTATTTTAAGCACTAGTTTTAATTAAGTGTATATTAAATATATTCATCTTAATTCTCACTTTAAAACATGGTTAAGTTGTGAGTATGGTATTGATTTTATTGGAGATACTCTTTACTTCCAGACAGTAAGGCTGGGAATTTTGCATTTTATACACTTTTTTATTTTGAATGTCTTGACTGCCTTGAAAAATAATTGTCATCTTTTCTGTGAGGTAGCTATTGAGAGTTGCCATCCTTTGACTTATGATTAAATAGAAGTCTTTCAAAATTTGCATTCCAGTGCCTGGATATATCAGTTTGGTTTAATTTTATAATTTAGCTTAAAATTGTACTGTCGTTGCTTGTTTAACCTTCCTTTAGTTTCATATTTATCTTCATAGAATTGAAGTAGAGACTATCAGAATTAATTTTCTGAGTTCTAAGCCACTATTTTCTCAAATTTACTTCTAAAGTTTTATAATTGGCTTGATACTTCTGACTGCTCAGTGATATGAACAGAAATTATGCACTGTAATTACGCCTTTGCTAATGTTTCTGTTTTTTCCCTGATGACAGAATGCCTCATAAAGTCTCATAAACTTACAAATTGGAGACATAAGATGTTTAAATACTGTAATCTCAAGAAATACATTCAATTGCTGTTTTCTCTCTCATATTCTCACTTTTAAATTGCTTACAAATTATAGTAATTTATGATCCTGTATTGTTTAAGTTATCTTCATGTTGATAAGTTAACTATTGGGTAAATTAGAAGCATAAGCAATTTAAGTTTTATCTTAAGTACCTATACCTATAAAATGCATTTTTAGATTATTAGTTGCTTCCTTCTGTCATTAAATGGTTTATTTAACAATTTCCTGATTGTTGCAATTTACAATGGAATAACAATTCTAACAACTAATTGCAATCCATGATTATAGTTAGGGCTAATGTAGTCAATTCAGATGTCATTATATAGGCTCATATTTTACATAGTATTACATTAATGAAGCAGTTACTGTTTTTTCTAGTAAGACTGCATATCAGATATATATAAAAAAATCAATAAAAATATGTTCGCTTTGTTCTACTGAGTTGAAAACTGTAAAGTTTTCCACCCAGATTAGTGATACAAAAGAATGTGTGAATCCCTGTCACTCCACTTGTGCATTGTAATAACAAACTGTTGTAGAGCGGCGGAGATACGAGGCAGACACAGAGCGATCGTTCAGAAGCTTTATTCAATGAATAAAGGGTTGTCGCGGCTGCCGAAGCTAACAAGGCAGATCAGCTGGCGGCAACAGCTGATGCCGTTTGACAGCTCCTTTTATAGCTGGCTGTCAAACGGCATCAGCCAATGGGAGCGATCGGCGCTCCCGCCAGAACTGCGGACCTGAGTGGGGACTGCAGTCAGTTCTGTGAATACAACACTCCTTTCCCCTGGCCAGGAGCATGCGTAGTCTTGTAAATAGGCCGGCCGCCTGCGTTGGCGGCTGGACCGTCTTAGCCCTGGAGAATCTCTGGCTGGGGTAGAGTCCTTTGCCCCCGGGATCGTCCTGGAAGCTGCAGGGGTGCGAGTCTGATCAGCAGGAGCCGGCGGTGGTGGTCCAGGTAGGTTTCTTCATTCGGTTCGCTTCGGGCGCATTGTTCGGCTGGATCGGTAGACCGGGTCGTTTGGTCGGGAGTCCCTAGCGTTCCTTTGGTAGACCGGGTCATCTGGCAGGGAACCTTCAGCATCGGCTGGGTAGACCGGACCCTCAGTGTTTGCTGGGTAGACCGGACCCTTGGCGTTCCCTCGGTAGACCGGTCCCTTGGAGTTTGACAGGTAGACCGGGTCGCCTGGCTGGGAACCGTTGTTGTTTGCTGGGTAGATCGGGTCGCTCGGCTGGGTGCGGGAGTCATCAGTAGTCCCTCTCCAACGCCTCCTCAGCTGGTCCACGTGTCTGCGCCACATACGACCGTCGTCTAGGAGGACCCTGTAGGATCTTGGCCCTGTAACTGATATAACCTGTCCTGGTACCCATAACGGGTCCCCTGCATAATTCCTGGCATAGACCAGGTCATGCAGGGCAAATTCCCTGGCAAGACTATCGGAACCCAAGGGGGTGCCAGGGGTGTAATGGGGGTGCAAGCTATCCAAGGTGGTCCTAAGACGCCTGCCCATTAGCAATTCTGCAGGTGACTTGTTCGTTGTGGTGCAGGGGGTTGTATGCTGGGTCAGAAGGTATCTGGATAGTTTGGAGTGCCAGTCTATCTGGCCAAACCTTGCTAATGCTTCTTTTACTGACCTAACTGCCCTCTCAGCCATCCCGTTGCTAGCAGGGTGAAAAGGGGCTGTGAGGATGTGCCTGATACCCAGGTTGGCTGCGAATACTTCGAACTCACAAGAGGTGAACTGGGGGCCATTGTCGGACACCAATGTGTCAGGGAGGCCATGGGTGACAAATACTCGAGTCAGGGCCATAGTGATGGCCAGAGTGGTTGTGGAAGGAAGTAGAGCCAGGTCAATCCATTTAGAAAAAGAGTCCACTAAGACTAGGAAAGTTCGCCCATGCACTGGGCCAGCCAAGTCGATGTGCAGGCGAGACCAAGGGCCCCCAGCATCCTCCCACCTGGTAGGAGTGGCTGCTGGTGGGGCTGGTCTGGTAGCCTGGCATGGCTGGCACGAGCTTACCCAGCTGGAGATCTGGGCATCCATACCTGGCCACCACACGTAGCTGCGGGCCAGGGCCTTCATCCTCACGATGCCCAGGTGGCCTTCGTGAAGGACCTTTAAAATTGGTTCTTGCAGTGTGGCAGGGATGACCACCCTTGTCCCCCACAACAAACAACCCTGTAGGGATGACAACTCTTGTCTGCGAATCTTGAATGGCAGAAATTCGGGCATGTATTAAATTTCAGGCCACCCCCTTCCCACCCAGTCCAGGACTTGGGCAATTACCCTGTCTCTTTTGGAGTGCGTGGCAATGTCTTCAGCTGTAATAGGCAAATTGAGTTCGTTGACCTCAAAAATGGCGTGTATGGGTGCGGGGTCTTCGACTGGTACTGGCAGGGGGCAGCGACTAAGGGCATCTGCATGGCACATGTTCTTCCCTGGGCGATGCACTAGTTTGTATGAATAGGCGGCCAGGAACAGAGTGCACCTGGTCATCCTTGGTGGTAGGACCTGTGAGGTTTGCTTGTCCCCTGATAAAAGGCCTAGAAGTGGTTTATGGTCTGTTATAAGTTCAAAGTAGTGACCATAAAGGAATTCGTGAAACTTTTTAACAGCAGCCACTGCAGCCAAAGCCTCTTTATCAATTTGGCTGTAGTTTCTTTCTGCAGCAGAGAAGGTTCCTGAGAAGAAGGCAATTGGTGCCTCAGAGCCATTTGGGAGCCTATGGCTCAGAACTGCCCCTACACCAAAGCGGGAAGCGTCTGCTGCCAGGACTAGGGGCAGCTGCTGATTAAATTGGATTAAAACTGCATCAGATGTGAGCAAGGACTTGACGGATTTGAAAGCATGGGCTTCCCTAGGTCCCCAATGCCAGGGGGATTGTTTATCTAAAAGTCTGTGCAGAGGTTCTGCGATAGATGCTTTATGAGGAAGGAATGCAGCATAAAAATTTAGAAGCCCTAAGAAGGCTTGGAGTTCAGTCTTGTTGGGCGGTGTGGGTGCCTCGTGGATAGCCCTGACTTTGGATTCAATTGGGTGAATACCAGAGGCATCAATTCTGTAACCTAGAAAGTCCACTTGCTTAGTGGCGATGGTGCACTTCTCCCTTTTTAGTTTGAGGCCATGCTGCCTAAACCTGTCAAGGACTGCTCTGACCCTTTGTATTAGCTGTGTCTTATCCATAGCTGAAACCAAAATGTCGTCAAAATATGGGACTACGCCTGGGAGTCCTTGGAGAAGCCTCTCCATGAGGGACTGAAAAATCCCAGGGGCTACACTAACACCAAATTGGAGGCGTTTGCACTAGAATGCACCCCTATGGGTGACTATGGTTTGTAATTCTGCAGTCTGGTTGTCAACAGGAAACTGTTGGTAGGCCTGGAACATATCTAATTTTGCAAAGATAGTACCAGGCTCGAAGGTGTGTAACAGGTGTTGGATGACAGGGACAGGGTATGCGCTGACTTGCAGGAAACGATTGAGGGAAGTCTTGTAATCAGCGCAGATTCTCACGCTGCCATCTTTTTAAGTGGGGTGACTATGGGGGTCTCCCATCTTGCAAAATCTACTGGTTCTAATACCCCTTGCTTTAGCAATTTATCTAATTCTATGTCTAACTTGGGGCAAATAGCAAAGGGTACTCTGCGTGGTTTAAGGCGAATGGGAGTAGCCTGTGGGTCCACATTGAATGAAATAGGGGTACCAGAGTAACACCCTAAATCCTTGCTAAACACATCAGAGTAGTCTCTGAATAGGGTGTCTACTTCAGAGGTTGAAACAGCATGGATACCAGTTATGCTAAGGCCAAGAGCAGGGAACCAATCTAGTCCCAGCAAACTAGGGAGGGCACCATCTACTACCACTAAAGGCAAATGGCCTTTGAAGTTTTGGAATTGAATTAAAAACTTGCCTTTCCTGAGGACAGGGATGTTCTTGCCTTGGTAATCACGCAGAGTCAGGTGGCAGTTCAGGAGCTGCTTCTTGGACATTTTGGGATGCATCTTCTTCAGGGTTTCCCAGGAGATGATTGAGAGTGCAGATCCCGTGTCCACCTCCATCCTGCAAGGCTTACCTTCTAAAAAAACAAAGATACTTATTTTGTTAGTCTTTTGAAGTGTGATCTGAGTGGTAGCAGGTATAGCAATCCTCAACTTGCCTTTGAAAATTAGCAGTAGGTTGAGGCCTCTGAGGAAAAGTTCTCCCTGCTTGGCAGACTCTAGCTAGGTGGCCTTTCCTTTGACAGTTCAGGCAGATTGCATTCCTGAACCTGCAGGATGCCCTAAGATGGGTACCTCCACAGCTCAGGCAGATAGGTGGCTGCCTGGGGGTGAGGTTGGTTTTCTGCCTAGGTCCTTCTAGGGGGGGCTTTTGCTGTCTAAGGCGGTTTATGTCCATTGTGTCTTCAGGATTTTCCTGTAGGGAAACTTCCTCAGAGTGGATGGTTGAGCTTCCTTGCCTGATAGGAGTCCCTTGAATTTCAGCTGCTGATTGAGCAGATAGCTCAGCAGCTTGGGCTTCCTCTATAGCTATGGCTAGGGTCAAGTCTTTTTTAGCTAGCAAACGTCTTTGAAGTCTCAGGTCCCTGACCCCACAGACAATCTGATCTAGGAGCATGTCTTCTAGCAATTTGGGAAGGCTTAGGGGAGTAGTGGTTGGAGAGGATCTCCTGGAGCTCCTCCCAGGCAATAGTTCTAACAGAACGAGGGGCGACCAGTGCTGTAGCGGTGTCAAAAACCGCAGCCCCGCAAAAACTAAGGAAGTATGATTTCTTTTGGTGGTCTGTGGCGTCCGTGAGGTCTGTGGCATCTAGGAAACAGATGAAACGATTCTTGTACGACTCCCACGTCTCAGCAGTCGGTTTGAAGGGTGGGAATGCCGGGCTGGAACTCATCGTGAGGCGGCAGCGTCTGTCCCCTCAGCTGGTGAAGGCTTTGAAACTCGCACTCTTAGAAGAGCGATTTGCAGCTGCGCCTGTCAGGCAGCGTCTGTCTCCTCAGCTGTGGAGGCTTTTAAACTTCGCGCTCGCGGAGAGCGTCAGCGGCTGTCAGCTATTGGTGGCTCCGCTCTTTTTAGTGACCAGCTCAGCGTGTAGAATGTCTGGTTGCCTCTTATAGTATCCCACCCTCGTCGCCAGTGTTGTAGAGAGGCAGACACAGAGCGATAGTTCAGAAGCTTTATTCAACGAATAAAGGGTTGTCGCAGCTGCCGAAGCTAACAAGGCAGATCAGCTGGCGGCAACAGCTGATGCCGTTTGACAGCTCCTTTTATAGCCAGCTGTCAAACGGCATCAGCCAATGGGAGCGATCGGCGCTCCTGCCAGAACTGCGGACCTGAGTGGGGACTGCAGTCAGTTCTGTGAATACAACACAAACTACTGTGAACAATTCAAAAAGATACTTAATGTAATATTTCTGTTTTGTATTTTCACACGCTGAGGTAGAGAGACAAATATCATATGCATACATTTCCTTTTGTCTACCTATTAAAGTTTCTAATATCTCTTGAATTAACATTCAGGAAGTACACTTGGAAATATATGTATTTTTATTCTGTAATTCTATTTCTGATGTCATACTGTGCAAAATCATTCTTAAACATAGTTGTACCCTAAATTTAAATGCTGAATCAACAGTTTGAATAACTTGTGGCATGCAATGTTTTAAAGAACATTCTACAACAAAACAATACATTGGTATACTCCCAATGTTCACTTATACTTTTATCCTCCTCTTTGTTGATATTAGGGCATCAATATTAATTAGCAATATCAACAACTAAAATAATGTCTAGATTTTGCTGGCTAAGTTAATCAATTAGAAATGTCATTATTTAATTAATAAAGTTTGCCACATACCACAAGTTCCTATCTGCTTTGAGAAAAAATATACTTGCCTAGAGCTTTTTATTAATTGATCCCAAGATACTGTTGGTTTGAACATTGGAAAGTAATGCATTTTTCATTAGTAGTGTCTGTGCAGACAATGAATTTGCAGAAGTTAGGCTGATTTAACTGGGTTGCAAACATTTGAATGAACCTGAGATAGCAGTACAGAATTATACAATTTTGTTTCTCTTTGCTGCCACTTGGTGATTTAATTTATTTTTTAAAAAAATTTAATTAAAAATAATTTTTGCATCTCAAATATGTAACACAAGTTAGGTAATATTTTCATTGTTGCTTAGGATAACAGTGCATGTGTGTCCATAGATATTGTGTTATGCTACATTAAGTTAATTATATTAACACATATTTTTGCTGATATTGTTTATGTAGTACATTATTTGGAATTTCTTTCTTAGCATTTGCAAAATATTTTTATATACCTCCATTTGGTATATTATCCTTTGAGTATCATGACTCCATATCACAGAATTATTTGTCAAATTTTCACATAAACATTTCTAAAAAAGATAATTAATTGCATGCATTGTATCGTTCACTACAGAATATATTATTTTCTTTAGTAATTATCAGATGCTTGTATTGCATACACTTTTAAATGATTTATTCTTTATTTTAAAAGATTTGTATGGGTGTCCATCTTAACACAACTAAGGGAGGCTGACAATCTAAATATAAAAACCAGTAAGGAAAGGACAGGAGATCACCCACATATACAGTATTTTGGCTGACAGCTCATTGGAAAGACACTGTAGGACAGGTTTTCTGCAGATTTGAATGCCAGGAGATTAAAGGATTAGTTATTTTGCTTGCAACATCGGTGGAGATTTTTAAAAGGTACTAGCTTCTCATGAGAACCAGAGTTATTTTGACTATCTTAGTCATTAATAAAGATAAGTGACTTTATGATTTTAGAAAGTGGATATTAAAGGGAATGGAACATTCTAAATATAAAGGAAAAACTACAAACCAACTTTAAGTGTCAGTTAACTGAGACTTAGAAAATGATACAGACATTGAAAATATTAAGAGATCATTGTAGAGCCAGAAATCAGTAGCAATAGTGTCAGTAATGATGTCTGATTTTATAGATAGATTATATCAGATGTGAACAGGGGTGGGATTCACATTTCTTAACAACTGGTTCTGTGTGGGTGTGGCCTAATTTTTGGGTGTGGCTTGGTGGTCATGTGACTGGCTGGGCATGGCTTGTATGTAAATATAAATATTTATGTAAATATTGAATTTTTTATAAAAAAGAGCAACTTTTACCCAAAATCAGGCAAAGCAGGCAGGCAGATTGAGTTGCTCACAGAATCACAGATTCATTCAGAGATCTACCTTTCTGCAATCGGCTACCTGGGTCTGTCACATAAAGATTGTCAAAGGATCACTTTTATATAGAAGGCTAAAAAATGAAAATCTAGAAATCGCAAAGCTAGTGAGAGATCCCAGAAGAATTTCTCCTATACGCTGCTTCGAGAATCCAGGAATGGGCTAAGCTCCTCATTCTGATGTCATAGAGCTGAGTCTATGGCTGGCCTACCCATCTTTTGGGTCAGCTTCTTGTCTGAGAGCATAATCTCTGGAAGAAGTGCTTTTAACCAGCTAAAGGAAAAGTTTGACCTCAAAGAGACAGCAATAAATTTAAAATCCAGCTCCGGGGATCCAGGAAAGCTCTGTCTCCAGGAGAGCAGAGATCCGCTCTCCTGCAGCGCCAAGACTTCAGCCTTCCTGTGCAAGGACTGCAGACCCAGAGAACATTCGGAGGAACCTCCCACGCAGCCCCACTGATCGCAACCTCGTTGCCGCCGGCCAAGCTGCTTTACAGCTGACTCCGGAACTTCGTTCCTGCCGCTTCTCAGCTGTTCTGGCTTAATTCAATTGCTCAGGGCCTGGTAAGAGCCTAAGGAGTGAAGATGGTGGCTGGGCCATCCCAAGGCCATCCCACATGGTGGATGGCCATTTTAGAATTGCCAGGTGGCCATTTTGTTTTGGGGGAAAGTGCCTTCTCAAGGCCTCACAGTCTCCTGAGTCGCCTGGCCTAGGCAATGGGCAGCACCTACATGGGGGAAGCTCACAGCACCCTTGGTGTCTGCTCTGTTAGCCAGATGGAGAGGGAAGCCCCCCAACCTGGCCCCAAAGGACTGGAAGACTTCCAAGCTCCTTTGAGGAAAAAGAAAAGACAAAGAGGCCTTTCTGCTAACAGAGAGGCAGCTACAGTGAGGTACTTAAGGAACAATTTGCAAAAGGCTCAGATGCAGGCCTAGATTCAACATGCTTCTCACTCTGGGGAAGTGCACGTTAGCCCTGAAGTTTCTTCCAAGAGAGGTGAATCTGCTCACAGTCACCTGTTAGCTTGGTCTCCAGAGAGAGTGGAGGAAGAACAGTTTCCCCAGGACCTAAGAAGATCAGGGCCTTCCTCTAGACAGCCTACCTAGGGGCCTGGCCCTTCCTTCCTTGGTGGTCAGGGGGCTCAAGGGGGGGGGGCATAGGCCTAGGCCTGAAGCAACCTACACCCCTACAGCTGTGGTCCTATATCCTGAGGAGAATAGGCCTGAGGACCTTAGGGAAAAGGTCTCTGTAACCATAAGGCAGGGCCTAGCAGAAGGATTTAAACAATTCCTTCACCCACAAGGGGAAGGCATGTCCTTGATACATCAGGGTTTTCCCCAAGGGGTCTCCCACTCTCAGAAGGGTGTTCCCAGACAGCAGTTCGGTTTCCAGCCCTCCCATTCAGAATGTGGGGAGGAAAAAGAGGAAGACTATTCCAAGGCCTCTGACTATAGTCGCTCTACTCATTCTGAGGAAGAAGAAGGAGAACTCATAGACCCCAATATGTCTGAGGAAGAGGACTTTAGAGTTGATCAGCCCCCCTCAGCAGGGGTTTTCAGGTCTTCCTTATTCAAGCCTCTGTTACACAAGGCTTTGGTTACTGCATAGCTGAGCCCTGAGGAGGTGGCCCCAGGACCACAGGCTACCACATTTGCCACACTGATTCATTGTTCTCCAAGCCAGTGGTGCATATGGAGGTCCTCCCCTCCCCACTGATTTTCCTTGAACTAGTGAAGGAAAGTGCACCTCTCCAGGGGCGGAGCCTTGCCCGTCTGCTCATGATAGACGATTCTATAACATGGGCCCGTCCCTGGCCAATGCCCGGCTGGTACCTTTGGTGGATGCTCCGGTGGTGGCATCGTTTCTTCCTCAGGCACCCACACCGAACCAGAGGATGTGCTCAAGGCAGATGACAAATCGTCTGAGCAAACCCTCAAGCGCACTCACCAGGTAGCAGCCTGGGTGATTAGAGCATCAATGGCAGCCTCGTTTTTTATGAGATCTTCACTGTGCTGCCTTCACCAACTTCAGGAGAGGCTCCCGGCCACCAAATTCTAAGCACACCAAGATCTCAATAAGATATTTGTGGCGGCAGAGTTTATGACAGACACCACCCTGAGCTCAGCCAAGTTCGCTTCCAGGGCCATGGCTTCTTCAGTGGTGGCCAGGCGGCTACTTTGGCTACGCAACTGGAAATCTGACTCCCGCCATAAATGGAAGTTGGCATCGGCTCCATGCACGGGCGATAAGCTATTTGGCAACGTCCTTGAACCATACTTGACAGAGACCAAGGACAAGAGGAAGGTCCTATCTTCAGCGGGTATCGTTCTGGGCCATACTTTCGCCCCTCATCTTTCAGACCTGAAACCTGCACTCGGTTCTCTAGAGGTCAGAGGTCCTTGTCTGCTCGCCAAAGAATAGTGTCCTGAAGCTTCCGTCAGGCATCAACAGGCCCCTGGTAAATGGCCCTTTCGAGGGGGAGGAGGTCGTTCATTCAGATGCTCGAAATGGGTGCCCCATCTCCCCCCCTTCGGAGGCCATTTGACTTTCTTTGCCTCCAGATGGGAGGAGTCTATATCGGACACCTGGGTTCTTGAGACGGTCAGGTCTCCAACTGGAGTTTCTCTCCCCACCTCCATGATGGTTTGTTCGCTGCCCCACCTCCAGGGACTAAACGGGCCCTTACAGAATCGGCAATCCAAAATCTTGTCTACATAATAGCCATTCAACAGGTTCCTGAGAATCAATGAGGGCAAGGCTTCTATTCTTTCCTTTTCATGATCCCAAAGGCCTCTGGGGGGTGGTGAGACATCTTGGACCTTAAATTTATCCCATATAGGGGATTTACGATGCAGACCATGCATTCTACCCTTGGAGTGTTCAGGAGGGTGACCTCCTCTCCTCCATAGACCTCACGGAGGCTTATCTCAGCATTCCTATCTGGCCTCATAATTGCCAGTTTCTCCATTTTTGTTATCAAAATGACCATTTCCATTTCCAGCTTTACCCTTCGGTCTCTCATCGGCCCCAAGAGTCTTCATGAAAATCTTGGCAGCTTTGGCAGTTTTGTTTCTCATCATAGCAGTGAGGGTCCAGTGCTACCTGGACGACACACTCATCTAATCGCAGTCGACCCACTCGGCCCATTGCGACCTTCACATCACATTGCAGAGCCTAAGAGACCACGGGTTCTTGATCAACCTAAGGAAAAGTCACCTTTCCCCGACGATCAGGTCCAGGGCCTTGAGGCAGAGTGCCTGGGGAGGTGGATGGAGCGACATCTTTCAATCAAGGCGGACCATATATCGGGAGTCTACAATGTCCAGGCCAACTGGTTGAGTCGGTCCACAGTAGACCAGGCAGAGTGGAGTCTACACTCCTCTCTGTTTTAGGACTTGTTATGCCGATTTGATCCTCCAACCGTAGACCTCTTTGCCACCCCCCCAGAATGCCCAGTTGGGCAGGTTCTTCACAGATTTCCGACCCAGAGAGCGGAGGGACCAATGCACTTTGGAATGCCTGGCCTCCGGTCTCCTCTACACCTTTCCTCCTCTTCCCATTATTCCAGCTGTAATTTGGAAGTTGTTGGAGGAAAAGGCAGAGTTAATTCTCCTGGTGCCCCAGTGGGCCAGGAGACCCTGGTTCGCAGATCTGGTGAACCTGTCTGGCCCAGCCGTGGAAGATCCCAGCATCCAAGATCTCCCTGCATCAGGGGGCATTACTTCACCCAAACCCCCAGTGTTTCAGCTTAACCGTTTGGCGCTTGAGGGCTTCCAACTTTCCTGAAAGGGTAATTGACACCATTCAAGCTTCTCGAAAGCCATCTACCATGTGCATCTATGATGCATCTTGGAGGGCATTCTGCTCCTGGTGCATGCCTTTGGCCAGAGACCCCTCTTCTACTTCTGTGGCAGAGGTTCTAATGCTCCTACAAGAGAGCTTAGACAAGGGACTTGCCTCTAACATGTTTCGCCACCAGGTTAGCGGCTCTCTCCCCTGTTCTATCCTGGGAGGGATATGCTTCTTGGTCCCATCACCCTTCAGTGCACAGGTTCCTAACGGGGCATCTACCCTGCAACTCCCTGTTGTACATAGGTTTCCCACTTGGGATTTACCTAAAGTGTTACAAGCTCTAACGAGGCCCTCTTTTGAGCCCCTCAGATCTGTATCTCTACAAATGTTGTCCATCAGGGTACAATTTTTAGTGGCCTTTACCTCAGCCAGGAGAGTGTCTGAATTAGCGGCACTCTCGGTACGACAGGACCTGTGTCTTTTCCATCAGAACAGGGTAGTTCTTAGGTTAGACCCCATGTTTGTCCCTAAGATAAACATGTGGTTTCACCAGGCTCAAGATGTTGTGTTGCCAGACTTTTGCCCCAGAACACAACACGAATTGGAACACAGGTGGCATACGTTGGATGTGAGGCAGGCCCTTCGAATTTACATCAAACGGCCTTTTGAAAATCTGGAGCCATGTTTGTATCATTTCATCCCTCTACCCTGGGGAACAAGGTGGCTGCATCGATAATTGGTAGGTTGATTAGAGCTTGTATATCCAAGGAATACCAAACTTTATCCATGCCAGTTCCCAGACATGTCATGGCCCACTCCACTAGGAGTGTGGCTACTTCGGGCCCCTGGTCTACTCAGGCATTTCTGGAGAAGCTCTGCAGAGCAGCAACCTGGGCTTCACCTTCTCCATTTATACAGCATTATCACCTAGATTCATTTGCTTCAGCTCAGGCATCGTTTGGTCGGAGGATGCTTCAACAGGTGGTTCCTCAGTAGGAGTGACTGGACCAGACGTTGGCCCTCCCGTGGACATGCAGGCTTTGATATGTCCCATTCCTGGACTCTCGAAGCAGCATATAGGAGAATGGGCGTTGATATAATTACCTGAGAATGCCCTTTCTATCTACGCTGCAAGAGAGTCCAGCCCCACCCTATACATCTGGTTATGATGGTTGGGGAGGGGTGAAATTAATTTCTTCTTTATCTTCCATTACGTCTGTCAAGTATCCTTACCTAAAAGATGGGCAGGCCAGCCAGGGGCTGGCTTTTTATAGTGGCAGACTCAGCTCTATGATGTCAGAAGGAGGAGTTTAACCCATTACTGGACTCTCTTGCAGCATAGATAGAAAGGGCATTCTCAGGTAATTATAACAATATAGTTCAAAGCATAGCCATATGAATAGGCTGATGAATAGCCATGGGAGAGGGAAAGCCAATTACTTATGTAAATAGGAAAAAACAATGAAATAAATTATATTTTAATATCAATAATGTATGATGTCAATAATAGGAATGAGAGAGAGAGTGTTTGGTCATATAGATATATATAATATGAAGGATTATATTACAGGTATGTCAGGTTTAGCTATGGTGCTGAGCTTGTTTTATATGTTTTTTGTTCTTGTAGATTCATATTCCCTCTTGGAAGTAGGAACAGCTCTTCTAACACAGCCACCGCTTCTGCATTGGAGGCGCCAGCTCCGGAGTGGTGCTACAGTCAATGAGTGAATCTGCAGGGCCGGCCAGCGCCTCAAGCGCCCTCCTGCCGCCTCTTAGCGCCACTCTGCCGGCCCCCTTGGGGACACTAAGAGGCAGCAGGGGAGCGTTTGAGGAGCTGGCCCTGCAGGCTCACCCCATTGACTGTTGTACTGCACCAGAACTAGCGCCTCGAATGCAGCAGCACGTTGGAAAAAGCACGTTCCCAAAGTGCCGCCGCTGTCACATTCTGTCTGTCTGTCCATCCATCCGTCCATCCATCCGTCCAAAAAGGTCTGTCTGTTTGCCTTCCTGCCTACCTACCTACCTGCCTATCTACCAATATAGATCTATCTATCTATCTATCTATCTATCTATCTATCTATCTATCTATCTATCTATCCATCCATCCATCCATCCATCCATCCATCCATCCATCTATCTACCTATCCATCCATCCAAAAGGTCTATCTGTCTTCCTGCCTGCCTGCCTACTACTTATCTATCTATCTATCTATCTATCTATCTATCTATCTATCTATCTATCTATCTATCTATCAATATATCTACCCTGTTTCTCCAACAATACGGCCTCCCCCAATAGGAAGTCCCCGCATGTTTTATAGGCATGAAATGAAATTAAGCCCCTCCCCCCAAATTAAGGCTATATTAAAACATGCGAAATGGGGGGAATGGTGGGGAGGCTTGCCGTTAGGAAGTACTTTTGTTGCACACCCAGATATGGTGCTGCCTGCGTTGACCCCAATACGAAGTGCCCCACCAATGCTGAGGTCAACATCCAAGCCATCGCCGCCCGCCCGCCCAAAGATGCAAGGGGGGGGGAGAAATTAAGTCACCCCCGAAAAGACGGCCTAGCCATTTTTTCGGGGCTCAAAAAAAAAAAAAAAAAGACCCAGCCTTATTATATGAGAAACACGGTATCTATTGCCTGCCTGCCTGCCTCTCTCTCTGTCTCTCCCTCCCTCCCTCCCTCCCTGCAGGTTCGAAGCACCGGCCCCACAGGCACATCGGGAAAGTAGAGCAAAGCCAGTCTGGAAAGGAGGGAGGGAGGGAGGGAGGGAGGGAGGGAGGGAGAGAGAGAGAGAGAGAGAGAGAGAGAGAGAGAGAGAGAGAGAGAGAGAGAGAGACCTGATGCATCAGATTGAATGAGGCCTAGTTTAGACTGAGGCCCTTTTCCACATTGAAACATCTTTGCCAGCACCTTGAAACCTCTTTGGCTTCTGTTAAAGGTTTTGTGGACAAAACATGGCCAAGACTATCAGGAAGCTCTCACATTTTGTTGAGGCCTTAAACAGGATCCATTGGACCAGATCTCCACCCTAAAAATTACTTTTCCCCAATGTATTACAGTGCCAATTCTGAAGAAGGCAAACCAAAATGTACTGGTAAATTACAAGGAGAACACACACACACACACACACACACCCTTCTAACCCTGCTGGAGCAGGTGATTGGACTAGAATAGATATCTCATTATCTTTCTCCCTCCCTCCCTCCCTCCTTTATTTCCTTTCTTTCTGTCCCTTCCATCTCCCCTTCTTTGTCTCCCTTTTTCTTTCTTTCCCTTTCTATTTCTTTTCTTCCTCTCTTTCTCTCTCCTTTCTCTCTTTCCCTCTCTCAGGCTCACCCCTTTAGATCAGGGGTCGCCAAACTTTTGGACCTCAGGGACCACCAAACTCATAATTTTAAATTCCGTAGACCATTAATATAAATTTTGACTGACGGTGGCTTTCTGGCATTGGTGGGAGAGAGAGAGAGAGATCTGATCCAACCTCTCTCTCTCCCTCTCTCACACACACAGGCAGGGTTGGGATTTAGACCCCTGATCTAAAGCTGTCAAAACTCCAAAAACAGGTCAAATAGCTCTGGGGAGGCCAGTCATAAATTAGAACACTTGCTAAACAACTGGCCATTAAGTGAGGACCCCTTGTATTTGGTTTGCCAGTCACCTGGTTTGCCCACCCAGTCACATGACCAGCAAGCCACACCCACAGTCACATGACCAAGCCACACCCTCAAATTAGGCCACACCCACAGAAATTTGAATCCCACCCCTGGGTGGGGGGCACCGAGGATGAGTTTGTAACACCAAGGGGGCGGTGGACTTAAAAAGTTTGGGAACCACTGCACTAATCTGTATAAGTTTTGTTTATAAGTTTAAACATGTAACTCACTAATTAAGTTCTACGTGTTTGTCTTGGTAAATATTTGCAGAAGCGTCCAGTTTTAAATTAAATCTATTTGCTTGAACATGTATTCTTCAAATTGAGATCTGCTTAGTTACTGGCCTTGGAATCAAACTTTGATGTTGCTTTTTTAGAAATTTGCCTGTGGCATTATATGCAATTTGAAAATCTGTAATATTTGACCCAGTTCTTTCCAACAGTCTCAAATATATGACAATAAAAAGTTCAGTCTTAGTTACGATTTCTGATATAGTCTGGATTGTAGAAAGCTTCAACAAAATTATTATTTCATTTATATTCAGTGAATAATAGAACACAAAATATGTTTTTTCCCCTTAGAATGCTTCTGAGATCTTTTAAAGCATCATGAGAATGAAGAGTCTGCCATTCTCCAAAGACCTAGAGAACACCTCAGAAGCTTTGCAAAGTATTGTGAAAACAAGGCATCACTTTGGAGAGTAAACAGCTCGTGCAATTTGAATTGGCCTTGGGGAAAAAGGGTTGGCATATACTAGCAGTTGCCTCGCATACAGATACATTACAGTCAAGCTGTGCATGCCTCAGCAGCATCAGGAAGAGAATGACCAGGGTCAGCTGGGAAGACGGAGTGCAGAGCAGTGAGGGTAGCTTGGTTGGGCTGCGCTGCGCTACAAAGGACAGATATGAGCAATACATGTATTCTTAATTCCTATTGAGAGAACAAAGGAGTTTTTAAAACACAAAAAAAAGAATTACTGTTGCATTGACAGAATCATCTGCTATAATCCCACATTATACTTTCAAAGGGAGGTGGCGATTATTATACAATTGGTGGTGATGCTGGCTTAAATTGACTTGGAGTGGGCAGCTTTCCTTGTAATTGGATGACAGATAACTCTTGAAATAATTGGCTTTTGAACATTTGGAGGATTTAGTGATACTTTGCCATTTGGCACTCGGAAAGAGGAGTATGATCACATCACTGGTGAATGACTTGTAAATTCTACTCAGTATTTTAATTAGTGACTGTGTTTAGAAGATAAAACACTAAAGAATTACAATTTGTAAAAGCAGTTGAAATTAGAATATCATGGTCTTTTCATCTTTTCTCTCAGATAAATATTCCTGTTTCTGACATCAAAAATTTCAGCAAGAGAATTTTCCTTTCCACTCAGAATATATGCCACACAAAATTTCACACTGACTTTATGATTGCCTAGTATCAGCCAGTTAGAAATGTGAAGCTGCTTGTCAGGAAACACATTTGGCTGCTTTAATATTTTAGAGATCACCATATTTTCTAAATACTCAACTGCTTCCTGTCAGCAAGCTTAGTTTATATTTTTTTCCTTTTCTTTTCAAAATATTTTAAGTATGTTGCCATATTTTACTGTGCCATTTTACTCCTGTCAAAGGAAAAATATGTCTCTTTTCTGAAGGTTCTAGCTGTCATTTTATGAAGCTGGTAGAAACCTGCCTTTCTGGTTTTTACTGCTGCTGCATTATAAAGCATAACTTTATGACTCATTTTGAACAATTCTTTGTTTGCTGATGATTTTTCAAATCTTTCCCTAATCAGAATGTAAGCCTTTATCAGATTTAATTATGAAGCTAACTCTTTAAATTTTAGAAATATTCTCAGTCCAGATTGGTTATTCAATGTTTTTCTTCTCTCCCTTTGATGGAGTTTTCTACCTGAAGTGTGTGTAATGATCAGGATTGGACTCTGTTTGGAAGCAGGATGCCACATTATTCTTTAGTTTTGCTTTTAGGTCAGCTTTCAACAAAGCAGGGCACTCTCAAAAATCTATACAACCATGCTAATGGAGTCAGTGACCTTGTTTATATAATTCGTTTAATTCAGTCAAAGGGGGGATTAATGTGTCATGTGAACACTTGACTGCAGTGATAGAAAGATTAATAGAGCTTTCATTGGTCAATCATGTTCATACAAAGTTAGTGGAGCTTGAATCCTTTCTCTTCCTACTGCTCTCAAGATAAATCTTTGGATAGTGCCACAAAGTTGGGTTTCACTATACCCATAACACACAGCCAAAGGAAACAGAAAATGTTGGGAATAGGTATAGTGTTGGATCCCCATTGGGCCACTAGTGATTTGCATTTCCCCCCTCTGATTCTGAAAGTTATTAGAAGAAATGACAGTTCCCCATCCTTTTTGTAGGGGCTGGGAAGATACCTAAAACAAGCACTCCCTGCTTGACTCCATCATTCTTGATCATGCTGGTAGGGCAGTGTTAAGTCTGTTACTTGGATAAATGGATGACTGAGTCAGTTGTCTTGTTCAACCAGCCTTAATAAGATTTTTGCAGGAGGAAAAGATCACACCTACGCAAGTGCACACATACGCTAATTACATTACGTAATTACATTACATACGCTAATTACATTACGCTTGCTGACAATTCTAAGAAGTTATAGCCATCAGAGGTCTACCTTACTATGTTCAGACATGTACCCTACTCTTTTATGAGTAATTCAAACTATAACAGTCTTAACACAGGGTGGAAAAAGCTCTGATGCTAGTTGAATATGCTTTACATTACAAGTAATGTCAACTTGATAGTCATCATGACTCATTTCTGAAGTAGCTTAATTTCATGTAAGAATTTCACTGATTCCTGTAAATGCAGATCAAGTGAGAGGTTCTGAATACCAATAGAAACATTGTAAAGTATAGGATACCAATGTGGGTTGTATATGAAAAGTATCTCTGTAGCAGTTACTATATTTCTGTTCAATTAATATGACATGTATTCTTATTGATTTTCCTTTAACTTGTTAAGGAAATAGACAATATAAAACACAAGCTTTACTCATAAAGATAAGTAAAATAAAATATTGGCCTACTAAAATATTCAGAATTTTTTTCCCCTCCTCTTTGTATCTGAACTGCTTTATAAAGATATATTTTTTCTGTTATTTATATATGCAGAAGCTATAGCTTAGTGGAGTAATTCAGTATAACTGCACAGCTAAGAATTCAGTAGCATTAGTGTCAAATATTTCTTCCTGGAATATTTGAAAGCTATTGTCAGTCAAAAATCATACTAGGTGGCATGGGAAAATCAGGCATCTTTCTACAGTAATAATTAGTGAGCTTGTGATGATACTGCTTCTTCAGAAAGCATAACCTAGATTCAATACAGCCATAGTTAGACTACACAGTAATCATATAATTACTGAAAACTTGGGAACAGATGCGTGTTCATGACAAAGAAATGAAGCAATACAGGTAATCCTTGACTTAGGACCATAATTGAGCCTGGAATTACACTTACAGCTTGTGGTGGTCCACTTAAACACCAGTCCTCATTTTATGACCTTTTTTGTGGTGATCATTAAGCAAATTCATTTTCCCCATGGACATTTTTTTTGCCAGAAACTGAAAGTAAAAGGCAGAAACTGGCAAAAACTGCAGTCACATGACTGTGGGATACTAACTAAATGCAGCCAGTTGCCAAGTGCCCAAACTGTGATCACGTAATTGTAAGGGAGTGTGGCCATTGGAACTTAAAAACCGGGTTATAAGTAGCTCTGGGGAACTCCATTGTAATTTCTAATTATCACTATTCAACTGGTCATTAAATAAGGACGACCTGTAATGCTTTTTTTTTTGCCCAACTTATAGGCCTTGTCGTTTTTTGACTCTACTTGGGCATGGATTTACTAGGTTCAACTTTGTATCATGGAGGGACCAACAGAATAATCACAGTTATGGTGGGCAAGAAGGGAGCAGATACAAATGCAAACAGTGAAAAAAATATTGTAGTGGAAGTGGTTGATGCTCTTCAGTTGTTCTGGACAGAAAACTCCAACTATGAGCAACCCTGAAAATTTTAATTAGAAAATCTAGAGGGCATTTGATTGTGTACCACAGATGTAAGCCTATGGTAGTCTATAGCTGCTCCTACTTACAAATTTCTAAGTTAAAAACTTTCTCCTACATGAACAAACTTTTCCACATCTCCAATCGCAGAAGGTGGGAAAAGACAGTAAAGGGTTAGTTTGTGGTGGAGTTGGGCTTGAAAATACCTGAAAGAGGGCCCAGAGGGTGGGGGTAGAGGGTTGCTTAGGCAGGGAGGAGTCTGTTCCACTTCAACGTCAAACCTGGGATGAGGGTCAATCAGGGGAGAAAAAAACGTTGAGCCACACTTGAGCCTGAAGAGGTTTATAGTAGAGAAATGGGGTACTGCAAGAACAGCCATTGGGACCTGGAGTCTGGCATCCCCTGTCACTGTGAAGCCCCCATCAAATGTGTTCCTACTTATCCCTGCGGAGAATGGAGTAGTGCATTTCTGTCCTCCCTCCGGTTGTGCATGGTGCCAGCACCTGATTGACTTGCTGGCAGCCCTTCCCTAAAAAGGGTCCTAATAGCCCATGAGAAAACTGGCCATGCCAGCAGCCAAAGCTGCAATGGATCAATGCAGGAGAGGACCTCTGTACCCAAAACCAGGCTCCTCTCACCTCAAGGAGGATGACTGCTCAGCTGCCCCAAGAGGCAAGAGGAAATTGATTAACTTGTTGCTAGTCAGAGGATGGGAGGGTTTGGGTTAGTCCTTGATCGATTGGGCGGAGAAATGTAACTTAATTTATGTAAAGTAAGAATTGTACTTTATATGGTTTTTTTTAAATACTTGATTGGACCTATGAACAAAATGGACTTACAAACAGCTTTGTAAGTAGAAGGCTGTCCGTACAGAGTTATTTTTTTCTCTCCAAAATATTTATGTTCAATATAGGCTGAAACTGATCTTATACTCATGCTTTTAAAAAAGTCTTTGTTATTTTATGCTATTTTTCTTATTACATGTTTTAATTTTGTCTTGAAGTAATTTAAAGTAATTAAATACAGGTGTTGCAATTTATTTTATATTACCTGCTAGCTTTGAGATATTTCAACATTAAAATGACTTTGGGATTCTTCGTTGTTTTTTTCTTGGCTATTTTATATGGTTTCAGATGAGATTTTTCTCTTATTCTTTTTTTACATCTAAACCGTATGAGTCTGCTTGATCATTTATTCAAAACCTATATTCTCTCTTTTCATGTTGTTGGCACATTAAGTACTAAATGCATGATACCTCTCATTTCTTCATGTTTAATTCTGCTGTGCTTTAGCCTTTTTAAAAAAACTTGTTTCTGAATGTATGATAAAGAGAAACAAATGTGCTATTATACTGATATTTTAATTATAGAGCATCATACAATATCCTTCATTATCCAGGAAATTAGCTAACAATATGTACTTATACAGTACTACTAGCAAAGTAAAATAAATTGCTTTTTTCCTACAAGTAGTCCTTGCCTTTATTATTTAACAGCTGTTACCACTATATATTAATGCCCTTACCATAAACCACAGTATTACTAGTATCAACTAGCAATGCATGCATAAATATGCCAAAGTTGAATTCATTAAATCAGTCTGTGTATGGATTCACCTGATGTTTTCCCTCTTCCCTTAGGTGTGAAAACAGGCAAGAATGAATAATGCAGAATTACTGCACATCACAGTTTGAGTACATAATTATGTGACCTCGTGATATTAGAGATTAAAAACTTGTCAATATAATTGCTGAACTTGTTCTATAAAATGACTGACGAATATGAGAAAAAAAACCTTTCTTGTCATTGCAATTTTTGTTAAAGTTCTAATAATGCAGTCTTCTCTGGTAGACTTATCGATAATACAAACCAGAGTCCTTCCTACTAGGGATTTTTGATAAGCAAATTTCCAAAAAAAACAAATACATAACAATACACATTTTAACAGCGGCCAGATTAGCCTTCGCTCAACACTGGAAACAACATCAAATTCCATCAGAAGAAATGATTATTGAAAAAATCTCAAAATGCGCAGAAATGGATAAATTGACTTTGGCGCTAAAAAACAAAGACACTTCACTATACTACGATAGCTGGAATTGTTGGTATAATTGGATTGACCAAAGATAAATTATATATCATAAGGCATAAAAGAAAAGTATCAATCCATAATAACGAGGTAGCGATATAAATTAAAAACAGGTGTGGTTATATGACACAAGTTAAGGTTATGAAAACAAAAGAAGATCTTGCAAACTGTTAAAATAAGAATACTTTTTATCTTGTAACCTCTTTCTTTCTTTCTTCCCCCTTTCTTTTCTCTTTCTTTTCTCAAAATTCTTTCCCTCTCTTCCTCTTCTCTCTTCTTTCTTTTTCTTTCTTTTGCTTATTTGTGTATGTATTGTGACTGGTTTTAATTGTAAAAATTAATAAACTATATTTATAAAAAAAAAAAAAAAAAAAAACTTGTCAATATAATTGCTGAACTTGTTCTATAAAATGACTGACGAATATGAGAAAAAAAACCTTTCTTGTCATTGCAATTTTTGTTAAAGACCAGTTCTAATAATGCAGTCTTCTCTGGTAGACTTATCTAGCTGAATGCATGAATGCCACTGTGTAGCTAACAAAAGAATGAACATTTATATGAAAAGACTCTGCACATTCTTTCCCACAGAAATCAACGAAAGGATCGGTTGTCCTAGGCTACGTATTCCGGCATTTAAACCTCATTGAGATAGATTATTTTGGACTGCGGTACTGTGACAGAAGTCACCAGACGGTGAGTAAAGCTACAAGGGATTAGATATTCCAGAATAGATAGCAGAGTGACCTTTTTTTTCTTTTACAGTTCTGTTTTACACTGTCATATGCAGTTTCAGCAAGTTAGTTATTAAACAGATAAAATCTACATCCCATTAATGCATGCAAATTAATATTAAGTCAGGGATTCCTTTAGAGGGGACGTTTGGTAATTAGCTGTATAAAATTGCCTCTCCTATTCAGAGGAATAGATCCAAGTCTCAAAAGGCTAACATGTCAATAAGTAAATACTGTGAAGCTCACAGCTAAAATAAAATTTATATTAATGCTGAGATTATTCAATTGCCTGCATGTTATTTTTGAGTATCCTCAAACTCTCAGTGCTTAGTCTAATTAGGCATCTTTTAATCTCATTCTTGATGCTAAAGATGTATGGAAGGATAGCATGTATGGAGACTTTCCTGTTCAATAGATAGTTGCATTAGTTAGATTTTTATGGCAATGGGAGTCAAAAGTGCACATCCTGTCCTAAGCTCAAGGCTTATTCTAGATGAAATACTTGACAATAGGGAAATAAATTTCACATGATGGAATTTATTTTGTTAACTGTTTAAATTAGGACAATTGTCCACATATATTACAATGATGAAAAAGAATCATGTAGTTGGAGTGATGTGAATATGATTGTGCATGTTACACATAATTAACCTAAATAAGTATGAGCTTTCCAGATTCTAAATTAAGGGTTTGATACTTTCCAGTTAACTAGATTAGATTAGATTCAACTTTATTGTCATTGCCATGGATACAGGCAACGAAATGCAATTAGCATCCAACCAGAAGCGCAAAACAACAGTAAAATATAAATATATGTATGCAAATAGGCAAAACATCTATGAATATGTCAGTGGAAAACACAACAAAATGTATGTACACGAGCACACAAGGATAAGTGTGACTGCACATATTTGAACATATACAACTGTACAAAATGTTTATGGACACATTGAATATAAGTACAAATGCATAGAAAATTATACAAAATACATCATATATTTTCAAGGGAAGCATCAGCATATGTGTGGGGACAAACGAACTGAGGAGTTCAGCAAGGAAACCGCTGTGTGGTAAAAGCTGTTCCCTAGCCTGCTGGTCTTAGACTGCAGGCATCTGAACCTCCTCCCAGATGGAAGAAGAGTAAACAGTTTGTGGGCTGGATGGAAGGGGTCCTTAACGATACCGTGGACTTTACGCAGACATTGTTTCCTCTGAATGTCTACAATAACAGGAAGTGGAATCCCTATAATGAGTTGGGTGGTTTTCACCACCCTCTGTAATGCCTTTTTTTCTTTTATAGTGCAATTTCCATACCAAACTGAGATACAGCTAGTTAAGATGCTCTTGACTGTGCAGCGATAGAAATTAGTCAGAATAGCTGAGGAGAGGTGATTCTTCCTCAGTAATCTCAGGAAGAAGAGGCGCTGGTGAGCTTTCTTAATCAGACTAGTGTTAATCTGCCAGGACAAGTCCTCAGAGAGGTGGATCCCCAGGAACTTGAAGCTGGTAACACGTTCTACCATTTTCCCGTTGATGTATATAGGAGAGTGTGTGTGACTATTCTTTTTCCTGAAGTCCACAATGAGCTCTTTGGTCTTGTTAGTATTAAGTAATAAGTTATTGTCAGCGCACTACGTAGCTAGGCACTGTACCTCCTCCCTATACTCTGAATCATCGTCATCATTGATGAGTCCGATTACCGTAGTATCATCTGCGAACTTGGTAATGGTGTTAGAGCTATACACAGGCCTGCAGTCATAGGTGAAGAGAGAGAACAGGAAGGGGTTCAGCACACAGCCTTGGGGTACACCAGTACTCAGTGTGATAGTAAATGAAGTGGAGTTATTCAACTTGACGTGGTCTATTTGTCAAAAAGTCCAGTATCCAATTACATAGAATAGTGTTAATACCAAGGTCACAAAGTTTAATGATCAACCTGGAGGGAATGACTGTATTCAATGAACTGAACTGAAGTCAACAAATAGCATTCTAGCATAGGTATTCTTATTGTCCAAAGCTTCCTTATTCAAAAACTAAAGCTTTCTTATTCAAAAAACAACAACCCCACCCAAACAGTTTTAACAGCATGACAGGAATATTGTATTAATTATTGGAAGAATAGGCCTACTTTTGATTTCAAACTGATTTTAGAGGCTAGATTTAGATGTTACAGTTTGGGACATCAGAATTCATATATGTTTGTGCTGCTGTTCATCTGTAATACAGTAAAATGCTCATAGTTTTCTCCTAGAAAATTATTAGAATAGCTCCATATTTTGAGGAAATTGGTTTAAAATTATATGACTGATACTTGTAGCCCTGCGGAGAAAGAAATATATATACATATATTTGACAGCAGAACTAGATAATACTAATATTGATGATAGTTGTCATGAAGTGAAAAAGCAAAAATAAAACTGATCTTTTGTTTCAAGTTATATAAACAACTCAAGGAAAACTGATTAAAAGACTATAATTTATTGTATGCATTCATACCTGAATATGTTGAAATGAGTTATACATTCTAATGAAGATAAAGACTTTTGTGATAACATACATTTGATTAAAATGGAATATTCTACAAAATCAGATTAAAAATTATGGCAGTATAATATACAGACCTGCAATTTATAGTTATGCACCTGGGAAAATAATCCAGTAATTAAATCGAAACTCATTGGGGTGTGCAGATAACTTCAACTTGTCTACCAATAGAAAAACCCCTATATGAAATAATTATAATTATTATATGTCCCATTTCTGTGCGCATACACCTATTTTTATTAATATGCTATCTACACCATGATATTTGAGAATCTTTTGTTTAGAAGGGCAGTATTAGATGAACAAAGATATAGGAAATAAATAATTGCACAGTAAGGAAACTACAGGCTATCTATGAATGGCACATGCAAGCATTATTATTATAATCATATATATATGTATATATTTGTTTTCTTAAGTTTTCGCGGGTACTTACATGTATGGCATTCAGCTTTGTTCGGGTATTTTCCCACGTCATGGTAGTTGTGCTTTTAAAGTTGTAGCAACGTTTCGGCAGAATCTCATCTGCCATCATCAGGCTTCTGTATTGAAACGTTGCTACAACTTTAAAAGCACAACTACAATGACGTGGGAAAATACCCGAACAAAGCTGAATACCATACACACACACACACACACACACATATATAAACACACACACATGTGTATATATATATATATGTGTGTGTGTGTGTTGTGTGTGTGTATATATATATAGTTCTTAAATATATATACAGTTCTTAAAGAGAATATATATATATATATATATATATATATATATATATATATATATATATATATATATATATATATATATATATATATATTGTTTTCTGAGGTTCTCGTATTTGTATGTGGATCTTTGTTATTCGTTTCTCGTGTAGATTCAAGTATCTAGTTTGGGATCCACTCGCCATCTTCAGGCTGGTGCTTCGCATAGTGCAAGCAGTGCAAGACTGCTTGCACTGGCACTAAGCCAGCACCAGCCTGAAGATGGATGGACTCGCCAACGTAGATATCTACGCGAGAAACAATAACAAAGATCCATATATATATATATATATATCAGGGGTGGGCAAACTTGTTGGCTCGGGGGCCGCATTCACTTTTAAAATTTGACAGACGGGCCGGGTCAGCACAAGATTTTTTGGGAATCGCCCCCCTTCTTCTCCTCCTTCCCCTCCCCTCGGAGGCCCCCTGAGTCAGGAGTTGCTACTGCCGGCACGGCTCCACGCGGCTCCAGTCCCACGTTGCCTCGGGAAGGGAAAGGCAAAAAGGAAGAGCCGCGGCGGTGCTTTGCAACGGCAGCAGCGGCACCGGAGGTTCAGGCTCAGCGGCTCCTGGTTTTGCCTTTCCCTTCCCAAGGCAACGTGGGACTGGAGCCGCGCGGAGCTGCGCCGGTGGTAGCAACTCCTGACAGCCCCAGCTGGACACCTGAGCAGAGCCCGGGCAGAACTGCCTGTTGCTGCTGCGGGCGCTGCTGCGGGCGTCTGGCTGCCCAAGTAAAGAACCGCACCAGCTCAGGGCAACTGTGAGGAGCAAGAGGGGAGAGGCAGAGAAGGAGGCAGAGAAGGAGGAGAGCACCTGGCCAGTTGGGGGAGGCTTCTTGTGCTGCCAGTTGGGGGAGGCTTCTTCTCCGGCTCCACTCTGCTTCTCCAACATCCGGCGCTGCCCTGTTCTGTGCGCCGGCTGCTCGGACTTGCTGGGCCTGACACAGAACAGGGTGGCGCCGGATGTTGGAGAAGCAGAGCGGAGCCGGAGATCATTAGCCGCCTCTTTCGCAGCACAAGAAGAACAGGGTGGTGCCGGACCATTGGAGAAGCGGAGCAAAGCCGGAGATTAGTAGCTGCCTCTTTCGGCGCAGAAAGCTTCCCCCAACCAGCCGGCTGGTCTCCTCCTTCTCTGCCTGTTTGTTCTGTATGGCCGAGGAGGAGGAGACCAGCTGAGAAGCACGCTGCCAGGCGGGGGCCGCGCAGGGCAACACGCCACCGCCCAGCCCTGGCGAGGGAAAGCAGTGGGCATTCCCCGGGCGGTGGCCTTGGCCCCGCTACCAGGGAAGCGGCTGCCCAGCTCCGTGTTGTGTGTGCAATTTTTTGGCGCGCGGGTCTCTTTTGGCCGGCCCCAATTTTTTTTTCAGAGAGGAATATTTTTTTTTCAGAGGCGGGCCGTATTAAAATGACCAACGGGCCGGATGTGTCCCGCGGGCCGTAGTTTGCCCACCCCTGATATATATTTACTGGTTAACAGATATATTTTCTTTAAAGTTTAGTTGAAAAATTGTGGTTAAAATTGTTTTATGACTTTGATTGAAACAACTATTTTATTACTTTACCTTTTACATGCATTTTTATTGCATAATTTTTAAACTGCATTTCAAAATAGAATTAAATTAATATAGGAGATCAAGAACAGTATTAAGTTGATTGAAGTAACGAAATGATTTTAATGAGATATGTGGGCTGGGTTTAGCAATATCATGTTGCTCATATAGGAAGTAACCTGTAGTCTCTGTTTGTGTTGAAACTAGTTTAAATCCCATATAGGGCATATAATAAAACAAAATTGTATTTGTATTTTGACTGCCTACAATGTTCTAAATTTGTAAGAAGTCCTACCTGGCCCTTGAAAACCATCTGGAAGCTTCAAATGGTTCAAATTGTAATGATTCAAGCAATAACAGATGCTTCTAGTTATGCCAGTGTGCCATCACTGCTACATGATCTGCATTGGTTTCCAGTTGACTCCTGGGTGCAGTTCAAGATGCTATAAAGTCCTTCATGGTATAGAGATTGCCATTTGAGAGACTGCCTGTCTCCAGTTGTTTCTGCCCAGCCAGTGCTTTCAGACAGAGTGGGTGTGTTTCAAGTCCCATCAATTAAGTAGTGTCTTATTGGGGATAAGACAATGAGGGTGCATTCATTCCTTGTTGACACCTGGATCCTCAGGAACAGCACCCCCTCAGAATAGACATAGCTCATACTCTCCTTGGTTTCTGGAAGTATCTTAAAATCTGATTTTGTTCCAAGACTGCAGTTAGAAATCCTGCTAAGTTTTTGCATGTTGGGTAGTGTTGTTTGGCCTGGGCAGCTGTGTGGGGTTTTTTTTAACGTTTTTTAAATCTATGTATTGGAATTATTGGATGCTGCCCAGAATCTTTTGGGAGTTGGACCACTTTATCAAATCCAATCAGTCAAATCATATTCTTTTCTTGCTTTAATGGTAAGGGTAAATAAAATGGACATTACAAAAAGATCAAGGAGAGAAAGAAAGGTTTGTATTTATGAGTATTTAAGTGACAGAACTACAGATATTTTGATTATGACTGACATGATTAAAGCTTTTTTTTACTTAACTAAAGATCTCTTATATATACATGTTTAATATATTGAATTTAAATTTGAACTAATAATCATAATAATGATTCTCTATACCATAAAATCATCTACTGTAGCTAAACATAAAATATTTCAGTGACTTGGATTGGTCATGCAATATATTACCGTGTTTCTCATATAATAAGGCTGGGTCTTATTTTTTTTTGAGCCCCGAAAAAATGGCTAGGCCGTCTTTTCGGGTGACTTAATTCCCCTTGCATCTTTGGGCGGGCGGCGACGGCTTGGATGTTGACCTCGGCGTTGGTGGGCACATCAGATCGGGGTCAACGCAGACAGCACCATATCCGGGTGTGCAACAAAAGTACTTCCTAACGGCAAGCCCCCCACCATTCCCCCATTTCGCATGTTTTAATATAGGCCTTAATTTGGGGGGGGGCTTAATTTCATTTCATGCCTATAAAACATGCTGGGACTTCCTATTGGGGGAGGCCGTATTGTTGGAGAAACAGGGTAGAAAGTTAAAATCTGACCTACATATTAAAATCTGGTCTGCTGCACAATTTTGCATTCCATTAAATATGACATTCAGAATGCCATTGTACTCTATTGTCTTCCTTTTGTCTGAACCCCATTTTAAGATTGGTTTGGACTATTTCATATACTTTTAGACTTGATATAATGGGTAAAGTGAGAAATGGAAATATTGGGCATTTCCATGTTTTCATCATATTGAACAATTTTTATTGACTGGGGGAGAGAAAAGTCATAATTTATATCTTTATTACAGTTAGATATATAGGTTTGTAATGATTTTATTGCTATTACTGTTATAAGCCACCCATAGTTGTCTTGCAGCAAAATGGGCAGCAAACAAATATAACAAACAAATAAATAATTGATATTGCATAGGGGCATATGAGTCTAACATCTGATCCATCTGATCAGAGTGTCAAGCCCGAAATTGACATAAGTGAGGCCATTTTAGTTTGTCTTAGTATATATTCTTTTTCTTATTTTCTCTGTGGCAGTAATGGGGGGAAGGATTTTGGGCTTGACACATTCCTAAGGGGGGAGGAGTGGAGATAAAGAGAGTGTTATGGCTAGGTGATCTTCTTTCCCATGGGAAACAAGCTGTCCGAGTTTGGGCCTTTGGAGATGGAGATTTATGACATCAAGCAACGTTGGAGAATGTGACTTTGGGGGGTTGTTTCTAACTTCTACTATTGTGAGGTAATTCCGGGTTGGGTCAGATCCGGAATTATGGACTTTGCCAATTTGATGCTTTCCTAAATAAAAGAAATCTTTTTGAAGATGGACTTTGTTGTTTTTCTTTTAAAATGGATTTCATTACTTGGAAACCTGACACAGAGAGTCCAGTGGAGGTTTAGGCTAATAATCATTTTTCAAGGGCAGGCATGTGCAGTATTGTCTTCTATCTGCCCCTTCTCCCCCCTCCAGTGTATCAGGAAGGCATTTTTTTTCTGCTGCACACATCAAGCGAAGTATGCTTGTGCTGGCACAAATTACGCTGTTCAATTTACCTCTTATACTTCATTTCATAGTAAACAAATATGTCCAATAGGTTCTCTGTAGCAAGAACAACCCATCTGCTCCAGTGTCTGGTCTGTCTCTTCCATGGCCAATTTCGGCTGCCTGCTCTCTTCCAAAGGAACTGATCACTGAATCTGTGCTTGTATGCTTATTTACTTTCTATTCTTGATGCACTGATGAGATGCTGGACTTTATTTGCTTTTATTTTTATATAAACTCATTGTGCAAAAGTGGAATGCTAACTAAGCCTTTTTGTACACATCTCCCGATTAAAAAAAATGAAATGGTGGACCTTTTTAAACCACGAGAAGTTGACAAGAATTCTGCCAGTTTCTTCTTCAATCTAGTCTAAATATCAATAAACATAGTTCAACTTAATTTTATTTTCCTTCCTTTCCCCCCCTTTTTTTTTACAATTTCACTGATGAAGCTTTGAAACAGTGTATCTTTTTTAACCAGGTGTAATTGACATAATTCTGCCAGTTTCATTTTAAGCCACAAAAATGAGAAGAATCGTAAAACAATAGGGGATTTTTTTAAAGAAGGGATTTATTAAGTAATAATAAATCTCAAGTAGCTTAAAGATGCAGGACAGAAAAGTCCCAAACATCTGTTGAGTTAAGGAGTACTACTGGAAATCTACACCTTGTGACACCAAAGGATAAAAAAGATTATGGTCAGATTCATAGCCTGATCAATTATAGATTCTTCTGCTAGGAAAATCATCTGACATTTTTGGCAAATGAATTTGGTTTGCTAGCCATATTTTGTCTCTCATTTGATTTCTGCTCTGTTTACCAAAATGACAGCCTAAAATGCTGTTCAAAATAATCGGCATGGAATATGCTCTGCCTCTTTTCTTGCTGAGAATAGGCATCTGTGTTAGGATTCTGTATATGACATAGATAGCCCTGCAGTTACTTATACAAATTATACAGAAGTGCTTTATTTTGAAGCTGCAGTGTTGGTAAATGTATTTTGATAAGCTTGAGTATTTGTTTGAGAGGCATGTTTTTTCTCTTGACTGAGCTTTCTAATGATTTGGCATCTATATTATTTATGCATTATTTGCCTGAAACAAAATGTATGTCCATACGTATTTAAACAGTGTGCTTGGAATCTGCAATTTGATGCAGGAAGGAGCTCAAATACCTTTTTTGATCAATGTTTTGCTGAAGGCTCTTCTAAATTTGCTGTCTCTCTTCTAATTTTTTTGCTTGGTTTCAGCCAATATGGAATTAAAGTACATTCTACTAATTTGCTAATAATGATGTATTTTCTAATATAATCTGTAAGATTTTCATGCAACTTTGAGAAATAAGCCATACTAGTGATTATTATTGGCATGAAGATAATCACAGGTGCCATTTAGAATTATACAGAAAAATATTTGGCTTTTATAAATGTATCTGTGCACATACTTACTTACAAAATTGATTAAATAATGCAGTATAAAATATTATGTTTCTAATTTGTATTTTTAATGTTGTTGATTTCTTTGAAATATACCTTCACCCTCATTTACTTATTCATTTGTATTCCACTTTTATTATTTTTGTAAATAACTCAAGGTGGTGAACATATCCAGCATACCTTCTTTCTCCTACTTTCTCCACAGCAGCAACAATCCTTAGTAAGACCACACCTAGAGTACTGCATCCAGTTTTGGTCACCACATTATAAAAAAAGATGTTGAGACTCTAGAAAAAGTACAGAGAAGAGCAATCAGGATGATTAGGGGACTGGAGACTAAAACATATGAAGAATGGTTACAGGAACTGGGCTTGGCTAGTCTGGTGAAGAGAAGGACCAGGGGAGACATGATAGCAGTCTTCCAATATTTGAGGGACTGCCATTTGTCAGAAATGGTGTAGGGCAGGGGTGTCCAACCTTTCACCTTCCCTGGGCCACATTAGAAGATGAAAATTTGGTTTGGGCCGCACATAATTAAATTAAATAATAATTAAATAATAATTAAATTAATTAAATTAAATTAAAATAAAATAAAATAAAATAAAATAAAATAAAATAAAATAAAATAAAATAAAATAAAATAAAATAAAATAAAATAAAATAAAATAAAATAAAATAAAATAATAAAATAAAATAAAATAATAAAATAAAATAAAATAAAATAAAATAAAATTATTATTTATTATTTATTATTAATTATTTATTAAAAAATATTTATTTTTATTTTATAATTTTCTGGCCAAATTTTGCGAGGTGGGGGGAGAAAGCTCGCCCGCCTCGCGCCTACCTCTCCTCCTGCAAATTATTTATTTTTTATTAATTTTCCGGCCAAATTTTCGGGGTGGGGGGAGGGGGGAAGAAAGCTCGCCCGCCTCATGCCTACCTCTCCTCCTGCAAATGCAGGAGCGGTGGCAGCGGTGGCGGGGGCAGAAGCAGCAGCGGCGGTGGCGGCGGCGGGGGCAGAAGCAGCAGCGGCAGTGCCGGGGAAGAAGCAGCAGCGGTGGCGGCGGAAGCGGCAACAGCAGGAGGTGGTGGGGTGGGACTTTTGGGCTGCGGCTGCCCGCCTTTTCTGTTGCTCGCCTCGCCCGCCTCGCGCCTACCTCTCCTGCTGCAAGTGCAGCAGCGGCGGCGGTGGCAGGGGCAGAAGCAGCAGCGGCGGCAGCGGGGGGGAGGCAGAAGCAGCAGCGGTGGCGGCGGCGGCAACAGCAGGAGGTGGCGGGCGGGACTTTTGGGCTGCGGCTGCCTGCCTTTTCTGTTGCTCGCCTCGCGCCTACCTCTCCTCCTGCAAATGCAGCAGCGGTGGCGGCGGCGGCGGCAACAGCAGGAGGTGGCGGGGCAGGACTTTTGGGGTGCGGCTGCCCACCTTTTCTGTTGCTCGCCTCGCCCCGCCTCGCGCCTGCCTCTCCTCCTCCTCGCTGGATCTTTCATGAAGGTTGGGGTGGGCGTTGGGCCGCATTACGAGGCGACCTGGGCCGCATGCGGCCCATGGGCCGCGGGTTGGACAAGCCTGGTGTAGGGTCTCTTGCTTGGGCAGGGGTTGGACTAGATGACATATAAAGTCCCTCCCAACTCTGATTATCTGTTATCTGTTAATCCAATGACATGGGTTGGGCTGAGAGAAGAGTGACTGCTCTAAATCACCCAGCTGGCTAAGATGAGACTGGAATTCACATCCACCTGTTTGCTAGCATAGTGCCTTAATCATTAGTCCCAACTAGCTAGTGATAGACATTACTGATTTTGGGGTGCAGTTTTGTATATTTTTAGCATAGGCAGAACAAGTGCATTATTTTTTTAAATCTTAAAACACATATGTTGCAAACAATCCTCCAAAATCTTTCCAACAGCAATAAAGTGGTGGGGAAAACTCTCCACTTATAGGAAGATTTTGTATAATGTTTTGATTTGTTTTGTCTATGGCAAAACCTTTAAAGTCTTGTAATGTAAGTAGCATATATGTTGATATATATATTTTAATAACTTAACAATTTCTTTATATAATTACAGTTCTGGTTGGATCCTACAAAAACTCTTGCAGAGCATAAGGAACTGATAAATAGTATGTATATAATTTGAACTTTATAAATATTGTTTAGTGACAGATAGGCTTAGGAAGTACATCTGTAAATCCAATCTTTTTGAGAAATCTGATACAAATTATTGTGAGTTTATTTTGTATGTACAAATATTGATCAATCTCAAAATTGAATGTACTGATTTGAGTGCTAAATTTTTATTTTTCCACCTGTGTACAAATATTCTTACTTTAAACTGTTTCTGTTTTATTGTGGTGTGTGTATGAACAATTTTGATAGCTTATGGTTCCTGCCCAAAAAATTCAGTGGGGATATCAAAAAGCTATATTAATTCTATATGCTTGTGTATATATATGTGCGGTATATTGATATTACAATTTCAATATCTGAAAATTAATTGGGGCACTCCAGTGTAAATGGATTTTGAATTGTGTTATAAGAAAAAAAATGGGAAGATAATTTAATAGCTGTTAAACCACAAACTAAAACCACAAACAAAAACAGGTGAATGCTTGACAATAAAATATCAAAGAAAAACAAGGTATCAAAGTATATTCAGATATAAATTATATGCTTATGCATTTAATTTTATATAGTTTTCTTATTTCTAATAGCTGGTCCACCTTACACATTGTATTTTGGTGTTAAATACTATGCAGAAGATCCGTGCAGACTAAAAGAAGAAATCACCAGGTACTCTTAACAACAATAACAAAATAAGACTTAATGTGATTTTAAAGTAGATTGAAAATTGACTATATTTCAAGGCAAAAGAAAAGAAGTGAAGCTTTAATTTATTCAGTATTAACAATACAATATTTTAAAAATAGTGAGAAATAGCTCACTCAAATCTCTTGAGTCTTAGTGAGAGGCAGTAATGTTCAGTCTAATGGGTCTTAACTTTATATGCGCATAGTCCAACATTGTGTTCTGCTCGTTTTGTATTCATGTGTGTTGTTGGATGCTCTGTTGAGAAAAATGTTTGGGAAAAGGAAGAAGGAATTTACAAAGCATAAAATGGAAATAAATGGGGAATAAAAAAAAAATCATATTCCAGTATATATGTTCACAATGTATGAAAAGCTGGCATTGCATATAATGCCTAGAAAATCTAGAATGTGTGAAGACTTTATGCAAAGTATGATATTTCAGTGTTATTTCAATATGCTATATATTTTCCCTAGGCATTGTATATAATACCTACCCAGGCATTATATAGAATAGCAAGAACTATTTAGACAAAGTATGAAAAGAGAGTGATGAAAAGGTTTGGGATTAGGGTTAGAGTTAGAATTAGCCTAAGACTTTCTTAAAACCCTTTCTTGAAAAGATGTATATGAAAATGTAAAAAGAAATGCAAAATAAAGCACAGGACTGAAGAAAAAAATAACCAGGACAAAAAGGCAAGAATTGACCTACTCGTTGCAACAAGGAAGGCTAGGATGGCATTTTAGTGGAAGTATTTATATTTGGGCAGTTTGCCTTTTGGTACATAGAAATATGTGAAATATTAAGCATTATATACTTTGACATTCCATCTTGACATTATATAGATAGCTTAGGCTTTCTATAAAATGTCTAATTTCACACATTGATAGTAACATATACATCATTTTTCTTTCTTGACAAAAATATATTAAGAGCAAAAACAATTCATTACATTCATAGTATTAATCACTATCCTTCTAGAAGTACAATGGACAACTCAGATTTATACTTTATATATTTGATTTTCATATTTTATATAAGAAATATTTTAGAATATTTTAGAAATATTTTATATATTTCTGTAATGAAAGATCAAAAATCACATAAATAATGTTTGGTTTCTGCAGACCGTTGTAATTTCTGTGTAGCTGTTTAGTAAGGGAAACCCTTTACAGTGGTTTGACTTTAGCATAAGACTTGAAACTTACGTTATCCGGGTCAACAACCTCATAAATTAATATTTTTATTCTGCAGACAGTTATGGTTGAATGCATGAATATATGTAGGAAGCCAGTGTGATTTTAGTCATCTTAATTGAAGTTAAGCTTATATGGAGTGTGTGCTTTGCAAATATTTCAAACTTAGTAATGCAGACATGTTTCAAAGTGATCTAAATCAGTAGATACTTTTATGGCTATTCACTATATACACAACTTTCACTTCTTAATATTAATTGCATGGTATTCCTAGCATACAATACCATAGTGCCATATCAATCAATCAGTTAAATCCTTACTTTAATCATAGACCAGCATAAAATATAATAAGTAAAGATTACACCCATTTTAATAACAAAGCTGAAACTTATAAGACATAAAAGATCACTAAAAGCTAAAACTGTCAACATAATACTATATATACTACTATATTATATTTAATATAATACTATAATATTAAAATACTAATATATATTTCTATAAAGATTCTTATACTGAGACTATGGACTGGTGAGAGACACCCTTAAACCACAAAAAGGATGTCAAAGCAAATAAAGATTTAAAACTAATAACAATAAAAAGATTCTCAGCAAGTATACCCAGGCCAAGGATTCTTAACTTCACATACATTTGGAGGGGGAAAAATTAAAGATAAATAAACCAAACATTGATTGTTTATAATAGATGAAATATGACCTTCCTAAATAAGCATTAATAGTATAGATCACACACACACACACACACAATTTTATTTGGTCTGTGTTTTCTGGTGGCAATACATTTGACTGTCCGATGGCCTTGGGGAGGACTCAAAAGGTAGACAAAAATTCCAAATCCAGTCTAAAGATTTGTCTGATCGAGTGATCAATCAACCATAATAATACAAATTTGTTAGAGCAGTCCCACTACAGAAGACTCTCAGGGGTTTAGAATATCCATTGTACAATTTAAAACATAACCAACATAACAACCTGGACAAAGCAACCATACCAATAATAAAACAGCAAAAACACTTCGATTAGAGACCTGAGTACAAATCCCAGTTTTAAGAGCCTTCCAAAACCCTAGCAAATATATCTCCAAGAGAGAGATATACATCATGCTATATATATATTTGGAGGATGCAGTTCAGGGGAGCAGGTGCTGCACAAGAGAAGATGCACTCCCCGAGTTCCCTAAGATGACAGCATTTTATTTTAGAGAACCTGGAGCTCACCACTTTGCTTGAAAGCACAGGAGGGCAGAAATGATTAGATACAGGTGATCTCACAGATAACCAGGTCCTGTGCTTTAAAGATGACACTAGTACCTTGAATAATACCTGGAAGTCAACAGGTAGCCATGCAGCTCGTGTGGCAGTAATGATGCTGCTTCAGATGACATGTGACAAAAAGTCCTTGTTACTGCTTGTGCCAATGCATTTTGGATCTATAGGTTCAGGAAGGTCTTCAAGAACAGTCCCATGTAGACTGTTTGGTCTAGTGGTTAAGGCACCAAGCTAGAAAGCAGAAGACTGATTTCAGTCCTGCCTTTACCATGAAGGCCTATTGGATGACCTTGGAGCAGTCATTCTGTCCCAGCTCAACTCACCTCACAAGGTTGTTATTGTGGGGAAAATAGGAGGAGGAAAATAGGTTGGATGTGTTTTCTAACATAGGTTATTTGTAAAAATAATAAAATTGGAAAAATGAATGAATGAATAAACATTCTACTAGTCCAGTCATGAGATGACTAGAGTGAGAATAACCAGCTGAAGTATTCTTGGTCAAGGAGCAAGGTAGGTGAAATAAACCTGTGTAAAGATTGCCTTGGCCACAGTGACTACCTGTTCATGGAGCAGAAACTGTGTGTCCAGGAGGACTCCCACATTCTTCGCTAGTTCTTGCATGAAGTGCAACCCCATCCAAGACTGAAAATAGAAAGACATCCAAAACCCAGAGGGCCCAAATAGCCATAGCCGCTCAATCTTGTCAGGATTCAGCTGGAGTATGTTCTTCCTCATCCAGACCAAAACATCCTCCACAGACTGTATTAGTGCATTAATAGGTTTAGCTGTGCAGCCAGGGTTGAGATACACAATCAGACATTATCCACATACTGATGATACCAAACTTCATGCTGACAATTGCTTTTACCCAGTTAGTTCGTATAGGTGTTAAACAAAAGGGGAAAGTGTCAAATTCTGAGTCACTTCACATGTGAAGGGCCACTAGTGCAATCTCTCCATTCTCTCCAATAATTTTAATCAGGACTTGGTTATCTTTTGATTTACACTTTTATGTAATTTTCAATTTAAAAATTATGTCTAAAATGAATATGCTAAGGATAATTATTTATGAAAATAGTGAAAAACATTACAAGCTAATGTGGAAATAAGATGGAATTGATATGTATTTGAATACATGTGGAACTAAATTAAAGCACAATCTCATCTCAAACTTAAATGAACAATACTAATATAAATTAAATAGTATAAATAAAACTGTTGCATAGAAAAATGAACACGTTAAGGAATTTACAACTATATGAGCTAATGCTCATTTTGCATTTGTTTCAGGTATCAGTTCTTTTTGCAAGTAAAGCAAGATGTCTTACAAGGGCGTTTGCCTTGTCCTGTCAACATTGCTGCTCAGTTGGGAGCTTATGCAATACAGGGTATGTGCTGATACAGTATTTCCCTTTTTAATACTGTCTTTTATTTACAGTACAGGTTTGATTACTGTATTTTTTGGTGTATAAGATGCACTTCCCCCCACAAAAAAGTGGGGGTCTTATACAAAGTCTTATACAGCAAGTGTTGCCAAAGCCCCACTCACCTGCCGGCCCCCACCCTTCGGCCTCTGTCTCCCAGCAATTTACTTCCTTGCCGCAAACAGCAAAGCAGCCTGGTCAGCTTCAGCACAGCCTGATTTAGCACAAGCAGCTGATTGTCAGTGGGATCTGCCTCTCGACAGTCAGCTGTTTCAGGCTTCAGAGATTGCTATTGCCTATTGCCACTTCCGCATGCCCCATTTTCAGCCTCCACGTCCTATTTTTGCCCTCTGCACACCCTGTTTTCAGCCTCTGCGGGCACCATTTTCAGCCTGTTCCGATCCCCACTGCCTGGAACGGGCCAAAAATGGGGCCCGTGGAGGCACCAATAGGTGACGGCAATTCCTGCAGTCTGAAAAAGCTGTTCGTCGGGAGGCAGATCCAACGACAATCAGTTGCTTGTGCTAAATCAGGCTGTGTTAAAGCTGACCAGGCTGTTTGCTACAAGGAGGCAAATTGCTGGGAGGCAGAGGCAGATTTTTTTTTTCTTGTTTTCCTCCCCAAAAGCTAGGTGTGTCTTATACTTTGGAGCGTCTTATAGTCCGAAAAATACGGTATATCTTAAAGCCTGTGTTTCTTTGAGTTGAATGTAGTAGGTTGTTATGAATTTCTTCTTCAAGATACATTCCAGAGGGATAATAAATGCATGCATTGGGTACCTATGTTCACACAAGGTTGACTCACACATAATGTGAGATCAGCATTTTTAGTCATGGTTTCCTAAAAAAAATATTGATTCCTGTTTCAAACATAATGGTTTAGGTTCACTAAACCAAGTGTACTAGATTAACTTTGGAACAATGTTCAAGATTACCAAAATTTACTGTTGCGTATAGTTTTGCACACTAAAAATTGTAACTTTATCCCAACAGATCCACTCCATTTTGAATTTTCAATGGGGAAGGGAATAATACTTAAGAATAAAAATAAAAACTTAAGAATCATCGCTTCACTCTTTTCTGTCTTCAGTCTAGAATCCAATATCCTCTTTTCAAAGTATTGTTCTAAAGAATTTCAGAACTGAGGGAGATATTGACGATCATTGAGGGGAAGGGAGGGAGGCTCAGGCAAAGATTGCCTACAGAAATTGCTTGCTCCACCCCCACCCCTGAGATTGGAGAGGAAGAGATTTCAAGAGAGTGTTGTAACTGTTTGCATAGCCTGCCTATACCTCCCAGCACCAGTTTGCAGGTGCAATTGCATTGTTTTTGATATGTACAAGACAGTAGGCAGACACTTGAGCATTCCAAAGGGTGAAGGGAATAGTTAGAAGGCAAATAAAAGCCAAATGTAACACTGAGTGGTTATGTCTCTTTCCAATCAGAAAGCACATGTGATTTCTCACTTAATGACTGCTTTGCTTAGGGTTATTAAGGGAAGACTATCATTACTAGGTTGCCACCAATCTTGGTGGAATGTGACTTCTCCCTTGCTGCTATTTCCTGCTAATCTGCGTGTTGCTGGGGAGGTTATATTCTAGGCTGATCACTTTTAGATTATCAGAGTTGGAAGGGACCTGGAGGTCATTTAGTACAACCCCCTGCCCAAGCAGGAGACTCTACACCATTTCTGACAGATCACAGTCCAATCTCTTCTTGAAAGCCTCCAGTGTTTGAGTGCATTTCTCTAGTTGGATACTATAGAAATAATGTTTCTTTCCTTCCTAGACTTTTGATTGTGTCTTTTAAATAGTGTGTAAATGAGGTTTATCTCTGTGTGTCTATTGATGGTGAAGTCATCTGAATGCCAAACTTTCAGGAATCCTCTAGGATTTTGGATTTGGCTTGATCTAAAACGTTTAGTTTCCCAGTTGAAAATGATTAAAGCTGTCCATGTATCATCATTAAGCGAAGCAGTCACTAAGTTGAAAACTGTATAACTTCTCTCCTCTTCTCCATCCTTTGGAATGCTCATCCCAGCAATGAGATAGCCAACTAGCAGCTCATATCTATAACTGACTAATCAGTTTCACACTTTAAGCTTTTGTTTTCCACCTAATAATTTTACTTCTGCTTTCTTTTTTCCCCACTCCTTCACCATTTGGAATTCTCACCATAGCACTGGGATAATTAATAAGGAAATTAATGTCCATATTTACATTCATTGGAAGTGAACAGATTACAAAACAGTAAGGAGACACACAATGGGGCATATACATCAAAAGGAATGAGGTGGCTGTGAACGTGCTATGCAAACACTTGGTATGTTCCCCATCGTGTATACATATGTATGATTACTCTCTTGTAATCCATTACTCTCCAGTCTCTATGGGGCAGACGGGAACATGTCAAATGTAGGAGAGATTGCCTACAAAAATTGTGTTTGTTTTTCCCCCTCCTGCTGTTTTTTAAGCAATTGTCTCTGCAAGTAGGAAAAGAGGAAAAAAAACAGGCTATCTTTGTCAGCAATTTCTCCTGATCCAATTTTTTTTCTCACTGTTCCCTCACAGAGCAAAGAAATTGGTGAAGAAATAATTACAAGGGAGTAAACAGGCACCTGGGTCTGTTAGCACCACTGCATTCCTTACAATATATATCCACCTCTATATGACTGTTTGCTCACTTGTAATTTCCTTTTCTCTCATTTTTCTTCTCTGAAAGGCAATACAAAAGAAAAACAGGTCAGACGAAGGACAACGCATACTCACTGTAATGCCTGTTTTAATGCAACCTGTAAAATGGGATCCATATTTATTTTTTTCTGTTGTGAATGGATGTTTCTGTTCTCATTTCCTTTTCCATATTGCTGTTACACTTTTTGAATTAAATGCTATAATCTAGTTTAATTTGGTTAAGATTATATTATTTCTAGTTGAATAATTTCAATAAAATATTTTATGTGAATGTCTATGAAAAGTATGCAATCAAAAAATTCGTATTTTTGTGTGTATTGTACAGCTGAACTTGGAGACTATGATCCATGCAAGAACACTGCAGGTTATGTTTCAGAGTACCGTTTTGTTCCTGACCAAAAAGAAGAATTAGAAGATGCCATAGAACAAATACACAAAACTCTGACGTAAGAATTTGGTTTTATTAACTAATGTCAAATGACAACTTGTGTAAAGAAAAAGCACTAAAGAAGCAGATCTCTCTGAAAAGGATCTTTAGTTTGATTGCTTTTTAATGCTTATGTCCTAGATCCCTTTCTTATCCATCCAGAACAAATGTAAGTATGATGCATTCTGGTTCAGTGTTTTCTGCATATTGTATGTATATTACACCCAGGATATGATTGTGATTTTTAACTGGAGAGGTTTGTCTGGATATCTTAACTAATTTGTTTTTCAAAATTATGGTTTATTTAGTAAAACACAGATGGCTAGGTTCATAACCATAGACAATTATCTAGGTGGAAGCATCTGGACAACTTTGTCTTGATTTGGAAGCTAAGTAGGTCTTGGCCTGGCTTATATTTAGATAGAAGACAGTCAGTGACTATTTGGGGGTTATAAAGTAGAGTAGGAAGTTAAAATATACCCCAGGGTAAGGCAGTGAAAATAACCTTTTTGCTGCTGCTAAGAAAATTACAGAAATATTTCTGTGAAATTGTAGCAACTGAGTTGACTTGAAAGAGGCTTCATGTTTTCATAATGATAAGTATATTTTACTACATTTATAAACTATGGTTTATAAACTAATGAATTCATTTACATTTCATGTTATATCAGACATACGCATTCCACGTTGTGATTTAGCATATGCAAATCTCACCACTAAATAGTATAGATAAACATGAAAAAATACTGGCAGGAAATCCTGTATATCTATAGATTCAGAAGCATGACACATTTAATCAAAGTGGTGGGGGCAAAAAAAAGATGAAAGCAATCTATAAACTACTAAAACTCTTGATATTTGTATGAAACAGTGCATCACAGGGCAGTAATCAGGGGAAACATGATAACTGTTCATCCAGTACTTGAGGGACTGTCACAAAAAAGGAAGGGATTGACTTATTCTCTAGGCTAGGGCACTAGAATGCAGGACAGGAAGTAATGGGTTGTCAAAGTTTGTTGAAGAGATGCAACCTAAGAAGTAAGGAAAAAATTTCTGACAATAAGAGCAATTAATCAATGGAATAGCTCACCTCTTGGGGTTGTGGGTGCTCCATCACTGGAGTTTATAGATCTATTTGGGGGAGGACAAACAAAATTAGAGGAGACCTCAGTTTGCTTATTGCCACATTTTGTATATTGAAGGATCTATGAAAAAAACAATTTTTTTTGACATTTTATCTGTAACAATGAGTAACATAAATTCTTCTATTAGGACAGTTAATCACATGGACATAGAAGCAATTTGTTTTTCTTTGTATTGAACAAGTTCAATATGTTCTGTGATCAGTATTCCACAAAATCACAATAAAATCAGTACTAAGCACAAATAACTATAAAAGAGGAATTTTATTGCAGTGTAGTCAATTCATAGGGAGTTCTCTAAGCAAACCGATTTTTTTGTCTACCAGACTTTTAACATTTTCCTCTGAAGAAAAACTGTTGAAAACACAAAAGAATTTGTTAAGGTTCGAATTCTAAATTTGGAGATGATTATTTCATGTAAATATCTTGCTGACCTAAAAAAGATTAACTTCTAAAATATAGGTCTCTAACCAAAGCAAACTGATCTTGTTGTCCTTCCAAATGCATAATGCTGCTTAAGAAATGACACTGCCTGCTCATAATTCATCATCAGATTGCATCTTGTGAAAACTCCTAGTACTTTGACTTCCGCTGGAATAATTTTCAATATCTTTCAAAATTATCTTCAAAGTCAAAGAGTATAAACCCATAGGAAAAGGCAGTAACTTAGTAAGAAAACATAATCATATATTAGTCTTTCCAGTCATTGATCATTCCAGTCTCTTGATGGAGAACTGCACTGGACACATATTCTCTCACTTTAAATTTATTCCTTAAAATGTTGTCTCTATTTTTTTGAGGAATCAAAGTTTATACAGTCCCATTTGGACTCCAGATAAAATGCATGAGCTTTAGCTGAAATACTAATACTGTACTGTACTGTACTGTACTGTACTGTACTATACTATACTATACTATACTATACTATACTATACTATACTATACTATACTATACTATTCATATAGCTAGTACATGCATTTCTGAAACAATAGAAGGATTGTATATTTTGCTGATTTTTGAAGGCTTTGGATTATATAATCCAGATGAACATCATGTATAATTTTAATGTGCTGTATAAGATGGATTTTAATGTGCTGTATAAGATGTCCATTTAGCTGCCAGGTATGAATTCCTGGACTTTATTCTGAATAAATGCATCTAAGAATGTTATGATGGCGCAGTGGTTAAAATGCAGTACTGCAGGGCTAACTCACTGCTCACTCCAGGAATTCAATTCTGAGCGGCTCAAGGTTGACTCAGCCTTCCATCCTTCCGAGGTCATAAATGAGGACCCAGATTGTTGGGGCAATACGCTAACTCTGTAAACAGCTCAGAGAGTACTGCAAAGCACTATGAAGTGGTATATAAGTCTAAAGGCTATTGCTATTTATTCAACAGGAGCCAAGTTCCGGCTGAGGCAGAACTGAATTACTTAGGAGTAGCAAAGACACTTGAAATGTATGGAGTGGATCTTTATCCTGTCTATGTAAGTAATTTTTAAAGTTAAAAGTCCCCAACCTTTTTGCTACCAAAGACTGTTTTTGTGGAAGACATTTTTTCCACGGAGGGGGGAGGAGGAGTGTGCAACCTAGATCCTCACATGCAGTTTACAGTAGGTTAGTGCTCCTATGGGAATATAATGACTGATGATCTAAAGTGGAGCTGAGACCGTGATGGGAAGTGGCTGCAAATACAGATGATTTTTACTCACCCATCTCTTCTCACTCCCCTCTAGCTGTGCAGCTTGGTTCTGGCCTGGAGGTTGGAGACCCCTGTGTTAATGGAACTGTTGAATTATTTTCCTTGAAAAGGAAATTATAGTGCTGAACCACAAATTTATTTTTACTTTCTTCCATTCCAAAAGCAGATTAGATGTTCAGGAGACAGAGCCTGCTAGGCTTGTAGACTACGTTGTATAATAATCTGGATCCGGAACAGGATCAGCAATTACCTGTTGATTACCTGTTGCAAAGCAGTAATTCTGTTATTCTAGAACAAGATCTTTTTTTTTTAAAGAGAAAAGTTAAATCTCTGAAAACTCATACTTGGGATTGGCATGGGTTAGGGAACTTTCTGTTTAACTTTCTGTTTAGCAACTTTCTGTTGTGGTTGCATTGCTGTACAAAAGACAAATAACTATTATAAAAAGTGTAAGATTACAAATCTGAGGAATTTATTTTAAGTATCATTAGAAGATAAAAGCAACACATGCAACAGATATGTTCAGGCAAGAAATTATAAAAGTAACACAGAATCTGAGTAAAGTCCTTAAGAAGTTCAAAATAACAGGAAATAATAGATAATTAGTAGGCTCAGACTTAAGTGGAGAGAGTGGAAGCTTATTTAATATTGGCAATGGATTATTTTTTTTGCAACTACTATAATGGAACCAGCTTAGAAAATGTTATTCTTTATTTCCAAACAGTGATCTATATGAAAAACATTTTTCTTTTGAAAAAAAGTATCACATTAACAAATACAATTTAACTTAAATTTAACATTTTTTTCTAAGGGTGAAAACAAATCTGAATATTTTCTGGGACTGAAGCCTATAGGAGTAGTTGTTTATAAGAATAAAAAGCAAGTCGGAAAGTATTTTTGGTAAGTAAAATCTATAGCTTATATTAAAATCGATGGTAAGCAACAATACATATGCAAACTTTGTTCCTTCTTTTCTATCTATTTAATCTTCCAAGTAACATTCACAGTCCTCGGTTTATAAATATAATAGAGCCTGCTCATTATGGTCGTGTTGTGATGATGTAAAGCAGGTGATCACGTGTCCAACCTTTTCTTTCAGTGGTTGTTAAGTGAATCGCTTTCTCATTAAGTCAATCAGTTGTTAAGCAAACCCATGTTTGCTCTAGGACAGGGGTGTCAAACTCACACTGTCACATTGTCGTCACATGATGTATCGCGGCTTCCCCTTTCACTGAACCAGGAGTGGATGTGGCCAGTGTGTAATGCATGTGGGCTGTGAGTTTCACACCCCAGCTCTAGGGCATTTTTGCAAAAACTGGAAATAAAAGCGGGTTTTCAGCAAAAAGTCATAAATTGTGATCATATGAGATCCCATAATTCAACCCTATGCTACAAATATTCTCTTCTATTGGTACAGTCTTAACAGGTTCTAGTCTCTTTGCATACACACCACTATATTCAGTTATTACCTGCATCAATAATGTATTACTTTCATTTTCTGTTACAATAAAACAGCTTGGGGAAAGTACATTTTAGGGTTAAGGTGGGCTTTGGAATTCTTATTTCCAATTTAGAATTAATTTCTGATCTACCTATTATAGAGAATTGGAATAGCTATACCTATATATTTCTAAGGTATTAAACAATGTCTACTGTATCAGCTTTTTATAGTTAGACTGATTCTTTCAATATTTCCTGATTAAATTCATTTCTATATGTGTTTTTTATCTTTTTTTAAAAAACATTTTAGGCCTAGAATTACCAGGGTCCACTTCAAAGAAACTCACTTTGAACTTAGAGTTTTGGGAAAAGATGTAAGTTTATATTTTTATAATTTTAAATTAAGTGTATTATGCAACCCTGTAAAAAGTGTGAAAACAATAAAAGGCATTAATAAGCTGGCTTAGTGATTGTGGGCCAGATGAACACACTTCACAGTTTAAGTGTTGTGAGGAAAATAGGAGGCAGGAATATTTACACTAACTTGGGTAGTACAAAATAAAGGTAGGTATAGATCCAATAATTTTATAATATAATTAATAATTGTGAGATTTATGGGTAAATCTGCAAAGGATTGTTCTGTAAACAACTATAAGTAGTTGGTTAAGAATGGTAATTGAAGTAGGAATTTCCAAGACGAAGCAATATCATAAAACATGTCATCACATGACTACTTAACAATGGAAATCACACATTGTTAAACGAGGCCCAGGCAGCTCACAAGGAGGCAACCATGTAAGGTGTGGGATCAGGGATGGCTGTTGCCAGGTAGGGAAGATTGTGTAAGTCAGTGGTCCCCAACCTTTTTGTACCAGGGACCAGTTTCAAGCACAAACACTTTTTCAAGGACCGGGGGGGAAGAGTCGAGTTTGGTGGTTTGCTTGCAGACGTTTCATTACCTGACTAGGTAACATCTGATGTTGTTACCTAGTCGGGTAATAAAACGTCTGCCAGCAAACCACCAAGTTCAGGGAGCGCCTCGGCCCTGCCTCCCTCAGCCCCATCCCTCAGGTGTCTGCCTCGTTCCTCTCTCAGTTGCTCTCTCGCTGCTCCACCAGCCCAGGAACAAACTGCTTCAAAGAAGCCGGGGTGGTGGCTTTTCCTGTCGCCGCAGCTCCTCCGAGCGCCCGTTTACCCCCACCCCGCCCGCCCGCGCGGTTCAATCCACAGTGCTCCGTTCTGCCTGCCTGTCTGCCTGCCTGCCTTCGTTTTGGAGCAGCTTCGGCTGATAAAAAGAGGCGAATAGTTATTATTCTCAGCGAAGCTGCCCGAAACGAAGAAGGCAGGCAGGCAGGCAGAACGGAGCACTGTGGATTGAACTGCGGGCGGGCAGGCGGTGGGGTAAACGGGTGCTTCGGAGGAGCTGCGGTGACAGGAAAAGCCACCACCCCCGGCTTCTTTGAAGCAGTTTCTTCCTGGGCTGGTGGAGCAGCGAGAGAGCGACTGAGAGAGGAACGAGGCGGGAGGAAACCGAAGCTGCTGAGCCAGAGAGCAGGACAGGCTTGGTTGCTTCCTCCCTCCCCTTCTTTCATTTGTGTCCTTGATCCCCGATCCCAGCAGGATTCACCGAAGGCGAAGAAAGCCGCCATTTTTAAAAAAAATTCTTTTGCGGCCCGGTACAGAGTGCTCCACGGACCGGTACCGGTCCGCGGCCCGGTGGTTGAGGACCCCTGGTGTAAGTGGCCGGTGAGACATGGAAATGTGGAAGGCTGGACTGGTTGGGCAGGGGAGGGCATGCAAGGAATAGTTTCAGTGTGGTAGGATCGGGAGTAGGTATTTCCACGCAGAGAAGAGTGCAAACAATATATGACCTTCCCTGTCAGCTTCCTCATTGATTTTGCTTGTGGAAAGCCAGTAGGGAAGGTTGCAAACAGTGATCACATGATCATGGGATATCGCAAGCCAATTGTCAAGTACCCAGATTGCGATAATGTGATGTATTATTATGTAATAATAATAATAGTGGGAAAATTTGTAGAAAAGAATTGGTGACACCCTCGACCACTGCTTTTTTGACTACATTTTATATAGTTCTTATAATGTAGGGCTTTTAAAGTTCTTATAATGTAGCATTCCCTGACATGATACCCTCTAGGTCATGGCTGGTAGTTATAATACCAACACAAGAGAGACAGTTTGCTCTAGTGATTAAGGGATCAGTCTAGAAACCAGGAGATTGAGTTCTAGTCTTGCCTTAGGCCCAAAAACTGGGTTTAGGCAATCACTCTCTGTAACCCACAACATCATGCATGGATGACAAGCCAATCAATCAGTACCAGTTACAAGTAAATGCTTTATTTTTGGTTGATCCAAAAACAGACCCTGAACTTGTAGGAAAGCACTAGGAAGAAGAAGAGTTGTAATTCTAGCACAACTGTTAGCAGTTGAATGTTTTCACTGCCTTTAACGTCTACATAAATGAGGCCACATGAAAGTAAGACAACTAATGTATAATGTATGCATATAATAAATGTGCCTGTATGAACGACATGGTGGCCTATAGGTGGAGCTCTCACCTCACAATCAGGAGGCTGTGAGTTTGATCCTAGATAGCGGCAGATATTTTTCTATCTGGGCGCAAAGAAAAAATATCTACTGTGAGCTCCACATAGGAATCAGCAAGGGCATCCAGCCAGTAAATGCTTGGCTTCATTCAGTTGTCCGACTTCACCACAATGCAAAGGATTGCAGGGTCATTAAAAGAAAAAAAAAGTGCCTGTACTTTTTATTACTAAACCTGGTTAAACCATTCTTATTTTAATTAAATGATGGAATTACATTTTTGTACTACAACGAGGATTGTATACTGGCCATCACAGTAATCAGTAATGAAGAAATAAAGAGATAGGGACAGAGTTTGCCCGAAACTTTTTGGTATTGGAAACATTCTACACAGAAAAGTTGAGTGATAGTTGAGTCTTATTATAAATGGCATTGAGGTAGTATCTATATTTGGTGATTGCAAAATGAATAGAGAAAATTGTTTGGCAACAGTAATTTGAGACCAAAAATTTTACTCTTATTCTTGCAAGATCTCCAATCTGAGGATGAAAAGGATCAGAACCAATGCAAATTTACCCAACATAAAGTCTAAGAGAGCCTGTGTCAAAGTGAATCAATAAATATCTGATACCCAATATCTAGGTAGTTTTATGGACTACATGGTATAGAAGTGTTTTGCAATGGCTTTCTTCCAGGACATTTCTTCAGCTTCTTAATCTAGCATGCAGTTCTGTTATTCTCTCAGTCAAGTATTTACTAGGATCATACTTGTTAGCTTCCAACTTACCTTCCAACAAGATCAGCCGGGTTCTGATACCTGCTGAAACATGTTTGGGTAGATGGACTCTCTAACATTCAGCCCTCAGGAATAGAAAGTAGCAGTCACACATGTGCTGTTGATAAATTACCAATTGAAGTGTAAGGTGAAATTAGTTGGAGAGATCATCCCCAAAACACATTCTTAAATTGTGTATAATATATACATATTTTTTTTAAAAGTGCAGTAGTTTTCTAAGTCTTGTTGATTTATTTCAAGTATTTTATCTACTTTTCAACTAAAAACAGCAGCTCATAAAAATCTGCTTTGGAAAAAAAATCTTTTTAGAAAGCTTGCTGTCTAAAAATGAGAATATACACACTTGTGCGTATGCATGCGCACGCGCACACACACACACACACGCACTCACTCAAAGGTTGGGCTAGAGCAAGAAGCTCCTTTAAGCATAATTTCTAAATTAGAATATGTCTAGCTGAAAAAGAAAAAACTCCAGAATTGCAAACGTTTGAACCCTAGCTGAGCCAGTGGTCTGGTCTTGTTTTCCATCTTTCTGTCTGCTATATCCATGAGGGAGGGAGCAGATCCATTAAGCTGTTTCTTTCCTCTGATTTTTCAGTGGAATGGCCTTGTTTCTCATTTTTCCTTTTGCAAAAGGAACATGTTAAAGGAATGTTGCTGAATGAAAAGGTCTCTCAACATTGCTGTTAGAAGACACCTACTGTATATCTTGTGTGAAACATGTAGATTGTGTGAATATTGTTTTTAAAGTAATTCAGCAGTTTAATTGACATTTCCAAGTTGAAACTCCAGAATGATTCAGACCATCAAAGTGTATATTCCCAAATCAATTTGGAAAGATTCAAACCATATTGTAGATGTAACAGACTTTTGTATAGATGTACATGTATTTTTCTGTATCTATCTGAAAATCCAAATGTATTCAATTGTCTGCATTGATATGAATGTTCAAAATGCATTGCATCAAATTTCCAAATCTATTTGGATTGATTTTAATGATAATTTTCCAATGAAATTCTAGTAGGAAATAGGGCCAAATGTGGAATATGCTTTCTATGCTAGCTTTAAATGATTACAGAACCAGTCGAACAGTTATACCCAGTTACTACACGTCAAGTGACTTCACATTAAGATGGAAGGAGATTTTCTGTATTCAACATATTTATAAATTACTTTGATAGGGGATTACAAAATACATTACCTAATTTGTGGATAATAAAAAGCTATAGGGAATGCTAAGCATCTATTTTGTCAGTCTCAAAATACAGAATTTTGACAAGCTAGGACAATAGACAGAATCCACAAAGGAAAAAATTAATACTGTGTTCTTCATTTGAATAGGAAAAATCAAAGGGATAAGAAAGGTGTAACCATAATATCCAGAAGTACATGTTTAAAAGATCTGAATCTCTTGGTGACTCACAAGCTGAACCTGCGCCAATAGTGTATGCACCTTCCCTGTACCTCCAAATAAAAGAAATCTAATCCTAGACTGAAATCAACAAAAACATAGTGCCATGAAGTCATTGTTCTTCTCTGTTCTGTGTTGATCATATCATACCTAGAATATTGCTCCCAGTTCTGAGTATCACATTTTAGGAAAGCCAATTACAAATTGGAGTGTGGTTTGACTTACCATATTCAAAGAGATGAGAACTTTGTTTCCTAATGTTTTCTGTTTGCTAGATATTTTTTTTAAAAAACTTAATAGATGCTATTTTCACTGAAAGTCATTCTGGCTGCTATGCTGGAATTAAACTTGACAATTAAGGCTTTGCCACCATTCTCATAACATTATAGTTTCCCATGGCTTGACAGGAAAACAGTATGCCATGTTCTAATATGAATTAATTCATCTTTTAAGTCTTTCTATATACCAAAGAAGAAATGGTGTGCTAGGGACAGTAGAGGAGACTTGATTTTTTTATTCTCACTATGTGTCAATTATTATTTGATAAAGTGCATATATAGTTTCTATTTCAAGTAACTTAGATTATGATGTCAAGGATGCAAATAGTATTTCAGATGCACCCCAATGATCTTATAATTTACCAGTAGATTTATTTTTTCTGATTAGTGGGTTAGAAGGGTGATATTCAAGAAGGAAGTTAAATCCTGCAATCCTGTGTTCTTTTAAAAAAAAATAGTGTTTCATAGGGTTGTATAGGGTTTTCTTCATTTTAGAAGTCAATCTGTTATAATAAGATTATTCACGTTTTAGATATTGTATAAACTATAGCAGATTTTCTTTGGTTGTTAAAAGTGCTCTAATTCCACTTACATTTTCTATGAATTAATTAAACTGACTTTCATTGAAAGGGTAATATTTTTTTGTTTAGAACATCTCGTTGATAGAAGTGATTTCATAAAAAAATCCATCAAATTTTCTTGAGTAGCATTTTCTGTACATCTCACAGTGGATAAACATCTATTTAGAATAATTTATACTAATTCTGCTAATTTCTGTATATCCTTCAGTGATTTGGGCGTTACTTTTGTTGTAGGTCAGTCAGTATGCTCTACAAATCAATTTGTATTTAAAACAACTCTGGTGCATATATTTGGTTTCCAGTTAATGAACCAAAGAAAAAGACAAAAGCCCTACCAACATTCAAAATGATTTAAATAGTACTTTAAATAGTACAGCTATGCTGGCTGGAGAATTCTGGGAGTTGAAGTCCACAAGTCTTAAAGTTGCCAAATTTGGGGACCCCTGCTCTACACTGTATCAGTAGGCATTAACTTCAGTGAAATTATCAGTGATCACAAATGGTGTTTGATCTGGGGGGGGGGTGTAGACATAAAAAGTGTATTTAGCACTTACATGCTCAGGTTATTAAGTGCAAATCCTTTACATCAGAGTGATCCCCATAATATTATCATACTTTTTATTTCAGTGTAATGAAACTTCCTTCTTTTTTGAAGCACACAGCAAAACTGCATGCAAGCATTTATGGAAATGCTGTGTAGAACAGCACACATTCTTCAGGTAGGTGAGCTGAAACTCTGAGGAATCTGAATGGCAGCAAGAAAAATATATCTGAGCAGTTTAGGGAAGCTATATTTAAATCCTATCTCTAAAGTTTAAAAATCAATATATTTTGGATTCTTTTATTTGTCTAGCTGTGTTTAGGATAAGTGTGCATATTTCATTAGACTGGTTTGGATCCAAAAATAAGAATGGAAGATAAGTAGCCAACTACACAAGCAAGATTTTTCCAACTACAGTAATGAGTAACTCTGGGATGGTGATTTTGCTTAACTTGATCTTTTTTTTTTTTCTGCTTGTCCAGGGTCCATTTTTTTGCAACCCAAATTACTGAATTTCTTAAAGAAATATTAGCCCTCAGACATGAATCAAAAGAAAATGCAAGTTGTCTGACTTGCATGGGACCAGAAGTTCCATCACTAAGCAAGGCAGTTGCTAAGTGACTCATGCCTAATTTTACAACTTTTCTGCCATAGTTGTTAAGTGAATCACAGTGATTGTTAAGTAGATCATGATAAAGTGAATCTGGCTTCCTCCATTGACTTTCCTTGTTGAAAGTTGACTGGGAAGGTTTCAGTGGACTTCATGGACCCTAGGATGCTGCAACCACCATAAATACATGCTGGTTTTTCAGTCCTAAAAGAAGCTCAGGCACTGTGGTCTCAGTTTTTACCCAAGAAAACCAGGAGCCACCTCTGTGGAAAAATACTGCCAAGAATCTAACCTAGTAAGATTTGCCACTGCTGGAAAACAAAGAGAACGCACAAGAGACTGTTTTTGTTTAAAGAGAAAAAAGATGAGGTTTCTTTGGGCTACCCTCAAGAACATCCCCAATGAACATTTCCCCTTCTTCAGTCTTGTTCCTTTCTCTAAGTACCAAATATTGAGCATGCAAACCACAACTTCATGTTATTTCTTATGGGGAGGTGAAAATTTGTGACATTTTAAAAATTAATATTTGTATGGATCTGTTTGTATGAACTAAAAAAAAAACTCTGGGATTTCTAGCTCCCAAAGAAAAAAAATACTGAAGTGAAAAATTGCCTTTCAATTATGTTGGGAGGGGATTGTGGGGGGAGCTGCTGGGTCCATTTGATAGCCACAGTGGAAATGGTCATGGAAGTGCAGAGCCTGCCAGTAGGATGGGAAGTTTTTCAGTGTGTCAATTGCAGCCAGTACATCACAAATAATCTTGGAGGTGTTTTTCTGAAATAATCAAACTTTCAAAGCAGAGTACCTCAGACCAGCTTCAGCTTATAGGAAGTTGGTGACAAGATGGAGGGCTGATTCTGAGCATATGAGCCCTCAGTAGTACTAGAGGAAGGAGATAATGTGCAATCTTTTTTTTTCTTTTGTTTATGGCTAGTCCTATAAAGACAAATGTACTCTGTGCTTTAAATTGAAACAGAATGCCAGAAAATGAATCTAATTCTCTGTCAAGAAAACTTGGCAAACTTGGATCTCTTGGTTATAAACATCGATACAGGTAAGAATAAGATAATATTACTATTGTGACTCGAAACTTTAATTTCAAGATGCATTTATATGTTTTCTTTGTTCATGGAATCTGGAATTTAAGGTATTGTTGCTGTGGTTTGCTATTGATTTTTTGAAACAGGTATTATAAGCACAGCTTTAAAAGGGATTTGAGGAACTCATCTCCAGCCTTTTATTAAAATTACAGCTGCAGAGTTTGTAAAGCTGAAATATGCTTTAATGTTTTAACAGTTCCGTTTACAAATACCATATTTTTCGGAGTATAAGATGCACTTTTCCCATCCCCAAAAGTGGATGAAAATGTATGTGCATCTTATACAGCGAATGTTGCCGACGCCCTGCCCACCCGCCTCCCCCCATCCTTTGGCCTCTGCCTCCCAGCAATTTGCCTCCTTGCAGCAAACAGCCTGGTCCGTTTCAGCACAGCCTGATTAGCGCAAGCAGCTGATTGTCGGAAGGATCACCTGACAATCAGCTGTTTCAGGCTGCAGGGATTGCCATCACCTATTGCCGCCTCTGTACCCCCCATTTTCAGCCTTCACGTGCCCCATTTTCCACCCGTTCCGATCCCCGCTGCCCAGAACGGGCAGAAAATGGGGCGCACGAAGGCAGCAATAGGCTATGGCAATCCCTGTAGCCTGAAACAGCTGATTTTTGATCCTACCGACAATCAGCTGCTTGTGCTAATCAGGCTGTGCTGCAGCTGACCAGGCTGTTTGCTGCAAGGAGACAAATTGCTGGGAGGCAGAGGCAGATTTCCCCTCCCCACTGTTTTCCTCCTCGAAAACTAGGTGCGTCTTATACTTCGGAGCATCTTATCCTCCAAAAAATACAGTATAAAGTTTGCTTGCTGATTCTAATGGCATGTGCTAACTTATTTGAGTCAAGATTTACTCCTGGTGATTTCATAGATATTCTGAAGAAAAGTTTGGGGTTTTTTAGGAACTGTATGAAAATAAGTTACTTTTGTCTTCAAGGATTTTTTTCCCATCTAATTTTGCTGTCTTAACTTACATCTCTGAAACTTCATGGTGGTACCCCATCCAGGTATTAACCAATTTCAGTTCTGCTTAGCTTTTTAAGATCCACCAAGGTCTATTAAAAGTTTCTGCCTTGCTGGACTGCAGTATCATAAAAATTGGATGGCTTTCTTTTGGTGATGAGGGACAATATGTGTATGTGCCTATATATTGTTTCCTTCATGTATACTTAGAGTAGATGAGTTTCTTCTACTTGGAAACGATTACTTAAAATAATATATCCAGCATTTTTTAAAATTTATTATCTGAATCATTAAGACATTTACTGGCATTTTAGGTTCAGTTTATAAGATCGTTAGGAATGTAACTCTGTGTTTACTTAAAACTGAATGATTTAGAAATTAAACAATGAAATAGCTCAAACTTGGTGCCAGCAACAAGTATTTAGGTTGGGTTATTTTTTTTTGAAAGAGCCATAGGACACTAATGGTAATAAAAAGTAAAGCTTTACAGCATTACCTTCTGGGATTTCTTAATTTAAGTGTGACCTTAACATAAGGTGGTGTGTATATTGTGGCAGCTTATGAAAAGCATGACTCATGTTTCTTACCCTCATAACTGAATAAACAGTTGAGTGATAATCTGAAAAGTGATTAAATTATGATTAAAATGTTAGCATGGATACATATTTGGAGATACATGCCTAGGTTTTATGTACTGTTAGACCCCATCACAATTGGGACAGTAAAATACATATTTATATACAATACTATATTTCTGCTTAATCTGGCTTGACAAGACCTTGAGTTTTTATTTTGTTTAATCTGAAAAAGTCATTAGATCAGATATGCAACAATAAGGGAGAAAGCACATATTAACAGTAGCATGTCTTTTTGCTCTAAACTGTTTTGTGAAGTATTTGCAGAGCACATTGTTCGTCATTCTGAAATTCTTGTAAGTTTTCCTTACATTAAGAGTCTAGATCTTGAATCTGGGTACTATAATTGGCATTAGTTTTGCTAACTGTAATTTATTGTATGTGGACCTAATGGTATACAATACAGCTTGTACAGAATGTGGAAATCTGTACACTGCATCTGGTGTGGAATGAATATACTAATCTGTACTGAAGTAGCTACACTTCTTGACTATTAGCCACTTAGTCAAGTTTAAGGTTTTGTTTTTGATAGGTAATAGCATCTAATAGATTACTATTCCAGGCCCAATTTTTAAAAATATGCTTAATTTGTACATATCATCTTAGATCAGGGGTTTAAATTGGAAAGTTTCACTCAATTTCTGTGGTTCATACACTCAAATAATATTTCTGTATTTAGGCCCTTAACACAAGATTTATGCATTTTATGTAGATTCTTTGGTAACTGTATTTTTAAAAAGGAACGAATTGGGGGGGAAATAGAAGCATTTAACAGAATTATGAATAACATTGTACAGTTAGCTCTATAAACAGGAATATTGGGCTTTAAATAAGATTCTCTAGGGAAGGGAAATAGTTTAGTTGTTACTTAAGTGGAGTAATTAAAGGGTACCTTTAAGCTGATGCTAACGATAACATTACAAGTGAACAGAGTAGTCATTTGGAGGGTGAGATGGAGAATCCAAGGTAAGAGAAGCCTTAAGCAAGGTAGCAGGTCTTATTTTTATTACCTTGTTTTGTTACAAACAGGGTACATTTTATTAATTCATATGGTAGGAAAATAAACGTCTCCATTACTGGCATAGCTTTCTGTTCTTCCAGAGCCATGTCAGAAGACCAGAGGACTTTGGGTCCCAGGGGAGCCCCATTCTCTCCCACCATACTCCCTTTACCTTCTGTTTGGCACCAAAGATCTATCCATAGATAAATGGAGAAAGCTTCTAAAATCACCATTTCTGAAGGCAGATCTCTGAATTCTTGAATCTTTGAAAATATATCACTAGGGCACTCTCATAGATATTCTAGTGTACCAGCCTAAATTGATTATTATGAACTGGAAATTGGGGCTAGCATCAGCAGTTTGTCTTTCGGAATGAAGAGGAACCATACCTACTGATATTCCACTTGTCTATCTTTTAGCCCAGCTGGATGGCAGTATCTAGGTAATCTTGACTGATCTTGATAGGCTGGAGTAGGAAGTCAAGGAAACATCTTGGAAGAAGGCAACAACAAACCATTTTTCTATTGGTGCCAAGAAACTACATAGTAATTGCTTCAGTCTGCTTTGCAACATGTTGATGTGGATACATAGTTGTGTCTAAAGACATAGTTACCACTAGAAAAGAAAGCAAGGTAAAGTAAGGGTAAAGTACTATGAGAAATGAGGTTTGAATGCATTGAAAGTAAATGCACTGATTATAAAATTCACTACGTTTCCTAGGGTAGGTAACCAGTTTCTACTCGTGGAAACAGTTGTAGTTTAAAATTTATCATACTAGTGGCCTGCTTGCAATAATAGCTTGTGGTCCTAAGGTCACATGTCAGATTGTGGATGAATTTGAAGACAGATTTTTCATCAACTGTGGCATGAGCAAATAAAATGAAGATCAGATGTTGGATTAAATAAGTAAATCAGGGGAATCCATATTACATTAAATAATAATTGTTGGATTGAGATTAGTATCTTAGGCCTGAGAGATTGATTAGGATGAAAGGGCTTTTCGTAGATATACACATCAGCTTTTGGAAGACAATTGATTGCAGTGAAAATGGTAACTTTAGTCTAAAGGCACTTGATAGGCACCTTGTTCCATTAATCTTAATCTGCTTGGTTAAGTTTTAAAAGCTGTACTTGGAGACTAGTTGAAATGTTGCATTCTTCAAAATATATATTGAAAATATAAACTCAATGGCAAAATAATCTGGTATTTCTAGGGGCAAGGGATGGAAGCAAAGACTCAGTGAAATTGTCTGTTGTTTTTTTTCAGCAATGATTTTTGGGAAAGCTCTATTTTTCTTCCTTAGAAAGAATCCTTTTGAAAATCTGTTGTTATGGGCATAGCTATTTGAGAAAAAGAAAAGGCCAAAGAAGCACAAAACATGAAATCGGTGTGATTTTTCAATACCACATACAGTATACACCATAAAGTAAAAATGTGAAAGAGACAGAAGTGCTTTATGTAAAATTGAGAAACTGTAAGAATAACAAAAAGTCTTATAATGGCAGGCCATTTGGGCATATTTTTGTTTTATTGGCTTAGTTCTTGCTGATACTTGAACTTTTAATTCAATTAAAATCCCCCTCCCCCCAACTAGGGATAAATTGAAATGCTTTACTTTGTAGTTTTGAGTTAACTTATCATATAATATTTTGTTACATTTTCTAGTGGGAAGACAGCTTTGCAGATGTATAAAGATATTTCTGTCCAGCTTCCTCGACCCAACCAAACAGTTGAAAGAAGTCGTAGTAAGACATATCCAAAAAGAACATCAAAAGTGCAACAATTTGGTAAGAAATGTTAGAGCTCCTGTTTGAGTTAGAAACTCAGCAAAGGGAGGATACAGAAGAAAAGCTAAGAAATGAAATAAATCTTGTTGGATCAAATATATAATTAGAAATAATTGACTTTCTGAAATCTTATGCTAATTGTTATTCAAATCATGCTGCATTTTCAGCACATGGAACTTGTAGACATTTCTGAATGAATGCCTCTGGATTTAGCAGTAGCATAGAGGCTACTAATCTCTCCTTCTCTAGTGTTGAGTTATTGCTATAGTCAGATCAAAGCTGGTCCAAGCAATCAGTGGCCCTTTGAATCAAAATATCTCTTACATGTGGTGGTCTCATGAAGGAAGACACTGAGACAACGTCTTGAAGCAAGATCGGGATGAGAGCCCAGAGCAAGCTCCGACACCCTCTTTTATTAGAAGCAATCTTTGTTAACGTAGCAATTTTTGTTAGCGTCTATCACAAATGCATTACATCACACAAAATGCACTGATTATTCGTGTAAGCATACAAAGCTGCAAAGTTTAAGTTTGCTACAATTCTGGGTAAGAAATGGCAACAGTTTGTCCTTGTTCCTTGCTTCGTGTTGCAGTCAACCACCAGAAGGCTTCGTTGTCCTAGCACGTACAAAGAACAAAGAATAATTCCCACATCTCCTCTGTTTTTCCTTTTTAAGAGACAGGGAGTGTTTTAGTTCCAATAACAGCCTTTGTTAGGCGTGTAGGCAAGAGTGTTGTGCATGTTGATGTTATCCATGGCGTTCGTGACTTCTTCAACCATCACAAACATCTTGTCCTCGTCTGGATTGTCACAGGTTGGCTCTCCTATCTCATCTTCGGATGGCAGTGGTTCATATGTGTTAGTTATTTGTTGATTCCAGAGAGCCATTACCTGCGCAGTGGCTTTTTTCTCAGCCAAAAGGGATAAACTGTTAGAAATAGTGCGTACAAAAATGGGTAATACACAAGGCAATACAACACATCCCGCAGCAATCATACCAATAAGCGCTACAATAGCTTGCAAACCAGGCAATTTTGGAAACCAGGATCCAAACATGTCTCTAAAATCAAGACCATTCCATGTTTGTACAGGTACATGTACAATCTTGATCATTCTATCAGTAATTTGTTGGATAACTTTTCCGCTATCATCTACCTCAATACAACAATTACTAAGGTTAAATTTTCCACACACTCCTCCTTCTTTGGCAAGAAGATAATCTAAAGCCAAGCGATTTTGCATGATATATGTTCTAGACAATGCACTTTCTTTAGCTAGCGTTTCATTGGTTATAATTTCTAACACAGCTTGCAACCTTATAATTCTATTGAGCTTATATATGGGGGTATACCAGTAGTTGTAAACAGTGGTGGCCCCCACGTTAGTCCCGGACACCTTTTGAAAGAGATATTTCTTTTCCTGTAGATAAGATCTTTGCCAGCTGTGTGAGCCGCAGGTAACTCCCGCAGCGTCGTTAGGACCTTGGCCTTTTCTGATGGCAAAGCAAGCATCAAAACACACAGAAGTGTTGGTACCCCCCCGAGTGACATTATGGGTTATGTACCCATTTTTTGCTTGACTAGTTGAGAACATTGAGGCAAGGTCAGAGCTGGATCCTCCTTTGTAGGCATAGACATACAGCAAGTCGGTGATGGGCCCCACAGCCTTTGGTTCATAGCATTGGATACCTTGTTTGGTGTAGCATCGTGCATATTGAATGTTGTTATGCAGACAAGGGGAGACCGTCGTGGAGTTGCACTCAGGCTTCAAAGTATGATAGATCAGGGTGAATTGGGTCTTCGTTCCGCTGCGAGTAGTTTTAATGCAGGCGTCGCAGGAGGATGGGGTGGCTGTCGTATCGGCAGGAACGATGTGGAAACCCAGGAAGCAAATGATGAATGCAGCGGGCAGCTTCATGATGCTGATGTAGGCAAGGCTGGTTTGGGTAGAAAAGGCCTTACTTGTCGTCCGGGGACCCAGGTGGTGTTATTGTTGTAGGAAACAGCCGCGTACCCTCGTCCCCAGGTTATAAGTTCAGCAGGCCCTTTCCACTGAGGATCTGGAAGCTGACGAAAATATACTGTTGGTCTGGGTTCAGGATGAGGTGAAGAAGCGAAATGACGTGATGCCGCCGTGCATGGGGGGGATCCGGACTCATTGAGGAAGTTAAGAGTAAATAAACAAACATTTAATGCATTCTGGAGTCCTGGGTGATTTTTAATTGATGATCTGTAAGGGTAATTTTATCCCCTGGAGTGGTTCCTCCCTTTAATGCATCAAACAGGGGGCTGAGCATGTGTATAGTGATGCCAAAATAGGGACGGGTCCAATTAATAGCCCCTAAATATTGTTGTAATTGTACGAGGGATGTCTACACAATGGCATCACTTGTGGATGGACTGAAACTTGTATATCAAAAATATGAAAAAGAAAAGCAAGAAGGGAAAGATGTCCTTGGCACTCTTTTCCAATTTTTTGAAATGGCCGTTTGTACTTATGTAAAGCTGAATGAGCAACAGGATGATTGGGACAAAGAAGAAGCCATCTTTGATGAACAAGTGACTTTGGTTGGGGAAGGAAAAAAGAAAGAGAAAAAGGAGAAGAAGACTTTAAGGCCTGGAAAAACAACCCAAAAAGAGAAGAATAAGGTGAAAGGGGGAAAGCAGAATAAAAGGGAGGTGGAGAGACAAGGGGGTAAAGAGGACAAGGAGAAGAAGAAGCAAGGGAGAAAGAAAGAGATGAGAAGCCTTAATGGTGGGGAGCAAGATGCAAAGAAGCAAAAGTTCTCCAGAGATAATGGACAAATTCCACTGAAAAAGGGATTCCAGAAAGGCACACAAGACCGCACTTCTACACCTGCATCCAGAAATAACCATAGAAAACTGGAAGCAACATGCAATTCAAAATGTGACAAAACACTCAGTATAATCTAGTGAAACCCCTGCCAAGAAAAGGGGAGTACAGTAATGAAACAATGATTTAAGACATGGGATGGGGGGGGGGGGAAACAATTTTGGAAAGCATAAGTGTTCCCACAAAGGCATGATATCTAACCGAAAGGGGTAAAATGTTTAAGACATAAATGATTGTCAACACTAATGAATAAACCTGTATTGGTTGTGACAATACTGCATAATTTCAGAACGCACCAGACAGAATCCCAATGCAAGTTATGTGTTCTATATTAAGTATTATAAACATAGGGGAAGGAGATAAAGGCATCATACTCCATTTAGTGCACAGGAGAAGTTTTTCTTCAAAGAAGAAAGACAAATGGATAGCTGGAAATAGAACAGACAAAGAATAATAAATATTATGATTCGAATTGAGAGGAGATAAATAAAATAAAATTGAGAAAATTTAAAAGAGAGGAGAAGTTATGTAGAAAATTGAAAATGCTAATAAGATATGGAATGGTATATAAAATGAATATGAATTTGAATTTGTGTCTGTACCAAGAGTTTTGACCCGAGACTAAGCAACTTTCAGAAAAGAGATTTTTTATGCTTTTATGTTTTGTGTTTCTGTGTATTTATGTTTTGTATGTCTTTAAAAATTAATAAAATTTGTTAAAAAAGAAAGAAAGGTTAATGGCTGAGAGTTTTGAGGAAGGATAAAGCAGATCGGGAACCACAGAGATTCCTTTGAGGAGGGCATGAGAGTGAGTCATTCTAGCTGCAAGATTAGCAGGTACATCTGAATAAAATTGAATTTTTATAATATTTGTATAATCCTGATCAATAATCCCTGGAATCACAAAAAACCTTTCATAGAGGAACGAGGCAAGGCCAACTCTTCCGAAAAAGAGCAGCACCTCCCCCTGGGGCCCGGCATTGGGCTTTGAAATGCCCAGGCTTCCCACAATTGAAGCAATTCCCAGTAGGTTTAAGACCCTTTTGCAAAGCTACAGCCAAGGTCTCCATGTTATAAAATTGCGAACTTACTACAGCACAAGCTTTAATCAAATCTGCCAAGGTTGCCTCCCCCCGCGCGACCAAAGGCTGCAAATTTATTGCCTGCTGCTCCACAGTTGCAAACTGCCCTGCCCCATAGATTTGATCAGGTATATACAAATCCCCTAAATTATTTCCTCTGTTAATTGCTTCTCTTTGATATCCTGCATCAAGTACCACGTATTGTGTCCCGTTCAGAATTATTCTCATTAAATCTTTCCAATCTTGTGGAATCATCTTTTGAGCTTGCCCCAGACTGTGAAGCAAACCCTGGACATATATGCCAAACTCCCTCACAGATTTCTTTAAAAGAGATAAAGGCAGTGGATTCCAGACAGCCTGTAAATTTCCTGCATTATCAACTTGCCTCTGAACAGGAAACAATTGCATGGAGTCAATCTCTTGCCCCTCCAGCTGTCCTGTTTGAAAAGCTGCTTGCATAGCTTTTTGAACTCTCCCAGCATGGGGTGTATTTATTTTAGGATTTCCCACTTTGACATCTCCTGATGGATTTTTAGGAGCTGTTGGGGGAGATTTACTGACCTCATTTGCCTCCGGGGGGCAGTCGGTTTAAGATACACAGGCGTCACAGCGGGGGAAAAGTTGTACAGCAGGATTCACATAGGGAGGGGGTCCAGAAAGGGGGGCAAGTAGGGGTTGCTCTAGAAAGGAGAGAGCCTCAAAAACCACCCTCCAAGCAATTAATATAGATGAAGGGGCTCTAGGACTTGCGTGAAGGTATTTTCCAATCTCCTTCCATACTGTAGTTTTGATACTGCCTTTAGCCGGATAAGAAGGGCAGTGTTGCCAAATGTATTCTAGGAGTTCCTCAATAGAGGTTTTTGTGAGGAGGGCATGAAGGGCGCCCCCCTTTTTAAAGGTAAAATATTTCGTTTGGTTAATTCTCTTAGTTCCTCAATGTGCAATTTCTGGTCCTGAGAGAATCCTCCACCCATACTCACGAGAGATCCACGGCGATCGCCTGCGACCGAATCAGGGATGAGGTATACCCAGGCTATGCCAGCCGATGAGTGTGGATGGTCCAAAGACATACCACCACGCACATGATCAAGTCGGGGTCACCAGTAGTGGTGGTCTCTCATGAAGGAAGACACTGAGACAACGTCTTGAAGCAAGATCGGGATGAGAGCCCAGAGCAAGCTCCGACACCCTCTTTTATTAGAAGCAATCTTTGTTAACGTAGCAATTTTTGTTAGCGTCTATCACAAACGCATTACATCACACAAAATGCACTGATTATTCGTGTAAGCATACAAAGCTGCAAAGTTTAAGTTTGCTACAATTCTGGGTAAGAAATGGCAACAGTTTGTCCTTGTTCCTTGCTTCGTGTTGCAGTCAACCACCAGAAGGCTCCGTTGTCCTAGCACGTACAAAGAACAAAGAATAATTCCCACACTTACATTTTATATTGTGGCGTAATCTTGATAGCTACCAGATGGGAAACCAAAATGATCATCACACTGAGATTGACATTGGCTTTGTTGGTCATAAATGATGCCTACTGGACCAGTCAGGCCTATTCACTATTTTTGTATATTAAAACAGTATCAGTCTGACATTTGTCTAAATCATAGGCTTTCTCTTACAAACTATAGATTTCTAGATTGCTGCAAATTTGTAAAATATGAAAAGATTTTAAAATGTCACCAGTGATTTTAAAATGTCACCAATCTAAACCATCTTCACAGTATGGAGAACCAGACACATCTTCCATAATGCAAAGATATATATCAAATTAATGGAGTAAATATATTTTATTAATGTGTTGGGTGTTTTAAAAGTAGTACAATAAGCCTACCTTCAATTTACTGTTTTAGGACATATATACCATTCAATTCTTTGTAAAACTTCAGTTGTTGATACAGCTTTGACAAGCAATTCTCGGTCTTGTAATACAGTCCTTATTTATACTGGCTGCTTTATATTTGATTGTTTAAAATAAATCATATCCATTTGGAGTCTCCAATTTCTTAGTATGCAATTTATAAATTGTAGCCATTTACAAATTAAACCACAAGGATTTACATAAATAAATGGAGAAGTTTTCTTTGCAACCCTTATGGTATGTGGAACTGAGAAAAGAATATTGTAATTTTGAATGACTTTTGGAAGGGCTCTTTTTTCTAATGCTTTGCATTTATCAAGCTATAAAGAAAATACCAGTTTTTTTCAGTTTCATACTTAGTAAAACAATATTTGTCTTCTACTAATGAAAAATGAATCCATTTAATTGTTTTTGCTATTTGAATCATTTGCTAAAATTATAAAATTAAAGCTGACTTCTGTCTGTAGACAGAGCTACTCCAGTTGATTGACTGTAACTCCCCTCCCCTCTGATGAATGATTGAGCTGGCTGAGCTTTTAGAAAGCTGGAATTTAGCTATGTCTAGAGGGCAAAATTTGTCTAACCCAGCACTAGAGAATCCCTTTAGGTTTTTTTAGTGATATTATTTAACGACCCCAAGCTAAAATAACATAATATATGCAGTTTTTAAAATATACACATTTATTTCCCTTTTCTGTGGAATAAAGTCAAATATATTGTTTGAACAGAATTTTTAATATGCCCGATTCTATTATATACTTAATGAAATTATTATTAGAATTTACTATTTTTATTCAATATGAGCTCGTAAATAAAGTGTAAATCCCATTTTACAGGAAGATTAACTATTCCTAAAACCAAGATTGATAAAAGAAACTTAAGAGAGAGAAAAGAAATATGTGGGATACAAGTTTTTAGGATATCTGGAGAAAGAAAAGGCAGATTTAAGATAATTCTGTGAAAAGTAATTGAGGACTGCAGCAAAGTATGAAGAGCAGGCCATTAGATAAGCTCTTCAAACCTCTCCAGATAAGGAGAGCACTTGAGATCACTTACAAGTGCTTTGGCTTTTGAAACGACATTTAAGTTTGCATACTTTCTTTTCTTGTCATTTTTGGAAACTTGTTTGCTAACTGCCATTTTTACCTTGTATCAATAAGTTTGATAACACCGAGTGAGTGTCCCTTTACTTGTTAGCAAAATCCTCAATTTAACAATGATTTGTTCAGAGACTGTTTGAAATTATGTTGTTGCTGCAAAATGGATGTACGATCCATGGCCAAATGTATGGCATTGCAGCATATCCATAGTTAAACGTTGAACATTTGGCTTCTTGGCAGCTTGCCTGCACTTACAAACTTAGAAATGGTGCAAGAGGCAGAATTGGGGGAGAGAGAGAGAGGATTCATCTCTCTCTCTCTCTCCCCCCCCAATCTCTTGCCTTTTGGCCACCCTGCACAATGGTACTTTTGGGCAGGGGTTGAAGATGAAGTAGAGGCCCAGGGCTTTCAGCAGTCTCAACCAGCTGCCACTCCCCTCACCAGGCCTCTACTTCAGCCCCACCGCTGCCTCTGCAACTGAGAAGTGCCACCAGAACAGCAGCCATTATTTTGATGCAGCTTCTTTTTTTATTTGTGTGATAATACTGTTAATTTTAAAATGTAAATATAATATTTAACTATTAAGGTGACCAACCGTCCACCTTTAGGGAGGACAGTCCTTCTTTTGTAAGTTCCTTTGTAAGTGTCCTCCTACATGTTCTCCTTTTTGATATTTGAAGTCTAATCTGTAAATCTCTGTATTTGATCGATGCCGATCCGATCCGTTGTGTGTGATGTGACGTATTTGTATTTAACATGACGATTCGTCAAGGCTCGGTACAGTGCGGCGAGACGCAATTATGAGATGCATGCGCTCCGCACAGGAGAATTGTTTTGAGAGAGTGCACCGCACACAAGAGTGCGCCGCGCGCAAGTGGCTTTGTTTTTTTTGTTCAATTTATTTGTGTCCTCCTTCTCATTGTAAAAAAGTTTCTTCACCTTATAACGATAATACTGAAGAGGTGGCCGGGCTATATGCAGAAAAATTTAGCAGCAAAATGAAATTCTGTCAGCATCAAAAAGGGAGGGTAAAAAAAAACTTTCTCAAGTAATCTGGCCAACCAGTGGACTGTTCCAGAGTCACTGTTTTGAGTATATTGTAAATATCTGGGCTAGTGGGAATAAGTACTTCTTTTATTAAGTAACATTAAAGTTGTTAAAAATCAAGTTTTAAGAAAACAAATGGGATTTGTATAAAATGTAGCATATGCTACTTGTATCGGGGATATAGAGAACTGTAGCTAATCAGTATGTAAAAAGAATACATTTTCTTCCATCACACATTTCTTTCCCAATCAATAATCATGTGTGGGTTGTCAGATTGGGTTAAACCAATTTGTTTCATTTTAGCTGAGCGTATTGTACAAATACAGCCAATTAAACAAACTACGGCTTAGGTGATACAGTAACATAGCTACTTTCTGGTTTTGGAGCATGTTGATTTCTAGTCTTAGGACTTTTTTAAATTTGATAGCTTTGGAGATTTAAGCACTTGTGCAAGTTTTGGATTGGTTGTGTTAATACTTTGATTTATTTATTTAAATTTGTTTGCTGCCCAAATCCAGTGGACTCTTACTATTACCACTCCATCTGATAATAGTTTTAGTAACTATCTATGGTATTTTTTTTTAGTAATTAATCACTTTGGACAATTTATCTACTAAATGTATTATCCTGACACATATATTTTCTACCTTTCTGGAAATTTATGTGCATTTTTTTCATATGCATGCCTCTTTGAAATGTCTGTTGGTATTTACTAAATGACTTTATGAAACTGTATCAAGTGAAGTGTTTTTTTCTTAAGGATCTGGAAATGTAGGTAACCTGATACCCTCCAAATATTTTAAGCTGTACTGTAATGGGATTTTGTATGATAGATTCGTTCTTATAGTAGAAGGCTGTTTTAATGCTGTTAGCAACACTATTTAATATAGCTTGTCCATGTTCATTATACACTATAGCTGTGTCTTGTGAATTACAATATTTCAGTCAATACTCTAAAGGCTGAAACAAGGTCCTTAACACCATTTGCTAAGCTTTAAGGATTATGCAACATTACGCACATTAAAAACCCTTCTACATAGTGTTCAGATACTTTTTAAAAAATCTACTTCAAATCTTTACATATTCAGTTACTGTTGTTATTTTTGTGTTCTTCCTATTGTTACATTGCTGAAGTGCTTAGTTTGTAAATGCTACTCCTATTGGAAATATTGCTTATGTGAGAAATGGAAATATTATGTTACATTAGTATTGAATGTTTTAGTTTTTTTTTTTTTTAATTTAAACATGTAGCAGAAAAAAGGCTATATATTTGCTGGTATTTTTGAAATATCGGTAGTTTCGGTTTTAATTGAAAAACCATGCTCGTTAATTTGAGATGATTGCATAACAAATATGTAACCGTTGTGATTTTAAAAGATTGAGAATATAATTAAATGAAAATGTATAGAAAAAGGTGTACCCCGAAGTGTAAAAGAATGCTAACAGTTTTTAATATTAGATATTTTCTTTGTTCATTATAGGGTCACATTGCACAAGCCAGGTTATTACATTCAAAGAATCTGGGGAAAATGAAGGAAGAACCAAAATTATTGCTCCATCACCAATTAAAAGGTATTGATAAAAGAAGTGACAAATTGGGAATCTAAAACTAAAATAATGACCTGTCAAGAAGAATGAACTAGATATTAGGTTTAACTTATAGGGGTTTTTTTTGGATTTAGAAAATCTGTGGAAGGTTTGGGGGTTTCACTATGATATATAATATTGTGGAATAATATAAGAGCAAGAATTGAGAGTTTATGTTTGCTTTCAGGAAATGGACAAAACTATATGAGAAGTAAAAAATCCTTCATTAGATATTGGAAAAAGACAGATAGAAATTAGAATAGAAAATAGAAATAGTCAAGTTATGATGGGGAAAGAGTCCAGGCAATTCTGTCTTCCTTGAAGAGGGGAAGATATGCCCCTCTTTATTAAATAATGACTAGACTCAGCAGTGTTGGACAATGTTTGCTAGTCTTCAACCTTCTTCCCTTTTCAATGAAGATTGTTGAGAAAGTTGTCTGCTTGCATCTTCCTAGAGGAAGTAGATTATCTGGACCTCTTACAGTTAGGTTTCAGGCTGGAAAGTATGGAGACAGCATTGATTGCACTTGTAATGACATCTGGAGAGGCAGATTAATGGTGGTGCAGCTATCTTAGTTCTCTCAGCAACTTTCAAGACCATTGATCATGCTTCTGGACTGATTATAGAGATTAGAAGTAGGAAATACTGCTGTGGTGGTCTCTGTAGTATAGACTTATACTATAGAGATAGGAAAGCTACTTTGGTCAGTTTTTTGCTGTTTCTGCCTATCTATATTTGGATGCATGCCTTAGCTCCCGATGCCTAGCTTTCATTCTAACACTGACAATTGTCTAGATTGGATTATATTTATATAGCCTATTGTGTGGAAGAGAGTAACTGATCATCCAATCTATCTTACAACATTATCAAAATCCTAAAATACAGTGACAAAGTTTGCAAAGATGATTTAAACACATTAAAAACTTACATATAGAATACATACTGTAGATTGCATGGAATGTTCTTCTTCGTATGTATAGTATAAAAAGCACAGATAGTATTTTATATCATTTCAGCAGTCATTTCAACTTGAACAATATGTACACTTGAGTAGTCCCCAACGTAATTATGGCAAAAGTGCCTCATTATGAAAATTCCCTAGAAATAAATATCTAAGCTTGTGATATGAGATTTATGCTTATTTATTTCCACAGGTTGATAGTTCTAAATTAATTTTTTTTAATGCTTACCAGTTTTAAAAAGTCAAGAAATGAAAGCAGCCCAGAAACCCAAAGAAGTAAAACCAGTGCACCATGGGAAGAAAACTGTCCTCAAATGTAAGTTTACACTTTGAACAAAATATACACATGGTGTTAGAAGTAATGTATTTGCAGGCATCTTTGTGCTATAATGCTAACTCAAAATCTGCTTAGATTAATGTTGATTGCGTAGACTAATGTTAATCTGAACCTATACTAAATACAAACTGAAGGCATTGCTTGACATTAGTTGACAGGTCCTGATTTGCTTCAGCCCATTGTTTCTGAACTTAGAAACAAAACACTTTTTCCTTGTTTCTGTATTGCCCAACTTCTTGGATTTAAACTGTTCTTGAATTTCCCCAAACAATAAATGCTGGCATTCTTCCTGGCAGTGAATCTTTAGCAATGCAACTCCTCCTTTATCTAGAGTTCTTTTCATACCAGAATGCTTATATCTTTTGCAAAGTGAAAGGGGGGGAAAACATCCTTACAAAATCTCAGTAAACATTGTTTTAAATAGGATTTCCTGATGGTTGCATCCACAGAATGTAAAATAAATAATTTATTGTAATCCTACACAAGTTAAACTTTTTTTTTCATTTTTACTGCTGGATCTGCAATTTGTTTTGATTTTTAAAAAAGCTTACTTAACTTGTGTAAATAAGTGCCTGTGACTAAGAGCATTTGAAATGCCATCTACACATTGCAGGGCAAAAACAAGCCATATTTTATAACAAATCATGATTATTTCAAACTTATTTTCTTAAAACATTCAGTCTTTGTTAAAAAGTCTTGGCTTAGTGTTATACCAAAGGCACGTTAACTAACTACTGATGACACAATGGAAAAGAGAGGTTATAGTAAGCATTCTTTGAATGATAGAGGGGCCTTACTATTTAATAAGAGCCACAAGTTGGAAAAAAGGCTGTCATATTTCTAGTGTCTTAAAATTAGTACCTTTTTATCACTAAGATCTGATAACGAAGGTCTGAAATGGATTTACTACAGTGGTGGGATTCAACTTTTTAACTACCAGTTCTGTGGGCGTGGCTTCGTGGGCATGGCAGGGAAAGAATATTGTAAAATCTCCATTCAGAGGTGGTATTTGCTGGTTCTCTGTACCGTTCAAAATTTCCGCTACCGGTTCTCCAGAACCTGTTGAATACCACCTCTGGTTTACCACACAGCTAGACGCCATCCTCAAGACAGCTAGCTCTTCTTCCATACCAGTTGTTGCTATTTCCAAAGATTAAGTGTGAAAACATATTGACTTTTCTCGGGCAAAGGAATAAAGGAAGAACAAAAGAGATAGGAAACCAAGCCATTTGTAATTTTTTTCATTTATATGTGAGATTTTGTCCAAAATGTGGCTAAAAGTTGGTTGCAGAGGGGTTTCTTTTCCACTCTTCAATTCTTTTCATCACCTCTGCAGGGGTGAGATTCTACCGGTTTGTCCTAGTCCAGGCGAACCAGTAGCTTCAAAGATCCGGTGGGAGCGAACCGGTCCACTCTGACAATTAGCTGTTGGGCCCTCCCTCCCACCTGGCTCTAGTCTGTGCTTTATATCCGGCTCAACAGCTTCGCGCAACACAGCGATTGCTGCGCGTCAGCTGTTTTACACACAGGGCTTGCAGCAGAAGGTGACAGCATTGTAAATGTGTGCGCACATGAAACGCACATTTGGTGTGTGAAGTGCACGCTCACTGAACTGGTTGTTACACCAGTTGAATCCCACCCCTGCACCTCTGTATGGATCTGCAAAGAAAGCTTGGGAAACTATTTTATTTGACTTAATAAAGTCAAATAATTTCAGTCAAATAAAGTCAAATATTTGACTTAATAAAGTCATTTCAGTTGACTTAATTTAGGTATGGACTCTGAAGAAATCAGTTTCATAGATACCACATGTTGACAAAAGACCAACATATTTGTCTGTGAAATGAAGACATTGGTTAAAATTCAAGAATTATAAATGTTTACCGTTTTGTTTGGAGGAGACAAAACAGTGCATGTTCTTAAAACCTTCAGCATGACACTGGAAAAATAAATTCCAAGGGGTCTTTCTCAAACATTATTTCACAAGTTTGCTTGCTAATTGCAATTTTTTCTTACCCTGTTACCATTAATAATTATGGGAAATTGCTCTAATGAAAGCTAACTGTAAGAAGAATATGCAAATTGTTAAGCCTCTTATCTTTACATAGCTGGTCAGGAATAGTGAGTCTTTTCCTAATATTATAAGAAAATCTTGCAATACAATGCTACTATTAATGAAGAAATATGGAATCTTCTATCATGTTGTGTAAATTTGTAAATAGTTTTAATGTTCTGTCTTCAAAGCTTCCTACATAATTTGTTCAGGGAAGAGTTCAATGCAGTGTATTCATTTTCCCAAAGTAGCAGAATCACCATCCTCAACCTTGATTGTACACTTTTTAAAAAGTATACTTGTTAGGATAGAAAATACCAATATTTTCTGTCCATAAAGTAACTGTAAAATAAACTACAGGTAATCGTAGACTTATAACCAGAATTGAATCCAGAATTTTAGTTGCAAGTCATTGTGGTTGGAAGTTGAGCCACCATGTGACCAGACTGAATTTTACAACCGTTTTTATGACAGTAGCTAAGCAAATCATGTGATTGTTAAGCAGATAATGTGGTCATATGTCCAAATTCATCTTATGCAACAGATATTTGTTGTTGGAAAATGGCAAAAAGGTAGCAAAACATAATCACATGACCCTGAGATGCTACCACTGGTCGTAAAAGTGAGCTGATTGCGAAGCACCCAAAATGCTTTTTACATGACCACAGAGGTAGTGCAGCAATCATAACTTCAATAATGGATCCTAAGTAGCTTTTTTCAAGTCCATCATAACTAAATGGTAACCAGTCATGAGTCGAGGACTACTATACATGTGCTATGATAGCCACTATAAAATGGCTTTTAAAAAAATTCTTACTCTTCTTTGACCCTAGTGGGCTTTATAATTCTCCTAGTGACCGAACTAGATCACCAAAGTTTCCTCATTCACGACGGCATCCTTCAGGCGGAAGTGAAAATGAGCCTGTGCAGCCTTTCAGAAGAAGGTGGGACCTAATCCTAAATTTATTCTAAATACTCTGCTGTTTGTTATTTACACTTTCTTTCTACTTCCTTCCTAAAATAAATTTAGGGTTTATTTATGTGTATTTTGGTTCTTTTTGTTTTCTCTTTGACTATCATCAACTATGTTTGCTAATAAGGTAAATGGAAGTTTTCCAAGTCACCTAATTGGTGCATCTTTAAACACTTGTGGTACCCAGGATAATTCAACATTAATAATACTGAAAGTGAATTAGTAATAAGAATAATTGTTATTGTTTCATAGGAAAAACCTCCTCATTGTTTCCTTTTCCAAATATATATATGTTTGACATAATTATGCAGACTACATGGGGCTGCCCTTGAAGGGTATCTAGAAGCTTCAGCTGGTGAACAATGCAGTGGCCTGGACAGTTTGCTTCTGGGTGCACTTCAAGGTGCAGTTTATTTGAAGGACTGTTTCTCCCCAATTACATCTATTTGGCCCATCAGATTTTGCATCAGGGCATGTAGCAGGTCCTGTCTGCTAAAGGGTTCAACCTGATGGAACCTAGAAGACAAGGCTTTTCTGCCACGGCACCCTCCCATTAGACTAACATCCTCCCCGAAGTGAGCTTGGTTTCTATGGCCTTCCAGAAAGCCCTCAAAACTGTTTTTTTCATCAAGCCTGGGAATCCCCTGGCAACAGGGAACCCAAACATTGGCTCCACCACATATAACCATCTTGCAATCTTGTTCTTACTTACGTTTAATTAGTTAAGTGGTTTTATAACATGTTTTTAATTGTTGCTTTTATTGTATGTCACCTTTTGTGAAGTGGGCAGTCATATAAAATTGGATGGATGGATCGAATACTCCTGTTTTACTTTTTGCCACTGTCATTCTGTTTTTCTCCTTTATAGATCACGATCCCGTTGCAATACCAGCAGTGGTAGTGAATCAGAAAATTCTAATAGAGAATATAGGAAGAAGAGACACAGGTGATGAAAAATTATGCACAAATTTTGAACCAAATGCATAATATGCTTAATTTACAGATTATGGTGTAAATAAATCTGCTCCTATGCATGATATTTTCCTGGCTGATTAATTTTCACTTGAAAAACCTGTAAATAGGAGAGGTTGCCTAACTCCCTTTTGTTACATATTAGAAGCAGTCCAGAATTACGAGTAATTTAAACTCTGAATATTTCCCATGAGCATTATGGTTATGTTCATCTTTGGAGAAAAAAATCTTCATTTAGAAAGCAGAGATAAAAGCAGCTTGCAACCTGCTCAGGCAAGGCAAAGAGAATAAATCTCTCCAGGCTCCAGTGATTTCTTGTATCAAAGAACTAAAGAAAAAGAAATCAGAAGTGATCGGTTGTTTTTTAAAACCAGAAATGTTGGTAGCTAGTTTATATTAGAATGTTTTACCAATGCAGGGAACTAACCTAACATGAAGATTGATTCCTTGCCTGCAATTTGAAGACAAAATCCAGAGGACATTGTGGGTAGGAGGGAAGGTAATTCCTAATGAAGGACTTCAAACTGAACAATCAGTATCTTAGATGACTCGACTAGATGTCTATGAATTGATTTCATCCATGGCTTTCATCAAGGAAATGTTGGATCATGTGAAAAATCAGTCTAGAGATACAGATTTGATGTTGATATGCCTGACTTCTAAGATGGAACTGAGTTTAGGTTTGTCACAACATGCAAACAAACAAGCAAACACTGTGTTGGGTTTTGTTGGGTTTTTCTCTTTGGATTTTTCTTTTCTTTTCCATTCATTCAAAATCAGAAAGAACAGTTAAAACACTGCTGTTCTGCAGAGCCTTTTGGGGATAAATGTTATTGTTACACCCAAGTTAGTTTTTATTTGTTACCTTTTTTTAGTTGCTAACTAGTTTCTGATGTGATAGGTATTGGTTATTATTCTACTGGGGTTATTTTATTGCACTGATTGTAAGCCACTTTGAATTTGTGATTGAAGCAGATATTTGTTTTGTAAATAAATATAACTAAATGTGCTGCCTGGTTCATTAGAGTAGTACATTTATTTTTCTTAAATCTCTAGCTACTAGAATCAGTCATCTTATGACATTGTTACTTTTAGCATTCAGTTTGGGAATAAATGTGCAATATTTCAAAATAGCATTAAAACAGAAGCCAGTATGTCAAGTGATGATCTTTATATCATGAAATAGAACAGGTGTCTGTCTTCAAGATTAAATTTCCAGAATATTAAGGTGTTTATCTGATTATCTTCCCAGTCTGAGGCTTTTCACATCTGCTGAACTGCAAGTCTCATAATTTCTAACTGTTATCATTATGTTAATTTTTATAAAGGTTCCGACAAGAGAATGACATGGTTGATTCAGCCCCTCAGTGGGAAGCAGTGCTGAGGCGACAAAAGGAAAAAAACCAAGCTGAATCCACCTATCGACGTTCCAGGCACAGATCACGATCGTATGTTGAATGCTAAACTTTTTGGACTTCTAAAATGAGAAAAGTTATCCTTATTTAATATCATTTTTACTTGTTAGTTAAATACAATAGGAGAGACTCCCTCTTGTGGTCAATTTGAACATTATAAACAAGCTTTTGAAAGCCAGATGTAGTTATTCGATTATATTGCAATAAATCTTAAGGAAAAAGAATAACAAGAAAATTAAATGCTACAATGAAAGAATAGCTTGGCCTAATTAAAAAAATAACTGCTCTGTTTGAGAGGGTTGAATATAGGAGAAAAATAGCTTAAGTGATGTTTTAAGAAAAAACAAGCAAACACATAAAACCCCTCTACTTTCTATTGCTGTAGAAGTCATCTGTATTGCCAAAGGATTTTTAGACTTAACAGCCATACAAATTCCATAGTTAAATATTCAAAATAATATCTAGTTGCATGTTATTGGTTTATATTGCATTTGATTAGGTATCGTGACAGGATCCACACACTTGTTTTGGGAGCTAGGAAAAGTTAAATAGTAAAATAGTATTCAGTATTCAGACTTGGCAAGCAAATTTCTGGGTGGACATCCTTCTGAAATAACAAAGTCCATTGCATCTGAAGTCGTCTGCACTAACCAATTACATTTTTAAAATTCATAGAGTTGTTTGTTTTTTAATTTGCCTGATATATCAGTAGAGAAGGCATAACTTGCATAAATGTATGATACCCTTACATAATTTGCATCATTGTGAAAATGAAATGAATGCTGCAAACTGATATAGTTTGCAGATTAATGGATGTTTTGGTTCCAATGATTCATATTAGTCATTCTGTACTTCTGCCTGCTAAAATGTTGTTTCTCTCCTTCACCTCAAGAAAGCTTGAATTCCTGATGTAGCAGCTGTATTATGCAGAATAACATACAGCTGCTTTAAATTAAAAAGAAAGTCACAACAGATTGCAACTAGCAAAGAGAGACAACTGTAGTATGACTATACACCTACAATGGCATAGCATTTTCACCTAAAATGGAACTCTGTTGTTGAAATGCTTATCACTCATTTTGGCTTATCAGCAGACTCAGGTGACTAGGAACTGTAAAATAATTAGATTTTTATTTTTATTAAGAAAATCTTTTAAAATGTATCATTTCTCATATTATGCAAGACATGTGTCACTGATGCCTTCTCTATATACAGTAGTCGTTAAATGATATATTTCCTGGAATTATTGTCTGATTTTGTTTTACAATGAAACATAATTCTTTCAAAGCAAAAACATAAGTTTTAGTGTTTCTCCTGTTAAATAGCCAATTTGTTCCTTTTAGTAACAAGGATGAGTGGAATGTATCCAGTCTCCACAAACTGTCTTTTAACCCTTTATATAGCATTCCTAAACACCTTTTATACATGGTTTGAAATAATAATAAAAATGCTATTGAATTTTGCTGTTATCACTAATATGAGGAGGATGACATAAGTAACATTTATTTTCTGTATATTGTGTTGGATCTGTATGTGATTAGATCTAATTAAACTACTTATTCAGGGAAGCATAAATAAGACTACACAGTTTATTATAAATCAGAGTATCTTTTATCTATTATTTGCTTGTGATTCCCCCCTCCTCCAATGGTTCTTCAGCAAAAAGGTCTAAAAAGTCCTATGTTGGAGGGAGATGCATAGCTTAAGGATGCAGTTTATGACTACACTGAGGTTTGAGCTACTTATTGACCTGAAGGTTTTGTTTTGGATGGATAATGGCGGCTGTAGGCAATTCACCGAAGGTTTCTTTCAGTATGAATTGTTTATGCTTGGTTCCTAGTTACATTACAGATTCAGAAGAGGATGCTGATCCCTCAAGATGAGGGCAGAGTTCACAGCTGCTGCTTTGCATGAATGGGTCTCTGTGAAAAAAGAAGAAATTTAGCATTAGGGATTGAGAAATGCTATTAAACCTTCCCTTTCCTTCTTCCACACTCCTGCACTAACTAATGTTCCTTAGGCAGACAGGAGTACAGAGGACATAGAAAGGAATGTACAAAGATTGGGGCGAGGGGATCAAGGTTGAAAATGCAAAAATATGAAGAATATCTCTTTGCCCAGCAAGAAAATTTGGGCTGCAGCTCTCTTATCTGAGAGCCACTACCTTTATTTAGGTCAATTGAAAGTACAGATAATACAGGTAATCCTCGATTTACGATCACAATTGAGCCCAGAATTTCTGTTGTTAAGTGAGACATTTGTTAAGTGAGTTTTGTCCCATTTTACTATCTTTCTTCCCATAGTTGTTAAGTGAATCACTGCAGTTGATAAGTTAGTAACCGGATTGTTAAGGGAATCTGGCTTCCCCATTGACTTTGCTTGTCAAAAGGTTGCAAAAGGTGATCACATGACCTTGGGACACTGCAACCATCAAAAGTATGAACCCAGTTGCCAAGCATCTGAATTTTGGTCACATGACCATGGAGATGCTACAAAGGTTGTAAATGAAAAATAGTCAGTGCCATTGTAACTTTGAACAGTTACTAAATGAACTGTTGAAAGTTGAGGACTACCTGAGGTTTTCAGGAACTGTTTCATGCAGCAAGGTGAAAATAAAAAATAAAAATAAGGTGAGCAGAAAGAAAAATGTTGAGATTAGTTAATTAGCAAATTTCTACACTGCCTATCTTACCTAAGTAAATGACCAAGATCATACAAGCACCTTCACAAAAGGTATAACTCTTTTTCCACTTGATTTTGAAACATTTTGCCTGATATAAACAGTTCTATGAAATTATAACACTTGAAGTTATTTAATGCACTTTGCATTACAGGTAGTCCTTGACATAACAACCAGTCCTTGAATGGCTGTTCATGTGATCATCATTGCAGTCTTCTGTGCTGGCTTCCCCAGAAAGTCAATGGGAAAGCCAACAGGGAAGTTTCAAGTGGAAAGGATGGAGGATTTTAGGTCCATTCTTACAGCACTCCTAGGGATTTCTCCCATACAAAATTTCTCAGCAAGATGCAAGAACAAACCTCAAATCCTGAAGATTTGTTATCTTTCTAGTGTTAGAAAACTAGTGAATGCCTTAATTCAGAACAATGATGTTTGCTTTCTAGCCTTTCTAGGCTAAGAAGGCTAGCTAACATAATCATTCTCACAATAGTTTGGAAGGTCACTTTTCCAAATTGTGCAGTTTGCAGAAGGAACCTTCCTACGATTGCGAGAATGGAACCCACTTGCAGGATGGGGCAAGGTGGCCTTGGAAGGAAGACTGTACCTTGAATTGGGTGGGTGAACCTGCAGAAAAAGGCAAGGGTTAGTGGACCTAGGCATAGTTAGGCAGGGAGAAGGCCCTCTCCCCGGCACTCAACAGCCAGCACAATCAGTTAACAATTACAACTGGAAGAGCTGGGATTGTGGTTGTTAAGCAAAACAATCACATGGATGGTTCACTTAATGATTGCTCACGTAATAAATGTCTTGAGATTCTGGTCCCATTTGTTATTGTAAGTCAAAGACTACTGGTGCTCATAATTTGCTTGGTTGCTTTTGAAGTCAAGTAATTTTTCTATGAAAGTGATATTAAGCTATTAAGGTGGCATTTTTTTCAGAAACAAGTTTACTTGACTAGAAACTAGTGTCAACCCTGATTATACCATTAGTTGTTTCCACTTTTAACTTTCCCAACACTTTGAGACGTATGAGATACCTTAAATAATTATTTTTTAATTAGAAGTTTAGTCAACACATCTTATGAATTTTGGAGGAAGATAAATAGTGATTCATCTCATGACTTTTGTACTCATAAGATGCCATTTCCACATATAAAATTTAAAAATTATTCCTGTGCTTAAATATTGATTGAGCCATTGTTCTTAGTTGTCATAATTTAAAAATTTTGTATTTGTTTATTATGTAAACTGATAATAAATAAATATATATATATTTGAATGCATATAGGAGAAGCCCAGATGTTCAAGCAAAAGAAGAATTATGGAAACACATTCAGTAAGTATTTCTGCAAGTATGGATACCTATTAGATAATATTTTTTATCCATGTGATTTTTTTAAACTTTTAAACTTTTCTTTTCCAGAAAAGAACTCATGGATCCATCTGGCCTATCTGAGGACCAACTAAGAGAGATTCCATATACTAAAATAGAGTGAGTTTATTTATTGTACAGGAGTTGTGATGTAATGTTGTCCCAAAACAAATATATATGAGGACATAATTTGAAGCTGATCATACAAGATTAAATAGGATGGCAAATATCAATCTAAATTTTAAAGGCACAGATCTACTCTGTTTCTAACATCTCAGAAATAAATGTGAATTACTAAGCGTCTAATTATATATAATTACATCCAATAAAAGTGAAACAATTACTCATCTATGTTTTGTTTGAGTTTCACTTGTGTGGGAAAAGTCCTAAAATGTGGTATTGCAGAAATCCCTCTTAACCTGTACCTTAGTTGAGTTTGGCTGTGATATGGGAATTGTAGTCCAACATTTTGAATGGCATCAAGTTTAGAAAGCCTGTCAAACATATTCCTTTCAGCATCAGGCATAGAAGTGGGCTTTTCTGGAGAAAATCATATTTTATTTAGGAACTTGGTTATTGCTCAATATTTTGAGACTTGAAGTCCATGCATCTGGAGGGCATTCATTAGTGACAAGTGCCTTCGGCATTAAATTGTATGATAAATCTAAATATGGGAGGAAACTCCAAATCCTTATTCAGGCACCAGAGTTGTTCATATCAATTTTAGTCCCCTCTGTTTTCCATGTTACCGGGGCAGATAATGGATTTAGACACGATTGCATCAAATTTAGCTTTAAATGATCTAATTTCCAGTGATTTTGTTACACGCCCTGTTGAATAATGGATAGGGTTTGGGAGAATACTTTCAAACTATCTTTCATTTTAAAGTTTTTAAAATGTACTCTTACTCTGATCATCCAAACTGACTCTTTGACTTCCTTGACCTTCTTTCCTCAGCATAGCATCACTAATTGCCAAAGCACAGTTGGCCCTTTCAGATCAAGCTTCAGTTTCATTCCAGTAATTGGCCATCTGGGATTTCCATGTGGTGATGTGAACAAGTGCTTCTGACAGGATTTGAATCATGTTTTGCATCACAATGTGATTCTGACAAACCACTGAATAGGAATAAAGAATAGTGGTATAGGCATGAAAGCTAGACATGAAACATTTCCTTCAGCATATTTATCTTTCGATGTGCATGCATGCACATGTCGTTTCAGAAGGCTTTAATCTCAAGATAATGCTATTGAAAATGTGTGAACAAGAAGTGACTTTTAAGGCTGGAATAAATTATAAAAGTTTCTCAATGGATTCTGCTTAAAAAAAAAAAAAGACCAAAGCATCAGGGAATGGTCTGCTGATGTGTTCTTTCTGTCAGAAACATATTTTTGTGAGAGATTAAACCTTCAGAGTTTACACAGCTTATTTAATTTTGTGGGGTACAAGTTTTGGATCAAAGATCTTATAAAAAGAAACATTTAAACCTTTATCCTAACAATTTGTGTTATAACATTAGAAACAGAGCTGCATGTGAAAAATTCTAACCTTAAAAGAGATAATATTATTGCACTTCACCCATTGTTAACTAGTTAAAAGGATGCTGATGGAATAATGTATAAATGAGTGAATAAATGAATGAATGAATGAATATTTATATGGCCTCATTGACTATAGGTGACTCATTTCATTTTTCTAATTTTTTAAAAAAATGTTAGTCTCTCTCCCCACCCCTCCCCAACCTTCCATCATGTAACGGCTTGCTTCCTATAGTAAACTGGGCCAAGGAAGTGTGAGTTGTATGAACTGGAAGAAGAGTTAATAGACCCAGTTAGCTAAATCCAAGATTTAACTCTAAATTGAACCAGCTCTAAGTACACCCAGCCTTGCACATTTAACTAGCTTCTCTGTTCACTCTGCCTATTATGGAATTAGTTAATCCTAATCTTTTCAAAGGGGCCTTGCAAAAATAGGGAATCTCTAGGCATTGCCTGTCAGTGAATCTTTTGTCTTCATCTTCCTGTGACTATGTGGAAGTTTTTGTTTTGGTACTGAAACTTGACTATATCCTTTTTCTATTTTGTTGGAACATAGTATATACACACACACACTCATTCATTTATAAATGAATTTGGTCATAGATGTAATACTTTGAAGAAATGCTTTTTCTGTTATAATCATCTTCATAATTCTTATGAACAAATAATGATTTGGTCCTGGAAATTTTATTTCTTCATTAGGACTCAAGGTGATCCTGTTCGCATTAGACACTCACATTCTCCTCGAAGCTACCGCCATTATCGCCGATCCCAGTGCTCTGATGGGGAGAGATCTGTTCTGTCAGAAGTGAAGTATGTTAATCACCGAGGAAAGTGGATGGTCATTTGATAAACATTACAATGCCAGTTATAAGGCATGCAGTTTATAACAGGATGCTCTGGGTATATTTGCTAGAATATTTAATTTTCTGGGAAATTATTCAGGATCCACTCTGATCTAATAGTTAAGGTACCAACCTAGAAATCATATGAGTTTTAGTAGCCCCACCTTTCAAGATGGCTGGGTGACTTTGAGCCAGTCCTCTCAGCCCAACTCACCTCACAGAGTTTGTTGTTTGAAGAAAATAGGAGGAAGAAATATTAGTAGGCATGTTTATTGCTTTAAGTTATTTATAAAGCTAACAGAAGAATTTTTTTTTAAATCTAAATATAAAAATCTGGGTAAGTGACCGGCACTTTGAATTCTTCATTCTGTGATGACCAAAAGGGAATTTATGCCCTTACTGACAGGGAGATGGATCTCTTTGTTTTCAAAAATAACATACTCTGCTAGACATTCAAATTAAAAGGTAGGCCTCCTCAAGAATTTCTAATGGAGCCAGATAAAAAGCATACAATTATCTCTGAAATATAGTGTAGATAAAAATCAGCAACTGAATGATTTATACAAAGGCAAGCATCTTTGTAGTTCCTTCTTTTAACTCCATAAGCAGTGTGCATTTTGAAGTTTGCTTTCTTTTCCAGTGCCAAAGCAGACCTTGTGCCCCCACTCCCGGTTACCCGCTCCTCAGATGCTCATTGTCCCACCACTGCAATATCTCAGCAAGTTAGTAATGACTTTTAATCATGCTTGAATAGTTAAAGTGCAAATATGTTTTAAATGGTTTTAATTTGTTCAATATTTGTTTACTTCAGCGGCGAAATGGATCTAAGGACAGCCTGTTAGAAGAAAAAATACAAACATCTATGAACAATGTGGACAGAAAACATAGTGCTAAAACTATAAAAATTGTTCCTGCATCAAGGCTCAAGATAGAGACCTGATTTTTATCACACACAAGACTGTGGAAGAATGCAAATCCAAAATCCAAATAAACACCTTTAGTTGAGGATCTTTTTTAAAAAATTAAGAAAGTATAAAATAATTTAAAGAACATTCTGGATTGCTGTGGAGAAGATGCTGTTTGAATTTCAGTGAAGAAGAAGACTGCTGCCACCATGAGAGTAAAACTAAAATGCAAGTTATCCAGATTGTATTGGATGTACAGCATAAATACATAATTTAAAAATGGAAGCATCAGTAAAAAAAAAATTCAAAGTTACAGTGCATTTTCAAAGGTGCAATAGTAGAGGTTCTTTATTTTAAGGGCTGTAATTCATATGCCTATACTTGCCTAGCAAATACACTACTCCTTTATTATTCATAACAGTGTTGAATTTTTTGCTACCTATTAGAACATCTTTAATACAAGGAATTAATGAAGAGCATTATTCAGTTATGCAAACCCAGATGCCCTTTCAATGAATTTATTACTTTAATTCTTAGTAAAATAATGTTTAAAAATACAATTCAGAATATTGTCTAAGTTATCAGTATACTTACTTGGGTTCTCTAAGCACTGAATAGTAGTAACCAATATAGAGAACATGATTTTATTTGAAATCTATGGCAGTGTTATAAATCTTTTAAACAAGTTGCTATCATATTTGAGTGAAATGTTAAGCCAGACTCCTTTTTTCTAAAACTTTTCCGCAACAGACCCGATAGTGAAGTTACTGAAGAAAAATGACTGAAATTTTCTTGTTTACTCCTTTGGAGGGGCATGGAGGGTGATAGTCATATAATGTCCGCAATTAATTTGATTTCCTACTGAGAATTAGTAGCTTGCTGAATGTTGACAGTACAGTTTTGCAGCACTTGGCAATAGGGAAAAAAAACTTGGAGAACTGTGGATACCTCATTCCTTGGGTATATTTGCAGTGATTCTGCTATTTAATTTACAAGACTACTTCCAGCAAAAATGAATATGGTTATTTCCAGAAAGGACTGAAAGAAATAGTAAATTATACATGTTGTGCAAAATCTTCCTGAAGTCCTTGTTGGGTAAGATGATAAAAATAACAGAGAACATTTTCCTAGTTAATTTCCTTGAATGGGTGGATTAGTTGCATTGTCTTCACAGGAAGAAAAGTGAGCCAATTTAAACAAAAAAAGGATCCAAGAGAAATAAGATTTAAAATTTCTGCTACTATGTGCACTTATTTACATTTCTTAACTGCTTTGATGATGAGCATTTATAAATACAATCCAACTGGAAGACATGTTGAATGTAGGAGAGAACATAGATCTGCCTATCTATAAATTAATTGTAGAAAGTTCCATCTGAAAGGGATATCATAAAATGCTGCCAGAGCAGCAAATTCAAAATGACCATCAATAAAAGTGCTCCCAAAATGGTTGCACAAACTCAATTTTTGATGTTGTATGTGTCTCAAGAGTTTTAAGATTTGAAAAATACATCAATTTTGACAGTGCTGATTTGAGCAAAATTACAGTAGGGAAAATACATGAAATGGATTTGCCATTGCTTTCTCCTATTAAATACGATTTAATTCATTTTTGTAGATGTTTTTCTCTGTGTTTGATCATTTATGGAGAATCAGTATTTAACATTTCTTTTTTAAATGAATGGTTACTTGTGCTGTGTACATAAAAAAGATACACAAATTGAGAAAAATAAACATCGTAGTTTTCAATCTTTGTTCACTAATGACCTGAGTAGTAATTTGCAGTCAGTTGACCTAAACTCAATCAGAAGTAATATTAACTGAAGTTGAATTAAAACTTGATACTATATTAGTATAGGTAATTACAAAACTTGATATGCAGTTACAACACTGAAGATCCCTAAAGGGACTTTTTATACATTTCATGGCATAGAGGAAATCAAGATATATAGAGATTATTCTTGACAGCTTTACTGGAAATGTCGCAAAAGGAATGGGCTTGAATAATCTCCACTATCAAAACAGTTTTCAAGATCATTTCTAGTAGCTAGTAAATTTCTCTGTATTTGTGTTCTGTTTGATTTTGATTAACCAGTGGAATAGCTTGCCTTCAGAAATTGTGGGCGCTCCATCACTGGAGGTTTTTAAGAAGAGACTAGACAACTCTATGAAATAGTAAAGGTTCTCCTGCTTGAGCAGGGGTCTGGACTAGAAGACCTCTAAGGTCCTTTCTGATTCTATTCTAAAGATTACACATATCCCTTTCAACTTAAGCAAAGTCAAGCACAGACCTGACGTGGCCCTCAATGAAATTTAGTTTGGCACCCCGACCTATTTTGTTTCATTCAAATCAATGAAAGGTAGAGCACTGATACTAGTGGTGTAAGATGCTGAATCTAGTCCAGGGGTGTCAAACATAAGGCCCATGGGTCAGATCTGCCCTGCGATGTGATTGGATCTGGCCCGTGGGGCCATCCTGGAAAATATAAGGGGCTGGCTCATGTGGCTTCAGCCTGGTCTATCCAATCCGAAAAGGAAAGATGCCAGCAGTTTGGGGAGTGGCATCAATCCAGTTGGCCATCCCCCCCCCCACCGCACCGAGGTCAAGCACAGACCTGATGCGTCCCTCAATGAAATTTAGATCTGCCCTATCCTCATCCATAGAAACTCACCAGACAATTTCAGCCAGTAATTTATCTCAGCACAAGATAACTATCAGTAGCTGTTGTAAGAACAAGTGGTCAAAAGGACCATTTTTGTTGGAGATGTTATGACATAAATCTGGCTACTAACAATTGTGTGGAATAAGAGCTCTCAGTACTCTGCAACACAGTGTAAGTTTTCCTTTCCCAGTAAAAGTAGCCTTTACTTTAGCAGGTGCTCTTTTTTTTTCCTACCTGCTTATGTACATGCATACGATAAATTGACATAAATGTTCAAAATGCTCAGCACTTCAGCAGCTATGGGTGACCCTTGTCCAGGTCTTATTTTATTACAATTTTTCAATACAGTAATATACAAAACAAAAATAAGACAGAAAACAAGAAAAATGAAATGAAATATGAACAAAACATGTGCCTTCCGTCCTATTGAGGAATTGCCATCTAATTCTTTATCTTCGACCGTTAATTCCAGATGTGGAAATCAATTCAGACTTCTTTCAACAAAATCTCCATAAAAGATTTCCAATCATTCAAAGAAAAAAGTCCTTATTTTTTTCCCCTGACCAAATTTGCCATTTCCTCAAGTTTAGTTCATTTTATAATCCATCTTGCCTTGGCCAGGTCTGACTTGTACCAGCTTACCCTGAAAATTCAACTTGCCTCGGGATTTTTATCAGCCTAAACTTGGGGCAGGATGTTTAGGTTCAACTAAACCTTCAACTGTTTTGTAGGAAGGTAACAAAATGCATGCTCCTCCAAGCTGGTGATAAACAATTTCTTACAGTAATTTTTTTTCCCCTGCCAGCTAAGGCCTTCAAAACAAGGGAAAAAGACAAATCCACTTGTACTTCACAAACATGGAGCCAGATGCTGAACAGATTATAGTGGTGTTATAAATTCCATATCTGGGATGCCCTTTGAATAAGCTTTTTCTCCTGCTCTTCCACTTAAACTAACAGAATGAAGAGGTTTCAATTACTTTTAATCCCTTTCCCTTTCATGGAAAATAACACAGTAGATTTGGCTCTGTATTCAGTGTAGGGGAGGGGAATCTGCTCAGAAGGCATATCGAGAATCACAACCAGCCTTACCATTGTTCAGTCATGATACAGTCAAGCCATTAAAAGGATCTTGAATCAGAAATATCACTTAAGACTTATATACCGCCCCATAGTGCTTTACAGCAGGGGTCCCCAACCACCGGTCCCCGGACCGGTACCGGTCCGTGGAACATTTTCTACCGGGCCGGCGGTTTGCTGGGCGCTGCCATCTTGTTTCGATGAGAAAGTTTTTTAAAAAGACTCCAATGTTTCATCTTTCCTTTCTCCCAAAATGAAAAGACGAAAAATGAACTGCATAAAGTTCTGCTACAGCAGGCATTCGTTCCCCCAAAAAGGAACTCACAAATTACAGAACAAAATAAAAAAAAGAGAGGTAGGACCAGGATATAGGCAGACGCAAAACTTTATATGCAAAAAATAGCCAATCTGGGCGGTTAGCCCTGAGGGAAGTGGGGGCGGGGCGGGGAATGGTAACAGCCGGCATGCATTTTTCAAAAACCACACAGGTTGCTGAAAGACAGAAAGAGTGAGCCGAGTAACATTTTGTTGCTTCCTGATTGACTAATTTCAAGCTCCCGGCTGCACTAATCGGGCAGGGCCGTGTCGCTCACGTGACCTCCAGGTGCGAGATTAAATTCAAACGGCCGTGTAGGAGGATATCAGGGAGTCGGTTGTGCCGCTTGTGCGGGAGAATCTTTTCATTGCAAGGCAAGCGGGTGGGTAAGCGCCGTGAGGTGTGGGGGGGTCAGATGGGGTGCCGCTGTTAAAAAAAAAAACCTGAGCGAAAACAAATTTAATTTGGATTTAGTGGAAGGACAAGTTTTCCACTTTGTTGGATGGGTTCTAGTTGAACAAATGAAGCCGAAAAAGGGGGCTCTTGCTTTGGGGTCGCTCGGCTGGCCTTGCCTTGTCATGTGTGCTGATGCCGGTACTGGGCCGCAGATCATTTTGTGATGCCGGTACTGGGCCGTGGCACAAAAAAGGTTGGGGGCCACTGCTTTACAGCACTCTTCAGTCAGGGGTGTCAAACTCGCAGTCCAGATGTCACATGCTGGCCACAGCCACCCATTTTAGCGAAGGGGGAAAGGTGATACATGACACTGGGGGCTTGACACCCATTAGATAAACATAACTGCTTCTGCAGTTTTATGAAAGTGTATGTAACAATAATATTGTCTTGCTTTCTGTTGTCTTTAGTTTATTCGTTAGTACTTTTAGTCTGCAAATTATATGGTCAATAATGCAATCTGAAAAGGTGCTCTGTTTCTGAAGGGCCTGATGTTTCTTTTTGCACTTGCCCTACCAGGTATTTAAATATTTTTCCCTGGATCTGATAGTTGGCACTGCTGAAGCCACTGCTGCCTGCCTGCTTCCTTCAAGATTACAAAAATAGCCTGCAATAATTTCACCTCAATTATTTGCAATTTATAGGGCCATAACTACCAAGATTACTAGAAGCTTTAATAAAGAAAAATTTGAAGCAATGTTAAACAAGTTAAGGCTAGTATGTATTCTTTTTAAACTCTTCTTTGCATGTGTATGCCAGTTGGACCACCCATCTTCCATCATTCAACCACACATTGGCTGAAATTTGTCTCTTATTGCAAGTCTCAGCAAGGAGCAAGGTCCCAGAATAGCATATCCGCTCAACCCTCCCCAACCAACTTCCTTCTGCCCCAAGCTGTTACTTATGCCTGCACACATTGTTGTCAAGGAAACCTGTCTTGGCTTTTTCTTTGCACTTACTTTCCCCTTGGGCCAGTTCTGTCCAGAACAATTGTATTTTCATTAAGGAGCATTTCATTCTGCATACAGACTAAAAGATGTGAGATGCACTTGTTTTTATTTGAGCAGACTACCAACACTAGCTTTGTATATAGAAAAGTTCATATATAGAATCATCTGTACGTCTATCAATGTATTATTTCCCTACATATGACAGATGTGCAATTCTGGAAATATGTATCCCCAGGTGATTGAAAATTGACACTGCGGGTCATAGGCATGCTTAGTGTAATTAGGAATATATGAGATCACAGCTTGCAAACAGTCACCCAGATGCTCCTCAGTTAATGTTTTCTGTTTAATGACTATATAAATTTTAATGCCAAGACATGATTCATGCAAATACACCCATCAAAAATGAAATTGCATATTTGCAGCAGCATTTCCTAATGGAACTTTTATGATTTTAACTAGAATCCAGAAATTATGGCTTGAATTTGCTTTCACAACTGAGCCATTTTAAGAACTACAATCTTCAGCTCTATATCTTGCAGAGTGACAAGAGATAGTCCTAGACTTACCACAGTTGGAACCAAAATTTCTGTTATATGCTATTGAGGTCATAAACTGAGTCAGACATAATTTTATTTTTACAGCAATCAAGTCATGATCATTAAGGGAATCCAGCTTTCTAGAAATTGGCAATTACGACCACATGACTGCAGGATGCTTCAACCAGTCCTAAATGCAAGCTGGTTGGCAAACACCCAATTTTCAGGATCCTTTACTCAGTCAAAAGTAAAAAGTAAACAGCACCACAACCTATGGCCTATGGCCATATTCATAGAAATCTTATAAATTACAGAAGACAGCTAAGTCCAATAGCCAAAATTGCTCAATGCTGAAACTTTGTATACTTTTTTCAACAATCAGATTTAAAAATACAGCCAAAACTGTTGGCTGTGTGGTGTGGTTTGGGTGCTGTGTGTCAGGATATGAAGTTTTTGGAATAGCTGTTATGGAGAAGGATGTTGAGTAGCTGTTTCTCTTCTGCTTTTCTTAGTATTGAGATGCTGCAGTGTCCTGGCCTTTTTGAACAGGGTTTGGAGTTTCTTTTGTATGTGATGGGGTGGTTGCTTGCGAAGCAGAAGATGTAGTCCATGTGTGTGGGTTTGAATTAGATTAGAATTAGATTTCTTATTCTCTGTTGTCTAGTCTCCATATTTCAACATTGAAGAATGAAAGTCTGTTGTCTGTTTCCTCTTTGCATGGAAATTTGATCCCAGGGAATATATTGAGTAGGTGGTGTTTCTTCAATTTGGGAGCATTTGATGATGGTGGTGCTGTCATCAATATAGCACGTCCAGAATTTTGGTTGGATGCCTCTTTCAACCTGATGCCATTTTCAAGTTTCCCTCTCCCTCCCTTTGGGAAATAAATTTGCAGGTTTAAAAGATGCCAGAGCACTATTCTTGCATTGTGCTGTATATCTAGTGCAGAGTTGCTGTGAAGCTGCCTCAGAACAATGGTTCTTTTGCCAGTCTTTGTACAAAAAGCCCATCTTCTCTCTTTTACTTTCTGGCTCAGTCATTCTACAACTACAGGGAGCAGAAAATACATGCATTTACTCAGTAGCATCCAAAATATTAAAAATAACCAACAGACAAAAAAGCTGTTTGACTGTTTGAATATTATTATCGAGATCAATGTTGAGCTTGATTCCAAGATAATGCATCACGCTGGTGTTTAAACCAATACCCCCCCACTAAAGCAAGGATTACTAGTATGTGTGTGTGTGTATATATATACACACTGCCCTTGTCCCACTCAATACTGCCACACTTTCCTTTTAGTTCTCTGCAGTTAAAGTACTTGTTCTCACCAAGTCCTAAGTCTACTTATGTCAGTAGAAACAATGGCAGACTGCAGCACTGAACTCCTTGCTTCCAAAGATACTGGTGTTATGTCTGCAGGAGTAGCTGAAGCCAAAGGCCATCTACTTCCTCCACAAGCTAAAGTAAGCTGAGCAAGAATGGGGAATCAGTGGCTCTCAAAATACTGCTGAACTACAAATCCCAGCACAGCAATGAGAGATGCTGAAAGCTTTAGCTCAACAACTTCCAAAGAGTCAGTTTCCACCTTTCGCAGTCTTGCTGCATAATTTAGCCAGATTTTGTTGTCTGCTGGATTCTTTTTCTTGTCTTCCTAAAGGGCAAATGTAACAGTTCTAAATGTACTGGATTTTTTCCAAATAGTCTCATAGGAGGCTTTGCTGCATATTCCATCTCAAGCACAACACATGTGTAGATTATTGATGAAGAAAGAAAATTTGAGATGTTACTTGAAGCATAGGGAGAAAGAGTGTGCATGTTTAGAAAAAAATTGTAATAGTAAGAGACATGCTACATTTTATTTGCAGTGGAAGACCAAAATGAGAAAGATAGAGGCAAGGAAATAGGTTGACAGAAATGGTTAAAACCAAGAATGAACTATGATAGAATTTTTAAAGCTAAATTCAAGCCTCTTAAGCTTCCAAAAGCCCCATGCAATATTTCCCCTTCAAACGGGGGAAAATGTAATTTGAAGCAAACAGGAACAATCACTTCACAATTCTCACCACTTTCTTAAACATTCCAACATGTCTTTCCTGAGGGTGTGAGCAATTTCAGGAGAATATGTTCAATTTAAAAGGAGTGTTGTGAACATAAACAACATTTTCTTCTTCAGATCCCGATCACTACAGAGTCCTGGTAGCTCATGATACTGTGCTATTCCTGGAAGTGGTTTAAGGGGAAGGGAAGGTAGCAACAGGAATTAAAAGCCTCCCAAAACCAAGCCATTCCTATTCTGACTGATAACCCATCTAAAAATTTGAAAAATGTAGCAAAATTATGCCATTGTTGTATGACAGTTCTGCAAATTTCAATGGCGTATTTGCAAATTGTCAAGGAACTACAACTAGTGTGCTATAGGTAGAAGGAGAAGCACTGCACTGAAGTAAAAAAAAAAAAAGTTTTTTGGCAGAATACCTGAAAAAAATCAGCAAAACTGTATCCTGGCACACTCCTATGCATTTTTTAATATTACTGTCTCAAATAGCACCAAAAGGTATACATTTAGAAGACAGAAAGGTCAAGGGAATCCATCGGTCGTCTTAACTGTACAATGTTCACAAAAATAATACATAATATAACTAGCTGCCAATATAAAAATAATTCCCAAACACAGGTATTCTTTGAAAAAATTACAGTAATGATATTAATTGCATGCCAAAATATAGATGAAATAAAAACCATAGGAACAAAAGACATATTTCAGATATATTCTGACTTGAGACAAAGAATGAAGATATCTATGAACTGTCAAATTTTAAATATGTAACTATCTCCTGCAGATGCTGAATGAGCATAATTTTCTTCAAAGGAGTATGTTCTAGCTGAAATGCAGAGAAAAATGAATAATCAATTCACATGACAGCTACAGTTGATATATGCCTTTTCTGACACCACATTCACCAAAGGCAGTGTGAATGGGCAACACAAAGGCAATATGTTACATCCTGAAATTCTAATTTTTAATCTATTATCTGATAAGAAATAAAGCTTTTGTAGAATCCATACCTGCATCCTAAGAATTACTTTCATTCAAAATGACAGCTTTGTCTGCTTACATCTGAAACACACACAAAAAAATGTTGAATCTTTAGATCATTCTTGTATTGCTGCAAACATTCTATAGTAGTAGTAAAATCTCATAATTACAACCTGAGCTAAAGGGAGGGAAGAGAAAGGAAACATTGACAAATATAGTTGCCTCCTTAGTTGTGGAACCCTAAATATAGAAAAACAGCTATGGAATTCTGCTTAAGGAGCTGCCCAAGCAAGTAGCCTACTATGAAAATAATTTCTTCAGGAAAACAATTTGTTTACTATTGCAGCTTTCCTCTATGAACAAGTGGTCTATTCTACATGAGGCACTTATATCATTTTTATTTCTCTCAACAACCCTTAGGTAAACTACATAAAGAAATAAGAGGACGGCTCCAAAGCTGTATAATTAATGCGGACAAGTTCCTGAACCTAAGTTTTCCAAATCCTAACCACTATATCACAATCTTTTTCAGTAAAATTGGACAATTATTTTCCCTATTATTTTCTGGCTCTGAAGATCTGAAAATAGTAATGCTGTAGTGATCCAGATTCAAAGTGGGAAAAAGCGATTCAGGGCATGCAAGGTGTATGCATGTGAAACACTGGGGATCTTTTTCAATTGATTGTCCCTCTCAGTGATCCTAGCATGGAACAGATACTTTATCAACTGCACTAGGAAATGTTTTCAAAAGCAAAGAATTTTTATGTAAACATAGCATTATTTTTAAAGCAACTTACACAATGGTGTATTTAAAGTTATCTTTGGTTTTAGGGTAAATGTAGTTTTGTTCCATATGCAGCAAACTCCAAAGGAATAATTCCTAGTGTTGCAAAGAAAAAGGCTGCAATAGGGAAAACTTGCTTTATGCCTTGTTTGACACCACATTCATTAGCAACCAAAACGAATGGGCAACACTAAAGGCAAGAACAGAAATCAACTGCACAAATGTGCTTTACATGCTCGCACATCATGCAGTAAAAAAAGGCATTGCTTTGTGTATGGAGTTTATCAAGAGTGTCATACTCAAACTGCCAAGAAAATGTGAAGCTGTAGCTCAATGCTTATCACCCTCAGCAACTTTTAAGACACAGGGACATTCACTACTCCCAGAATTCCTCAATCAACAGGCTGGGGAATCTGGGAGTTGGAATCCAAGTATCTTAAAAGTTGTTAAGGTTGAGAATTATTGCTGAGGCTCAACTCATCAGCAAGGCATCAAATTAGGTAAAAGTCACTTGGAATGTGACAAAAAAAATAATCACGCTCATGCATTATATACCCCCGGGCAAAACCAATCGCCTTCGAGCCAAGGGTCTCGAACCAGGCGGGCGCAGGATCTCCCCGTTGAGTTCAGACTCACCACGTGTTTCTACTGGTCTCGCGCTTTGCAATCGGCGGCCAGGCCACGCGCCTTTCCAGCGGAACGTCACGAGGGGTGCCGGAAGTCGTCCCCGCGCTCCCACTTCCGTCCTGGGAGCCTCCGAGGCTTTCGCCGCGCGCCTAGGCTGGGGCGCTTCGTTGCCTGAGAGACAAACGGAAGCGCATTTTCTGATCTGCCCGCGCGGATTTCTTCTTTCTCATTTTTGCGCCGACTTAAGTTCTAACGGCGCGCTGCATCGAGCGCTTCAAGCGGGGACGAATGCAGGAACCTTTTATAGTTGCAATCCTAACTATGCCCGCTCCATAAACCGCGTCAAAGGGATTAGTGGTCTAATGGCGATGCGGGAGAGCTTTACTTCCGCGGCTCAAGTTACTTGCGAACGAGATTTTTTTTTTTTTTTTGCAACACTGCAAGCCTGGTTTCCCCGATCCCGAGGCGCCGCGCTTGATCCACCCGCAACTCCGGAATTGTAGCGCAACCTTCCCAGAGCGGTTTCTTAGCTTTCCCCGGCCCTAAAGACACCGCCTTGTCTACGCGGTCTTCCCTCCATCCTCTCCTAGGCTGGCCTCCGCCCGCAGATCTTTCCTCACCCGCTTTGCTTACCTCCATAACCGCCGAGGCAAACCCGGTCCCCTCGCGCGCCAGGCAGAAGGATGGCCTCCCTTGCCTTCGGTTCCCTTTATGCTTTGCTCCAGGACAAACCATGCCAGGCCGGGGGTGTGTGCAAAGGCAGGCAACTTCGCGGTGAGAAGTTAAAAGAGGGAGGAAAGAAGGCCCAGCCCTCGAAACCTGCATGTGGAGAGCGCGCGAATCGTCCTTCCCTTTCCTCTGCAATGAGCGAAAGAAGAACAGGGATTGTAGCAGCTACGGATGGCTCTCTCCGCCCCCTTATCAACGGTTGACAAACCACGGAACAGAACATAGAGAAATGCATTTTTTTTGTACTACTGTAGCTGTAGTAGTTCCTGCATAGGTTTTTTTTTAAAAAATATTTTGAGTCCAAATGAATTCTGGGAGTTGAAGTCCACGCATCTTAAAGTTTTGAAGTTTGAAAAATGCTAATTTAAGCCACGTATGTTTTCAAAGTAATTTAAAAAAGTATAACGAGCGCAAAATCCGGTTTCCACCCTTTTTTTGTCCCACGTGATTATATCTTCTTTGATTACATGTTAAAAACATCTCTAAAGGCTTTTAGAAAAAAAACTTGGAAAGTTCTATGAGCAGAATAGGACCACATACATTTGAATTGGAGCCTTTAGTTTTCTTCAGATCAGGTATAAAATCATTTTTGGTTAAAATTAACTATTTTATCACATGGAACCTGCTTACTTTCTTTCCAAGAATATCACAAGTTGAAAAATTAAGGCAAACGGAAATTTTTACAGCAAAATTGACTTCTTGTTTTAGTGGAAACTCTATGAGGATCTTGAAAAAGAAAATTATAGAGCACTTCTGAAAAACTAGCAAAAGATGTCCTAATTCCTGGCTTTAAATGTGACTTGTGGTCGTGCCAGTTAACTTATGTTGCACAAAAGATGGTTTTGATTAGAGAGAACTTCAGATGTGTGTTTTGAAAGGAACTGTCTCCTTTTGGTGGAGATTTATGATCTAGGGAAAACAACAAAGTGCATTGTGACTCTGATGATTAACAGATGCATTATGGAACAAACATAAAGTCTTACTTTAATTTGGCAAATGAATATCAGACAAAAGAGGGAATAAGCAGAGAGGTACAGTACATGCCATGCAAAATACATGTTTTGCTGAAACAGTTCTAAACATTTGTACATGATAATGTAAATATTGCTTTAGGGGTAGAAATGCATATGGATTTCAGATCCTTATTCAGGTTGTTCCTAGAGATGCGCAAGGCAGACCCGACATACGCTGGCAGACAGAGAGGCGTGGAAGCAGTACTCAAGGATATCAGCGGACCTCGCCAGAGCGAGACAAACGCTGAAGAAAAAAGAAGAAGAAGAAGAATTCAGGTTGTTCCTAGTGCCTCAAGTACGGAATACACATTCATCTCCTGGTTATGAAACATTTTACTTTTTTTCAAATGTGTTTAACAAACCAGTGAACTGATTGTAAAAGTGGCAGAACTATGATGGAAATATGCAGGAATTATTCCTAAAGCAAAAGGAGTTGAAGCCTTTTTAAAGTCTGGAACTTGAAAGTGTTATAAGATTATTTCCTTATTCACTGAATTATTAGAATAAGGTACAGCACAAGGAAGTTAAACACAATCAGACTCACAAGTTCGGTTATAGTCCATCTTAATAAAAGTATCTTTAGCCTTTCTGTAATTTCCTGGTCTGGTTTAGTGGGGCTGACAGCTATAGAATTGGCATTGACTCCTACTAGTGTTCTAAGCAGTGGTGGGATTCCAATTTTTTTACTACCAGTTCTGTGGGCATGACTTGGTGAGTGTGGCAGGGGGAGGATACTGTAAAATCTCCAGTCAGAGGTGGGATTTGTTGGTTCTCTGAACTACTAAAAATTTCTGCTACCGGTTCTCCAGAACTGGTCAGAACCTGCTGAATACCACCTCTGGTTCTAAGTAAATTCTCCCAATTTAAAATACTTTTCATCCTTTAAAGCCATGTGAGTCTTGGCTGCTAGAGACATTTACGATCACTTACTTGAACTAATTGCTAATCAGGCTGTTCTAATCAGTTGTTCTAACCAACATGGTCAGTTTTGGAGAAACATAAATGAGAGGATTGCAGTTGAATTGCTGTGTTTCAGTTGCAGCACCCACTCCCCTGATTGAAATTAGTTTGATTTTGTTTAATTAAATGATAAAAAAACAAAGTCTTCTGAAGAGTAAGGAACATCTGTGTTGAATGTGTTGTGTTTTTAAAGGGGATTGATTAAAGCTTTGTGCCATAAATTGGATTATATGTATCTATGGTAAATATAATAAACTACACACATACAGATATTTTACGATGCGTGTGTTAATTTCAAGAGTCAGGACTGAAGTGTAGAAGTATGAAATAAATTTATATATATGGTATAGTCTCAACCTGAATACAAAGCAATTTTAAACTTGATGGTGGAAAAAACAAAGATGATAGTTTCATTTCCTTCCGCTCAGAAATAAAGATGGTTAGGGAGGAAGCTACACAAAAAAATCCAAATGAAGAATGTCAAGTTATATAACCAGGTAAATTAAATTCAGAACAATTATAGCAATTATCCCTAAAAGAAGAACTATCAATCCATCCTGGACCAAATAAAGGCTGTTTTCCCCCCTCTTATTTATCAGCAAACAATATTTCAGATATGTTCCATATCTGATGGGGCAGATTAGAGGATACATCATTGGCAAAGTAGGAAGAAAGAAGACAAATAATTGTATAGATGGAATGAAAATGTTTTAAATTGTTCCAGACACAGATGAAGATGATTACCATCCTTATTTGCCAGGGTACAAGCCTGATTCATTGGCACTACAAGTACAACACAGTTACAAAATATAGGATTCAAATTTTCAGGTAGGCTTGCATTATGAAGTAATTTTCAGGTAGGCTTATATTATGAAGTAATTTTCAGGTAGGCTTGCATTATGAAGTAATTTTCAGGTAGGCTTATATTATGAAGTAAACAAAGGACAGTTTAGTATGCTTTGTGAAACAATTCAATATATACTTTTATATTGTCTTTATAAGAAATTATTTGTTCCGTTATTTTACATGCAAATGGATATAAATTGACCCTATATGTAGTTACTTAAATATAAATCCCACTTTCAATAAGCCTTATTTTCAATAGGGAATACTAGAACTGAAGCCTAATAATTGCATTCTGAAATAATTAGCTTCCTATGTCATTAATAAAAAAGCAATTGCTCAAATGAATAGAGAACAAGCATAGCAAAATGTTCCTAATTTGTAAATTTCAGTTTTGCTTGCAAAACCACTAGGGGTCTCTGTAAGTCCAATATTTAAGAATAAATAGGGGAGGGGGAAACCTCTCTTCACTTTCTTATTTTAAAAAATTCCTGATAGGAAAAATGTATTTAGCATTCACTTTATTTTATGCAAATCAAATCATGAACAAGTTGATTTTGCAACTATTGCTTATAATCAAAAGTATACTGAACATAGTTTCCAAGCAAAATGGAGAAAAAGCACTTTTGGTTACTTACAGGGCTTGTCAAATTTTTCAACTTTCAATATCCAAACATTAGGGGTAGTCAAAAGTTGTGACATGCCTTGGGATTGTAAAGATATTTTGGTGGTTACTTTAATATAATTTAGATGCGCTTGGTAAGTAACTACATAAATATAACTTTTTAACCATTTGTTTCATTTCACAAGGTCATCATAAGTTCCCATAAGTTACACTCTTACTTTACAAAAATCATATATTGTACTCAAAATGGATAATTACTTATGGAAACATTTAATTTTGTTATTAATTTTGTTAGGATAAAGCTTTATTGCTTGGGTAGACAGTTCACTTTATTTGCAAGAAATTGTATCATATTGCAAGAATTTCTTTCAAGCATATATTAATATCCATGTTGGATTTTTACTTTTATGTTATCCTTATTTCACAGATAGTCAGTAGGAAACTGCATGTTTTTGGATGACATGATCTCAAATATACAAGGGTTAGTCTCATTTGAAGGACAGTAATGACTATCCATTATCTTCCACAACTTTATTGAAGGCTGCTGTAGAATTTGTTCTTCAGTCTGTGCTTGCCCCAGGCTGTCTGAATCTATGTTATTTATTCCACAAGGTTATTGGATTGGATTGCAACGCCTAAGCCAGACATGTGCATGTTTATTGCACATATGGTTACCATTCTGGCTATAAAGTAGACATTTATTATTGAAAGGAATGTGAGGGCAGAATAGGAATAAAGCCCTTCTCCCCCTTCTGTCGTCTTCTTCTTTGTTTTTTTTTTTGCTCTGCTTGGTTCATTTCCAGTACTGGAGCTGGGTTCAAAATTAGAGTTCAAGCAACAAAATAAAGATGTTGGTTTCACTCCTATTCTGTGTGAGCCCAATGCTGTATTTTTATTGACTATATGAAACGGATCTGTTGAGAAGTATTACTGAAACAAACAGCAGTTAGAAATAAAGAACAACCTGTCCTCTGACTAAGATCAGATCCCCACTTTCTGCTTGGCCTATTACCAGTGCAGAAACAGATTACATTATCTTCCTTTCACCCCACAACACATTGTAAATAGACCTTTGCCTATGATTTCCAGCTTCAATTCAAGATTGTTTTCCAACATGAGTTGTCTTGAGCCCTTCAGAACTCAACCATTCATTCAGAGATTGTTCAAAGTTATGACAGCATTAAATGAGTAGTAGTTACAAAGCAGCCCTCAGAGTTCTGGCTGTTGCAGCATCCCCATGGTCACATTTAACATAATTTCTGATGTTCCCTATCAGCTTCCCCCAAGCAAAATCAATGGGGGAGCCAGCAGGAAGTCATAAGTCATGGTCACTACAGATCCTAACAAGGGTCCATGTGGCCCTTGCTTGATGATGGCAAATGGAACTGCTGAACTGTTGCTGCTGAGCGGCATGGTCATGTGACACAATGCTTTATAGCCATGTTGCTTAGCAGTAGGAATTCCAGTCCCAATTGCTGTCATAACCCAAGAACTACCTGTAGTAGTCTCAACTCTAATTGGTTGCACTGTTTGACATGCCCCCAGCCCTTCAACAGGTGGTTACTACCCCTGCAGCCATTTTATCCCAACTTGCTTTGTAGCTATGCTCTCTTATAAGTAGTAGCTGTTGGGTTTATCCAATGGCTCATTGAGTCAATGAACTATCCTAGAAGGGTCTATATTGAATTCAAACCTTACTTTACCTAGTGGGTGCCATTTTGGTTTCTGCCTGTCTTAGATGAAGCTTGCTCCCCTTGCTTTCCAACACTCCCTTGCAAAGTTTCTTTTTCTTTCTTCTGTAGAAATTGCAGCAGAGGAACATAGTTTCTACAAAGCTGAACTATTGGTTCTCCCTTGCTTTACAATATCCGTGAATCTACCAAGGAAAGATATGAGGCTAGTGAGGGGAGAACATTTCCTAAAAGAAAAAGGCGGGCTTTGGTAGATGGTAGATAGACTGCACTGGAGCCAATCAGGAAGGTTTGCCTTCCTTGGATGAATGGGAAGGGAAGAAGCAAAGGAATAACTAATTAGGTCTTTTGATGGCCATAGTCCAGACTAAGCACAATCTAGCTCAATTACCAACCCACAGCAGTTTAGACAGGGATTTCTGGAATTGGTTTAAGCAGCAGTTGGGAGCAGCACAGGAAACAAGCAGCACAGGTTTGAGACCCGTGTGACATGGTAAGTTCCTTTCCTCACCCCAGCTCCTGCCAACCTAGCAGTTCGAAAGCATATAAATGCAAGTAGATAAATAGGTACCACTTTGGTGGGAAGGTAAATGCGCTCCATTTACTGCATTTGCTGCCTACATCACTATGGAAAGCGCTGGCTCAATGGCCTTGAAACAGAGATGAGCACCACCCTCTATAGTCGGCAATGATTAGTGGAGTAAAATCTGCAGTGATTTCTTTACCTTTTTACCTATCATATATAATATTAGTACATTTTAATAGATGGCACATTATCACCACTTCAACACCCCCACTTTTTTTTTTAACCTTTGGTAGTGAAATAATACCAAGTATCCAATGTAGCCCAGCAAAAAATAGATTATTTTTCCATTCTGGTTTTCAGTGGAGCTAGCAGCTATGCCAAATTAAAAATAAATATATAAAACAAGCAAAGGGTATTTTTAAGGTCTTGGCTTATTCATTTCTTCAAAAGTGTATTTTTCCCAATTTAGCTATAAAAAAAGAAGTGATAATTCATTTGAGACTTTTGGGAATAGTCATATTGCATCAGAGAGCTAGAAGCTAGAAGAGAATAGAAATGGGATATAAAAGCCACGAGTATCTCTGTTTCTTTAAGATATTTAGATTCTGAACTAGACCTTTGATGCTATCTTTTGTTACCTGACAAACATAGAAACGCAATAAACTGATTTGCAGCCATTAACTCATTTTTATTGAGACAACACATTAAAATTTATGTAAAATTAGAGGTATCGTTTTTTTTCAAAAATGAATTTCCTTTGAGATTTACATAAGACAACCAAAGTGTAATGTACCTTAGATCACAATTTTGCTTTAGCCCAATTTTCTATGGGAAGGTTTATCAACATTTTTATCTAGTGTGCCTTTCTGTTGCCTTCTCTTGTAACATGTTTGGACACTGCATGGTGTATTAATCTACTTCGTAGGTGCCTATTGCCTGGGCGGTCCATCTGTTGTTTTGGCATCTACTGTATCATATCTTTTCCCATGTGACTGTATAACTCAGGGGCAATAGGTTTTAGTTAAAGAGAGAGAAAGAGGCAGATGGTATTCCTGAGAAGCAGGAAACCTTTGGATAAGTGAGACAATTCTTTGTTAATTACCTGTTACTGGAACTGATATATAAGTGGGAAGAATGTTGTGACTTTAACAGATGGCCATGCTATAAATAATCAAGATGATTAGAACATTATAATAATGAACTGTGTGGGTGGGATACCTGATTCTTAGGAAGATATATGACAATTGCTGTTATTTGGAGGTCAATTTTGTGGGAAGCCTATTTTTTAATGAGCTTTTCTATACATTTGCAAAGACTTCTATGTTTTATGCAAGACAAAACACATGATTGTTTAAAAATATTATAAGCCTTTGCTTAGATCCTTGGCTGATGAGATGAAGCAGTGACAATTTGGAAGATGACCTTTCAAGGGATCTGCATCTGAATTGAAGATGCTTTCCCCAAAGAACCATGCGTGGGGCTTTTCCTGTAATCTCAGTGGGAGGGGGCAGTTTATTCTCCATACCATTTAATTACATATTTTTAGTATGGCTCTTTGGAACTAATATCCTTGTATTACTTTTTAAATTGCTCTCCCCATCCCCATTGTCTATTCTCTTTCTGGTTTTAAAAGTTTGTGTTAGTAATATTACTCTTTTTTCTGGTATCAGAATCTCTGATTTTTTTAAAAAAATAATAACTTACCACAAGCCTTTTAAGTGAGACCCTTTATATCTACAAATCTTTTACATTTCGATTTCTGTGAGAAGTCTCTCAGAGGGAATGGCTATATTATTCTAAGGTTGCACAACTGGACAGCCTTTCTGAGCTGCTCTGTGTTGCAGCTATTTCAATTTGTTCTGCTTATATGAATACAGTTGATGAATGAGGGTGCTTTATATTGGGTAAGGCACCTATATTTCTATACAGAAAAAAGTTACATATCAGTCTATATATTTTGTTCACTAAGTATTCATTCACATGAAGTTCATAATTGGCATGTAATTAGTCATATGTAACTACATTTATTATTAATATTTTATGTCAGCATTGATTGGTTTTGATTGATTATATGCCATCAAGTCATTGTTGACTTTTAGCAGTCACATACATATCATATCTTCTATTAGAATGTGTCTCTAACAAGATCTTCTAATGATGCATCTATCACCACTGTAACTGAATCCATCCATCTTGCTGCTGGTGTCCTCTTTGCTTTTCTTCCACTCTCTATAGAATTAGGACTTTGTGTAATGTGTTCTGAGTAGGATAATTTGTGCCTAGTCAATTATGCCTACTGAGAACTTTGGGTTGATTTACTCAATAAACTATTGGCTTGTTACCTTGGCTAAGCATGATATTTTGACCAGTTGACTCAGCCCTCCATCATTTTGAGGTTGATTAAATGTGGAGCCAGATTATTGAGGGCAATATGCTGACTCTCTAAACTGCTTAGACATTGCTGTAAAGCACTTTGAAGTGGTGTATGTCTAACTGCTATATCTATTCTCAAGAGTCTTCTCCAAAGCCAACGTTCAAAAGTATTATTACTCTTCCTATCCTGCCCCTTCAAAGCCCAGGTTTCATTTCCATAGAGTGTCATAGGGAATATAACTACTTGCACTATTCTAATATTTGTAGGTATAGACACATCACAGCATCTGAATATTTTTTCCAATGCAGTGATGGCTGCTGTACCAAGTACTAGTCTGCAGCATATTTCTTGTTCTGCTTGTTCTATTACTGTTGATGGTTGATTCTAAAAGACAAAAGCTATCTACCACTTCAGCAACAGGTTGTTGTATCTTTTATAATTAATGTGTTCTTCATATTTAATCGTAGTCATACTTTTTTTTACTATGCTCCTTGACTTCTATTATTAAAGCTTGTAGACCTTTTGCATGAATGTCATCAACATAGGGTGGATTATTGATGCTTCTTCCTCAAATTTTAAAAACACATTCATCTTCTTCCAATCCAGCTTCCCCTAATATAGATTCACTATAAATATAATAAAACGGATGTTAACAGTTTAGATAATAGATTGATTCTTGTTAATATAGTCACATTACATGTTCTGGTCTGATAGGGACTTTCAGAGTTTTTCACTCTAGTCCAGGCATTTCTCCTGGTTTATAAAAAGGGTCCCAGAAAGCAGAGCTACACAAAATGTACTGGAAATGTGTTTCAAGATTCAATAAAATAACAGATTCCAAACACTTTTTTGAAATAATTCATCTCATCATTCCCTATGTTTTAAGATCTGTTAAATGTCATTGAAATTATTGAGCAACAGGGAAAATGATGGAATTGCCAGTTATGATTAGTCACTTAAGATATGAAATTGTTATAACAGTGTGTGTGTGTGTGTGTGTGTGTGTGTTGTTTTATTTTAAATAGGTTGTCTTGTACAATTCAGTTCTTTGGCAGTGAACCTTTTATGAATAAATAATTCCTTGTTTATTGTGTACTGCTCTGTATATAATCTACTGTTTCTGTATATTTTTACCATGGCTTCTGATGTGTTCAACCACAGATCCATATATAGTTATTTATTTTCACAGGCCTAGGTGATAAGCAAGTTATGTTGTCATGGAAACCTCTAGCTAATTGTTGATGGAAATTTGCAGAAATTGGTATGCAACAAGGTGTACTATGAGTCCAGTAATATGGAGTGGTAAGTGCTAATCCATGTACTGAATATACTCCTGTGTATATGTATTTTGAAGAAAGGCATGACATCCCATATATGTAATTAGCATTATAATAATTACTAAAAAAGAAATTGTCAGGATTCAAAGAGCTGAGTCTACTGAGGTGAATCCTGACACATTGTCTTGATTGAGGAGTACAAGTTGGATCCTGCCATTTGCAATATATCGACTTGATCAGCGTCACTTGTGTTTGAGGATCCCACCCCAGTTTGACTTGTCTCATGTCAGCGCAAACCTGTAGCAGGGATGGGGTGAAAGAGAGTTTGTTGCTCCAACTCCTCTTATTACCTGAAATGAAACACAAACAATCATTGGGGAAATTAAAGCACAACCTGGGAATTGAAACCACATTCTGTTTGGTAATTAGTGGTGTTTAGAATTGCGGGGTGGAGGCGTGTAGGACTAATGGGGAGGGCGGATGTTAGTTAGCTGCACAGTGTGGGGCGGCTTGATAAATTGCGCTGAGAGATGAATGATCTAAGCGCTGACTTTATCCGGGATATCCGTTGTTGCCGTGTTTGAAGGAAAACGAGCGAAAATAAACCTACCTATTCACAACGAATCCTGTGAGTAACAGAGTTTATTTCTAGAATTCCTACGTGTACAAACGAAGGCTAACAGAAAGTCAGCACTCACACCTTGATTCTTAAACAAACAAACGTACTTCATTGTTGACAATGGCAGAAGGCACAGATCCCGAATGGACGGTGGAGGAAGGCGCAGAAGTGGCTGCAGATACTGGGGGAGAGGGCAATGGAATACAAATGGGGAAAATGGAGAGAGAGGACGTGCCATTGACAGTACCACCTGTAGTAAAACCTAAAACAATTAATGTGCGATTAAGTGACCCAGACCCTGGTTTACGAGAGGGAAAGGGGAAAGAATATAGGCAAAGGGAACGTCCAATGAAACGTTGGTCTGGGTCCGGTGAAAGTCAATGGGCATTTCCAGAAAGTGACACATTAGAAATATTAAGGATGCAATTCGGAGAGGTAACTTTAAGGGGAACAAAGGAGAGAGGGACCTCGATTCGGAAACAAGTATTACAGTCTGAAAAGGATCCTTTATATGTATCCAGTCCATTAGGATTTTAGGAGTCTGAAGTAGGAAGTGGATTGGACAGATTGGACTTACGTTCTAGGAGAATGGATGACAGAAACATAGGGGATGATGGATATTCCCTGAGATCTCAGTCAGTAGAGCCACGGGACCTGGATTATGGAGCACGTTGGGGAGGTCATGTACCAGGGAGGTGGGGGCCCCCTCCTCTAACAACCACGTTTGATGGGAACGCAAATAAAGTGGCTATTTTCTTAAGCCAAGTATTAAACCATTTTGATTTATACTCCCATTGTTATCTCTCAAATTGGTCAATGGTAATGGCCGTTACTGGAGTGTTAGTGGGAGAAGCATACGAATGGGCGTCTGATCTATATCGCCATAGAGTGGAGGAGTTGGGGGATATAGGACAATTTTTGGAAGCATTAAGAAATCGATTTGAAGATACAGCTGCAGACAAGAAAGCAGAGGAGGATTTGTTAATAATAAAGCAAAAAGGGAGAACAGCATGGGAATATGAAAAAGACTTTCGACGAGTGGCTAGTAAACTCCCATCGTTACTGGACAGTTTATTAATTCATATATTTAAAGAAGGAATGGACCCTAAATTGCATCAGGCTTGTTTATATAGAGGTTCGTACACTACATTGACTGATTGGTATTGTGTGGCGATTGAATTAGATGATGGTTTGCGTCGTTTGAAGTCGAGACTGGGAGGATTAATACAACCACAAAAGGTTATAAACGCAAGTCCAAAACCACAACCCAGAATAATGTCAACACAAAATAACAGGAGAATATTTAAATATTTTCGCTGTGATAGACGAGGGCATCGGGCTATGGATTGTCCAGTACAACCTATGGCAGTCAAGGATCCGCGATCTACTTCAGAAATGAATAGAATTAAACTAAGTAGACGAGAGTGGTATGACCAAGACAAGGTGAGGGGAGTAGTGGGGATTCATCAGATATTCCAGGGGAAGATGAAAGATCTGCTCTACGCTGGGAGAAGCTGATATGGATAACGAGATGCCAGACGACCCAATGGTAAGTGAACCCATTCATCTTTTTATTTTACCTGTGGGCTTATGGAATAAGCGGACTGATCAGGGAATTAAGGTGGGGGCATTGATAGATTCAGGGTGCACAAGATGTTTAATAACTCAAGCAGTAGCTGATAAATTACATTTAAGAGTTATCAAATTAGGTGTCCCTATTAAATTTGAACAGGTGGATGGATCTATATTGGGTGGAGCTCCAGCAACTCATAGAACTGAATATATTAAAATGGTGGTGGGGGAGCACTGGGAGTGGATTTCTTTTGTAGTTCCTCACATGAGCGAAGCAGTAATTCTAGGACTAGCTTGGCTTGATAAATGGGAACCCACTACACAGTGGGAAGATGGTTATCATAAATTACGTCTAGCTATTGGTCCTAATCCACCATACCATGATGATGGCCCTCCTTGCTTTTCAAATAATACAAATCAAGTAAGAGAGGGAACACTTACTGAAAAACCCTATCCACTTGAGTATGAAGACTTAGCAGATGTATTCAAGGAAGATGGGACTGATTCCTTACCACCCCATCGACCTATGGATTGTGGCATCGAATTGATCCCAGGAGTGGCATTACCCAAACCACGAATGTACTCAGTGACCCAAAAGGAATTGGAGGAAATGAGAAAATACATTGATAAAAATTCAAAAAGAGGATTTATCACTCCAGGAAGATCCCATATGGCAGCGCCCATGTTATTCTGAGAAAAAAAAAAAGATGGAGGGTTGCGTTTATGTGTGGACTATCGAGGGTTGAACGCCATCTGTGTAGAACCATTGTATCCCTTGCCATTAATAAAGGACTTGCTAGCCACACTAGCCAAAGGATGGATATTCACGAAACTAGACTTAAGAAAAGCCTATTATAGAGTAAGAATTTGAGAAGGGGATGAATGGAAAACCATGTTTAATTGCCCTCTTGGTAGTTACTACTATAATCTTATGCCATTCGGATTGCAAGGAGCTCCAGCAGTATTCATGCAATTGATAAATGAAGTGTTACATGAACATTTGTATAAAGGTGTTTTAGTTTATTTGGACAATATTTTAATCTATTCTAATTCTAAGCAAGAACATATTAAATTAGTCAGACAGGTGCTTAAAAAATTATTGGATGTTTAACTTTATGTGAAATTATCAAAATGTGAATTTCACACTAAACAGATTATTTGGGATATCGTATTTCAGAATGAGGAGTGGAAATGGATCCCAAAAAAGTGGAAGCGGTATTAAAATGGCAAGCTCCAAAAACCAGGAAACAACTGCAAAGTTTCTTGTGATTTGCAAACTTTTACAGGCGATTTATTCCATGTTTTGCTGACGTCGCTATACCACTGACGGATTTATTATGAACTAAATCCATTGGTATTGCAAATCCAAAACCAAGTACTGTGTTAAAGTGGACTGACCAATGCCAAACAGCATTTGATAACCTAAAACATCTGTTTGCAAAAGAGCCAGTATTGAAACACCCAGATACAACTCTACCATTTATCATTCAAGCGGATGCCAGCGATGTAGCGGTAGGAGCTGTTTTATTGCAAAGAAATAAAGAAGGTAATTTACAACCATGTGCGTATACGTCTAGGAAATTTAGTCCAGCTGAACGAAATTGGGCGATTTGGGAGAAGGAAGCCTTTGCTGTTCACTGGGCGCTGCTCAACTGGAGACATTTACTAGAAGGAAGCTTACAACCATTTGAAGTGTGGACCAATCATAAGAATTTAGAAGCACTCCAAAATCCATGAAGGTTGTCGCCAAAGCAAGTTCGCTGGGCAATTTTTTTAAAATGGTTTAACTTCACGTTAAAATACATACTGTCGGGGAGAAACTTTATGGCGGATGCTTTTTCAAGGCTTCCTCAGTATAATAGTGTACAAGAAAATATAATCCAACCATTGATACCAACTACTAATAGAATAGAATCTTTATGATCCACAATACTTACAACCAACTTACCTATAATATTAGCAGAAGACGAATGGTTAATAAATAATAAAAATCAAATAGAAATGAGAGTTGGGCTCGCTTGGCGAGGAACTAATATATATGTACCAAACACATTAGATCAATAGTATTTAAAAAATGTCATGACGTTAAACAGGCAGGACATTATGGGTTCCTAAAAATGTTACATTTAGCAAAATGACAGTTTTGGTGGCCAGGCATGAGATCACATATAGAGAATTATGTGAAATCCTGTCCTATATGTATAATAAATAAAAATAAAATTGGGAAGCCAGTAGGATTATTACGAACAGTGTCTGAACCGTCATTTGAACGGACTTTATCGTTGATCTACCGGATAGCCATGGCTACACAGTGATATGGATGGTTATTGATGTGTTCTCCAAACAAGCACATTTTGTCCCATGCAAAGGAATACCATCCGCTAAGAAATTAGCCGAATTATTTATAAAACATATATATCGCTTACATGGGGTACCGCAAAAAATAATATCCGATAGGGGGGTACAGTTCACCTCAAAATTCTGGCGGGAATTTATTCATTTGATTGGCTCAACACAAGGATTAAGTACAGCGTATCACCCAGCCACCAATGGAGCGGCTGAAAGAGCAAACGCCGCCATTGAACAATATCTTCGTTGCTACGTTAACTATCAACAAAGTGATTGGGCAGATCTGATACCGTATGCTGAAATAGCATATAACAATACGGTACATAGCAGTACTGGTCATTCCCCTTTCCAAATAGTAAGTGGTATGGAATTTGTACCCATACCCGAATGGCCCTATAATGAAGAAGGACGCAATATAGAGAACACAAACACCTGGGCAGATAAAATATGTAAGCAATGGAACTCAGTTCGTCTCACTTTGAAAAAAGCGCAGGAAATGTATAAAGTCCAAGCAGATAAAAAAAGATCAGCACAAACACAATATACTATCGGGGATTGGGTATATCTATCGACTAAATACCTACATCTTGGTTTAACTAGTAAAAAACTAAGTCCAAAATACATTGGACCATTTCAAGTTATACGGGTAATCAATCCTGTGACAGTTGGTCTTCGACTTCCCTTTCAGTTCAAAAGAGTTCACCAAGTATTTCATATCAGTTTGTTAAAACCGGCAAATATGACACGACAAGAACCTAGATTGCATACCCCAGGACCAGTCCGTGATGACCATTATGAAATCGATGAAATACTCGATTCACATCGTAGATGTGGAATATTGCAATATTTAGTCCGATGGACAGGTTACCCATTAGCTGATGCATCATGGATACCATATACAGATATATCGGCGTCTCGTTTGAGATGACGATTCCATATAAAAAACTCTACTAAGCCGGGTGGGAGGGATGAAATACAATGTATACATGAAACAATAACCTTTCTGTTACAGAAGGAACAATGGTAGAGGGGGCCGCCTGTCGGGATTCAAAGAGCTGACCGGTTTATCTACTGAGGTGAATCCTGACACATTGTCTTGATTGGGGAGTGCAAGTTCGATCCTGCCGTTTGCAATATATTGACTTGATCAGCGTCACTTGCGTTTGAAGATCCCACCCCAGTTCGACTTGTCTTATGTCAGCGCGAACGTGCAGCGGGGATGGGGTGAAAGAGAGTTTGTTGCTCCAACTCCTCTTATTACCTGAAATGAAACACAAACAATCATTGGGGAAATTAAAGCACAACCTGGGAATTGAAACCACATTCTGTTTGGTAAGTGGCATTTAGAATTGTGGGGTGGAGGCGTGTAGGACTGATGGGGAGGGTGGAAGTTAGTTAGTTGCATAGGGTGGGGCGGCTTGACAAATTGCGCTGAGAGATGAATGATCTCAGCGCTGACTTTATCCGTGATATCCGTTGTTGCCGTGTTTGAAGGAAAACAAGCGAAAATAAACCTACCTATTCACAATGAATCCTGTGAGTAACAGAGTTTATTGCTAGAATTCCTGCATGTACAAACGAAGGCTAACAGAAATAATGATCTTTAAATTTTCACTGACTAAAATTAGTAGAAACGTTTTTCATGGCACAAACTCTCAGAGATTACACTTTGCAGAGTTGGTGTACTTTTCTTTAATGGTGTTGTCAGTGTGGAGGTTGGGCAGTCAACAATTGGATATGCTGCATTTATATAATTCTGCATTGTGCAAGGGCTGGGCTAAATGACCTTGAGATTCTTTTTTTCGTACTGTAAAGTTCTTTTGCTTTTTTTAAACCACTGTGTGGGTAATCATAATACTTTATTTCTTAGAGTTGTTGCCTCCTTCAGCCATAGCTCTAAACAGCAAACTTTGGTAACAGATATTATCACAATATAAAACATTAATATTAGCAAGCCAGGAGAAGGAAATTCTCTGCCAGATTCAGGATAAAGTCCCAGAAAATAATCCCAATCGTTATTTGAATGCAACATAGTGGCAATATGCTTCTCAAAGAGCCCCTTCACTGAATTGTGTCAGTGCATTGTAGTCAAACTGTAAATAAACTGTAGTACAGTACACATCTAGCAGCTAGTGAAGGTATTTCCAAATTCATTTAGATTAGAACAAAATGTCTGAAATTCAGGGATTATATCCTGCCTTTATTATGTTCAGCTACACAGCTAGTCAAATCTATTCACAAACATAGTTCAAGTTGCTAATTGTTATCTTTTAAGATTTAAACAATTAATTGGGATCAAATTATTTTTATTTTCTCCTGAATGAGTTTGTCTGTTTCTAAAGTTGTCTGAAGAACACTTGCATGAGTTTGGGATTGGAGCAAGGGCTGATAGGCTTTTCTGTATAGTGTATGTCCAAAACTCTTCCCTGAAAGGTAAATTGTCATCTTTTTTTTTTTATTGTTGCCACATTTGAAAACATTTTTTCTTGAATGGATTTGGATTTTTTTTCCGATGATTTGATTTGGTAACTTTAAATTGTATCTCTTAAATTTACTTTTAGTGCTGAGTTTGCTCTTTAATTTTGATATAGTTTATGGTTCATTGGTATTAGCCCTTTAGACCTCTATTTGTAGAGGAAACACAAAGCATAGTATTTTTTTTAATTAAAATAATACGATGCTTATGTCAAGAAGTGTTAAACAGTATTATATTTAATGGCTGACAGAGCAGCCTGTAAAATCAGTTACATCTTTTGAATATTTTGCCATTAGCAAATATCTGTCTAGCTGCAGAGCAGCTGCCGAATTGAGAGGTTTGTATTTCTCTGCTCTCCTCTTGGAAGATTTTATTTTGTTTTGCCCTTTTCTGCCCATGGGAAGGAATATAATTTTGCTATTTAGATGCATGGAAGAAAGTTGAAAGACCCCCAAATAGCTGCTGCCAAACTCTCAGCACACACTTTTGGGGGGCTTTTCAAGGACAGGGATAACTAACTGGCATCTAATAACTTTCTTAAAAGGTGGACCACTCTTTCTTAAAGGCAATATCCAATAAATTTTGTAACATCTGAGATGCTGTCCCAGGAACCATAGGTTTATCACTACCATAAATAAATTACTTTTATTCAATCGTCAGAACAAGTGTTTCAATGTAGTAAATGTGGCAGGTTTTGATACTACAGAGATTATATTAATGAATGGAATAGTTATTTAGTTTAAGAGTAGGCTATTTCAAGAGCTTTTGCTATCAAGAGTAGGCTATTTCAAGAGCTTTTGCTATCAAGTGCTCAAAATGACAGTGTTTGTAGGCTACAGTGCTAAACTGCATGTAGGAGTATCGTTTTCCTCTGCTTAATGTATTAACTTTAATAATCTATTTGTGGTTTAAAATAGTATTCATTTTTAAATGATCAAAGATGCTATTTATCTCAAATTCTTAGAAACAGAATTCTTACTAGACCTCTGAAGCTGGATTGAAATTCAATTGTTTGATAAATCTGTTAGTTCTTTCCAGTGGTGGGATTCACATTTTTAAACTACCGGTTCTTTGGGCATGGCTTAGTGGGCGTGGCAGGGAAAGAATACTGTAAAATTTCCAGTCAGAGGTGGTATTTGCCAGTTCTCCGAACTACTCAAAATGTCCGCTACCGGTTCTCCAGAACTGGTCAGAACCTGCTGAATACCACCTCTGGTTCTTTCTTCAAAAAGTTTTTTCTCTCCCCAATATATTATGAAGGAGCTTAGATATGTGGCATTCTATTTGTGTATGCCTTGTCTTTACAGCTTCCATTTTTATCATGAAAAATATAAGCAAATGGTTGGTAGATTTTCTAAAACCGGACTGATCTCCTGATATATGGGTTTAGATTGCAGAATTTCCACCCAGTGTGACTTTTCTGAAAATTATGGGAGTTGAAGTCCTCATACCTGGACATTACACAGGTTGGGGAGGTCTGTGTTACAACTACAAGAATATTGTGTCATGTCCTCCCACTTTTCTAAGTTATGTCAGTGAACCCAAGGCAAGATGGTAATATTGAAGAAAGCCCTAGTATAAAGCAGTCTGCTACATCAGGGGTCCCCAACCACCGGTCCCCGGACCGGGACCGGTCCGTGGAACATTTTCTACCGGGCCGCCGGTTTGCTGGGCGCCGCCATCTTGTTTCGATGAGAAAGTTTTTTTAAAAGACTCCAATTTTTCATCTTTCCTTTCTCCCAAAATGAAAAGACGAAAAATGAACTGCATAAAGTTCTGCTACAGCAGGCATTCGTTCCCCCAAAAAGGAACTCACAAATTACAGAACAAAAAAAAAAGAGAGGTAGGACCAGGATATAGGCAGATGCAAAACTTTATATGCAAAAAATAGCCAATTTGGGCGGTTAGCCCTGAGGGAAGTGTGGGGGGGGGCGGGGAATGGTAACAGCTGGCATGCATTTTTCAAAAGAACCACACAGGCTGCTGAAAGACAGAAAGAGTGAGCCAAGTAACATTTTGTTGCTTCCTGATTGACTAATTTCAAGCTCCCGGCTGCACTAATCGGGCAGGGCCGTGTCGCTCACATGACCTCCAGGCGCGAGATTAAATTCAAACGGCCGTGTAGGAGGATATCAGGGAGTCGGTTGTGCCGCTTGTGCGGGAGAATCTTTTCATTGCAAGGCAAGCGGGTGGGTAAGCGCCGTGAGGTGGGGGGGGTCAGATGGGGTGCCGCTGTTAAAAAAAAACCTGAGCGAAAACAAATTTAATTTGGATTTAGTGGAAGGACACGTTTTCCACTTTGTTGGATGGGTTCTAGTTGAACAAATGAAGCCGAAATAGGGGGCTCTTGCTTTGGGGTCGCTCGGCTGGGCTTGCCTTGTCATGTGTGCTGATGCCGGTACCGGGCCGCGAATCATTTTGTGATGCCAATACCGGGCCGTGGCACAAAAAAGGTTGGGGGCCACTGTGCTACATGAGATGCACTGGTGACCAGTGAACTTTTAAGTGTGAATACTGTAAAGGTGCTGATTTAACCAACAAGGTGAATTTTTTTATGGCATATATGGCTTGGCTATTTGAAGGAGAACCTTTCTCCATTCTTTCTGCTCATGCAGTAACATTTAACAGAGTTCTCTCAAGTTCTGTCTTTAAAACATTGCCATCTGATGGAATGTAGGTAGTGCACCTTTCTTATTATGACCCTTGTCCTCTGGAACAGCATTCATCCTGAGGGTCAAGTTGCTCCAACCCTCTCATCCTTTAAGTAAACCTTGGAGACCTGTCTATTTTTCTAATTCACTGTTTTTCAACCTTGTTAAGGTTTAAGATGTATGAACTTCAAATCCCAGAATTCCCTAGTCAGAATAAGTTGAAGTCCACACTTCTTGAAATTGACCAAGATGGATTTTATTAATATATTGTTTTAGTTCCTTGGCTTTTGTGTTCTTTTGCACAGTTTTTGTTGTGTTGAATGTGGCTTTTAACTTATATGTCACCCTAAGTTGTGATGAGATGGGAAGCTTAAAAATTTGATTAATTGACTGACTGACTGACTGATTATTGATACATCTTGTTAGGAATGTAAGTCACCTAACAGTTGGGTTGGAAAATATATAAACCAGGATAGACATTTTAATACTGTCTCTTTAAGAGAATGCTAAAACTGTAATTGGGTGTGGTTCCTCAAATGGCCATAAGATGGAGCCAAAAACCTGGGTTGTTTTGGTTCCTGTTCTGTTCTGTTGTCCTTTTCTGGAGAGTGTTGCCGTTTCTGTATTGACTGTTGCTGATTGTTGATGTGAGTCTAGTTACTGAGCTGTTTTTGATACTGGACTTTGATATTGGATTATCCCTGGACTGAAAATTGACTGCTTTAACCGTGAATGACTTGGACTGTTTTGTTGAACTTTGCTTAACTGTTTTACTGGAAGTAAAAACCTACATTTTACTATACAGTATATCTGTGTGCTGGTTGTGTGTTATTCCTCACCACTCTCACTACGTCTCTCTGTGTGCGCTCATTCTCCTAACGGGGAATTACCTCAACACATCTAATTTTCTAACTACTTTTCTTGTTCTCTCCCCAGGTTATCTAGGATGGCTGATAATTTAGTGAAATCCTGCTGCTGCCTACAATCTAAAGTTCTTTACAAAAGCATTAGGCTGCCCTTGAGAAGGCAGCCCCATCCCTTAAAATTTGAGTTTTAATTGAATCCTTTGCAGGATTTGGTAATCCTGCAATAAGTGATACTCAACCACTAGGTGGCAGAAAGTTTAAAATTTAGTGCCTTATACTGATAATCCAGATTATCACAGACTGGATATGGCTAAAATTCCATTTCAATATTTTATTAATGATTTAAGACACTCTTTTTGCTGTGATCTTTATTCCATCTGACATCTACCTCTGATTGCTACAGAGCATTTCTATTATGTTGTCTGAATGTCTTTTATGCAGTCTTGATTATTATTGCTACAAATTAATCTGGATTATTGGAGGAAAAACAGCATTAAACATGTTTCAAATAACTGTATTCCTTTTATTGGAGAACTGTATCACAAAAATCAGAAATCTGCAGGCATCAAACAAGAGGGAAAAAATGGTTCATTAAAACATACATCCCTTTTACTGTACATAAAACTAGTTTTACTTTGTTTTTTTCCCCTCATACTGCTCTTCCCTTAAAGGAAGCAAAGGCAATTTATATGAGTAGTAAAACAACTTTACATAAAGCTATCTCAATAAAGCATAATAATCTTTTTTTTTTAATTCCATAAATATCTGGGGAGAACAGGTGAAAGAAAATGAGGCAGTGAAAAACATATTTCAGGACAGAATTTTATAACTGGGTATCTGTTATTTAATTAGACTAGGAAAATTGGAATATAAATTAGAATTTATATGATAAATTCTACAGAACAAACCCTCTAAACGGATGAAGAAATTATGTAATAAGCTTATAAACTAGAGAAGAGGTAGATGTAAGAAAATCTCCAGAAGTCTGTTTTCATTCATTGTGAGATTATTATATTGGTACCTCCTTTGAATATCCTGGGAGCCAACATGAATTATCTTGAATTTGGGATGCTTTTTATTCAGTGATGATAATGGTTTATAGCAGGATTTAAGATGGCATTACATTGTGAAGCCATTTATTTATTCAATTGCAAGTTTAAAAACAATGTGAAAAATATTTTAAAACTCATACTAATTACCAAAAATACACAAGAACAAATTACAAATGAAAATTAAAAAATAACAACACAAGAATGCAATTCATTAGAAAGATAAGGTGCAGAAAAAATAAAAATAGGGAATAAACCAGGAAAACAGCATTACATTGTGAAGTAAACTATTTCCTTTTTTTCTCTATTCAGCAGGGCAGTAATGAGACATATGGCATAAAGTTTTAAAGAATGATCAGTCATGAATAGCAAGTATATCAGAATTATTAACCAAAACAATTTTAAGGGTAAATTATAGGGGAGAGAGAGTAAGAAAACACTTTGCCTTGGAAGTGTAATGATGGAAGTGTAGCCAGTTTGGTGTCTGTGGATGCCAGGCCAATCTGAGCAGGCTAACATGTTCTTTCACCAGAGATACATTCAGACTAATGAGGGAGAAGCAAAGGCTTATGACAGACACTGTTACAGCAAACTGATGGACACTTTTTGGACCACCCTACTGAATAAATCTTTCTTAGAACACAAACTTTCCCCTATCAAACCAATAGTAGTGCTCCACTAATGGTACAGTAATTGCTATTTAGGTTGTAGCAGATGCTGCTACTAAGAATTTTAAAAAAGATAGAGGAAACTGTAGTGATGGTGAATGTTGAGAGCAGTAGTAAAGACTGGGACACAATAAGCTACACTCCAAATTTACAGCCTAAGCAACAGAGTTCATCTACCCTATGCATACTAAACTACATTAAAAAAACCAGTGCATTGGCATTAATCATTGCATGCTGACTTCAAATTGCATGGCTACTTATGAGTATAATAAGAATACCGTTTCTCATGCAATAGAAAGCAATATGATGGGTAATCACCTTCATTTGGAGTCAAGAGAGTTTAAGCTTATTTGAATGTAATAAAAATATCCCAGAACGTATATGACAGGAGCTCGGTGTTGATCACATGACACCATAATAGAAACTTGTAATATTTTTTATAGTAATGAAATTGTTGTTTGAGTGCAATACCTTGAACTTGAAATAGAATCACAAGAAGGCTCAACAAGCTTTAGGAACCCCAAGGTTGATAACCGCATCAAACAACAGCAAAAAAATCTATTAATTCTATTAACTTCTAGTTTGGCTCTCAAGCCTCCCTAATTATTTCTGCAAGGCAGGGCTCCTTGCCAGCTCTGTTTAAAAGCAAATTTCAGCATGGTTTGACTTAGTTCTATGTACAGTTTCCATTATACACCACATAGTCCTGGCAACAAATGTGACGAGTTTCCATGCAATTAGGTTAAACTGGATGGAAAACAGCTTTCAAACATTATAATCATTATCTGTTCCATTTCATGCATAAGAGTTTTAGGGAAAATTTATAACATAAACCAACACTCAAAGATGTTTGAAATTATGGATAGTATATATAATCCCATAACCATAAATATATTAAAATAGTATCACCATGAATACAAAGATAAACATTAATCCTCTCATAGCTGCCTTCTCTGAAGGGAGGGGAAGGAGATAGTATTAATATACTTTCAGCTTAGTGTAGTAGTCAAGGCACCATGCTGGAAACCAGGAGATTATGAATTCTAGGCCTGCTTAGGTATGAAAGCCAGCTGAGTGATTTGGGGCCAAACATTCTCTAAATGTAAAATGTAAAGTACTAAATATATTTGCTCCCCAAGTTATTTATAAAAGCAATAAAAGTAGGATATAAATACATAAATAAATATCATTTGCACCTGCATTCTTGAAAATTCAAAAAGTTTCTCTCAAACTGTTATGACACTTGGGAAAATATTGTATATATTATCATAAAATCTGAGCCTAGCAGGCAGCCATCAAATGAGGAGTATTAGTAGGTAAAGAGAACAGATTTTTCCCCAGATAGAACCAAGTCTAAATGCATTTACCTTGTAGGCTGGGCTTTGTTTCTAAGGGGATAGAATGGGATATGATCTGCTTATGAGTTTTGCCTGGACATTATGGGAGACAGGATATTGAAGCAAATAGACTTTTGGTCTGATCCAAGAGGACTGCTCTTTTTCTTTTCTAGTGGATATGCCTTGAAAAAAGGATCAAGATGTTGCCACATTCTCCAAGTGTTTCCAATAATAGCTGCTGCTTTCCAAGCAGTTTGAATACATTGGTCAGTTTGCAAGTTCCCCTTTTGTCATTGCTATTAAACAGGAATGTGAGAAAAGACAAATCTGGCACTCTTGTACTACATCTCTTTTATGCGGTTGCATCATTTTTAAGGAAAAACATCAGATTCTGTGTAGAGTTGTAATTGCAGGAATATTCCAATCTCGGATGGCAAACCTCAGATAAAGAAAGTTTCCAAGCAAATACAACTCAGGCAAACAAAGTCACTAATCTATGGATAAAGGAGGATTAGAGAGGGGAAGTAAACATATGTTAGACTTTAACTAGAGATAATTAATTGTATGGATTACTGTACTAAACAGTAACGAAAGTTAAGCAGTAATCAAAGTTAACCAATGATGGAGGATAACTAAAATTGTATATAAATACAAGACTATACTCCAATAAAGATCATCATGATTCAGTTGTTCATGATCAAACAACTCGACTGCCTCATCATTACAACAATTCTGGAACATATGATTTTTCACAGTACTTAAGTGAGTGGTAAGATTATCTTGTTTCAAACAATACCAATCAGGCTTGGAAAAGACTATTTTGAAGAGTTAAATAAAATTGTGTTGAAGTATATATGGCAAGGTAAGAAAGCGAGAATAAAGTTAAAACTTTTACAAGATGCCAGAATTAGACGAGGTTTTGGTTTGCCTGATTGGGAGTTGTATTATCAAGCTGCAAATTTGATGTGGGCCAAGGAATGGATAACACTAAGAAAGACTAGATTGTTGACATTAGAAGGTCATGATTTGTTGTTGGGCTGGCATGCCTTTCTATGGTATAAGGGAACTAAAACGCAGGGCTATTTTAGAAGACATTATATACGGGAGTCTTTGTGGTTAAATTGGGAGAAGATCAAAAGACAATGTTATTTGAAAATTCCAGTTTGGTTATCGACCATTGAAGCATTTTCCTATCCTATAATTTATAAGAAGGAACGAACAGTTAGATATGGGGAAATACTGGATGAAATGGGTGAACTTAAATCGATGCAAAACTTAGAGGAACAAGGTATAAAGATGAATTGGTTTTCATATGCGCAAATACATTCAAGGTATGATGAAGATTTTAAAACAGAGGGATTTTATGATAAATTGGCTAATTTAGATAAGATCTTGACAGGTACTGATGAAAAGGTGATTAAAAAATTATACGGTTATTTACTGGAAATTAAATTAGAGGAAGAACAAGTCAAAGAAACTATGGTTGCTTGCGGGAAGAATTTTGGATATGGGATTGATTTAGAGAAATGGCAAAAATTGTGGTCTCAAAATTATAAAATGACTATGTCAACAGCTTATAAAGAAAATTTGTATAAGATGTTTTACAGGTGGCACTTTCCCCCGACAAGAATATCAAGAATGTTCAAGAATAAATCTGAAAAATGCTGGAAATGTCATCAGATACCTGGCTCATATTATCATATGTGGTGGACTTGCAAGGACGCTAGAAAATATTGGACTAAAATTCGCATGTGGTTGGAAAAAATGACAAAGAAACACATAGATTTGAAACCAGAGATCTTTTTATTGGGAATCTTACCTGATACATATAATAAAGATTTGAAATACCTGATTGTAAATGTATTAACAGCAGCTAGGATTGTATTTGCTAAAAACTGGAAAAATGAGAAAATACCATTGCAGGAAGAAATTATTAAGAAAATATTGGAATGTGCTAAAATGAGTAGATTGACATTTGAAATTAGAGAACAAGAGGATAAACAATTCTATAAAATTTGGGACCTTTTCTATCAATGGTTGGATGATAAAATACAATAATAGAATATTTAGAATTTTAGATAATAATGAATATATATATATATATATATATATATATATATATATATATATATATTATTTGATATCACATCTATAAAATGTTTTCAGGATAGATTTGGTATGATTATATGATTTGTTATAAAATAAATTAAGTAAATTATAGTTATCTCGCAAAGTATGAATGAATAAAATCATAGTCAAATGATTGTTTTAATAGTGATACTAGGGTATATAATTTCTGATTGATAATATGAGTTATTATGTAATGTAACTGTAATTGAGACTACGAAATGAATGCACAAAAACTGGTAAACCAACCGACACACTGTTTGTATATCTATGAAAGAAAGCTGGATGTTTTTATGTTTTGTTTGTCTTTAAAAACTAATAAAATTGTTTTCAAAAAAAAAAAAAAAGATTATCCACTACCTACAATGGCCACAATGCTCATTACTTCCATCCAGCAGATAAATGGTGTCTTCTCAGTTTGTGGTAATTCATTGATTTAAAAGAGACACAGATGGGAAATATGACTCAAAATAGCTATCTTCAGTGTACTAAGGTTCATCATACTTTCTGCAATATATGTGGGAAAATATAACTATTATTATTTCTGGAATGATTAGGGTTAACACATAACATTTTTTAAACGTTATTTCATCAAAATATATAAAATATGCTTTTGTTGCCTAGCATAAGTAGCATAATTTGTACAAGTGTATAAAATATGTTATAAACTACGTAATGAAATCCTCAGTAAACTTATTCTCTGATCATAGAACCCTGAGGGCAAAACAGATTTCAAAAGGAAGATAAGAACAAACTGTGGAGATTCCAAGATTGAGAATTGTTTAAATTCGCCCTGTCCCACTTTCAGTAAAAATGGAGCATATTTGGCATGAAGAGTTAGAGGGAATAGCAAATCCAGGGAGAAGAAAAATTGGAAGGATCTTCTGGAAGAGATGCCTGTCTACAGCAGGAACATTCCATACTGTAGAATTGTCCTGCACATTAACAGATGACTTTTAGTGTCTCTCATGATTTAGAAGTTTATCTCATTTTCATTTTTTTCCCTTCACTACTTGAATGATCCAGAATTATTTCCTATATGAGAGAAGAATGAAAAAAAGAAAAAGAAATAGAAAATGTAAAATCCTGAACTCCAGAGTCCAAGACAGCAAGTTATCCAGAATGTAGTTGGGGATGAAGCTCAAAGTTAATTCTCAGTAGACCAATTTCAACAGGAGGGTAAATATATTTACCAAGGGTGATGTTCGTTGAAGAAAGTGGACTTATTTCTATATATACTTGCACAGGGCTACAGTAAGAACATTTCTAAAAGAAAAACTTACAAAGGTCTCAATATTTATTTTATTCATGGCTGTTATTCATAATTTTCTGGCTGTAGTTGAATACTGTTCCCAGGGCAGAGACGATTCTAAATCCAATGCATTCCATCTGTAGCAAGACTGAAATTAACATTTAGTTCTCAGGCTGCCAAGTGAGCCTCTGTTTGCTGCCAAGATGTAAAATTTTCAAAAGAGGGGGAAGACTGTTAAACCACATGATTCTCCACTGTTTCAGAATGTGGCAGTTGAAAAGTAACTTCTAGAATAGCAGAAGAGAACAACATTTTGAGCAATTCTTTTTTGCACTTGCTTCCTGGATCTTTCTAGGAACAGCTCAAAGATGTTTGGATGTTTAAGGTAGGAAATTCAGATGGCATTTTCTGCAATGGAACAATTACCTTCAGTCAAGATGACAAGACAGTGCCTTTAGACCCTCTCTAATAATCTTTAGTTCATCTTTCTAATAATTAATAAATATTGGTGAGGGAGTGGGGCCATGCAACATTTCTCCAGATGTACATGCTTAGTGTTAAGTGTTAAGGCTTAAGTATTTTATGATATTTAGCATAATCCAACACAAAGCTAAACAATTAAAATGAAAGGTTCTAGACAATTGCTTACTAAGCTTCAGAGGTGGTATTCAGCAGGTTCTGACCAGTTCTGCAGAACCAGTAGCGGAAAATTTGAGTAGTTCGGAAAACCAGCAAATACCACCTCTGACTGGAGATTTTACAGTATCCTTCCCCTGCCACACCCACCAAGCCACACCCACAGAACCAGTAGTAAAAAAAAAATGAATCCCACCACTGCTATGCTTCTATTCATTTCAGTGAAAGTTGTATAAATACATAGTTTGCACTGACTCACCTTCCTAAAAGATCAATTCTTTTATTGTTCAATGTGAATGTCTTCAATATTAAAATTTAAATATTAAAAAGCAACAAATAATGACTCGTGAGATAATAAACATGCATCATGTAGAAATTTGGCATATGACTGACAGGCTGCTTTGGATGAATGTATGGTATCATAAAATCTAAGAAGAATGAATAATTGCTGTATATATCTGATAGGAAGATGGAGCTTTCTTCCCCTACAACTATATCAGCAAAGAACAGAATTGCTGCTGAAAACATGCAAAGGGACTGAGATGATAATGGCTGTGGAGGTGGCTGCTGAAGAGTTTGATCCTTCCAAAGATTAGCTTCAGCAGGGCTATTTGCCTGGTAAATTGAATTATTTTAGTAAAGTCTAAACACCCCCCTTTTCTCCTTGTTCCTCGTCTACTTACTAATTCCCTTTGAATTGCTCTATGCAGTTTTATTCCTATTCTCTTTCCTTCACTTCCCACAGCACCTTCAGTTTGTTCTTCTGCTGCTGAAGGAAAGAAATGCCTATGTGGAATGTGTTTCTTGTAGAATGTGATAGAAAATTACAGTATTAATTTTATAAATGGGAACCTTACCTGAAATAAATTAATGTTAATTAGCTTATACATTTAATTAATAGAAATTTATTTTGTCCTGGCATACCTTTTGGCAGATGTGCTTATGCATTCACATGCAGAAGTGTGTTACAAGCACACATTTATTGGGAACACGGTGACATATTCAGGATTCGATTATCCTGAAGATGGCACCTTATGGTTAACAAAATGGAGACTCTGGACAGTTTGTAAAAATGTTATCTCTGTAGATATTTTTTTCCCATCCACTCTTTCTCCAGAGAATATGTCTTGCATTCAAGGTAATTGTTATGAACTAACAAAAAACCATTTAATAAACTTATTAACATTATGTTAAGCAGGCTTGAAATCCTGCACTTTGGATTGGCCCTTGAATAGCGAACTGGGATTGGTCCTCATGGAGCAACCTGATTGGCTATTAGTGTAACATCTTTCATTGGCCAAAAGTTAAGCATGTGGACACAGGTCATTGGTTAACAGGTCAGTAGCTAGCTCTATAAAAGGGCTACTGCTGCCCAAGGGTTTTGCTCTCTGTTTCTGATTCTTAATAAAGAGTTGAAGTTCACTAAGTCACTGACTCGTCTCGATTACTTGCACCCATGCCCAGAATATAACAGTAATCTTTTTTATTAATTAAGTAGATTCTGGCTATTATGAATTGAATTCTAGTGTTTTAGATATTATTTAAGTTCATCTTTCATTTTACAACCTGATAATCTTTTAGATGGATATCAACTATGAATAATAATATAAAATATTACTCTGTAAATGCAGGCTCACTAGGCACTTACTAAGAGCACATTTCAATGTCTGGAATAAGTTATTCATTATGCTCCATAGGAATATTAGAGGAAATCATGTATAGAGTTTGAAATGCAAAAACCATTATTAGATTGAATTACAGCAAGAAATGATGTCTGGAAGTGAAAATTGCACATTTGATTCTTTTTAAATCGTTTCTTTTGATGGAGGTGGTAACTCAGGGCCATTTGTCAGATCTTGCAGATGATGCAAATATGCATTAAAATAATTTAAAGGATGGTGAAACTGTATTTTTATCATCTACATTTTTGCGTTTAGCTCACATTGTACAATGAAGAGCTTCTCACAAAATGGTTCAGACTTCAGGACTTTTTATGTAGCAAAAGGATATATTTAAATCTTTTATTTAGAAAAAAACTAACTGAAAAGTTCTACAACTGCTAATGAAAAGAAGCAAAACTTAGTAAGCCACATTGCTCTCTCCAGGGAACACAGGCTGGTCTTTTTAGATTCCCTAGATGTTGAAATTCCCTTGAGTCAAACTTCATCCTGGTGCTACCTTCTGTCAAAGTAGTTGATTCAAGTTGCCACTATCTTTTTGCAGGATACCAGTTGTTCAGGCTCCCCAAACACCTTTTCCCTAGCTGAATCCTACAGTGTTAAGCTGGCAGATGAGTAACAAGCCCTGGTCTATACAGCTTGATGGTGCGGGTGCTCAAAGGCACCCCCCCCTTTCCCCTGGATGAGTAGGACAAACCTGAGTAAATATTAAACAAGTGCATTAAGTACTCCCAAATCAAATAATGCTATGTGAAAGATTGAGTTAATAAAGCAGAAGTTAGAAAGGTCACGGGATTACAGAATACAAAAATCAAATAAAAAGAACAGGTACAAACAGACAGGCACAGAGTCTGCTGAAGCCTCTCTTTCACAGCTCCAAGCAAAACTGTCTTTTCCAAAACAGAGGCAAAAACGTACCTCAATCGTATTGGAGAAAGTCAGAGGCCCACCAGCTAATCATGCAGCTGTTGCTATATGAGACTCACTTAACCCATGGCTGCTCTCTACAATGTAAAATGTAGTGCCTATAATCTAATGCAATGTCATAAAACTCCATGTTATATGGATCCAGCAGAGAGATAACTGAGATATGACAGACAGTCATGGCAGTATAAACAACAGAGCAGCATATGATTTTTCAGTCCAAAATGTTCAGCTTCAGTTACAGACTAGAGCATCTACAAAGTGATTTCTTATAATAATTCTTAGAGTAAACAATGATCTCAATTTTGCTGAAATCCTGGATGAGTTTTATTGAAGAAAATGATTTGACTGGATTAAAGCCATAAATTACAGTTTGACAAAATATCCAGGGTGCATGAAAGAAGAATTAATAAAATGGTCTTATTTTTCTTAAATGAGAAGCTACTGTCTCCAAATCTAAAGATTTGGGATTGTGCCTGCTACTCTATAAAAAGTGTTTAATTAAGGAATCCTCTCAGGTTGGAAGAATATAATACATTTCCCAGTGCCTCTTATAACTTACAGCGCTTTTAAAAGCAAGATTTTAAATCAGATACTCTTCTTTGTCAGGTCTAGATATTCAAGAATATTACTATATAATAAACTATCACTTTAATTAGTTTTCTATTTCACATTTTGAAATGAACATTGTGAAACAAAAATTATAAAACTGTCTTTTATGAAATTTTTCAAAACTTGGCTTTTTCAGCAAGTTCTGAGGCAGGCTGATCTGTGATTCTATTTGAATCTAGATATTTTAATTCTTTTGTAGTGAAACTGTTTTCTCCCAATTTAGTGTTTAATATTGGTGTAATAGTTTTCTTGCTTTGTTTTTAAATGTCTGCACCAATTTATAGCATTCTGTCTAAAGTTGCATAGGGAATAGAGGTGGCTGATCCATTGATTGAATAATAATTGGCTAAATTATTTTCTCAGGGTGGAATTGATTATTTGGTTCATCCTCCGGTCAGTTGTCACCATTTTAAACCAATTATGGCCACCATTCTCACCTTCTGTAGTCTTCTGGCCCTCACCCTTCCCAGAAAGCCTCCCAATTCTTTCAAGACATTCAGGCCTTCATAACTAGATTATGCTAAGATTTCCTATAAACACTCCATTTAATAATATTGTCAGGAAAACATCCCTTAATCACTTTCTGGGATCACATCATTGTTTAAGATTGTCTTACATGATTGAAGATTACATGATTGTTTAAGATTGTCTAAGATTGTGTCCATGATTTCTAAGAAGCTTGAAACAAATTTTATTAGATCTATGGGCAGGGAAGACATGTAACAGCTAACTGCTCAACTTCAAGGTCATGAAGTGTAAGGCAAAGGTCTTTTGAAATATGGAGAGGATAGGAATAAGAGGCAACAAGTTTAAACTTCCATAAGAAGGGGCCTGCATTATCATTCTGACAGAATTTAATCAATTGTTCAGTGTAGTTTCGTTGTAATTTGTAGTAAAGGCTCTTATCTAGCCACCACACCGTGGCATATCCCTATAAGGCTTCATCCAAATCTAAAATTAGCTGCCATGTTAAGCTATGTGTAGCTCAATGAAATGTACCTCTTCGTCTTAATCTAGAGCCTCACACCTTTTGTGGTGATTAAAACTGTAGACAACATAATTGTGTTTATACACTATCAAACTTTATTGATTTTCTGTTATATAAAAGTGGGTTATCTATGGCTGTGCAGACACTGTGATATCAAACTCTCAGCAGCTCTAGCCAGCATGACTGATAATTAAGAGATTAGGAGTTGTAGTTCAGCAGTATCTGGAAGTCCGCTAATTCCCCATTCCTAATTACATCAACTAGGGAGCTTCTATAGAATGACACAACTGAAGTCCTGCATCAAAGCTAAGATTACAATCTTGTTTCAGAAGGTGACAGTCTTATTTTCTAGAGAAAACTAAGTTGCTGAGACTTACTGTGCAGAGCTAGGCATGGTAAAATAAAAAAGTTAACCAAGGAGGATCCATGTTTTTCCCAGTGTATATTATTTTTCATTATACAGTCATGGGGTGGGACAGCTGCTATAAGGCCAGTCTGGAAATTGTGGGTCTCTAAAATGAAACCATCTTACAATTTCTTAATAAACATTACATCACCTTCATATTATTTCAAATATAACATATTTCTGTTTATTCATAAGAAAGGCAAAGTTGTTTCCATATGCATTCCTTCCCTATCCCTTGGCCATCATACCAAGTAAAACCATTAAAATAATCTGGGCTACTTTCTATCCCTCTCTCTTTTTTCTCCTTCAACATTCATTCTGGAAAAAAAAAAGTGTAATTTGAGCGGAGATGGGTTTTCACTTATTCTTCATGAAATGAAACTCCCATGACAATTTAATGACTAAATATATGAATACTCTTTCTTTACATTTTTCCTGCTCTTCCTTTATATTTCAGTGTCCTTGAATTACACTGTTTGGCTATCAACCAATAATGATTCTAGTGCAGCCAAAATGACATCAGTGTAAAATCTAAGTACACATTAGGTACAACTTGTTCTTTTAAATTTGATTCTTCTTGAGGTTCTCTTATACATCCAAATGATTAGACATGAGCAAATGCCTGGCAGTATTGTGAATCTTCCCCCCCCTCCTTTTTTACATAAAAACAACCTTGATGCCATTTCTCTTTGTCCATCACTATTCCCATTTTGACTCCATTTTTGTTTTTACAAACATCACATGGCAGACATTAGATGAATTAAAATTAATTTTCATTTGGAAGAGTATAATGGAAACAAAAAAAAACCAGATAATTTTTGTGGTACTTAGTGCTGCTCAACCGAATATTGTTTCGAAGTGGTGGTGCTACTTGGGTTGAGTGGTGGAAATAAACTGGGTCTCTTTTGTGGCTTGCATTTTATATGCCCAAAGTGCTAATTTTCGTGGTTTATATTAAAATATATTGAAGAGAGGGTTAAAGAACTATTTTTACTGATCTAAGTAACAGATTCAGATGGATGATAAAGAAATATGACATTATGGAATTAAAGAACAATAACAAAGCATTAGTAATGCGGAAATTATTTAAGAACTTAGCTATTTCATACATATACATAGTATTTCTATCAAACATTCATCGTTTATTACAAAGAATATTGAAAAATTAACTTCTAAATTATTTTAAAACTGTATGTATATTTTAAAATTAATCTTTACTTGACCTAAATAATTTCATGCAATTGGTTTTGAAAAAAAAGAGAATGATGTGAGAATTTGTTTTGTATCAGCTACTTTTTATGTACATTTTGCCTTACCCAATATTTTGTTGTGCAATGAGAATGAGAGAAATCATTCAGCTTTTATTTGTTCGGGAAAATGATGTCTATGTTAGTTAAGGGATAATTCATATAACTACTTCAGCATGGCAAGTTTATTGTGCAGTCTAAAGCCCACTGGCAAATGTAAAAAATGATGTAAATGACAATTAATGGTGAATATTTTGAATAATTCCTTAAATAGCAGAAAGATTATAGGCTGCTAGTGGCTTGCTATTAATCCAGTGGTGGTATTCTACCGGTTTGGCCCGGTTCAGCTGAACCAGTAGCTCCGAGGATCATCTGTGAGCGAACCGGTTTGTTCCGACGATCAGCTGTTGGGCCCTTCCACCTGTCCCAGCTCTATACTGACCTTTATTTCCTGCTTTTCAACCTCAGCTGCTACACGCGGGCACAGCCGATTGCTGTGCGTCAGCTGTTTTACACACAGGGCTTGCAGCAGAAGGGGAGTTGGAAATGTTGTGCACACGCAAAGCACATGTGTGCATGCAAAGCACACGCTCACACTGAACCGGTAAGAAATTTTTTTGAAACCCACACTGTACTAATCTTCCTGATAAAGAGAAGATGACACCACTATTCATGTCCCTCACTTGCCAGTCTTCCCAAAGCATTTGTAATAAAGAGGCAAAGGACTATCCTGGAAAGCAGACAAGTATTTTGAAGTTAAATAAAAACATGTAGCCATCATGCAAAATACCAATTGCCTCTCAGCTAGGATCAGCCGCAGGCCTACTATTTGAGCACATTTCTCGTCTCCTCCCCAGAGAGGCACGGAGGCAGTACTTGTAATAGCAAGAATCCAGGACATGTTGCTGAACAGAAAGATAAATGATGGCAGACAGAACCTTAATTTTCCAATAGCCAAAACAATGTTTTCCTAGTGAGCCACGCTTGATGGCCATCTATGTCATGGCCCTCACTGTTTGGCAACCATGATGATGGAACCCAAACACTATCAGCAGACTTTTTTTTTCAGTCAGTGGTATAGTGCTCCATTCATAGTTGCTGCCTCTATTTTAAAAATCTGGACTGGCCTCCAGGGTCAGTTTTTGAGGAAAATAGCTGAACAGTATTTGCAGTACTTGATTGTCACCTACTGATCCAATTGCTCTCCTTGATGCTTGCATGAGAGAGTAGCTCACTGCTACATGTTGGTCCTTTTTATGACTATAATGCCAAACCTTTCCACTTCCATCCACCATTGCTGCAGATTGCAAAGGGGAGTGCAAATTGCTTGCTACTAGGGAAACCAGGTGCTGATAAATAAAAGTATCTAACATTCCCATGCTGTCTTTCCTGAATCCCTTCTGCCTGCTCTGCAGTTGATTGTGTCAGTCCCCTAAACAGCATTGCACACCATTTCAAAGACATAATATAGCAGCCTTTGAGCTGCATGCTGCTACCCAGGATCACAGCAGGCTGCAAAGGGAACATAGCTGGACAGCATTAGCCACATCTGCTGCTACAAATGTTCTCTTGGATGCTCACATAGGAGTAGTGGAAGATCATCATGGCTATACATCAAACTACTTACTGAATAGATGACCATGGCCATCATATCATTTCCACCATTTTCATCATTACTACCAAATGTCTTCCTTGTTGCTTATTCACCTGTACTGGCAGGTTCTCCCCTGAAGCAAGATCTCTAGGAAACAAAACAGAGGAGGTCTGGAAAATTCACCTTGCCAGCTGCTGACCTGGGACAGAAATTACCTTGCATCTGAACAATTCCTTGCTAGGAATGCAGGAAGTTGCACCCTATGTAGACATACAAAATGGGGGAGGTGGAATTGGGGCAAGACATTCAACAGTCACATAAATGTTTTAAGTCCAGGCAGTTGTGTAAGGCAAGATATAATTCACTGCTTTCTGAGTATAATCAAAGATCAAGACTCTTGTGAATTTAATTAATACAGTTTGCTTCTTTTGCATGAAGAAGTCTGTTTGATCAGCTATGCCGCCAGATTAATTTGTAAAGGGATTACTATGGTAATTCAATTCTTTTGAACTGTTGCAGAGCTAAAATATACATAACCAAGACATTTATTTTCCTTTACTGCTTGGATTGTGTTACTTTGCAAGCCATTCTCTGCATATTTATAAATGCAGACATAAATTATATATAAGATTCCAGCAATAATAATGAAATAACCAGTTGATGTCATGATTGTGTATCTGGATTGTTTTTCTTGTTTTTTTTAAAGATTAATTATTATCTATTTGCTTGGATTTTATTACTAATCCACCAACTTCAGAAAAACCAGTGGTGGGATCCAAATAATTTAACAACTGGTTCTCTGCCCTAATTACCATTTTAAGTATTAAAAATGATATATTGCATATCACAATACTATCAATCACCTGTTCCATGAGTTTGTTTCTTTTTGCTGGTTCTTTTTAGGGTAAAAAATTATGTAAAAGTAGGAAATTTTATCTCAATATAAGTTTGAAGAAAGAGATAAAAATGGTTTAAAAATGTTTCATTTTGGTTGTTAATTTAAGGATGTGGAAGATTTTGCCAAATTTAGAATTTGAAAATCTCCTTTTTTGGCTGGTGGATGTGCTTTGCTCTTAGACTTGTTTCTACGTTCTTTGTTTTAGGTAATTATCCCTGTTTTTTCTATCCTATTTTGCTGTCTATGTGCTTGTTTTTCTACCTTGTTATTTATGCCACCCAGCTTTAGAGATCAAATCTCTCTTAACTCCATGTGTTTCTGCTGATCATCTCTGCCGCTATGATCTCCCATCCGCTAATTCTGCTGCTGCTTTCTCCCCTCCATGAATTCTGCTGCTGCTATGTTTCTCCCCTCCTCCAATTCTGCCACCCCCAATTTCTCACAGCCACCAGTTCCCTTTACTAGATGGGTTGCTCCAGGGCTTTTGTCCTCTGCTAGATGGGCTGTTGGGAAGGGCTGTTGGGCTAGCAGAAAGTGGGGGGGGGGCTGCTATCTCACTGGGGAGGGAATGTTGATCAAGTCAGGGGTGGGATTCACATGTGCACACGTGAGGCCGTGACCTTCTGTGAGGAGATGGCATGTGGGCTACCAGCTCAGTTCTGGCTGACAAAGCAGCAGCAGCTGGGACTTGCCGCCCTGTTCTTCACACTGGGGTGCACCTCATTCCCTGCTGTGCCAGAGTGGAGGGGCGGGCTGGTGGGGAGCCCAGTGGCTCTCAGCCCTGGCTTGCCTTCCCTGATGCTATGCTACCTGGGCGATGTGGGCCCAGGCATAGCATTGTGCTCCCTGGTTGATGCCCCCACCCCTGCTCCTAGCAGGCAAGGCCCAGCAGCTGCAGAGAATCCAGGTGGGACCCAAGCGGTGATGAGTCAGCCCTGGCTCCCCTTCCTCTTGGCCACCAGCAAGCCAGGCAAGTGGGGTGGGGGTGGGAAGCTTTCTGGGCCACGAATGCCGCATGGAGCAGCGGTGCTGGTGGCTGAGCAAGCCAGGCAAGTGGGAGGGGAAGCTTGCTATGATGTGAGTGCTGAGGGTAGCAGTGGTATGGCAGTGGCAGCCTAGACCGGCCCGGGAGTCAGGACTCAGTTTAGGCTTGTGGTAGTGGTGGCAGCAAGGGTGAGGGCGACAGCGGCAGTGTGGCAGTGGTGGCCTAGGCCGGCCCAGGAGTCGGGACTCAACTGGGGTTGGTGGCAGCGGCGGCATGTAGGCAACCAGGGCTTGCAGAGCCCTGGGACATCAGATGGTTGAAGGCTGGCTGGCTGGCTGCTGCTGCTGCTGGAAGCTATGTCAGCAGGCAGGAAAATGGAAGCGATGTAGTGCACATGTGCTATAAGAAGTGACTGGGTGGGGTGGTCTGGGGGGGAAATGCCATCAGTGATTGTCACGCGACGTCGCGCATATGCAATAAGGACTGACTGGACAGGGAACAGAGGAGCAGTCAGAGAGAGGTGGGGCCAGCCAGGGGCCCATTTTCCCAGTTCTCCAAACTACCGGGAATCATAAGAACCGGTTCTACCAAACTGGTGAGAACCGGTAGAATTCCACCCCTGGATCAAGTCCTCCACCTGGGGCAGGTCACTGAGGAGGGCTGTTGGGCTGGAAGGACTCAGGGGGATGGCTGTGGTAGTCAGGCTGCCTCAAGTTTTCTAGGCCCTCGGGCCTGTGATGCCTGGCTGCCCTCTTGAGCCAGGCTGCCTAGTTTGGAGTATGGTTCTAGGGCCTAGGCAATTGACGAATATACTATGACCCACTGGTTCGCTGCCTCTAACAGCCTCCCTTCTTGTCCGCTGTTCAGGCACCAGTTCGCTGCTCTCAGTTGCCTCTTTTCCAGCCTTGGGCTGCTTAGTTGGGCTCCTGAGCTGGATCTGTTGTTCTCTGTTGCCGGCTGCCTCCAACTCAGTGTGCAGCCATTCATTTGCGGTGCTGCTGTTTTGCTGGCATTTTCCTCATTACCCCAATTTTTTCTTTTCCTTGGCTTTATCCTTTCTGTCTTCCTTACCTAACTTTCTGCTCCTTTTGCCTCCCTTCCCCCCGCCTTATACTTTCCTACTTAATTTAGTAACCTCCCCCCATGATCTGATACTGCTTCTTCTGCTGCCACCACATGAATGCACGCTAATCTGGCCATTTTGGAGCCGGTTCGCCGAACTTAATAAAAAGTTAGGTATTGGTTCTGATGAACCAGTGCAAACAGGTTAAATCCCACTACTGCCTTATGATATAAGAAACCCCAATAAGTAAATAAAAGGGAAGAATACTTGATCCACACACCTCATCTATATAATTTACCCATCTCATTTTCTTTCGGAAGTCTAGAAGATGAAGGTTTAATATGTGCACTCACGGAAACAAAAACCAACATGTTTTGCCTATTGCTATGTGTCTACATTGTGTAAAATTACTTCCCTTGTAGGCCTCAATATGCTGTTTTTATTTCTATTTAACCGCTAGCTTAGAAGAAACACAGTCTTGTAAAGAGTTGTAGTCAATCACTGCCTTTTGAACTTGCTTCCTGACTCTCAGCCAATGGAGGAAACAGTATGAGAAGTTCTTCAGAGAAAATATAGTAGAATTACAGGGCAAGGTTTTTATACCATATGACATTTCTAGCTTTGATAAATAAAAGCAGCACAAAACAGTTTCCTGATATTTTTCAGTTTTTAGCTAAAATTATTATCATTGTCAGATAGGTTTCTGGCAATCATAATGTCCAGACAATTGGGCTGGAAATGACCAGATTTTTTATGTACTGCAAGATATATAGAGGAATCACTGATACAATCATTGCTAGTCTTGATGGCTATGTATAATGTGCAGAAGAAGAATTAACATTCAATATAATTCTATGATGACAGATTAGCAGATAATTTTTTAATTTGTTTAAGCCAACTGTTTGGTTACTCTAATTTAAATTTATGAAGTTTCATAAGTAAAAGATGCTGTCATCAGTGGAAATTGTATCTGAATCATTCTTTGACTCAGCTGTTGCTATAGTTTTTTATAAACTAACACAAGAATAATCTATAATTAAAATCTATGTTATTATCAACCCAAATTGATGATCTTAACTAGTATTCTCTATGCAAAAGCTGTGTTTTTATTCTAAAAATAGAAGATGATTAATAATCTAACTCAAAGGCAAGATGGCATGCTATCATCTGTTGGTTTGTAGATTAATTATTTAATATGTTGGTCTCAGAGGAGCTTGTACAATGCTTTTGAGTAAATTGTGGCATTGTCAGTATAGTAGGAACTATAGTAAGAACTCTTGGGAAAATGATAATAGAAAGCACCTTGCATAAAGTGGAGACTTATTTAAAGAAAAGCACATTTCCCTTTGAGATTAATTAAAGTATTAAAAAATATTAACTATTAAATTAGGGTTTGGTCCTTGCTTTTCACCATTAAACATAAAAATATTGTAGTAAAATAGTTCCAAGGCACTATTATTTATTATTTGGTTTTCAACTGGAGAAATCAGAGATTACTTGAGATATGTGTCTGGCAATGTATCTGCATGAAAGATGCATGTCAAGTGAGCCTGTAAAATATTGTTCCTGATGTAGAGAGAGCTAGGCATACTGAGAAAAGGCATATTCAAAGGTTAAGAAGATTATAGACCATACATATTATTTGAAAAGCATTCATTCATGAAATCATATTGTTGAAGTAGAATCCAATATATTTTAAAACTGCAAATTAAAAGAATATTTTAAAAATGAATAACACAATGAAGAACATTAAAATATATATTTGAGTGTATTACGGAGGGAGGGAGGGAGGGAGGGAGGGAGGGAGGAAGGAAGGAAGGAAGGGAGGGATGGATGGATGGAATATAGCAAGTATCTCTGTTTTAAAAAAGATTCATAATCACACAGAACAATTTTGGATACATTTTCACTAGAATAATAAGTTTTGGACAAAAAGGCTTAGTTGGAAATTTCTTTTCTTGCTGGCCCTAAATCATTTTCATTTTTTCTATTTCTCAATCAGAATATGCTAAGTAAGATATTTTGCTATGAGGAATAAGGTAGAATAGAATTCCTTCCTGTTACTATGTAAAAGATGATTTATAGATGACTCGTTGCTCAAGACATTTGCCATGACGCTGTCTTCTCCATTGTATCAGAAATGTATAAGGAAGCTCTTTGCTGACTAACGATCGCTTTCCTGCCACTACTACATCAAACAATTGTGTTAATAGCTCTAACTTTGTGGCTGAAATCTGAAAGCACTTGAAGGAAGCCATTTTGACTTTGCTTGCAGGAAGGAAAAATGCCCTGAACCAACTTCTGGAAAGAGGTTGTATTCTCTGAAATATCTTGAAGTGACACAGCTTAATCTGTATCAATGTAAGGAATTTCCTGGAGATTTTGCTGTCCTCTAGTGCAGGGGTCCTCAACCACTGGGCCGTGGACCGGTACCGGTCCGTGGAACATTTCCTACCGGGCCGCCGGTTTGCTGGGCACCGCCATCTTGTTTGACGAGAAAGTGCTTCCGGGTGAGCTTTTCCGGTTGGAAAGCGGTGTTTGGGTCCTGAAGGAATCCTCGCGCCTTAGTTTCATCGAAGGGGGGGGCTTCGAACGAAACTAAGGCGTGAGGATTCTTTCAGCACCCAAGGCAAGGCGAGCCGAGCGACCGTCCCGAAGCCGTCCCGAAGTGAAGCCCATCGACAAAGGTACAAAGGAGGAGTTGAAGGTGACGGGGAGAAGCGGGGGATGGCTGGCTGGCCGGTCGCTCGGCTCGCCTTGCCTTGTCATGCGTGCTGATGCCGGTACCGGGCCACGGATAATTTTGTGATGCCGGTACCGGGCCGCGGCACAAAAAAGGTTGGGGCCACTGCTCTAGTGAACTACAAAAAGTAGGTTAAAAGGTCACCATGCCTTTGTTGGCAAAGCAAGCTGTTATGGAATACACCCATGGGCATGTTTATGGTTTAAATGCTTAAATATTTAGTCTTGCTTTTATTTTCAGAGAAAAATCCATTCAGTTTTCTAATTCTAGGTATTTTTTACGAGAACATCTAGACCAAGGGTGTCAAACTTTTTTCTCCTTTGTTAAACCGAGCATGGGCGTGGCTAGAATGTGATGCATCCGCCCCATGGGCTGGGAGTTTGACAGCCCTGATCTAGACTCTCAGTGTTTGTGTTTAAAGTGCAATTATTTATCCTGTACCTCAGGCAAATATTTTTCTCATATTGGTTCACATTACATAGGCTGCTTCTTATCCATATTGACTATATGGCTGATGACTAACATAGTTGGGGGTATGTATTATTTGTGTGTGTACTTATCTGCCTACTTTCCTGCTCATGAGTTATTTGAACATGTGAAATTTGTATGATCCTTTTCTCTTTCTAGCAAGGAAGTTGAAATCAGTTTCCAAAAGTTGTTTTTTCTTTGGCACAGAGTACAATTTAATTATTTCTCCCCCCCCCCACCTGGCGTAGATACTGAGGATCTACTTCAAGTAATTTGAGAAATGATAATGTATTTTTTGACACATTTTTCTGTTGCTGTTTGGAAATTAGTGGGTTGTAGGGAGTATTTTATTTTGCTTTTATTTGGGAATATTATTTTCAGTTTTTTATCCTCTTTATCCTCTGTTATCATCTTTATTATTTTTATAAACAACTAAAGGCAGTAACACATCTAATATTCCTTTTTCCTCCTATTTCTCTACAGCCAAACAACCATCTGAGCTGAGTTAGACTGAGAGAAGGTGACTGGATTATCATCATCCAGCTGGTTTTCATGCCTAAGGCACTAGAATTGGCAGTCTCCAGGTTTCTAATCTGGTTTTTTTAACTGCTAAACCATACTGGTTTATGACTACATATTACCATTTTTGGCAAACAGAGGAATCTTCTTTGCTACTATTTTCAAGATGTATTCTGTAAATAATTTTTTGGGGAATTTGTTTAAAGTGACCATTAGATAATCACTTTAACATTCTCTTGCTCTTGATTAATCATAAAAAAATAAAAACTGAAAGAAAATGAATTTAAAAATCAAACAACCAACAATCCCTGCTTTGACTAGCAAGTTCAACAGATCACATAAGAGCACTTGAACAAAACAGTTTTTCTAAAAGAAGAAAACTCACAACCTGCACTAAACAAGAGCTTCATTATCAAAGTAACAACACAATGTGCCATAAGAAGAGCTGTGTATAAGAATGTTATTCAGACCAGTACAAATACACTGCGTCAACCTAGAACATGAGATGAAGAAACAGACGACCTAGACAACATCTTGCAACAAAATCGATACCAGTGCAACTTTATCAGAAAGTGTCTGACCATTCAACCCAAATACAGCACAATAAATACAAGCTTTAAAAAGGGTAACAGTGCCATATATCAAAAACATTTCATAAAATATCAGCAGGCCATCACAACCACACAGCATTGCTGTAGCACACAGGCTCTCCAAAACATCTTAAGAAAACCAAAAGATCCAATAGACTAAGAAGAAAAACTAGGAGTCATCTATAACAGCCACCAAGACTGCAGAAATCTAGCAGACTGCACTCATGAACATCAACTAGCACTTATAAGACACGATGAAAACTCATTAACCTCGCAACACATTGACAGATTCAACCATAGTTTCAACTGGGAAACTGAGCATCTTAGACCAAATTAAATTCAAAAAACATTCGGACAAATCAATAAACCACATTTTACACATTATTCAAAAGAGACAATTAAAAAATAAGAAAGAAAGAAAAAAGACAAGAGCACATCCTTTCCAGCTACCAATATCCAGATAAGCATGGATTAATACCAGACCAAAAAATCAAGCAGGAAACAATACATTAATCAAAGAACTAGATACATAAAAATATATATCCCTGCCAACACTGGCAGGGCAAGCTATTATATACAACAGAGAACAAACCTCATGATCACTAGTACAGATGGTGTTACCTACAGGGGTGGGATTCTACCGGTTCTGTCCGGCTCTGTAGAACCGGTAGCTCTGAAGAGCAGCAAACACAGAATTGGTTCTGTGTCTGCTGCTGTTTTGGCCAACCCACCCGGCCGGGCTCTTACCTGACCTTTATTTCCTGCTTTTTCAACCTCAGCTGCTTTGCATGGCACAGCTGCAATTGAAAAAGCAGGAAAAAGTGCTTTTTCAAATGCTGCGCACCCATGCGCAGCGCTGCTCAGCTGTCCGGGCAGCATAGCTGAGGATGTTTCACACACGCGCGAAGCAAAACATAAAACATAAATCACCGAAATGGTAGTTACACCGGTCGGATCCCACCCCTGGTTACCTAGTTGGGTAATGAAGCACCTGCAAGCAAACAACCAAGCTTAGTGAGCGCTAAGGACTCTATAAATGGTTTTTCTAATAATAGTTTGGGAAGATATTTTAAAAATTGTAGTCTTTAAGTACAGCATAGAAATTATACGTCTAAATTTTATCCATACTATTTCTGTATTTGTTAAGGCTTAGCAATATAGGGCTTAAGGAAGGAGCTTACTGACATAAATGTGCATATGTTGTATAAATCTGTCAATAAATATTTGGCATCTATATTCACATTCAGCACTATTTTTGTACTTGATATTCTGTTACCCTTTTCCATATGTTTATGCCAGATTATTTTTATCTGTTATAAGTATACCAGGAGTAAACTATATCAGGCTTTCCCCCCTCCTTTGATCAAAAGTATTTTGGATTTTTGACCACATAATTTGGCTAGAGAAATGTATCTCAAAATTCAGATAATTGGGAATCTCAGTTTGCCTATTCATACGAAAGTGCACAATAGATGATAATTCCACAAACTATGACTAGAGATACCTTTCCATTGTTCAGATACCATTGTATCACTTTTTTCAATGAAACACTTTTGGGTGAACATTTGCTATCAAATGCAGCTCAGTTTCTACTGCATTTAGCAGATGCTATTTACCAATGCATAATGGTGAAAATGAAGAAGATAGCAGAATTTGAAATTTCATGTAAGTTTTAACATTTATGTTTATATGTAACACTCCTAGAAGCCTCGATATTATAGATTAATTATGGAAGGAGTTGAAGTTAAGTCTGACGTTCAATGTTCTGGGACCTAGGACATTTGCAAAACAGTAAATTTAAAAATAAAAAGGTCTAATTGTCTATCTATTTGGCAGCTATTAGCTGACTTTGATATGCAAAATTAGGCAGACTCTAACTGCCCATTGTCAATACATCACTAACTGTAATATATTATTTTGTCTGTTTTTATCTATCTATTGTTGTTGATACTTTATTTGTAATGCTGCTCTGTGACTGTAATCAAAATTGATTGATTGATTTAGTTGATCTCAAAAAGTATTTTTTAAATATGGACTATTTGGATGAGACAATGCCTAAAGAGAATGGCTGGAAATACCTAGATTGAGAAATCAGAAAAATACCCTAGAAGAAGGTAGGACCAGGGGTGGGATTCTTCCGGTTTGGACCGGTTCTATAGAACCAGTTGTTATGATTCTGTGCAGTTTGGAGAACTGGCAAATCATGCCCCTGGCTGGCCCCACCCTGCCCCTCTCCACCCACCCCTCCTCTCCCTGCCCAGTCAGTCCTTATCGTGCAAGCACAACATTGCGTACATGCCCGACATCGCTGTGTTTTTCCCCACCCAGTCACTCCTTAAGATATTTTAGTAATGTAAGGGTTGAAGCTGGCAAGGCCTGACGTAAAAAAAAATCTGAGCCCAGACATTATTGTTAAACTACTGTGAAAGTGCCCACAAAATCTCAGCATTCATTCAGTGACGCAAAAATTTGTTATTATGTATGGACAGGAGAAAAAAGGGGTTTAAACGTTCAAGCTGACCTATAAATGTGGCCAAATGTCTACATTCTGTCATATCTGAACTATATCACTATAAAATCTTTTCCAATAAAAGCCACTAATTTATTCAAGTATCAGCCTTGAATAATCCACTACTAAGCTCATGAGTGCATGTCTGCATTCCTAGAGATACATTTATTGCCTTGCTCAGGTTGAAATTATGAGAGCAAATCAAGCATCCCTTTCTCCCAACCTCACAGGCAGGGGTGGGATTCAATTTTTTTAACAACTGTGGCTTAATTTGTGGGTGTGGCTTCGTGATCATGTGACAGGGTGGGCGTGGCTTGGTGGTCATGTGACTGTGGGTGTGGCCAGGTGGCCATGTGACTGGCAAATCGAATACAAGTGGCCCTCGCTTAATGGCAGGTTGCTTAGCAAGTGTTCTAATTTATGACTGACCTCCCCAGAGCTACTTGACCTGTTTTTGGAGTTTTGACATCCATGCACACACACACACACACACACCCTTCTAACCCTGCTGGAGCAGGGGATTGGACTAGAAGATGACCTCCAAGATCTCTTGCAGGCCAGCCCTAGCTTGCTGTGCTGTTTCAAAGAGTCTTCTGAAGCCAAGGCTTGTATCCTTCCTTCCTTTTTTTCCTCTCTCCCTCCCTCCCTTCTTCCATATATCTATCTAGCCATCCATATACTTCATTCACTTTCTCCTTCCTTCCTTCCTTCCTTCCTTCCTTCCTTCCTTCCTTCCTTCCTTCCTTCCTTCCTTCCTTCCTTCCTTTCTTTCTTTCTTTCTTTCCTTCCTTTCTTTCTCTTTCTGTTCTTTCCTTTCATCCCCCCTCTTTCTTTATCTATCCTTTTTCTTCCTTTCTCTTCCTTTCTCTCTCGCTTTTTCTTTCTTTCCCTTTTCTCTTTCTTTTCTTTCTTGTCTCTTCCTTTTCTTTCTCTCTCCCTCCCTCCATATCCCATTCACTTTCTCCTCCCTCTCTCCCTCTTTTTTTCTTTCTCTTTCTTCCCCTCTTTCTTTCTTTCTCTCTCTTTCTCTCTCTTTCTGTTCTTTCCTTCCATCCATCCCCCTTTCTTTGTCTATCCCTTTTCTTCCTTTCTCTTCCTTTCTCTCTCTTTTTCTTTCTTTCCCTTTTCTTTCTTTACTTTCTTGTCTGTTTCTTCTCTCTTTCTCTCTCTCCCCCCCCCCCTCTCTCTTTCCCTCTTCTTTTCTTTCTCTCTCTTTCTCTCTCTTTGATCTTTCTCCCAATGGTCCACCCCATTGAGCCTGCTGCACCAGAGGGACTTGCCCAAATAAGTCCGAGTGGAACGGTGCAGCAGTCAATGGGATGAGCCTGCATGGCCAGCGCCTAGAATGCAGCAGCAGTGGTGCATTGGAGAAGTGGAGCAAGCAAAGCTGGAAGTTGATAATTTTCACTGCAAAAAGCCTCCATTGCCGCGTCTTTTTTTCGGTGTGGCTGGAGTCCAGCCACACCCAAAAAACCATGCGGCAGCTGCAAGCATTCGTGACAAGGGCGACAAGAAACCTCCAGATGCTGCATCTTTTTGCCACTTCTTTGCTGGCTGGAACCAAACCGGGATCAGTGGCTGGAGGATTCTCCTGCCAGCAAAGAGATAGCAGTTGGAGGCTTCTTGGCAGGGACATGGGGACATGGCGAGACTTGGGAGGCAACTCCTGCGCCCTGCCTGTCCCTTTTTGGTCCCTCCCTCTGCATCAAAGTACCTTAAAGGTACAGGCTGGGGCAGCTGCCTTCTGAGCAGCAATGGAGTGAAGTGAAGGGAGGCAGAAAAGTTCACCCAAGCCTTCTCCTCCTTCTCGGGCATACACAGAACAATGCATCTCACGGTGCCACAGTGACTTGCCTACGCGCCATCTCCTCGCAGAAGGTCCCAACCTCATGTGTGCACATGAGGCCGGGATCTTCTGTGAGGAGACGGCGCATTTGGTTCCAGCTGGCAAAGCAGCAGCAGCTGGGACTCACTGCCCTGTTCTTCACACTGGGGCATACCTCATTGCCTGCTATGCCAGAGTGGGATGTGGGCTGGCAGGGAGCCCAGTGGCTCTCAGCCCTGGCTTGCCTTCCCTGATGCTATGCCGCCTGGGCGATGAGAGCCTGGGTGGCATAGCATCGTGCTCCCTGGTTGCCCTCCCACCCCTGCTCCTAGCAGGCAAGGCCCAGCAGCTGCAGAGAATCCAGGCGGGACCCAAGCAGCGACAGGTCAGCCCTGGCTCCCCTTCCTCTTGATCACCAGCAAGCCAGGCAGGTGGGGGAAAGCTTGCTAGGCCATGAGTGCTGTATGGAGCTGAGGTGCTGATGGCTAAGCAATACAGGCAAGTGGGGGTTGGGGAAGGAAAGCTTGCTAGGACGCAAGTGCTGAGAGTGGCGGCAGCATGGCAGTGGCGGCCTAGGCTGGCCCAGGAGTCAGGACTCAGCCAGGGCTTGTGGTGGCGGTGGTGGGCAAGGGTGAAGGCGGCGGCAGCGGCATGGCAGTGGTGTCCTAGGCCGGCCCACGAGCCAGGATTCAACTGTGGCTGGTAGCAGTAGCAGCTTGTAGGCGACTGGGGCTTGCAGAGCCTCACTCACCCAGGGAGATCAGTTGGTGGAAGACTGGCTGGCTGGCTGCTGCTGCTGCTGGAAGCAATGGCGGTGTGTGGGAAAATGTGGGAAGCGATGTAGTGCACATGCACTATAAGAAGTGACTGGGTGGGGCAGGCTGGGGGAGAATGCCGTCAGTGATTGTTGCGCATGCGTGCAATGTCACGCATGCGCAATAAGGACTGACTGAACAGGGAATGGAGGAGCAGGCGGAGAGGGACAGGGCCAGCCAGGGGCCCGTTTTACCAGTTGTCTGAACTACTGGGAATCGTAACAACCAGTTCTACCAAACCAGTGCGAACCATTAGAATCCCACCCCTGTTTACAGAACAAAATATACTCAACTCTCAAGGATTAAAATTACTGCTTGTGAATCCAGTGCCTAGATTCACAATATGTTGCTCTGATACTAGAATCCTGTGATGATCAAATAAATCAATTGGATCCAAGTGATAAATCAACTCAGACTATTTTATTAATCCATGATTCATGCTGACATTTTGCCATTACATATGGTTGTAATTCTGAAATAGGGGATACTCTGGAGAAATAGGAAATATGCAATCATCTTCTTGTGGGAGGTAAGCACATGAATTTTCAGCTGTCTCACCACACAAGTATAATAAATAAAAATCCTGTTCACCAAAATTCTGCTATTCCCACACTATGACAAACGTATATCCTACAATGAATTCTTCTATATCATGAAGTTGATCTCTTAAAAGATCTTGCATGAACAATTCAAACAATGAATATAAAAATTGGACAATATATAAATACTTTGCTCTTTCTTTCAGGTTATTTCTCTGCTAAATGGTTCAAAATGACAGCCTGCTGTACTGCTATGTGCTAAATTGATTGTTTGATTATGTATTTACCAAATTAAGTGTTGACTTTTAGTGACCTCATAAATAGACTCTCCCCAGGATGACTATCCAAGTGGAATTGATCAGCTACATGATTCTCAGTACCTCAGGTCTATAGATTCGTATTGGAAATAAATGCCATTTCTGCATTGCACTCTGTCATTCTATCTTTGCCTCTAACATTTTGATAACAGTTATATATTAACAATGTGGCATTTTGAAAAAAAATCTGTGAAATTGATTTTATTTCTGACAGTAGGGAGATTTGTTTTTGTTTAACATGATTTTATGAAATGTGGTAATATAATATGTATTTAGACCATATTTAATACAATAATTCTACAATAGTAGTTACTCAATGAATTTTTATCACTTGGTTTTCTTTTAAATAGTCATGGGGCAATCCCCTCCTACTGATATTTTATGGAACATCTCTCATTTTAAGATAGATTATGATATATTTAAATTCACATACATCATGGTTGTCAAACTTGCAGCATCATGTTGCCATCATGTTACGTTTCATGACATTTCCCCCCTTCACAGAGTATGGCTTGTGCATGACGCATCTGGCCCAGTTTGACACCCCTGACATACATCATACTGTGGAATTTCAACAACAGATAGAGATTAGAAGTAGTAATAGTAGTAGTACAATAGTATAATGTTGCCTTCTATGGCCTTATTTTAGAGTGAACCAAGCTACATCTGCAGAACAGCTGCAGTATTTTCCACAGGAAACAATGATTATACTCTCATGTTTAGAGGAATTTATATTTTAAACTCAACTGGAATTGATCCTATGCCTCTCCAGTAATTTTTCCTTCCTGTTTTAAAAGATAATATATTTTAGTAGCTATGATGATGTTTTTGCCCATATCACTATATTAAACGAATTCCCATAGTTGCCTCTGTGTCAGGCTACAGAACTTTTTCCCATTCAATTAGCAAGAATGAACTTTTGAGAACTAAACGTATCAAAAGGAATCCTTTATTGAGATGAGACAATTCATGTAGGAGTTCAAAGCAGCGTTTGAGGTCCCTTAGGCATACAGGGATACATAAGGGAGTTTAGAACCCCTCCCCTTATCTCGATGTGTATTTAGAGAAACAAAAGCCAGTATGTTAATTCCTCTCCCACCCCTTCTGTAGGAACAATCTTTCTCACAGTTTCCCAGGACATACCTAATTTCCCCCACCCCCTTTTTAGAGTGAACTTTTTCCAGAGATTCCCTGGATACATCTCACTGTGGAATTTTTATGATCTTCTCATCTCCTGGCTGTGCCTCTCGAAGGCGATAGGTTCTGGCCATCTGGCTTTTCTCCCTCCATTGTATCATGTGTGGGTTATACAAATTCGATATAAGGTTAAATATATTCAGGTTACATCAAGAAAGGATTTCTTTATCAGCCTCCCTGCCCTTTCTTCTTCCACTGAAGAAATGACATATACACTGATCTGACACTCTGAATATATAGAATAAGAAAGGATACTTATAATAATTAATTCATTTGGGCATTTTTATTTTTGCTAATCCCCTGGACTAAAAGTAAATTTAAGCATGAATTATAGTATATCAAAAAGCTCAGATGCAAATTAAATAATTTATGTCATTTGTGCAATGATAAAATGGCATCTTCCACCAGATGCCTATGGTTCTATGTATTGTATTTAACACTGCAAAATTTAAAAGTGCAAAATTTAAATTCAACATTGCCTTCTTTGTGACTATGATACAGTGTAACATTATTTAGTGTGTTTATATATCTAAATATGCTGATTGGCACTGTGTCAAGAAATTTCTTTAATAAGCCAGGCTTTAGAAAGCAGTTAAAAAGTTTTACATGAGAATGATTGAAAGGAAATCCATCATTCCTGATATAATACACTTACAGAAGGATTTCAAAGAAAAAAATAAAGAAGGAAAAATATTATACATCTGCTTTATTCCTTTAGCATAGCTGCTCAGATGTTTAAGTTGATATATTCTCACATTAGTCTTTTGATTTGGAACTTTTTAAAAAGCGTATAACTTGTGCTTTTTTTGTATTTTTCCTCACATTTGTCCTTGAACCCTTGCTTAGCAAACCTGACACAAGCAAACAAACCAGATCAATGTTTGTACTGATAAAAAGTGTGACTCTTACAAAAATATGCAGTTGCTATGTCATTAGGATACAGTTCTATTTTAAAAATGTGGGATGTATAAATTACAAATATTTACATGAGTCCTAGACCCAAAATTCCTGGAGAAGAAAGCAAAATACTTTGAATTTTCTACTGCAAGTCCCAGAAATATTGGCACACAATACATAGCCATATCCTTATGTACATAGAGGTTTCATTCTTTATCATATGTTTTAAGTTTGAGTTCCTGTTTCTCTCCTTCTCACTCCTTCCAATTAAGAATTGTCCAAATAGATTTTTAGTACCCAAATTGCTTTCCTAGCTTCTCATTGCAAACCGTTATAATTTGCACCAGATTCATTTACTTGCCAACTGTGCTGCAACTTTCTGGGTTACATAAAGAAATTGGGTGAGTGATTATACAGGCTATGCAATGAGGGAAATGTCAACTATTAGGACCTGGCTCTGCCAATTAGCATAGGAGTCTCGATGTGATTCAAGCCTGATGATGATTGGGGGCTTGAGACCACTCCTTCCACCTTGTTAATTTCTGTAGTCTTCTGAATTTTTTTAACTTTGATTTTTCATTTTTAATCTATAATTTTTAATGTTGTTCTTAATTCTGTTTTGAACTGTGCTTTTAGTCATGTGTTTGTGATTTTATTAAGTTCTTGTAAACCACCCAGTCACTCCATGAGAAAGTGATGTAGAAATTTAAGAAATAGATAACAATAAACAAAGGTAAGCTCCACTCTTTTGTATGTTGCTTTATTCTGTTATCATCATAACACACATATCTACAAAAGGGTCTGAATTTGGCTTGTAATGGTTTGATGCTTGTTTTGATGAAAGCATCAGGTCTTGTGGATGCCTTTGCCAGCTTGCTACATGATAGAATAATTTATAGCTGGATGTTTAAATTTCAAAAAGCAAAAGTTGTTACACTGAATTTGTGACAAGTGTTAACGCTTGCTGCAATGAAATTGTCACACACTTGATTCATGCTGCATTTAGACTGTAATTTCCTAATGGAGCTCTGTTGCATTCTCATAGAGAATTTGCTTTAAAATAAAGTTGGTAAGCATAACATTGGTTCACTGATTTCTTGAAATAACCAAAATTAATTGAATATGAAGATATGTTTCCTATTATAATTGTACAGACATTATTTGTTTAGGTCAGATTTCCATAGCTAATTGGCTTTAGTGGAGTTAGAATGTTTATATAATGCAGAAGTTATTATGCTTAAGAATCAGTGGCTTTTTTCCTTCAGAAGAAGGTGCTGGGTGAAGTGTGTTTTGATCATAGTGCATTTATAAATCCTGGGTCTTATATGTCAAATAAAAAAGTTTTAATTTTTCTTCTGGAATTCCACTTTGTATACATGGCTTTTGGTTCCTATGAACCTATTGAAAACCAGGGATAGTAGATATAAAGGTAGTTAGCACTCTATATCTTTACAGTTAGTCCTTGACTTACGAGCACAATTGAGTACAAAATTTCTGTTGCTAAGCAAGACTATTGTTAGGTGAGTCCCCCCCCCATTTTACCACCTTCTTGCCATAGTTGTTTAGTGAATTACTGTATTTGTTAAGTGAATCTTGGGGTTGTTAAGTGAATCTGGTTTGCCCCATCGAGCTTGCTTGTCAGAAGCCAGCTGGGAAGGTTACAAATGGGGATCGCATGGCCCCAGGACAGTACAATGTCATAAATACATGCTAGTTGCCAAGTGCATGAATTTTGATCATGTGACCACGAGGATGCTTCAACAATTGTAAGTGTGAAAAGTGCTCATAAGTCACTTTTTTCAGTGGTGTTGTACCTTTGAATGGTCACTAAACAAAGGGTTATAAGTCAAGGACTACCTGTAGCTTATTTCCTTAACCTAAAAAACATATTTTGCAGGTCTTTATATAATATGCCTTCAGTTGATATTTTCAGCACTTCCTCTCTCTGTTCATTTCCTCTTTCACTTTTTACTCTGAGCTGTGCAGTTCAAGTATTTCCTGATTCATTATTTCTCCATAATTGAGGAAAGGGCACTACTGACTATTGTTTAAGTAACTTTGTTTCCTATTGCCATGTGATTTCCTAAATAAAGAATTATATTTATTTCCTTAGGTGCAAGCAAACCTAAAAATTCTTTTTTTCTTGTGTGAATTATACTGTACTCATAACTTTAGTGTTGTTCTCTTCATGCATTTTTTCCTGTGTCAAAAGCTATTTGTTATCCCAGAATGCATGCCTCATTATAATCAGCTGTTGTGTGTTATCTGTCGCAACATTGCTACTATGTGGGAAAGGAAAAGAGAAATAATTTTGAAAGTGTAATGCCTCAAGATTTTAATAATAGTTTTGGTGTGTTTTGCAAAAGACTGAAAGTAGAGATTACTGCAAAACTTGGTGATTAGATTACTAACATTTTCATCTTTAACAGTTTCCATTCCATGGTAATTTTAGAATAATCCCTATTGTTCTGACACTTAAAACTTTTTACTAATATTTGGCAAGGGGACGTAGGCAGAAAAGATCTGATGTGATGAATGATGTCATGAAGCTAATGACATTGTGGTTTCTATCCAATGACACCCATATGGCATCATTTTCTATGCTCCAATCTTTAATATTCCATAGACAGATAAGATGTTAAAATACTAGTGGGAAGATATGAACTAACCATGTTTTTTCCTTTTGAAATGTAAGTATGGTGATTCTTTAATTTAGTAAGATCTATGATCTTGATTATACGTTGCACTTATATCAAAAGTTGGAATGATAATAATAATGGTTAAAGCACTGGGCTGGAAACCGGGAAACTGGGTATTCTAGTCCAGGGGTGTCAAACTCACATCATCATGGCAGCATTTTCCCCCCCTTTGCTAAACCGGGTGGGGGCATGGCTAGCATGTGATGCATCCGGCCCATAGGCCAGGAGTTTGACAGTTCTGTTCTAGTCCCTACCTGAGGCAGGAAGCCAGTGAGTGATCTTGAGGTAGTCATTCCATGTCAGCCTAGGAAGCAGGCAAACCATGCCTGAATATATTGCCAAGAAACTGCAGAGAAAAGTCCAAGAAGTTTCCAGGAGTCTGACTCAAAGGCAACAACAATAACAATAACAATAACAATAACAATAACAACAACAACAACAACAACAATAATAATAATAATAATAATAATAATAATAATAATAATAATAATAATAATAATAATAATAATAAATACTTAATCCACTGGCCCTACCTGAATCTGAAAAGTCATGGAAACATTAAGTTGAAAAAATTGTCGAAGATGAGATGGTGAAGATCTTGTGGGACTTTTGAATACAGACAGATCGCCATTTGGAACACAACACGCCAGATATTATGGTTGTTGAGGGCTGAAGCATACAATTTATTGATATCGTGTACCAGGAGATGCCAGTCAAAGAAAAAGAACTGGAAAAAATCATGAAATATCATGACCTGGCCATCGAAACTATATGGTTATGATTATATGTTGAGGCACATGGAACACTATTACCTTCCCACCAAAGTGGTACCTGTACAATATACTGCTGGAATTATTAACTGGACACATCTGAACTGGACCGTTTGCACTAAAAAATCAAGAAATATATAAGTTTACTAAATAAACAATAAGAAAGCTAATAACTACTGTAGTCACTATGTATTATAACCTTGTAGTGATATTGATACTTTATTCCTGCCCATAGAATTGAGAGAGAGATTTATTTCAGATCAGTAGAAGAAGAAAAGCATGCATTGGCTGATAATGTAAAAGACAACCAAGGACAAACATTGATGCAAGTTAAGAATCAGAACTTATTGAATGTACAGGAAATAAAGCACGGACATCAAAATAATGTAATGGAAACACAGAATGCTGGTAAGGAAAAGCACTACATGGTCAGTTTCTACAAAAGATCTGTATCAAGTGGATACAGATAAAACCTGACAATGGCTTACAACTGAAAGATTAAAAAAAAGAATCTGAAAGCTTGATTTTGGTTGTGCAAGAACAAGCTATTCAAACTAATGCAATTGAAGGCCAGAACTGGAAAATAGTTACATGATTCAAAGTGCGGACTGTGCCAAGAACCAGAAGAAACAATAGATTATATATGTAGCTTGTGCAAGAAGATTGCAGAAACTGATTATAAACAACAACATAATACATTTGCCAAAATAAACTGGAACATCTATAAAAATTATCATGTGCCATTACTGAAAAATAAATGGGAATATAAAATTGAAAAAGTTGTCCAAATGAGCAGGTTACAATGTTGAGATTTTCTGAATACAAACTGATAATGTTTTGGCTCATAGCACACCAGATTTAACTGTGGTTGAAAAAAAGAAAGTGTGGATAATTAATACGGCAATATCAGGGTAGCAGAATAGAAGTCAAAGAATTGGAGAAGATCACAAAGCATCAAGACCTGAAAATTCTTTTAGTGTAACCTTAACAATTAATATAGAACTTATTGTGCTTCTTGTCTGGACCACTTTGCAGGGGAAACTTCAAGGAAGTAAGTTCTTGCATTATATGTTGGATTTTAAAAAAATCCCAATCTTTCTGTTGCTTGGCTACATTGTAGCAGAATATATCCCAAGTGCAGCACTGTTGTATATCCAGCAATAATGCAGATTTTGCTTTCCAATGTATGTTCACAATAACATTTGCCTTTAATTTCCACATTGATTATTACAAAATTAATTTTTTTATCACATTCTTTTGAAAATTGTTCATACACCTTTGTTTTCCTGTTACATCTTCCTGAACATTGCACATATTAATAATAATAGTTTGCTTTTAGTTTAATTTTGTTACATGTTGTTTGTTCCAACTATTTGTATAGAATGTATGCCTTCATTGTGTGTTCTTTGAATGTGATAATTTTAGTCCTATTGTTTCCTGAGAGCTGCAAAAATAGCTAAAGACAACCAACATAAAAATAGATGTATCTATAGTGAGAGTCAAATTTGTAAAATTGGCATAATGAAATATGCAGCAGCTGCTTGAAAGTACTGAAAGCTGCAATCACACAAATAGATATGAAGGGGCAAAGAAGAGTTATTGATGTAATGGCTTCTGCTATCCTCTTGGAAATGACACCTGGACATATTGAGGAGATACTTTACAAATATTTCAAATATGAATTTATCCTATGTATGCACATTTTTGTGGTTTTTATCTACTCTTTGTCTCATTCATCTAATCTTTGTCTGATATTTTCAATTTTAGGTCCTTAGGTTGGAAGATACAGTTTTTGACTGTTCTTTTTAGACTGACCAAGGAAGATCCTGTCAGATTCTCTAGGGATGTAGGAATTTAGGAATAGCAATTCAAGAACTGAGTGATTTGACTTTATGAATGTAGAACAACATGTTTCACTGCAAAAAGCATTCAGGGATGTACACAGGCTATGTAAAGTTTCTTGCAATGCATGGATTGTTCCTCCATGGACTCATGATCTGGAACAATGTCAAGTCAATGATATATATTGTAGTATGTGCATAGGTTAAAAATTGAGATTTTTCTGTTCTAAGTGTTAAGTAGCCATGAGTAAGAGAATAATTATTTTATTTTATATTTTCTTGTTGTTTTTTTAATTGATAAAGATAATTTTTTCAATGATAAAGATAATTAAAGTTTAGGATAATTCAGACAATTGTCTTTGTCGTAATGAACAGCTGAGAAAGCAGGGAATTGAGAAAAAGTAAAAAAACAAAAACATCTTCAGATTATGGATTTTGAGAAGAACATCAAAGTTTCATAGATTGCAGGAAGAATCAATCAGTCTTGGTTCATAAAGACTCATTGTTTCTTTGAGGTGATGTTCTGTAAAAAAAGCTGACACATGGTGTCTGATGTAAGAGCAAAATGGCCTACAAAAAACATATATGCTTGTTCAGATTCAGTGAAGCAGAAGAAGGAGATGTCAATGGCAGATGAATGAGATCATTTCTAGTAAGCTCTGTTCAACTCCTAGTAGAGGGTATGAACCTCATAGAATAACTCCGGCTAGCTGTGTTTGAAGAATCAATACAAATAAAATAAAACTGATAAGATGATGCTTCTGGATGGTCATTGTAACTGAAAATTCTACATAAATCCACACCATACCACCATACCACCATACCACCAAGACTGTGTATATGGGGATATGATATAATACATGTATCTTTCCTCTCTGAGAGTTTAAGGGAACTGTATATACATTTTGACAGCATTTTAAGAATCCTAAAAAGAAGTAGAATTAACATCTAATACAGGTGAAAATGGCATACATTTGTTCATAAAGTCGCCAGAATTGAGCGCAGCTTGATGATATGTAATTAACTTAAGTAATTAAATTAACTTAAGACTATTACATTTTTAATAGTCATCCTGGGCAAACCATGAAAGATCTCATTTTTCTCCCTTCCTCCCCATATGAAGGGGAGGGAAGTACTTACTGGACTTATCTGTTGTACGAATAATGAACATGACCAAGATTAGAAATAATTTTGCAGAGTGTCAGTGCAATAATGATGGTTGTGCAAGCCATGAATCATTACATTACATGAAATTCTTTAGAGCTGATGTGAAGTCTAGACTTGACAGGAATCCCAGACATTCTAGTGTTTTAAAGATTTGATAGAAGGGGGCTTGTAGTTGTGCACAGAGAAATAAAAACATTAAGATTTTTTTTCCTGAAAACTTGAGAAATTGTTTGTAGCTGAACCTCTTGCTGTTCCCTTGTTAAAGATATAATGAACATAACTCTTTCCATTTTAGAATTTTCTATGTAAAACGTATAAAAGCTCCATTTAATTAAGTTCATTTGCAGCTGCTTTCTTTTATGGTTTTCAAGGAAAACACCCATGAATCATTCACAGGGTAGAGAAAATATTTTATCTTCAGAAAGCCCTGATAAATACATATTCTTCTAATTTAAAATACATTAAATAAGTTAACCAAAGTAAAATGTGATGTTATGGATTTCAGAAAAGCTTGCAATGCTGATTATACTAGATATCTTCACATCTATCAGTCTTATGGAAAGAACTGGCCCACAGCCTGGCTTGCTTTAAATATGAATAGAGGTGACTAATCATAATGGTTTCTGCCTGGAAACACTAGATTTTTTTCTACACCTTCTATATCTATGAAAAGAAGTAACAACTTCCATCAAATTTGTAGGAAAAACATCTTTAAGCTTGTCTTGAATTGAATCCTTCAATCTAGCGCTCTTTTGAAAGAATGCTAAACCTGTGTCCCAAAATAGTCCAGTTCAGAGGTTGCAGGCTCAGAGGAAGGACATAGCATGAAGTCAAATACACTCACTTTCTAATATAACATTTTAGGCAATATGCCTGAAAGTGCAGCAAGAAACTGCAATTGAATATTTAAGAAAAGCATTACAATTTTCAAAAATTTCATCATCCAGTTTTTTTTCAAGGTACAAGTGGATCTAGGAACGGCTTTGCTGATGTACGTTAAATTTACCTCATCCAACAAATTTCATTACACCATTATACTATAAATGCATGCTAAACATTTTAGTTTCCAAATTTCTGAAAAAATGCAAAATAGCAAATCTGGGGTTAAAACCTTTCCTTAACTTTTTGTGGTGTGTCTTTGAATCGGTTTACTATCAACTATATAAAGAAGTTCCTGCAGTTTTCTTGGCAACATTTTTCAGAAGTAATTTGCTGTCATCTTCTACCCAGGGCTGAGAGAGACTTGGTTAAGATCTCTCAGGTGCCTTCATGCCTAAGATATCACTAGTGGTTTCTGGCTTGGTGCCATTAACTATGACACCAAACTAGCTCTCTTTCATAATTTATACATCCATGTTTAAACATTAATGTATATAAATCTAATTTAAATAATTTAAAATGTAAAATATATTCAGTGCTGAAATGCAGAATAATCCAGATCTTATCACTGGACAATAAAGATTTTGCTTCCTGAACACTTTTGGAGTAACTTATAAGTTCTTGACTGCTAATCATAAAAATGACCAGTACTTTAGCCTATTGTGTACTGTCTCATAGAAATCTTCAATCACCCTTCAGAACCTGTTGGTTGCACTGCACACATAAAAGAAAAATATAAAAACATGGAATGTTTGTCCAGTGTACTAAGTACAACTGGAATCGCTGTGGAGATCTAAAAGTAGTGACTCCGCTGCTTGGAATGCAACTCAAATATACCAAGTACTGCTGTTACATATGCAAATGGGGTAGCCATGGAAGAGAGTCTCATTAGATTTTTTAAAAAAGGAAAGAATTTAGTTCCAAGTCAGAAAAATGTAGCGCATGAACCACTTGTTGACCCAACAAAGATACTTTTGCTCTGCTACACATAAAACTCGAACTGATGAAAAGTGTGAAAGAAATGAAAAGGAAGGTGAAGGTTTTCATTATTTGAGGCAGATATTTCCAAGAATAACTGATGCTAAGATTAAGAAAGCCATTTTGTTGGTCCACAGTTCAGATACATCTTCAGTTACGACATTTGAAGATCTGCTGGTGGAGCCAGAGAAAATTGCTTAGGAAGCATATAAAGATGTTATTGAGAATTTTCTTGGCATCTACAGAGCAGTTAACTACATTCAACTAGCTGACAAACTGCTTACAACATAGAAGACCATGAAGAACAACCTGTCATTGAAGATTCATTTTCTGCATTCACACCTCAACTTCTTTCCTGAAAAGTATGTGCAGTCAGTGACAAACATGGTGAAAGAGATCACCAGAACATTGCCCCAATGAGAAAACAATATCAGGACAAGTGGAAAAGATAAAAAATACCTGCTGACTATTGTTGGATATTGCAGTGAGATGCATGAACACTGGAGTATAAACAAGCACAGCAAAACACTTTCAGTCCTGTTGAACTCATGCAGCATGTTGGAAATATTATTTGATTAAATACATTATAGTCATTAAGTTAATTTCATATTTCTCAAGATTCCTATATGATAGTTATTACAATTTTTCAGGAAGCAACACTTGAACAAATTTGTTGTCCAATGATTCTTTCCCCTCATCCAAAATTGAAGAAAGGGGAAAAAAAGAAATAGGAAAATGTCTTTCAATTTTAACTCCTGGTGACTTGATGGTTATATCCCATAGTTTTCTTGGAATGCTAAAAATATAATTTGTAATTTACTTGTGGGTTGTTTTTTTCAGCAAGTTATTTTAGTCTGGTGATCTCCTATTCAAATGCAAACTGGGTCCAACCCTGTTTTGCATTTTCAGATAAACAAGGTCATATAGATTTATCATAATTCAAAGGGGTAGGTGGCAGGGGTGGGATTCTACCAGTTCGCACCTATTTGCTAGAACCGGTTATTAACATTCTAAGCAGTTTGGAGAACCGGTTGTTAGAAGAAATTACTGGCCTAATCCTGTAAGGAAGGGAGGAAGAAACGTTCTGGTGTTGCTTACAGAAACTACCTCTTCGTTAACCTTTATTACATTCTTGGCAGGACTAGACTTCCTGTCTCTGGAACTTCTCTGGAGTTTTTTTCCCCTCCTTTGCTGGTACTTTGCTTGTGTGGAGTGACCATTGAAAAAAGTGACATGACCATTTTTCACACTTACGACTGTTGCAGCATCCCCACATTCACGAGAGGCCAGGTGAGGAGATGCATGCCTTGATGTGAGTGATGCTGAGTTGGCCATGGCCAGCCAGTAACATGACCACCAAGCCATGTCCGCCCAATCATATGACCACCAAGCCACGCCCACCAACTAAGCCACGCCCACAGAACCAGTTAAAAATTTGAATCCCACCCTTGGTGGGTGGGTGTGCATATGTGTTTGTATGCACACTCTTCTATTTGCCAAATCATCATGACAACATGTTTAGTTACAGGCATATGACAAGAAAAGATAAAAAAAATAAATTGAACTGCATCCTCCTACTCACAAGAGGCTGTTAGAAAGGAAGACTGATTATGGAATTTACTATAGATGAATTATTTCAAAATAAATAAATAAATAATCTGTATAAATGTAATCTGTGTTAGAAGTTATTTTTATATCATGCTCTCCCATAGCACCACACAGACAAATGTTAACATGTAAATATTGCAAGAGTTGAAGAAAATATTTTTATTATTTTTTATGTTAAAAACTATTTTGTAATTTCAAGACTGACAAGAACGACAGTAGCTCCAACTCAAAATACATGTATTAGGCAATCCTATAAAGAAAGGGAAGCCAACTTTGGAGACAGGAAAACCCAGGGAGACAGTCTTGTGTGTGAAGACACTCAATAACTGTTACAAACTTAACAACTGCAGTGATTCACTTAACAACTGTGGCAAGAAAGGTCATAAGATGGGGCACAATCCACTTAAATGTCTCACTTAGCAACAGAACTTTGGGCTCAGATGTGGCCTGTGAATCGAGAACTATCTGTATTGATTACTCTTAATTCAGTTACTGGGTTTCAAAGTAAACCTAAAATCACGATTCCAAGTTATCTTCCATTGAAGTACTTGAAACTGTGTCAAGGCGTGCTTCTTTTAGTTTAGTAAAACTCAAAAGTTCTCAGCAGATTGTCTTATATTGCCTGAACACAACTCACATCTGGAACCATTGGACAAAGAATTTCAATTATCTTAATTTTGTCATCTAAACAAAGGCAGTGTCAGAAGGGATGATCATATTCTGGCACCAACCATTGTAAACTATTTCAAAAAGCTTAATAGCCCTTATCTCTCCACCCCCCCCCCCAGCTTTTCTGAAAATTTTACTTCGTTCAAGCAAGTAATTACTGAGCTCTAAAGTTGTCTCTTGAAGGAAACTGAAGTATTAAATCTGTATATCAGTAATTTATATCCCCAAAAATCTGAAAATATTTAGATAATATCTGTTTTTTCCCCTTGCTAAAAGCAAACCACAAGAGATGGAGGAGATGAGGCTAACTCTCTTCATGTTATTTCTACAATAATCTATAGAGCTAAATCTGAACACAAACTCTTTAATTCTAACAATATTTCTCAAGGAAGAATTGTTTTTTCGGTGGAGGTGATAAACAATGTCTAAATAGGAATAAAAGCATACTTATGATAGAAATGAACATTCAGCCAAGCTGTTGAGGAGAGGCATCACCTAGATTATGATATATTCTCATTTTTACTTGATCGTAGCTAGCAGAGGTTAAGCATTTTAGGATAGCAAAAGGGTAATTACTGTCATGCCCCATGGAAAAGTATAATCATCTGTTGGAATCAGCAGTGCTAGGCTTGAAAAAAATAGAAGCTTCAACCAATATGTCAAAATTGACTTCCAAGCCCCTATGTTCAATTTTGGACATCTCTGCTTCAAGTCTGAGGGCTGCACTAGAGATACTTTTTAGTGCAGGAAGATAATTAGTTTGTATCCCTTACAGGGAAGAAATGGTGAAGATGGCTCCGCCAAAAGCAGAGTAGAGTAAAAGCAGAATAGATTAAAAGTTCTCTGTAATTCCTCTCTAGGCAAGGAGTGGAGTTGAAATTGCCTACAAGTGCTCCCGACAGTTGCTCCTCAGAAGGACATCATGAGACAATGGCCTCTGGTGGGTTTAGAACTCTGGCAGACAAGGGAATAGCCACAATTTTAAACACAACTTAAGCCCTTTTTTCTTTTGAAATAAACAAAAACAGAAGATTTGAACGTTGATTTTGGACAATTACAAACAACCAGCAATAGCACTTAGATTTATATACCACTTCATAGTACTTTAGGGGTGCTCCATAGTACTTTAGGGGTACTCCATGAACCAGCACCATAGTACTTTAGGGGTACTCCATAGACCAGCACCATAGTACTTTAGGGGTACTCCATGGGCCAGTACTATGGTACTTTAGGGGTACTCCATAGACCAGCACCATAGTACTTTAGGGGTACTCCATGGGCCAGTACTATGGTACTTTAGGGGTATTCCATAGACCAGCAGTGGTCCGTGGCACGTCAGAAACAGGGCCAAAGAAACAAGCGAACCCATCCATGGGATGCAGGTAGCACATGAAACCACGCCCCTCTGGTCTGTGGAAAAACCTGTGTCCACAAAACCAGTCCTTGGTGCTCAAAAGGTTGAGGGCCTCTACTTTACAGCACTCTCTAAATGGTTTAAAGAGTCCAACAATCTGGGTCCTCATTTTACCGATCTTGGAAGAATGGAAGGCTTGAGCTGGATAGGATCAAACTCCTGGTTGCAAGTAGAGTCAGACTGCAACACTGCATTCTAACCATTGCATCACCATGACTCCCTGGACTAAGATCCCATATGGATTTGAAAAGAGTTTGGAGTTAATTATAAAAAATTTTCCCATGGGAAAATGCTTTTGTTTTGAAATCTATTAAAAAAAACATGAGACTTTGAAGGCTGGCCATGAGAAGGAACCAGAAGAAACCAAAAAATACAATTAAAGGGAAATGCTTTGGTTCACTAGTAGAGAATGAAGCAAAATATTTTAAAATTGGACATATTGAGCAATATTTTTGAACAATGGATCTAGAAGTTAATTTTTAGAGTGTCTGTCTCTATAGATAGGTTGTGTTTCAAAGATATTATGACTAAGGAACAAGGTTTACCAGACAAGATTTAGACTGATCTGAAAGTGGATTTAAAAATAACAGGCTTCAACACTGATGTGAAAAAGATGCTTCACTAGCCATAAAAATACTGGCTGCTGTCTTAATAATTAAAAGGAATATACAAATAATAGAGGGATTTGAAGTTTAGTTTTATATTTAGGGCAACCTATTGACTGGTTTTTTACATATATATCATGAACAGCTATTGCGTCAATCCGATTATTAGACAAATAGATTTCCACATCTGGGATATTTGTTTATCTAATGTAGCATTTTTGTTAAACAGATGGGAAAGTTTATAATTATTTGTAGACCCGTTACATAACAGGGGGAAAACGTATTATTTTTTAAAATGTATCTTTCAGCATTCAACTAGGGTGATTTTTTTTTTTATGCTTAATGCTAGATCTATTTGATATTTGTTTTTTTTTTCTTTTTTTGTACACAAGATCTTTTTTTGATGGTATTGGAAGTTTGTTAATCTATTTTTTTCTTTTTTCTTTTTCTGTTTTGTATTTTATCTTTGGTGATAAAAGAAAAATAAATATGTAGAAACTTTATAACAGTAATAAAATATGGTTCAATTATATATAACAAAGAATGATATGAAAAGGATGCTTCACTAGCTATAAAGAAGAGACTGGCTGATGTCTTAATAATTAAAAGGGATATACAAATAACAAGCCAAGAGAATGTCTGGGATAGTCATTTTCCCTATGTTGTATTTACAAAAGAGATGTTAAAGCTTTGAAGAACTTTGTGAGAAGAGACAGAAAAAAGGAAAAAAAATCAAGTTCTAAGACATTATTGGACTAAAAATTAAAATTGTTAGAAGTAAAAGGAGGGAATATAAAGTTGGCTTATTTGATCAAAGTTAAATATATATGTTGTTATTGCTGGTAACACTTAATGGACTTTTGCTGATCAGGATTTCTGAACAACAAGGCTTGAAGGATTTATTTATTTATATATATTTCTTTACTATATTCTTATTTTTCTTTTCTATTTCTCATTTTCATCATTTTATTTCTGCACTTTTTTACTTTATATTAGTTTTTCTTCTTTTAATTGTAATAAGTTCACAATGGAACTCTTGAAGTGTCCAAAAGTTGCTTTCAGTCACTTATTATGAAGAACCATGGTGGCACAATGCGTAAGAATGCAGTACTGCAAGCTACTTCTGCTGATTGCTCCCTGCCAGTAGTTACCTTCAAAGTACTGTGGTGTTCAGTTTTGGCGAAAATACCAGAACTATCGCCAAAACTGAACACCACAGCAGCAGAATAATCAGAGAAGCCATAGAGATAGAAAAACGCCCACACAGCATGAATAAAAGAGATGACACCTCCCGCTTACCAGCCATTTGGAAACCCGCCCTCATGAACAGACGAGTACCCAACATGATAAATGACACCAGACCCACACCCATGAGGGCCACACAAGATGCCACCACCACACTTCCATGTAAAAATCAGACTCACACCCACACAGAAGATGAGACACGACCACAGACCAGAAGCCGCACTGCAGCTGCATCACTACCCACTTCAAACTCCTCTGAACCATACATGAAGCGAACTGACCCCCACCATGAAGATGTGGCACGACCACGAACTCGAAGCCAAACGAACACAGACCCAGACCCCAAACTCAAAGCCATATTAAAAACCCAAAATGCTACATCACAGCCACCCGCTCAGGACATCACATCAGAAAACTCAAGAAATTACACCTCAAGAACTCAAGAAGTCACAACACAGCAAATGACCCAGAATATCACAGCACAAGACCAAGGATACCACAGCAATAAATCTCACAAGGTCATCACACAACCCATTACCCAAGCTGTTACTACACAGGAGGCTAATCGAAAAGAGATCAAAACACAAACGACCCAGGAGATTACAACGCAAGACCCAGGATACCACAACAAAAGAACTCACAAGCCCATCACACAACCCATTACCCAAGCCGTTAAAACACAAGAGGCTAACGACCCAGGAGATGACAGCACAAGATCCAGGATATCTCTACAACAAAAGGCCATTACACAGCCCATTATACCAACATCAACTCCATCAACCAATCAAGAGGCTGCAGCACAGCCAACCAGCCCAGCACACCATCCCCCACCACTTGTATATAGAGAGAGATGGCAGCTCCGGTCACACACTGCTTGCACTGGCACTAAGCCGAAAGCACCAGCCTGAAGATGGCGAGTGGGACCTCGCCGAAACGTTGCCTAGATACTTTGAATCTTACGTGGGAAAACCCGAATAACCAAAGATCCACATACAAATACCCACGAGAACCTCAGAAAACATATATATATATATATATATATATATATATATATATATATATATATATATATATATATATATATATATATATATATATTATATTACTTTATATATTATGAATTATAATATATTACAATTGATTAATAATTTAATAAAATCTGGGCCAAAGTTTTGGCCTCAGATAGCCTAAGAGCTGGTGGAACAAGCTCTGTTCCTCTGGCACAAGAAGACTCTCGAAATGGCCATCAAGGATCTAGCAGTTGTTTCATTTCTATATTCATAGTGGGCTTTCTGGGGTTCTGAAGTATGGAATATTGTCTCAGTATTGTCTCTCCTCATTTCAATGAGGAGACTTTCACTATTTTGTTCCTACCTGCCATCCATCTCTACTGTTCAGCCTTGTGGCCAGAAACATTTTGGAATTCTGGAGAAGGTTAAACAGGCTAAATACATTATGCATTTCAATGGTCTTTGTTTGTACAATAAAACAATATAACTCTGTTCCAGTACTGGTCCTTATCAGAATGCACATAATCTCTTCTGTCTGAACTGAGCAGATCTTAATTTCTTGGCATGAAAAGTTTCCTGGAATGTTTGTGGCAAGTATTCTGTACAATTAAAAGCACTTAAAAACTTCATGGAGTGCTTTTCCAAAGCCAAAATAAGTGCTCATTGCTTGGTTATGGGTTCTTGGTAATTTATAATTATTCATATCCTTTCTCTGTTTTAAAGCTTGACTTCAAACAATAACAGTTGAAGGAATTGTGGTAATTAATTATTACTGCACAGCACTAGAAAAAATATGAAATTTGAGCCAAACTAGGCAATAGTTTTGAAACAGGAGTTTCCAACTGCATATTTCTCCTTAACTACTTTTGCAGAAGCTGGGAGTGGGACGTCAACTGGGATTTGCTAGGACATACCACCAAATGAGAGGGCTGACCCAAAATCAGCCCATCATAGGAAAATCTGTCTTGCACTGAGGCAATTTCAGAAGGAATACAATGCATTTTGACACTGAGCAAACTTCACAAAGGTTCAGAGTAAGTGTTATGGTCCTTGTTATAGTTTTTAAGAGGATATTGTCTGAAATAGTGTAGGGTTTCCTGTCTGAGTAGTGGGTTGGACTTGAGAACCTCCATGATCCCTTCCAATTCTGTTATTCTGTTATTATTCTGTGTATTAACTTTTCTATTTATTACAGCAGCTCATTCTTTTTCAGGCTTACACATACACACATGTGATCTTCTGGTAAGCAAAGTCAATGGGGAAGCCTGATTCACTTAACAACCCTGTTACTACTTAACAACTGCAGATTCACTTAACTGTGGCAAGAAAGATTTTAAAAATAGGGAAAGTTTACTTAATTGTCTCACTTAGCAACATAAATTCTAGGCTCAATTGTGGTCATAAGTCGAGAACTACCTGTACATATAGCCTGAATCTATGCTGCCTGTATATAGAAAGCAATTCTCTCCCCTTTACTCTAAGACTGCTCAGTTCACTTTCAATACCACTCATACATTTATCCTCTCTTATAGAGCCCATTCTTTGGCTTCAGTCTGGGAAGTGAGTGGGTAGCTTGTATTGTTCAGCATCAGTGATGGTACAAAATACTACACATTGCCTAGGATACTTAGTCCCATTACAGAGAGCACTCTAAATCACAAAGATAACCTTAGCTAGAAAAATAAGTATTATTTCACAATAATAACTGTGAAATTCAGTTTCAGTCAGTGGCATTCCATAGTTAAAGTGTTAGACTGCCATTAGGAAGACCCTTGTGTTATCCACTTTCAGCCATGAAATCTCAGTGGATAAGGTTGGATCAGTCCAGAGTGGGCTTCTAAAGTTTCAGCAACAAGTTCTCTGCCAGATTGCTGGGTGGGCGTGGCCATGGTAGCCATAGCCTACCGGACCTTCCGGGAGGCCCGTTTTTTCGCCTTCCCCAGGGCCCAGAGGCTTTCCTCGAGCCTCTGGGACAGCAAAAACTGCCTCCCCTGAGCTCCAGAGGCTGGAAACAGCCTCATTTCTGTACTTCTGGGGGGGCCCATTTCCCCTCCTCCCCGAGCCTCTGCGTGAGCCCTGCAGTTACCTTGCATCCAAAATGGGCTGCGTGAAGACTCCTGGGAGGGGAGAGGCCAGCCAGGGGTGGGATTTGGCAGTTTGCCAAACTAGCCATAACGTTAGCAATGGGTCGGCCCTAACCCGGGCCAACCCATAGCAGCCCACCCCTGAATCAGTCACTATCTTTCGTCCCAATTTGTTTTACATAGTTATTGTTACAGTATGTGGAAAAATACTGGGAGGAGGATGCACTATGTATGTCTCCTTGAACTTCCTAAACGAAGACAGGATATAAATCTAACAAATAAATACTAATAAATTACATGGACATCTTAAAACAGAAAATTTTCTTTTGGAATATCTGGTTTAATTTTATGAAAAGAATGAGCCACAGCTACATTGGTGTTGCACAATATCTAAGTAATAATCTGGAAAAGTATTTTAAATAGATACATATTCATTCCAGGTTCTGTAATGCTCTGGTATTTGACTGAAATCATAGAGAATCTCTATGCTTAAAACATAGAGAAGTAGGCTTAAAAAATCCCAAAACTCCTTGCATGATGTGGAAAAATGCTGCTACAATTTGGCTGTTAAAAAGATGGCAGTAATTACAATTTATTTCTAAGGAAAAAAAATACCCCCCTCCTTTTTTAAAAAAAAAAAAAGAACAAAAAATGAGCTCATACTGGTATATTTCTAATATCTTCAAATAGCCAGTAAATGGGACATTCTGCTAGTAGTGTAAAAGAATAGCCTGGAAGAAAAGCCTCACTGGTGCCTTTCAATTGTTCAGACCACTTCCAGTTCTTTTCTATCTTTGAGTCCAGCTGTGAGATTAGGAACTGTCCTGGCCAATAGAATAGAACAGAATAGATTTCTTTATTGGCCAAGTATGATTGGACACACAATCAGTAATATAAAGAGATTTAAAGATGAACGGGATTTATGAAAATTAAATGGTGGTGCCTTCTATCTGTATGATATTCCATCTTTTAGAGTTACCTACAGATCATTATTAAGCATCATGTGCCCTCATGCTATGCTTGTGTTGCTTGTGAACTTCAGTGGCTTTTGATATAAAATTATTTCTGGAATAATTGTGCTTCAGTGTAAAATATTCCATATCTTCTTTTGCTGTTTTACTCTACTTTTCAAAATCTTCATGTTGCTTTGTTCTGACAGTTTTGCTATTATAAATATATAATAGTTTGGACATTATATTGTGTTCTAGTTTTGTGTCGCAGAGTATTGAGAACAATGTTTTAACTGTTATTGTTGTGAAGTGCATAAAATTCTAGAGAGATTGTTTTCAATTTGTATACAGGTAATCATTGACTTACAACAGTTCAAAGTTACAACTTCTAAGGGTCATGTGTCAGGGCCATATAATCACTTTTGCAACCCTCTGGAAGCAAGGCCAATGGGGAAGCCAGATTCACTTTACAACAGTGTTACCAATTTAACAAGTGCAGCGATTCTCTTAACAACTGTGGCAATAAAGGCAATAAAATGCGGGACAACTCACTTAGCAAATATCTCAGCAACAGAAATTTTGAGCTCAGTTGTGATTGTAAGTCATGGGCTACCTTTACTTTGTGAATGATCCAAATGCTCATCTTGTGTGGATTGGAGCTATGTAGTGGCTGATGGAGATAAAGATTCAACCTAGAGTTTTCACTGGAGATACAAATGTTCAGGCCCCAAAATTATCCCACTTCAGACAGATTATGTGAAGACCTAACTCTCTGGAGAAGGCTCTAATGTTGGGAAAGGTGGGAGGAAAGACAAGAAAAAGATCACCACCAGCAATATAGATAGGTTCAGCAATAGTAGCCATGCATGCACCACTGGGAGATTTGAAAGGTTAGGGACTGATCATTATGGAGAAAATCTAACTATGGGGTTGCTAAAACTCAACAACAAATTTATGGCACATGATCAATCATGGACAGATAGATCACAGGTTCTCTTTTAGGCATGACTTTTTGACTCATTATTGAAATGTGTATTTTATATCTCTGGGTATAATGTTGGGGTGCTTGACTTACAACCATTTGTTTGGTTACAACAGCACTAGAAAAAGTTGCTTATGAATGGTTTTCACATTTACAAGAGTGGCAGCATGTGCATGGTAACGTGATAAAAATTTGGGCACTTTTTATGACAGCTGCACTGTCCTGGGGTCATGTGATCCCCATTTGTAATCTTCCCATCTGGCTTCTCACAAAGTCAATAGGAGCAGCCAAATTTGCTTAATAAATGCAGTGATTTGCTTCACAACCGTGGGAATAAAGGTCACAAAGTGGGGCAAAACTCACTTAACAACTGCAATAGATATTTTGGGCTCAACTGTCATCATAAATTGAGGACTACTTGTATGTGACTTTTACTAGTTGAGAATCTTCAGGTGTATGAAGTGCATTCTCAATCATGAACTCTGGAACTATGAACTTATTTTGAAAGTATCACAGTGGATATACTGCAGCACAAGTATTTTCAAATATTCATCTGTATCAAGTTTAAATACTGACCATAACAGCTTTCAGACAGACAGCTCATATTCAGATTTTGGTAGCATATCTCAAGGAAACTCTACAATCTTCATAATTTGTTTCTATCTTTTTCTGAAGAATTACATTCTCTTGTCATATACATTATATAGAATACATTTTTACCATTTCTCCTCTACTTTATTGTCTTTGGATTCTTCCAAAGGGTACTAATCACCGTTCCCTTATTTTTCAGATTTAAAAAAAATCTACATATTCTTATGTCTCTGGTTGCTTTTTCATAGCTTCTGCAGCAAAAAAAGAGAGGTGATATTCAGCAGGTTCTGACCAGTTCTGGAAAACTGGAAATTTTGAGTAGTTTGGAGAACCGGCAAATACCACCTGACAGGAGATTTTATAGGATCCTTCCCCTGCCACGTCCACCAAGCCACGCCCACAGATCTGGTAGTAAAAAAATTTGAATCCCACCACTGGTTACAACCACTGTATGAATGCAAAAATTTTGGTTAGATTTTATATGGTTAACTGCAAACATAGATGGTCACATAAATTCATCCAGAAATTTAAAATTCAGATTTCTTTGCACACCACCGTGGAATTCCACGAACATGGCAAGGCAACTGCACAATAAAAGACAAAGTTTAAAGATAGTATTCTTTAATTATCTGCATATAAAACAATAGGGCGCTTTATGCTAGAGATGGCTCTCGCCTTTTTACCTCTCCTATACTTGTCCCTAGATTTATCTAATTCCTGTTCATTTTAATGATTTTTATATTTGTACTTTTATTGTATTGTAAGCCATTGAGTCACTTTGGATAAGTGGCATATAAATTTAATATTATTATTTTTTAATCTGATAGTTACTCTTGACATATAAATCCCATTAGGACATCACAAAAACATAATTTATCTGGTAATGCCAACAGAACAAGAAAAATGTACTTGCACATGCACAAACTGTGGCAAAACTGCCAAATCTTGAAATAGCAAAATGTTCCGATCCAAACTGTTGCATAGTGTAGTCATCCTTAATCTCGCCTCAGTTCTTGGCAGCCCTTAGGTTCTGCCGGGTGTTTGCTGCTTCCTTCACCTCCTGAAAAACCTGATTCTTGATCACTTCGCCCAGTGAACGCAACTGGACGTATGTCGGTCTAACCAAGTCTGCAGCTGGGTTTATACTTCTCACTGGATAATTTATATATATATATATATATATATGTATATGTATATGTATATGTATATGTATATATGTATGGTATTCGGCTTGGTTCGGGTATTTTCCCACGTCATTGTAGTTGTTCTTTTAAAGTTGTAGCAACGTTAAAGAACAACTACAACTGAAATACATGTAATCGAAAACTAACAAATATATATATATAATATATATATATATACCTATAAAACTATATATAAATACAAATATATATTCACGGGTACTTACATGTATGGCATTCAGCTTTGTTCGGGTATTTTCCCACATCATAGTAGTTGTGCTTTTAAAGTTGTAGCAACGTTTCGGCAGAATCTCATCTGCCATCATCAGGCTTCTGTATGGTGTTCATCTGTGAGTCAGACTTTTACAGGGGTTTCAGATTTAAATTTGGGGCAGCCTATTGCTATGCCAGAATGGTTTTTTCTTCATCCTGATTGGTTGGGAGTCTTGATCTGTGTTTATTGGTCTTGGAGTTTGCTGTGTTCTGCTTGATTGGTGTTTCTAATATCTTCTGTCTGTTTTTTGGCTCTTTTTGTATCTTGATTGGCTGGCAACATGGGGGGGGAGGAGGAGAGAACGCGCATGAACAAATTTCATGGGAGATTGCATGCAGATTTCGATTCACGTGGGTTTTGGGGGAGCGGGATTATTGATTTAACTTCGGTTCATTGAACAAGCCACAGTGGCTGGGTTCCCACATAAAAGCCATAAACCACGTTTGACAAAGGCTTTGTTTACATAACACCCTCCAGTAAAGCCATATATATAACAGATCCCCCCTGATATCTCCAGCTCAAACACACCACAACCAGGCACCCAGATGAAACCCAGCTTCCTAATAAATGATAGCCGTCCATTTACTCGGAGCCAAGCTGCACTAAAAGCCTCCAATACAGGAACACAATGTTGCCAGCCAACCAAGACACAAAAAAAGCCACAAAACAGAGAGAAAATATTAGAAACACCAATCAAGCAGAACACAGAAACTCCAAGACCAATAAACACAGACCAAGACTCCCAATCAATCAGGATGAAGAAAAAACCATTCTGGCACAGCAGTAGGCTAGCCCCAAATTTAAAACTGAAACAACTGTAAAATGCCATATATACACCCTGTTTCTCCAACAATACGGCCTCCCCCAATAGGAAGTCCCAGCATGTTTTATAGGCATGAAATGAAATTAAGCCCCTCCCCCCCAAATTAAGGCCTATATTAAAACATGCGAAATGGGGGGAATGGTGGGGGGGCTTGCCGTTAGGAAGTACTTTTGTTGCACACCCGGATATGGTGCTGCCTGCTTTGACCCCGATACGAATATATATATATAGTGTGTGTGTGTGTGTTTTCTTAAGTTTTCGTGGGTACTTACATGTATGGTATTCAGCTTTGTTCGGGTATTTTCCCACGTCATTATAGTTGTGCTTTTAAAGTTGTAGCAACGTTTCGGCAGAATCTCATCTGCCATCATCAGGCTTCTGTATTGTGTTCGTCTGTGAGTCAGACTTTTACAGTTGTTTCAGTTTTAAATTTGGGGCTAGCCTACTGCTGTGCCAGAATGTTTTTTTCTTCATCCTGATTGGTTGGGAGTCTTGATCTGTGTTTATTGGTCTTGGAGTTTGCTGTGTTCTGCTCGATTGGTGTTTCTAATATTTTCTCTCTGTTTTGTGGCTTTTTTTGTGTCTTGGTTGGCTGGCAACATTGTGTTCCTGTATTGGAGGCTTTTAGTGCAGCTTGGCTCTGAGTAAATGGACGGCTATCATTTATTACAGTGATCCCCAACCTTTTTGACGCCGCAGCCCGGTACCGGCATCAGCTGGGCGCCGCCATCTTTTTGATGAAAATGTGCTTCCGGTGAGCTTTCTACCGGAAAAGCTCACCGGAAGCACTTTTTCATGAAAAAAGATGGCGGCGCCCAGCAAGCCGCGACCCGGTTAGGAGTTGTTCCGCGGACCGGACCGGTGGTTGGGGACCCCTGATTTATTAGGAAGCTGGGTTTCATCTGGGTGCCTGGTTGGGGCGTGTTTGAGCTGGAGATATCAGGGGGGATCTGTTATATATATGGCTTTACTGGAGGGTGTTATGTGAACAAAGCCTTTGTCAAACGTGGTTTATGGCTTTTATGTGGGAACCCAGCCACTGTGGCTTGTTCAATGAACCGAAGTTAAATCAATAATCCCGCTCCCCCAAAACCCACGTGAATCGAAATCTGCATGCAATCTCCCGTGAAATTTGTTCATGCTCGTTCTCTCCTCCTCCCCCGGGGGTCTCTGCGCCCCTTCCTCTCCGCTCGTCTCCCTTTCAAGATCTGGTGCGTTTCTGGGTCAGTGCGCCGAATCTCCTCCGCTCCGCCTGCTCTCTCCGCCCCCAGGCCAGCCGTCTTGGGCACCATTTTCCCCTCTTTATATCAGGCAGAGAAACAGGCAAGGCGACAGCACATGCTGCTGCTGCCTCTGGTCTCTCTCCCGGTCTCCTCAGATGCCCTCTGCCGCCGCCGCCGCCGCCGCCGTCGTTTTATTATTACAGTATGTGGCCGCGCTCCTTCGCCTCTTTCCCCTTCTCCCTGCACCCCTCCAGCTCAGGTTTGGCGCCGAGCCGTGGCTGTGCAGCTCTTTGGCCGGGCTTGATGCTTGGCAGCCCTCCGGCCGGTTCTGCTCTTTATTAGTTGTCTGGAAAGCAGCGGCGGCGGCGGCGGCGAAGGGGTAGGGGCTTGGGGAGCTAGGGGGCTGGTCGACAGCGACGTTCACCAATGGGTGCTCTCTTTTGGCCCAGCCTCGGACTCGGGCAGAGAGGTAGTTCTGGGCCTCTGACACAATAATTAGAAGGGAGGGGAGGCGCCCTAGCTCGAGATCTTCCCTTTCTGCCAACCCTGCCCGGCTGCTGGGTTTCCAGCCTTCCCTGGTCCGTGCCTGGCGATTGGTCGGGTAGCTCTAGGGCTGCTAGACAGGAGGAGGAGGAGGAGGAGGAGAAGCAAAGGCGGGAGGGGGGGTTTCTTCTTGCTATATAGATTATTGCAGACTAAGCAGTCTGGCTCTGCAGCAGCGAAGGGAAGGGGGAGGGTAGAAAGCAGGGGAGAACTTGGCGCTGAGCCAGCTACCATCAGAATTAGCTCATTGTTCAATATAACCAGCATAGACAACCAAAGCCTGAAAGAGAGCGAGATTTTCCCCTCTTGCTGCTGCCCCCACCCCGTTTCTCCCCTCCCCCGTTTTCCAAGGCTGCACTCAGAAAAAAGGTGCAGTCATTCCTTCCCACACCCCTTACCCAGCCTTCTCTCTTCCCCCTTCTATAAATTCTTTTCTATAGCATGCTGCCCCTTTTAAACTCACATTTGTATTTCAGATCATGTAGAAAGGAGAGAAAGTGAGAAAGGGAATTTGTCGTAAGTATATGCATTTTATCCCCAATGCAGAATCTTTTGAAAAGATTTCTTTCCTGTTTTTTTCTTTTCTTTGTCTGGTTTCCTTTCCTTTCTGGAATATCCTTTCTACCATTTCTCCTCTACTTTATTGGGACTCCAGTGGAGTCGTTGGGATTTTCCCTTTTTTATTCTTTGCTTTCTTCGTGGTTCCATAGAAGGCTGTGTAAAGAAGGGGAAAGTACAACATATGTAGATTTAACTCTTTGTCTTTCTATGCAAAGGGAGGATTTAGAGGGTTGGATAGTAATGGTTGCCTTGGGTGTATTTTTAGAAACAGACAATTCTTCCTGCAACAGCTTTCTACAAATTTGAATGTGCAGCAGTAAAGTCTGGAATGACTTCTTTAAAAAATATTAATGCATTTTTAGTGCAAATTCCATGAATTATGATCAGATTAAATATGATTTTTAATGGAAACACATTTGGTGTAGAATTTCCTCCACCCTTTCTTCTAATAAAACCCACCAACCTTATGTTCATTTGCTCAAAACCGTTTAGGATTTTGATTAATAAAAACTGGATATGATAAAATAAAAGTTTCAGACTATGCATGTTACTTTTTAAAAGGAAAATCACTTTGAGGTCAATGTAACTGTATTCTGCAAACTGTAAATCAGCTGATTATTTTGCAGCAAATTTAATGAATTCTGAGGCAATTTTTTTGTTGAAGTAAAGGTGTAAGCATGTATTTAGTGCTTGAGGTAGGTTATGCAATGCAGTACCATTTCCAAAAATATGCCTTCTCTAGGCTATATTACCTTTTGAAAGTGTGACTGTAATCCTGCAATCTTCAATGAGGGGGAAGACAGCTGGTAGTATGTCTGAGAACAATGGAGAAGCTATGCAGCTGACACAGAAAGCACTATTTTTGCTTTCTCTGTTTTTTTTCAAGTAGATATCTAAATCCATGCTGTACTTCAAAGAAGTGAGTGTCTAATATGCTAACTATAACACATTTATTTTGGATTGGAGGGATTATTTTTGCAGATCTAGATAGCCTGAATTCCTATGTGCTATGTTTAAACCTGTGGAATATCCAGTATAGAGTTCAAACTAAGGGATCAGGATGCAGAAAGGATATGTGAGCAAAGGATTTTACAAGGGATTTTTTTTTTCTTAACTATTAGATTATTTGTTTTCTTAAGTCATTGGGCAAGTTGCCTCCTATTTGGTGGCATGAGTTGAGTATTTTTTTTCTTCTTTCAATCTTTTGCAGAGAATTTTCATTTTGCTGACAGTGAATTTCTGAGTCTTAAAAGAGTGCAAGAATGGTAAGAATGTTTTAATTAAAAAAAAATAAATTGGCATATTATTTTAACACATCTTAATAGACATATTTAAAAGGCATGTATTGAGGTTTTGGGAATTTGCCATGCAATGAATAATGCACTTGAAAAGTCCTTGTGAATAGATTTTTCATTTTCAGGAATGGAAACTGCAGCCTACTTTCCTAAAATTAGAGGTTTTTTGAAGAAGAGAATTTTTTTCAATATATCATACTCAATAAAGCATGCAACAGGATTTCTTTTAAAAAAAAACCTAAATTGCATGTCAATATCCAGTACAGTACATTTTTAAAACAACCATAGCTGGCAACAGAAATATCTGATATGATTCTGCTGAAAATAATTTGCTTTATCTTTTGGAAAGAATTGTTTTATATTTTGACAAGAAATATTTGACATACTTTTGTAAAAAAAGGAATTTTAATTTCCAAAGTAGACTAAATTATCTGCATGGTGTATTAATATTTGTATGAAAATATACCATTTATAATGGTGTTTTCCTTTCCTGTAATACAATGCTACTAAGATTATTTGTTCTTTTTTACATTTTTTCACATTAAATAGGTACCCATAAGGAACTTTTATTGCAATTTCTGATGCCAGGCTTTTGATTGTTATATAATAATAATAAAATCAAAACAAAGTGCCCCAAGAATTAGTGTCATGTGTACTGATCAGTATAATTGGGAGAAATATCAGTAATACAAGTTATATAGATAGTCCACTTTCCTTGTAAAAATAGCAATGTAAAGGAATATCTATTATAAAATTTGGCAAACCATTTTGGAAAAAGTTGGAAGTACTAAGGTTAATCTTTTTGCTGTACTAATTGTTTGATGAATAATTAGCATCAGAAGAAGACACTATTGTATAGATCACCATTGAACTAACTTAATTTGCCATGAGCTCAATAGATTAAATCTGACCTGTATTGTATTGATATTGTCATAAAACTTTATACAAGATAAAGGCAAAAAGCAAGGACATTTGTAAATATTTTATTGTGAAGTAGGAATGACATTGTAAGTGTATGCATAATTCATTTTTGTCATATTTGAAACACTTGTTTTCTTAACAAATATGAACTGGACTAGTTTGTGCTAGAACATAATAAAACTAAGAAAATATAGTAGGTGTTTTTTTCCAAGTCCAACTTTCCAGAAAACATAACGAAGAGTACTATTCAAGAATTTGTATATGCTCTGTTGAGGTAATTCCCCGTTAGGAGAATGAGCGCATACAGGGGGACGTATTTGAGAGAAGTGTTTGAATAATACACACAGAGCACACAGATACACTGTACAGTAAATGTAGGTTTTTTACTTCCAGAAAGGTTTAAGCAAAGTCCAAAATAAGCAATCCAAAGTCATTCACAAGTTAAATCAGTCAGTTTTCAATCCAGGGATAATCCAAATATCAAAGTCCAATGTCAAAAAGCAGTTCAGTATCAGGCTTACATTAAATCCAGAAATAGCAGTCAATTAGGAAAAATGGAGCAACGGCAATACTTTCCAACAGAAGGAAACAGAGATACAGTCACGCTCTCTTCTGAGACTCAGACTAAGACAAACCAGGTTTCTGCCTCCATCTTATGGCCGTTTGAGAAACCACACCTAATTACAGTTTTGCATTTTCTTAAAGATACAGTTTTAAAATGTTTATCCTGGTTTATATATTTCTAACCCGAATAGCTGTTAGGTGACTCATATTCCTAACATGCTCTTTTCCTTTTGGGGAGATTTTTTCCTTATTTAATACATTTTTTCAATAGAAAACTGAAAATCAAACTTGTCTGTGAATATTAAGTCACCTCTAAGTATGTGTCCTAATGGGTATCAGCACCTCTGGCAGCTGGGATTCTTATTCACACTGCCTTTCAATGCTTCTCCTCCCACTCCCTAAAAAAAATCCACTTTTTATTTGTTGGGAAATAATGAAGATGCAAGAGGAACAGTGTAAGAAAAACTTACATTGCAGAAACAAAACTCCAATGGGTGACATTAGATATATTTTATGGTAATTTTAAGATTCCTTCATTTTACATTTTTTGGATTTATGGTATCCCATTAGACAAGATTCTTAGTTTCGTGAAAGCAAAATGGCTCCTGAGAATTAAAATTGGGATGACAAAATCTCAACTACCCAGCAGGAGTTAGTATGTTAGTTAGTATGTTACATGTAATAAAACTAGCCACAGCTATGTATTTGTGCTGACATAGCTGTATATTAGCTAATGCCATACAATTTTCTAGAATTTATTTTTGTAGAGCAGTTTTTCTTTAAAAGAAAAGTTCATATTCTAAAAAAAATTATTTAGACCTAGAACTTACCTATTGAATTATTTATACGTAAGATAATATAGTGCAAGACTCCTCATAGAAGTAAACTATTGAATTCAGTGGCTTGAAGATTGTAACATAGAATTACAGGGTTCCAATTTAATTCTACATCATAAAAATTGCTTTTATAAAATTGCCTAGTGTATTAAACCTGACATCTTATTCACAATTTTTTATATATATCAAGTTCAAGTTTCTATTTTGCTCACCAATCAGCAAATTTATTCTCTATCTATACAAAAAACTTAATGCAAATGTTTAGTGGCCTCCAAAGGACTCAAAGGACTGAGGAACACTAGAATTCATGAGGATCTCTTCATATGTTAATCCATATGTCATCTAATACAGGGGTCCCCAACCACCGGTCCACGGACCGGTACCGGTCCGCGGAACAAGTCCTACCGGGCCGCTGGTTGCTGGGCGCCGCCATCTTTTTGATGAAAAAGTGCTTCGGTGAGCTTTTCGGGTAGAAAGCCATTTCTACCGGAAAAGCTCACCGAGCGCTAAGCGCCGCCATCTTTTTGATGAAAAAGTGCTTCCGGTGAGGTCACCGGAAGCACTTTTCATCAAAAGATGGCGGCGCTAGCTTATGCCGGTACCGGGCGCGGCATAAAAAGGTTGGGGATCACTGATCTAATAGACATTTTCTGGATAAATTCAGAAACACTTCCAAGACACTGTGACAAGCCATATTGTTGTTTTATTTATTGCAGTTGTTATTTTTTTAAAATCTTGCCTATTTATTTGTTTGTTCATAACATAGTCACCTGCTTGTACCAAACTTTGGGCAACTCACAACCAAAAAATAAAATAACATGTATTTACAATAAAAATATTAAAATCAAAAGGCGTGGCACCACAGCTAAACTTTCCCATGCAGCCCACAAGTTCATCTTAGCAACCTTACCCTATTCCAGAGCTTGGGAGATAAAGTTAGGTTTGAGTGCTTTTCAAAAGGTTAAAAATGGGGGGAGGCTGCCATGGGGAAGGCATATTTCCTGTGTCCCTAAAGATTTAAGGAAGAGGACTAGGTGTGTGCCCACCCTATTCAATCTAGTAGGATGGGCATTTGTCCTTAGGGAAGGCAGCTGCACAAATTACCTGGTCCTGTGCCTGAAGCTTCAAAGTTAATACCCAGCACTTTGAACTGCACCCAGAAGAAAACTGGGAGACAGGACAGCTTGTGCAACAGGAGTGTAAGGTGGATGAACCTAGAGGCACCCATCACTTCATGCTGCAATATTCTGGACCAGTTGTTACTTTAGAGTGGTCTTCATATAGAATACATTGCAGCAGTCCAGATAGGACATGACCAAGGCTTGAGTTGCCATAAGCAAGGAATCCCAGTCCAGTAAAGGCCACAGTTGGAGCACAAGGTACAAAGATCTGCCTAGCTACACCTGCCACCAGCTTAAGAGTCATAAGTCTAGATGGATCCACAAATTGCACAGCAGCTTAGTCTCGGGTAGTGCCAGAGTTCAGAGTCAAAAGTTAACATATTTCCCAGGCATGGGATGCCAAAGATTCAGAGCCGCTCACTTGCTGGTGTTGAGTTGAAGCCAGTTTCTGCCCATTCTACCCTCACAACCTCCAGGCACTTGTCCAGCACTCTGACAGTATCACCTGCCTGGCAAGGAGCTGGGATTCATTAGCATACAGAGCTGCCCCAGCAATTTCATGTAGATGTTAAAAAGGAAAGGCAAAAGATCCAAGCTCTGAAAACCTTGCAAAAAGTGTCTTTCGCTCCCAATCCCTGAAACTGATTCCGAAGGATAACATTGTAAAAGGTATTAAGAGCCACTGAAAAGCCCAGGAAGGCCAGAATGGTTGCATCACATCCTTCCTGAGCTCCAAAGGTCACCTACAAACGTGTCCAATGCTGTTTCAGTGCTGCGATCTGGCATGAATCCAGGAAGAAAAGGGTCCAGGTAACCTGTTTCATCCAGGTCTCTTTGTACCTGAGCACCAACTACCAATATCCACAACCTTCCCTATAAAGGTTAGATGAAAATTTTCTAACACTATTGAATCCAAGGATGACATTATGCGAAGGGGGTACACTGTTGCTTTCTTCAAGGCAGGCAGTACCATCCCCTCCCACAAAGAGACATTAAAAACAAAGTGAACCAAGCCATTGAGTGGTGGGACTCATCTCCGGGGTGGGGGGGGGGGGATGAGTCTGCCTACTGAGATGAGGTGGACCGGTTGCTTTCGTGGTGTGGAGACAACAACTTGGTCCTCAATACCAATAAGACCAAGGAGCTTATAGTGGATTATAGAAGGAACAGATCAGACATCCAGCCCTTGCTTATCAATGGAGACCAAGTGGAGCAAGTGGCCAGTTTTAAGTTTCTGGGTGTTACCATAAAGGAGGACCTGACCTGAGGTGCTCACATTGCAGCACTGGTCAAAAGGGCCCAGCAGAGATTAAACTATCTGAAACTTCTCAGAAAACAGCAACTGAATGAAAAACTGCTGATGACCTTCTACCGCTGCACCATAGAGAGTATTTTAACTTACTGCACCTCTGTATGGTTTGCCAATTGCACATTGGCAGATAGGAAAGCACTCCAAAGGGTTAACGTCATTGCCCAAAAGATCATTGGTTGCCCTCTCCCCTCTTTGGAAGAGCTTTATAGTTCCCGCTGCCTTAAGAAAGTTCAAAACATTCTCAAAGATCCATCTCATCCTGGGAACCCATTTTTTCTAACTATTACCATCTGGCAGACGGTACAGAATAATAAAAACAAGAACAAATAGGCTAAAAAACAGCTTCTATCCCAGGGCAGTAGCTCTTTTGAATTCTGCTGTATAGTGCAGTTCAGTTCAATGTGTGGAAAGTGAAGGATGTGTGTTTGTGTTTATTTTCGTGGTCATGGTCATGATGTGCACTGAAGATGGTGTTTGATTTCGTTGTACGAGGTGCAATGACAATAAAGTAAATAACTAACTAACATTGCCACTTTCCAAGATGCCTTAACTAACTAGAAGGGGCCTGGGTCCACTCATGAGGGGCTTTTCCATTTCTGGATCAAATGGTTCAAACTCCCACCAGGTTTTTTATGGATAAAAAAGTTATTTTATACATAACTCAAGGCAGTGAACATACCTAAAACTGCTGCCTCCTATTTTCTGCACAGCAACAGTCATATAAGGTGGGTTGGGCTGAAAGAAAGTGTTTGGCCCAAATTCACTTATCCAGCTTTCATTCCTAATGGAGGGATAGAACTCATGGTTTCTTGGTTTCTAGGGCAGCGTATTGTATTGTATAATATAGTTCAATTAAAAGAAAGTATGGGAAGTTCTGATATGCAGGTGGAAGAGTTGGTATTAAAAAAAAAAAGATAAAGGAGTCCCTGCGGATTTTACTTTGTTAGTCGTTGCTGATTCTAGGAGGTCATGCTCATCTCTATTTCAAGGCCATTGAGCCAGCGCTATCTGACAGACATTTCCACAGACATGTGGCCAGTATGGTGTCATGGAGCGCTGTTACCTTCCTAATGAAGTACCTGTTTACTCACATCTGCATGCTTTTGAATTGTTAGGTTGACAGGAGTTGGGGTGAGAATGGAAGCTCGCCCCATCATGCAGCACTTGAGTCTCGAACTATGGCTGTTGGCTTTTCAACCCGACAAATCCATTGTCTTTTAACTGCTGAGCCACCGAGCTGTCCAAGTATTGGCATAAAATCACTGTTTCCTTGCCCTTCTTGGTTCTGTCTGGTAGAGATATTAATGCAAAAGTGTACTTTGATTTTTTGACATGGTTTTATTTGGCATTTATCTGAAAGATACATAACAATTTCAACAAGCATGCAAAGCACAGTAGTACACAATTCATGCATTTTATCTTGTATTCTTGGACAGAAACACAAATATTAATAGTAGATTTTGATATATAAAACACATTTCTTAAACAGTCTTCATTAAGTATTATTAGAAGTAATGTTTCGCTTTCAGGTTTCAGTAATTTTTTTTCTTCCCAGAAATTAAAGATTGTATTTTAAAATATATCCTCCAATCTCATATAAACTGTAGATACATTTATGCAACTCTGTGTCCTAGGCTTTAACTTTTGACTTACCTTCTGAGCTCGTGCTGTGTTCTGGTTCTTAGTTTGCAGCTTTGACCCTTTTCTCCAATTGTACAGCTGTGCATTGCCTGTGCAATTGACTTTCATCCCTGGCTCTTTCTTTGGTTTTTGTTTTTTTTTTTTGGGGGGGGGGTCTGGTATCCTTTGATTACGTTTTTATATCCAAACATAGATGACCAGGAAAGCTACATATACTGCTAGGTCTAGTGACTGGTTTTAATAAAGTCAGTCTTGGTTCTCCATAGACATGAGTCATTGGAAATTGTCCATCACACAAGACCACATTAACATGCGGTATTTGCAGAAATTCACATTAAACATATTTGAAAGCTGTATGTTCGTTCCTCCATGTGCAATCTTTCTGAACATTCAGAGTTTCTTCCCAATTTACCAGATGGGATCGTCTTTGCAGAAGATTCCAGGAACTGATGCAGACTATTCCTATATGCATAATCTGCATTTTATCAATGAGCTCTAACTCAGCCCTTCAAGTTCAATATAAGTGAAGAAGTTACGTGTAAACAAGACTGCTTTTCATTCACTAAACTCATATCTGTAGGAAATTTCCCAAAGACATCAGATACTTGTTCGTATTATCTGCATATTGATCTTCCTGATGACTTTTTCCATGATTATATGTTAAATATGATCAGAATGTGAACTTGGTAGTTTGTTTTACAAAACAAAAAATGCAAAAAGTACGAAGGATGCTTTTGAGATTGAGACAAAAATGTATACTGGTTTTAGTTACTTGGGATTTTTCCAGTCTGATAATATGGATATTTAATGACTTCAAACATTGGATGCAAAGAACCAAGAAAAACTGTATAGTGTAAGAATGTAAGCAAAAATGCAGAGCCAGAGAAGAGGAACCAATGGAAGTGAAACAAACATTCATCATGGAGACATTTTGCAATGGCATTCACTCTTTTACTCCAAAAATCATTAGCCACTTGCTGCTTAGCATTGATTGCTACTATAAAGTAGACAGAATTAAGCCAAAAAGTACACTGGCCTAATTTTACTGAGGAAAGCTACTATCAGAAAGCATACTTGTCCTTAGAAGTTTGCCATCAGCTCATAGGTAAATACAGATGCACTGAAGTTGTAGATTATTTTGTTTGCTTTGTCCAATGTAATTCTTCAGTTGATTAAATCTGAGCCTTAGAATCAGATCTGATTGAAAAAGACTATATGCATTGTAAAATAAATAAAAAGAATACGAAATTTTCAGCATTGATTGGTAGTAATTTAGATACAGTCAGGTTATTGAGGAAGGGGAAAGCTGTAGACTAGTATCAGAGCAGATAATCAGTTTCAATATACAGGAGAATTTTCTGCTGAGATTGCCACTTTATGAAATGTTTTACATGAGGTACCTGGCTCTCTCAAAAAGAGTGGCTTTTAAGTGGCCTTTATAAGGAAGTTGTAATCTGTTTCCCATTAATTATGATCTTGATTGCCTACATATGACCCCCGGAATGAATTGCTCTGATTGTTTTGTAATTATTTTTAGACATTTTTACAGTGTTGCATCTCTCTTCACATCTCAAAATTTATTCCAAAAAGGAACAAAAATACCACAGCTTTATCACTGAATTTTCAGTGGATTTTAAAAATAAAAAAGGAAAATAAAGTTTCCTTCTGCAAAAAAAAGGCCCTTGTCCTTTAAAGGTCACAGGTATTTATATTAGATTAATATTTTGGAGCTACTGTTTTAGGCAGTTGCCTAAAGTAGTCCTAGACTTAGGACCAATCACTTAGCAATCATTGGAAGTTATGATGGACTCTGGAAAAGGGACTTAAAACCCAGCTTTAAAGTTCTGATGTTACTCCTGCTCCCCCGCAATAGCTCACTGCATTTTGGCTGCTTTGCAACCAGCCCACGTTTATGAGCATTTGCAATGCCCATGGCCATGTGACCGCGGTTTATGCCATTTTTGTTGGAAACTGACATTTCCTTTCAATTTCCAGCAGAAAATGTCCCACAGTAAACAATTGGTTTGCTTAATGACTGCCATTCACATGATTGCAATTTGGGCCCTGGGTAGCTAGTTTGCATTAACCAGTTGCAGTGTCCTGCAGTCACACAATTGCGATTTGCAACATTTTTTGCCAGTTTTCCCAAAAATGCCATTGGTTAAGTTGGATTTGAATTTATGACTGACTCAACTTACGACCATCATAAAAATGACCATAAAAAACAGGTCTAGTCATGTGATGACTCAGCTTACAACTTGATAGAAATTCCCAATGGTGGCGTGGTCATAAGTTGAGGACTAACTTATAGCAATAGATCAAGCAATAGGTCAAGTTATCTCAGCTCTACCTTCCGAATAACTTCTTTGAATCTGGATACAAAACATCAGTTTTACCACTGATTCAAAACCTTAGCCTGTTTATAGATTAGTGAAAAATTAGAGAAAAACAGGACCAAGTAAAACAAAAAAGCATTGATATTTGCATGAGAAGTATGAGTTAGTGCCTACAACATATCTTCTAGGGCTAGGCCCTTACAGATGTTATCTTTGTGCTTTTAATGATCGATTATCCAAAGACAAATCATGCTTGTTTTATGTCATTATTATCTATAGGTTTATCATCCAAGGCTCACAGTCAGCCAGAAACATATTCCAATGAGCCATGGACATGGAGGATTTTTTAAGGTATATTTATTTATATATTACTTAAAATCTTTCCTTAAGTAAAAAAACCTCAAAATATAGTATTATTTGGGATTATTTTGTGATTTCTGGAGAATGAATATGCTTTTGATTGCAATATTGATCCTTCATCTGCCAGAGTTCCAACTCGTGGGAGAACTCTTGTTTTGTGGTCTCCTTGTAAGAAACAACTGTTTGGATTAATGTAGGCAATCCTAGTTCCTCTTTGTCCTGAGGGGAATTATGAAGTGTCAGTCCATTAACTGGCTCCTCATTCCACTGTGGTCATCTTCAGTTCTCCGTATTCTTTATAGCAATAGCACTTTACAGCCCTCTTTAAGAGGTTTAAAAAGTCAGCATATTGCCCCCAACAATTTGGCTCATTTTCCCCATCTCAGAAGAATCAAACTTGAGCCTGGTGAGATTTGAACTGCCAAATTGCCTATGTAGCCTGCAGTACTGCACTCTAACCACTGCACCACCATAGCTTTGGCAGAAATTCCTATATAAAGAGAAAATTTTGACTATACAACCTCATTTCTTTGTATATTTGTTTTCATTCTTTCTTCACTTTCTATTTTTTTAATCTTTTATTTTTTTTAGTTTCTATTCTTACCTTTTTAATTGTAATGTTCAATAAAATTATTATAAAAAAGAACATAATTATTCCATTCTTTGTCCATATTTAATAAATATTTACTGATGCTTAATATTTTGAGAATAAAATTGCCACCAAGCATGCTGATTAAAAAGCAACTTGTTTATAGTCCTAGAATCCGTGTATATTCCAACTGTGAAATACAGATAGTTTTATTGCTATTAGTGTCCACTTAAAAGCATACAAGCACCTCTGTGGTTGTAAGTGTGGTCATGCTGCCAACTCCCTGAATTTTGATCCTATGGTTGAGGGGGGTTGCAACATCTATAACTTTGGTGATAGGACATAAGTACCCTTCGTTCAGCCCTACCATAATTTTACATAGTTGCCAAATGAATGGTCATTACTTGAGGAGTACCTGTGCTTAATATGGTTTATAAAGCATCAGATTACGTTACATTTATTTAAGTAGGAAATTGAACATAACTGGACATAAGAAAGTTGATGTACTTTCTTGGTGATATTGATGGGCCTGATTTCATGCTGACGGCAAAAATGGCCATTGATAAAGCCATAACTCTATTTGGGTCCTTCCCATCGTAATATAGCAAGGTTATGTCTTGGCATGATGTAAAGGAAGAACATATGGTTCCTGGATTCTGAGCATTGTGCATTGTTTTCTTGCCTTTAGTTTATAGAATATGTTTATAAGAGCAGGAGATGAATGAGTCATGTACCATTTTGGTTATAGTTGCAGGAAAGAGACAATATTTCCTCTGTGAGGAGCTTCAGAGTTAATTTCTTCCATCTGTCTCGCCCAATTTATATTAGGCTTTCTAGTCATGTTAATTCCTTAGTTTATTATTTTATTCAACATTGGATTCCTTTAAGGGTCTTATTTTTGAAGAGGTTAAGAGGTTCATTTAAAAAATCACATTGCACCCGTGCTTCTGGATTGACTGAGTGGGAAAACAATTGTATACCATAATGCTGTTTCTCTGTGATTTTTCATCTTTTTTTCCCTCCTTCTAATTGTGTCTGTTCTTCAGGCTGGGTAAATGAGGAATGCTACCATTTCAACAACTCTGGGATTCAGTTATACTTCCATAATTAAGGCTTAGGTTCCACAGCCAAATTGTGTTACAGATGAGCCTAGTAATGTCAGAATTAAAGCTTTCATTCAAAGGAATGACATACGTTTTGAGTATTCAGTAAAGTTTCTAGGCATCACCTACCATCTAGAGAAGAAAGTCTCTCTTTACATAGTCTATATCAGGGGTGTCCAACCTTGGCAACTTTAAGACTTGTGCTGGCTGAGGAATTCTGGGAGTTGAAGTCCACAAGTCTTAAAGTTGCCAAGGTTGGACACCCCTGGTCTACATAGTTTATTTGACAACATATCAGAATGCTTTTCCATTGTATTTTTCCAGATTATCTTCAATTTCAAGTACTATAGTTTCTGAATGGTCACTTCCAAGTACTGATCTGATATGACCCTGCTTAGTATTTTTTTTGAAAATCAGCCAGGGACAGTTAGCTGCTTGCAGCTTCCCCTTTAGTGTACAGGGCAACAAAAAGGACTTTTGAATCTTGGGGAAACTGGAGAAGCATCCTTCTCCAAATGCAGCCTTGAATCAGAATCAGAATCATAGATTGTAAGGGTTGGAAAGGATCCAATGACATGAACAAATATTTTATTTATATAACAGGTTACTTTATTTATATATGCAGCCTGCCAATGAAATAAGAGAAGTAATGGCAGTTAATTTCTCTTACAGCCACGGACTGTGCCTGAATGAGAAATGAATGGTCGGTCTGTTCATTTCTTGTCTCCCTCAGACTATACTCCAGGCATAACTTCTGTTGCTATATCTCCCAGAATCTCTCAATAAACCAATGTGTCACCTGGGATTGGGGTATGGAGAGAGACTGCTTAGGAGCAAGCTCACCAAGGTCCTAGATTCCCTTCCATTATTAGGTTCTGAATTGTTCATAGGTTTACTGGAAAACTCCCCAATACCTACCAGAAACAATAAGGTGACTCAGGAAGATCACTGCAGTTGATCCAATCACCCCTGGAAGTCAGTCATAGTGGCAACCACCAGTCTTTTCTGGATCAGAAAGTGATCTGACCACAGTAAAGAGCTTATAGGAATTGCATGGATCATGCCGAAGATTAGTTGGGCTAAGTCTACAGTTCTCGTGGAGGCCATAAACTCCTGAGTCCTTCCTGACCCAACATCTAGCCCAAAGACTAGTCAAGTAGCTCAAGGATTCTTCTGGGTGGTAGGATAGCCAATATATTCATAACATTTCTAGCTTGTCCCTGTGACCTAATCTAAGATAAAGACATTCACACTCCACTTCTTCAAGAGCAGACTCCCTGGCTGCAAATACAGTGTCTTTAAAGATGAACACATGTGAACATACATTGGCTCTGGCACTGAGATTGATAAAGTATCAAAGCCAGTGAGAACAAATTTTGGTGAGGGTACCCAACAATTTCTCAATAATAAATGCCAAGTCTACAGATTGTTTACTACCAAATTGTGAATTTGCATGGCATTTACAAACCACAGTTTGAAACCAAGTAAGTCAGTAAGGTGTAAATTAAGCTGGAACTGTGTATTGGCACAGATTTGCTGGTCTCCCTTATCCTGTAATGGTAAATTCAATATTTCCTGCCTTACCATTGCAGATCCATTCACAACTGGATTATTCTCCTGTTTTAATGTCCAAAAGCTACCTACATAGGTTGCAGACTTACAATTATACCATTCTGTCCCCCAAACAGTACATAGCAGGTTTTGGCCCCTCCAATAAATATACCTCTTTTCAACACACCTCCCAAATAATCAAATTACCAAGAAGAAACACAACTAAACCTCTCTCTAAGTGTTACTGTTGATCCTACTCCTCTACCTTCTGCTGTATGGAATCAAACCTGGACTCATTTCAAACATAGTAATAAGATTCACAAACTCTTTTCTTCACACTAATTGAAATGTCTTAAAACTGTCTATTAATTAATGGTTAAATTGAGAAGGCAACCACAACAAGATCTTTAACAAATATAGTTGGAATAGAGTCTAATATCAGAAATTGCAGAAATTAGACTGGAATCAGACAAATAATTGAATAGAAGAGTTTGAAATTATCTAAATTTTAAACTAATTCCCAGTGATACTGTCTCTATAACCAGTCTTTCACTTCTATCCTCTGGACTATGTCCTGTGTCTAGAAGAAGTGAAAAAAAACCCCGATATCTCAAGCTCTTTCAGGTTTCCCCCTCCCCTGAAATCTGAACTTTTTTCCATACCAACTAATATACTTACAAAGCAAACTTCAGGTTTGTTTGAAAACAACCACTATGCTTCATTAAGCACAAACAAGTTTATTATTATTATTTGATTAAAGACTTCATCAGTTTAAACTGTCAGCAGACTATGTACGATAGGACTTCATCATCAATGATGTTCGGTCAAATTTTCTACAAAGAAACTAATTGACCAAAGAGTCTCTTGAAAACTGTTCAAATCATTCAATTTTATGAACACCACATGTTATGAAGGAACAATAAAAGAATAAATAAATGGATTCTTAGAAATTAGAATTTAAATAAAGAGGCCCTTTTTGTTTTTCACAGAGGATTTATGTATAAGTGGCCATATGGAACAGAACTGTATTTGCAGATCCTAGAATAGTCATGTGGGATTTTTATCTCATGATTGTATGGCAGAATTTCAGGATTGCGGTTGTTTTTACAGCTGAATAGGAACTGCATAACAGTATTTTGTCATACTGCCCAAATCTTTAGTCTATCTGTGTTTCTTCCAAGTTTTAACTTTGCTTCTATACATGCTGCACAGGAACTTGCTTAATCTGAGTAAGAAGAAAGTACTTCATCATGTATAGATCAGCCATGATTATCTATACCCAGAAATTTGAAAACTTAAAAGAATGCGTTAAAAAATTAATATGAAAACACTTCTCCGTATTCTTTTGATTAACTATATAAACTATTTCATAGTTGAAATGTTTTCATTGGAATTATAAGAACATCTTTTCTGGCTTCATAATGGACCATTTTGAGCTGAGATTCTCCTGATATGCTTGAAATGGTTCATTTTAATGTTGGTACTAATGCTTAGATGGTAGAACATGTTGCAGTTGATTGTGATATATAAGTTTATATTGAGGAGACTTTGTCAAAATGCAAATAATTTCTTCTTCCTCCCCCTCTTATATAGGACAATCTTCCCATCCCAAAGGAAGTTAACCGCAAAAAGAATGAGGCGGCTCTGTTCCTGACACCAGTGAATGGCTCTGGACACCATTTCAACAAAATCTATTACCTCTCTTTTTAATCATTACTCCTCATTTGTATTAAATATGGTGTATGGGTGTCGATGAGGTTATCATGGTGTCATATATCGGGAATTGTTTCTTTGTATATCATAAGAAGAAAAATACGGGACTCTGAGCCTTGCTTTAGAGAATTACAGTGGAATATATGTACCATAAACCAGTTTTTAACCATTCTGACTCAAGTCAAAGCTCTCAGAATTTCACACTGTGAACCCAAGTTTACAAACACTACAGGTGGGCCTTCAGGCCTTGTTCTACCACAGCAATGTCTTCCACTAGCCAAAATCAACTGACCACATGCAACTGGTAAACTGCTGCCTCTCCATTTCCATGATTCCTAACTGCTTCTTGCAGAGGCTGAGAGTCCCCCTTTTATTTCATTTTAGATGTAACAAGCCTAGTAGTTTATTTTCATCAATTGTCTGTATATCTCTATATTTTATCCATGTACTTTTGATGTATAGAAGTAGTATGAAACTCATGGTTTCCTTGTGGTAAGTGACTGAGATGCTGCCACGGGATTTGAGACACTGATGAATGGTGCTATTTTGGACTTTAAACATGCTCCTTGGCAAGGTAGCTCTGATGGAGTTATTTTTAATTTCCATGTTCTAAGAAGGTGTTGGTACTTTGTTCTCGTTCTTTAGACTGGACTGACTTGTTTCTTTGTGTCTTCAGTGTGGCTTTCTTATTCAGTGTTGTAGGGTGAGTAATTCCTAATATAGCAAGTAACGAACTGATTCCCACCTGGGTATGCTCACAATCTTGCATTGATAGTGGGAGCAATCACAAAACTGTAATTTACTACAATTTTTGTTTCTGCCATTCTGCTTAGTAATTTGGTTGAAGAACAGCAATAATTTTTTATGATCTTTAAGGGTCTTGTCTTTTTTTTAATACATTAGAAAGTCACATTTTAAATACGGAGGTTTAGCATGTTTTTAATGTCATCTTAAAAATTAAATTAACTGTTTTTAAACATGCAAAAATGGCAACTCTTAAAATGACAGTTAAGATATTTCCAATATCTTATTGTGGATTTTACAATTTTGTTCTTGCTCCCAGGAAATTAGGAAACAATTTTCAAAACAAAACAGTGTCATCTATTCATGGAATGTTGTTGTGTTAGACACAGTCTGGGAGCCCACCTTGATTTTTTATAACTTCTGTCTTTCGGCTCTTCCTTTTACTGGGCAGATTTTGTCCAGAACCATTTAGCTTCTGACTGTTAAATACCAATGCATGCACTGCACTTCTTAATTTTCTCTCCCTCTTCCTCCTACCCCATTCTTGTGCACATTTTTTCTAGTAGTTTAGATAAGTCAATTGTGCTGTATATACATGTAACAAAAAACAGTATTCAGCAGTTGTGGCATTTATGTATAATTGCAATTGTGTACTGCTGAAAATGTAGGCTTTTGTAACAGTGTGATCTTAATGCACTAACACTCGATGTATTTTAGCTCTTTTAGTAGGATTTGTTCAATAAATATGCAAGCTCTAAGAGTAACCAAAATTTTGGTGTTGTTTTATTACTCTATATTTATCGGCTTAAAATATTTTAATATTCTTTCTCCACTAAATTAAAATGCATTACAAATATAAATACCAAAAATAAAGCCACAGTAAGATTGCATCTTAAAATTTACAGATTATGTGGCAGAAATTTCTAATCTCTGAGAGCCTAATAAAAAGTAACTTTTTTAAAAACTGACAATTCTTTCTGAAGGTGAAAATAAAAGGGAAATGGGTCCAAGAAATTATTCCAAGAACTCAGGATTATCATTGTTAATTCCCTGCTTTGATTTGTGGCATGAAGAATGTCAAGATTTGATCAGAAGGTCTACAAAGGAAAGGCCACAACTAGCACACAATCAAAAGTTGTGCAAAGGCTCTACTAGCTGCAATTGCCACCTGCTCTTCAAGCAGGAGATATGAGTCCAGGGACCCCCAGGTTGCGGACTGGATCTGTCTGGAATAGTGCCACCCCATCCAGAACTTAAGATATCAAAGTCCCAGATCTTGAAGCTCCATATACCCAAAACAGCTTAGTCTTGCCAAGGTTCAGCTGAAGCATGTTGTCCCACAAATCAAGCCCACCACAGCCTGCAGACACCACGAGAAGGCAGTAACAGCATCACTTGACTCATCAGAGGTGGAGATATAAAGTTGAGTGTTATCAGCATATTTTAACCCATGTTGATGGATAATTTCACCCAGCAGCTTCATATAGACGTTAAAAAGAAGTAGAGAGAGTACTGAGCCCTATGGCATACCGGAAAAGAGCAGCCATGGGCTGGACCTCTACTCACTAACACCGATTAACCAGCATTGGAAACAGGAGCCTAAACAGCAAAAGACTGCTGTCCAGCCCCAGACCCTGTAGCTAGCCCCAAAGGCTACTATGATCAGTGGTATTGGAGGCTGCTGAGAGGTCAAAGAATGTTCTGACCAAGGCTTCCTGAGACCATAATTAATCACACACTTCGTCCAAATAACCCTCTTTATTTCAACAGCTGGGAATTTTGTTCATTCCCAGCCCGTAATGAGTCCCAAATAGTTTCTCAAGATAAGCACCCACCTTTATCTCCTTTGAATTGCTGCCAACAACTAAAGTGCCAAATTAACTATAAAAAGCCAAACAAAGTCCACACACAGCTTCAAGGTTTAATCCGAACAGAGCAAATAAAGTTGCTTGCTCCTTTATGTCTTATGGGAGGGCCAATCACCTCCAAGCCTTATTCCCGAATTGCCCCTTTTTGTCTTAACTGTTCTTGCCTTCTGGCAGCTCTGCACATGTGCGTGCTGGGAACAGGCTCCCCTTGTTCCTCTGCCTCACTGCTGTCAGATTCTGGAGGCTCTGGAGTCAGCACATAACTCCCAGATTGCCCTGGCCCCATCTCTGTATCAGATGCAGGACCCTCATCCGAGTCCTCCACAGACTCCCGGACTGGCCCATGTTCCTCCCCACTGTCCGATTCTGCTGCTGTCTCCGCAGGCTGCCAGTGGACCACAACAAGGAGCACTCCTCACTCTCTTAAAGATCGATCGGAAGTATGACCAATGTTATTTCTGTCCCATAACTGGGCCTGAATTATGACTGAAATGGGTCCAGATAATCCATTTCATCCAAAACCCTCAAACTGTCAAGCAATTACCCTTTATATCATCACCAAAAAGGAAAGATGGGAAACTGGATGAAAATTATCCAGGCAGGTAGCATCGAGTAATGTTTTTTTAAGGAGGAGGTGAACCAGGGCCTCATTAAAAGGTCCTGGGAATATCCCCTCCTGTAATGAACTTATCACTGCCTGGACCCACTTACTAGTCATCACCCTGGAGGTTTTCACGAACCAGGAGGGACAAGGATCTAATTGATAGGTGGTTGTACACTGAGCATCGAGGACCCTTTCCATTTTCACTTCCTCAGGTCCAACATGATCGAATTGATACCAGGTAACTGAACAAGATCTTTCCCCAGGCATCTCACTTAGATCTTCACCGTGCATTTTTTCACTTAGGAATGAATCCAAGCCACTTTGTCCATCAGGTGTTCAACAAATTTCTCTGCACAGCCCTGAAGATGGTCACCCAAGCTCTCCCATCCCAAGAGGGTCCTAGTGATCTGAAACAGGGCCACTGGGTGACACTTTGCAAACACAATTAGAGCAGTGGTGGGGTTCAATTTTTTTTACTACTGGTTCGGTGGGCGTGGCTTGGTGGATGTGGCATGGCTTGGTGAGCATGGCAGGGGAAAATTATTGCAAAATCCCCATTCCCTCCCCACCCCACTAACCTGCTTTCCAGCTCCGTTCTCCTGTGCAGGGCAACCAAAGAAGACCCAGCCAATCAGCTGGGACTCAATGGGAGGCAGAGAAGAGATGGGGGCGGGGCCATTCAGAGGTGGATTTGCCAGTTCTCCGAACTACTCAAAATTTCTGCTACTGGTTCTCCAGAACTGGTCAGAACCTGCTGAATGCCACCTCTGAATTAGACTGGAGAAATGCTGTTTTGCCACTCTTATTGCCACAAGATAGATAGGCCTTACTAGTAGCTCTGAGTTGTGTCCAGTTGAAGTCACCACAGACATCTCTTAACCCTTTTCAGAACCTTCAACTCTTCTGTGAGCATCGGGAGCAAGGGGCCAAGAGAGGCATAGGCACAGTCCTATCCAAAGCATCAATCATCCTTTGATTCCATATTGTTACCAAGGCTCTGGCAGGGCCATGCAGCAGAACACCTGGTTTATCCCCCAGTTCCCTCTGGAACCCATTCAGGTCCTTCAGTCACTGGGGATGGACTGCTTGAATGGGTCCAGCCTCCCTGGAAGGTGGGTGGCATAAAAGTCTCAAAGACACCAGCGTGTGATCTGACTATGACAAGGGGGATAATGTTAAATCCACTACCAGATCACATTGCCATTGCTCTGACAAAAGGTCATAGCTGATGTGTGACCACTGTCCTGAGTCAGACTTGTGTTGATCCAAAATAGGTCCATGGCTGCCATGGTAGTCACAAACTTTGTGGCTGCTCCCAAGGCTGAATTCAGGGATGACAGGTTGAATCTCCCAGAACTATAAGTCTAGGGAACTTCACTGTCAGCCTCAAGACAGCCTCCAGCAGTCCAGGCAGGGATGTTGCCATGCAGTAGGAAGGCTGGTTACATTAACAACAATCCAAACTGATCTTGTGAATCCAGCTTCAGAAAGAGAGTCTCACAACCAGTGATTTGGGGAGCAAAACCCCTGAAGGCCAAAAGAGATTCTCTGATAACCATTGCCCCCCCACTTCCCCTGCCCTGGGAGCTTGGCTGGTGCCAACCCTAACCCTGGCCGGACACATCTCTGAGAGCCCCTCCCCCCACTTCCAGGTAAGTCAGGTCTTAGTGATATATTCCTGGCTGACTCACTCCTAAATGAGAGCTTGAATAAGGGGGCCTTAATATTAACCAACCTGGATTCAGAAGCAGCAACCAAAGCTCTGGGACTCTGAGGGCATGCTGTCCAGGGACTGGGAATGAGCTCAGGGGGCTGAGACACATCACTGATCAACAGCCTGTCTTCTGGCTCCCATCAGCGCCATAATGTATTGCCCTGCCCTGCATCCCACAAGGTTATCATCCCTCTACTCCCTTCCTCATACAGATGAGGGCTCTGACACCCCCCTCCAGCCAGTCTCATTCTATCAGGCACCCTGGAGTGATAGGTGACGGAGAGAGTCCCCATGATGGTACAGCTCCAGCTCTCAGCACAAAGGCCTTTGACCCTCCAGCCCTCCCCCGCAACATACAAACTGTACTCCATCCTAAACTGATCCCTCTTACTGGCAAGTCAGGGAGAGGGCAGATTCACCCAAGATCCTCCACCCAACTCCCAATTTTTGCCAGCGGGGGAGGGCTACAGATACACACTTGAACACACTAGCTGCTCCTAGTCCCTCACCCTAGGAACAGATTCTCAGATGCTCTGAAACCCTTAGTCCTCTTCCTGCATAGCTTCCACTGGCTCTCCGCAATCCTATTCCTCAGTGGTGGTATGCTACCGGTTCGGACTGGTTTGGTTGAATCAGTAGTAAAAAAAAGCCTCCCACAATCAGCCAAAAAGACCATCAGCTGAGAGGAGAAAGAAGAGAAAAGTGCAGGATCAGCCCTCCCACTCACCTCTGCCCTTTTCTCTTCTTTATCCTTTCAGCTGATTGGTACTGCAGGCCTCAGCTGGTGTGGGGAAAGCTGCGCGCGTACGTTAGGTGGGGAAAGCTGCACACATGCGCACGATCACCTAACTGGTAGTGGAACAGGTAGGATCCCACTGCTGCTACTCCTCCTGGCACCGTCAACACTGCCACCACAGTCCTCATGGACAAACAAGAGCCCCAAACTAAACCCAGGGCCCTAAACCTTGCAAAGCTGTCACTACTGCTGCTTCCACTGCCACCACCCAGGAACTTTGTGCTGAGTAGCTGAGCTGAGTAGTTGCAGCTGCTGGTCAAACTCCACCACTACTAAGTAGCTAAGATCTAAACTGTCCCTGTTGCCCATCAAGAGGGGCTTGAATGGGGCCTTGGGGTTGGTTCCAGAGTGCTGCTGCTGCCACGGTTAAATTGCTGCTCCACTACACTGCCAAAGAGCAGAGATGAACATGGCAGCTGCGGCTCCCAACCAGCGGGAGAGGGCTGAGTCTGAAGTCAGTCATTCAGCAAATGAGGTAAAGATCAGGGCAAGCCGAGAAAAAAGGGAAAAAAGGAAGAAAGGGAAAAATGGTCTCCATACAATTTTTCAGGATTTCCACACATGCTATGCATACCATCCAGTCTTGTTTGCCTTTTTTTTTTTTACAATGTTCAATAATCTCCCTCAGATTTTCAATGATGGAAAGTTGGTGAAAAATCATTGGCAAGATTACAGTTGTGGTTGAACCCAAGATACTCTCAATTTGCCTGATTTTTTGCCACTTTCTGATATCAAATTCAAAAATTTGATAGAAATTGATAGAAAGAAAAGACTCTAGTAGCTTCATACTTCTTTTGTTATCTAAAGTAATAGCTATCTTGGACCACAATCACAAGTTGGCATTGGATACAGTCTATTCAGCCAAAATCCAAAGCCAATCAGGAAACTATCTCTAGAAAATATTTAAGAAATGAGACTTTCTCTTTCAAGGAAAAAGAAAGAAACAAATCAATTAACAAAATGCTTAATCTCAGTCAACAAGTATCCAGGACCTTAAAGTCCATCTAGGGGACACACCTATAGCTGCATTCTCTCAGGTGCTACTATCCTGAAAGATGAAAAATTGATTGCAGGAAATACGACTTCAGCAACAGAGTGGTCAATGTCTGGAATACTCTACCTGACTCTGTGGTTTCTTCCTCAGACCCCAAAAACTTTAACCTTAAACTGTCTACTATTGATCTCACCCCTTTCCTAAGAGGTCTGTAGGGGGCATGCATAAGCGCACCAACGTGCCTACTGTCCCTGTCCTATTGTTTCTTTTATTTTTCTTATATGTATCCATGTATTCATAACTATGTTTATACTTATACCTATTATCTTGTAAGCAATTGACAAATAAAATAAAATAAAAATAAAAATGAGAGCATGAAAGGGCAATTCTCTCTCTGAAAACCTCAGATACTTCTTTCTTCACTAAGAATTTTTTTTTTCTGTAGATGTAAGTTCTGTTAAATGATGGAGGAACTGGATAAATTCAAATGACTTTTTAATCAAATGCATTGTTTTTTAACAGATGCCACAATGGATTCCAGTTTTTTATCACATAATGTAGCCACTGAACTCATGACATAAGGTCTCACTAGATAGTGTGAACATTTGCTCCACCATGTAAGTACATATGCACTGTAGTGTATCTGTATATGTATGTGCACGCACACGCACACACACACACACACACATATATGAGAGATACAAACGTTCCTTTGAAAAAAAATCTGAATTAAGAATATGCTTTGTGTTAGAGATAGACAACTTGATACCCTCATTTTTTTTGTAAAACGTTTTTTATTGTTTAAATTTTATACATCTTTTCACGTGAGCAACATGTTTCCAGACTATAACACTTGTACATAGTCATATTTTCATTTCCATTAATCTTATATAATATTAACTCATATTATTATGCATTTCACTCATCTTTAAATAAATTTGCAATTCATATTTCAATTCATTAATTCAATATCAATATCATTTCATCCATACATAAGTTTTCAATTCTTTATCCCCTATTATTTCCATTTTCAGCTTACCACCTATTTTATTTTACATTACACATCATTATTATCCTTAATTTTTTCTAAGCCAATATATAATAAACAATCTAAAAAGAGTAAAAATATAATAAAACCAATATATTTAGGATCCACATGGTATTTTCCATTCCCCTACTTTAATCATAATAAAATATTCTTGTTGTACAATTCTAATATCCATTAAATAATCAACTGTCAACTGTATATATCCCCTCCAGTAAATCACTAAAATAACTTCTTAATATCTCTCATTTTATCTTCACTTTACTTATAATCATTAATAATCATATTTTTAAATTCATTTCCATTTTCCTTATTTTAATCCTCGAAGAAAGAAAAGGGTTCACAACAACACGTTTTATATACAGTTCATATATATATATAAATTTTGGTTGGGGTTTCTTTTTGGATTAGGTGGGTAATCTTCTTTCTTTGGAATCCCTAGGACACACCATCTACCAGAAGAAAACACATACAAACCGCTATCTACACGCACTCTCACACCACCACCCAGCACAGATCAATTCCATAGCCGAGACACTCATCTCCAGAACAAAATGCTTAGCCGACGAACAACACCTAAAAACCGAACTACACACTCTCATCAACGTACTAACAGCCAATGGATTCCAAAGAAAGAAGATTACCCACCTAATCCAAAAAGAAACCCCAACCAAAATCCAAGACAGAGAACAAGAGAACGGCAAAGCCCTCCTCCCATATATAAAAGGCACTACAGACAAAATCAGCAAGATCCTTCAAAAACACAACATTAAAACAGCATTCTGCACGAACAGAAAAATATCCACCATCCTAAGAAACCCTAAAGACAAAATCGAGTTAGAAAACCAAGGAGTATACGAAATCCTTTGCCCCACCTGCCCCACCACATACATTGGACAAACTAACAGAAGAATAAGTGCACGCATTGAAGAACATAGGAACTCAATCAAAAAAGAAGAACCGACCTCTTCCCTGGTCCAACACCTCAAAGCCACAGGACATGAGATTGACTTTAAAAATACCAGAACTATCGCCAAAACCGAACACTTCAACAACAGAATAATCAGAGAAGCCATAGAGATAGAAAAACGCTCACACAGCATGAATAAAAGAGATGACACCTCCCGCCTACCAGCCATTTGGAAACCCGCCCTCATGAACAGACGAGTACCTAACATGAAGAATGACACCAGACCCACACCCACGAGGGCCACACAAGATTCCACTACCACACTTCCACGTAAAAAGCAGACTCACACCCACACAGAAGATGAGACACGACCACGGACCAGAAGCCGCACTGCAGCTGCATCACTACCCACTTCAAACCCCTCTGAGCCATACATGAAGCGAACTGACCCCCACCAAGAAGATGCGGCACGACCACGAACTCAAAGCCAAACAGCAAGATCACAGCTCACCAGCTCAAATCCCCCAGCAACTAAGACTAACCTGAGCACAACCAAGCCCCCACCTGAACAGAACACACCTCCAGCCAATCAGAACACGGCCAACCCCCCCAACCAATCAGAACACAGCCAAACCCCCAACCAATGAGAACACACCCCCACCCAATCAGAACACAGCCAAGCTCCCACCCAATCAAGTCACACCCCCACTAGCAGTTAAAAGGAAGAAGCAGCTGCAAGCTCAAATCACTCTGAGAAGCACAGAGCTGAAGACACATGCCTGAAGATGATGAATGAGACTTAATCGAAACATTGCCTAGATACTTCCAATCTTACGCGGGAGAAAACCCGAATAACCAAAGATCCACATACAAATACCCGCGAGAACCTCAGAAAACATCTCAGTGTGTTTTTGTGGATCAAACCGGTGATTTTGCTTTTGTGGAAGCCGTTGGCTGTCAGTACTTTGGTCAGGGTGCATAGTTCAGTCTTAATGTGTGTCTTGTCTGCCAGGCGTTTGGTTCTAGTAATTAGTGTTTTAGCCACGGAGTTTATCTGTGCTGGGTGGTGGTGGGATTGGGCGTTGAGGTAGCGGTTGGTGTGTGTTTTCTTCTGGTATATGGTGTGTCCTAGTGTGCCATCTGTTTTTTTGTAGATTAGTACATCTAGGAATGGTAGTTGTTTGTTTGTTTCCGTTTCCATGGTGAACTTGATTTTGGGGTGTGTGCTGTTTAGGTGTGTTAGGAAGTTGTTTAGGTTTTCTTTTCCATGGGGCCAAATCAAAGCAAAATCACCGGCTTGATCCACAAAAACACACTGAGACATAATAGAGACACAGAAGATGAACAGACCTATGGAACAGCTGTCCTGCCCTACATAAGAGGCACTACAGACAAAATTAGTAAGATACTACACAGACACCACATCAAGACTGCCTTCAAAACAGACAGAAAAATAGCAGCCATCCTCAGAAACCCCAAAGATAAAATTGACCTGGAAAACCAAGGCATATACGAAGTCCCCTGTGCATCATGCCTGGCCACATACATTGGACAGACCAATAGAAGAATAAGTACCCGCCTGGATGAACACAAAAATGCAGTCAAAAAGCTGGAACACACTTCCTCACTAGTCCAACACATGGAAGCCACAGGTCATAGCATCAACTTCAATGGCACCAAAACCCTAGCCACTATAGAAAACCCCAGCCACAGAATCATCAGAGAAGCCATAGATATTGAAAAAAGACCAGAAAGCATGAACAGAAGAGATGATTCCACCAGACTGTCAATCATTTGGAAGCCTGCACTCACAAACAAAAAAATCTCCACACCACAAGCCAGGCAAACACCTGGGCACAAACAGATCCCCCCTGATACCTCCAGCTCAAACACACCCCAACCAGGCACCCAGATGAAACCTAGCTTCCTAACTAATGATAGCCGTCCATTTACCTGGAGCCAAGCTGCACTAAAGGCCTCCAATAAAGTAACACAATGTTGCCAGCCAATCAAGATACAAAAAGAGCCAAAAAAACAGACAGAAGATATTAGAAACACCAATCAAGCAGAACACAGCAAACTCCAAGACCAATAAACACAGACCAAGACTCTCAACCAATCAGGATGAAGAAAAAACCATTCTGGCACAGCAATAGGCTGCCCCAAATTCAAATCTGAAACCACTGTAAAAGCCTGACTCACAGATGAACACTATACAGAAGCCTGATGATGGCAGATGAGATTCTGCCGAAACGTCGCTACAACTTTAAAAGCACAACTACTATGACGTGGGAAAATACCCGAACAAAGCTGAATGCCATACATGTAAGTACCCGCGAAAACTTAAGAATATATATATATATACACACATACATATATTTATTTATTTATTTATTTATTTATACATTTCTAATACCAATATATATTCCATGTGGTATCCCCCTTATAAAATCCCTAACCCTTATCTCTGAAATTTTCGGCTTTATTATTTCTTTTAATTTTAGCCAACTTTCCCTTTTCTAAATTTCCCTGATCTTCTTTCTTTCTTTCTTTCTAACATTTCGTCCATCTTCTCCCCCCCCACTTTCCTGTTCTCTTTTTTGAAGTTTCTTCTTGTATAATTTTTTCTTCTTTTGTTTAACCCTGGGAGCGTTTTCTCTTTTATTTATTGACTCTGTCATCAATGTCATAGTTTTAATTCATTTTGTGTCTTTTGGCAGTGTTTCTTGTTCTCCATGTCTATCTGAGCCTCTTTCTTCTTCCTTTAACAACTCTGCCTCACTAGAATTTCTTTGTTCTTCTGCCATTGCCATTATTTTCTTTTCCAATATTTCCAATAATTCCCTTCTTTCTTTCAGCATTCCTCTTACAGTTTGCAATTCCAACTTAAAATCTTTACTTATTTCTTCCAAATTTTTATAGTTAAGTTATTAATATTCAAAATCTTTTATTGCAATCCTTGCCAAAAGTCTCCTTTTATCTTTGTTTCTCTTGTTAATCCTTCGGTCTCTTTCACAATCAACACCCAACAGTCCCAGGAAATTTCATTTGTATATCCTCTTAGTAGAGTTTCTCCCTCTTTTTTAAAAAAAAAAATTTCCGGGGTTCTTATTATTTTATTTATTTTTGTTTCATAACAGTTATGAGTCCAGTAAATTTCCATAAGATTTTGTCTGGAAAAAGTCTTTGACCATTAGATGGCGCTCTGTATCACTTTCCACTTTTCAAGTTCTTTTCTTTTCTCTTTTAATTGTTAAACATTAATTTCCAACCATTTCCACAATTAATTTTCTTAATAATAACCAATTCCAGGTAAGTCCAGCATTTTATCCAATGCCTAATTAATGCCAATTTATATTATTCAAAATTTAGTCTCTAATTTCGTTGTAACTTTTTATACTCCAATTTTGTTTACCTTGTATTTTCCTCTTATTTTCTGTTCGCCACTGTAATACTCTTGCGCGAGGGCGCTTTCTTTCTACTTCTTGGGGTTGTTAAGAAAAAATTCAGTTCTTTTATCTGGTTACACGTTGCTCACCACTTCACCGCTCTAGCACAAAACTTATGGTCCCAACAGCTTTCTGTCTTCAGGGCAGCCATTTTAGACTGCCGTTTCTCCCTGTCTTCCAGGGGAGTAATACCTAGCTAGGGAGGAGAGATGTGGCTCCCCTCAACCCAGCTGGCAATCTCCCCCTCTTTTCCCACCCCTCCAATGGGGTCAGATGACTGCAGTCCCGTGGGGACCCTTCCAACAAGGGAAACACGGATCAAGGCCATGCATGATCACGGTCTCTGATCCGTTGTCGATGGAAATGACACCGGAAGTCAACTTGATATCCTCTTGACAATGTTTAGAGTACAGCTGTCAAATTTCTATATATTTGCTAGATTAGCTGGTGTTTATAACAATATAACTTAAGACATCTGGAAAGCAACAGGTTGCCTAGCCTGCTAACAAGACCAAGCAAAAGCAAACAGCATCAGAACCCTCCAGTAAATAAGATTATCCTATATAATGAATAAAACTTTTGTGATTATACCATGTTTCTTGACAGCTCACTAATTAAATGTATTATTTGTAATCTCAAAAGCTGTTCCTATCTTTCATAATCTTATCCTTTATAAGATATATTTTATACAGCAGTACTTCCGTATATGGATGGATTCCAGAACCCGTTAGACCACATCAAATGCTGAACCAGAGGTCTCGTATATGCAAGAGATTACAAAAGAAGATGGGGAGAAACCCTAATAACAAGGAATATGGATCCTAGCCATGTACTTCTCTCTGTGTTTATTTCTAATCTCCAAATAAATTTCATTGTTTTAAAAAATGGAAGTAGTAAACATGGTTATTTCTCCTTGAATAATAGTGCACATTTTACATGACAAGGAAACACTTGTATAATAAAGATGTCACATTTCTAAGAACACTGTCATATAGACATTGCATATGCCTGGTCACCTATTAAGTTTCAATGAACCTCTAAGTCAGTGTTTTTCAGACTTTAAAATGGCAACTTTAAGATGTGTGCTGCCTGTGACATTGTAAGCATGGTGGGGAACTTTAAGCATACCAGTTGGAGAATTCTGAGTCCACGCATCTTAACACTGCCATGTTTAAAAAACACTGCTCTAAGTGAACAGGAACTGATATAGCCTTTATATGTTATAAAGTTAAATATTATGTATTTCTGCAACTTTGAATACATATGTACTATTTATGAGCAGTTTTTTATATAGGCAAGTTAGAAAATAGTGAAAATAGCAGCTGCAGTTGTTTCATTGCTACTTTTTAAAATTAATATTGTCATTGAAACCTCAAGAGGTGATTGACTCACTAGGTCAGGGGTGTCAAACTCACGTCATCATGGTGGCATCACGTGACGAATCGCGACTTTTCCCCCCTTTGCTAAACCAAGCATAGGTGTGGCCAGCGTGTGACATACTTGGCCTGTGGGCCATGAGTTTGACAGTTCTGCACTAGACCTACAGAGAGGTTAAAACAATTCCACACATACTTCATTTTCCAGCTTCTTGGGTTGTGATAGCTGTAGGCTCTTTCTAAACAGCTGAAATTTCAGTCTTCCAAGGGCAGGCTATAAAATAATCTTGGTGAAATTACAGGTGAAACTCGAAAAATTAGAATATCGTGCAAAAGTTCATTTATTTCAGTAATGCAACTTAAAAGGTGAAACTAATATATGAGATACTCATTACATGCAAAGCAAGATGTGTCATAATTGAGATGATTATGGCTTACAGCTCATGAAAACCGCAAATCCACAATCTCAGAAAATCAGAATATTGCATGCAATCAAAACAATGATTGTACATAGAACAATATTGGACCTCTGAAAAGTATAAGCATGCATATGTACTCAGTACTTGGTTTGGGCCCCTTTTGCAGAAATTACTGCCTTAATGCAATGTGGCATGGAAGTTATCAGCCTGTGGCACTGCTGAGGTGTTATTCAATCGCGGCCTTCAGCTCTTCTGCATTGTTCGGTCTCATGTCTCTCATCTTTCTCTTGGCAATGCCCCATAGATTCTCTATGGGGTTCAGGTCAGGTGAGTTTGCTGGCCAATCAAGCACAGTAATCCCACAGTCATTGAACCAGGTTTTGGTGCTTTTGGCAGTGTGGGCAGGTGCCAAGTCCTGCTGGAAAATGAAGTCAGCATCCCCATAAAGTTCATCTGTGGAAGGAAGCATGAAGTGCTCCAAAATCTCCTGGTAGACGGTTGTGTTGACCCTGGACTTAATGAAGCGCAGTGGACCAACACCAGCAGATGACATGGCTCCCCAAATCAACACAGACTATGGAAACTTCACACTGGACTTCAAGCATCTTTCAGTGTGTGCCTCTCCATTCTTCCTCCAGACTCTGGGTCCTTGGTTTCCAAATGAGATGCAAAAGTTGCTCTCATCAGAAAAGAGGACTTTGGACCACTGAGCAACAGACCAGTTCTGTTTTTCTTTAGCCCAGGTAAGACGCTTCTGATGTTGTTTGTTGTTCAGGAGCGGCTTGACAAGAGGAATATGACATTTGAAGCCCATGTCCAGGATCCGTCTGTGTGTGGTGGCTCTTGATGCACTGACTCCAGCCTCAGTCCACTCCTTGTGAAAGTCCCCAACACTTTTGAAAGGCCTTTTCCTGACAATCCTCTCCAGGCTGCGGTCATCCCTGCTGCTTGTGCACCTTTTTCTTCCACACTTTTCCCTTCCACATAACTTTCTATTAATGTGCTTTGATACAGCACTTTGGGAACATCCAACTTCATTTGCAATTACCTTATGGAGGGTGTCAATGATGGTTTTCTGCACAACTGTCAGGTCAGCAGTCTTTCCGATGATTGTGCTTCCTACTGAACCAGACTGAGAGACCATTTAAAGGCTCAGGAGGTGTTATAGTTTAATTAGCTGATTAGAGTGGGACACTTTGAGCCTAGAATATTGAACCTTTTCACAATATTTTAATTTTCTGAGATTGTGGATTTGGGGTTTTCATGAGCTGTAAGCCATACACATCTCAATTATAACACATCACGGCTTGAACTATCTTGCTTTGCATGTAACAAGTCTATCTCACATATTAGTTTCACCTTTTAAGTTGCATTACAGAAATTAATGAACTTTTGCACGATATTCTAATTTTTTGAGTTTCACCTGATGTTTTTACACATAAATATCTGGAATAAAAGGGTGAAGCACCTTAAAGATTAGTTCTATTATGGGTTTGGGGCTGGCATTCAAAATTTAGGAAAATTTAGGAAAGAATATCAGCAGATTCTGTCAAAAAAATTTAATTGAAATGGAGTTGCATATTTCAGCAACTCATTTATCTAAAAATATCTCCAGGACACTATGAAATACTGCAGAATATTTACAGGAAAGGAAATTTAAGATTTTGAATGCCATCTTTGTCCCCTAACTTCAATAGTATGGAAAATCTAAGTGAAATGTAAAACATTAAATGCATTCCCCACCCCCAACCACCTACTTGCTGAGATTTATGACTATTTAAGGCATTTAGATTAATGAATTCCTCCTACAAGTTTGAGCCTCAATTTAGTTAGAGCAATTAGACTACAAAAGTCATAAAATGCAGCTGACTTAAATGTAAACCTTTGGTATAAGTTACCTAGGATGCAGTCTCTGTTGAAAACCAGAGATCAAGTGTTATGTAGCAAAGTCTGCTAGCAAGTTCTCACAGCAGTATTTCACTTAGTCAAATTTCATTTCCCTCTGAATCATGTTGGCTCCTTCTCAGTTCTCCTCTTCCTGTTTGCTTAAAGGCAGACCTTTTGCCTGTGACTCACTAGCTCCATTTGTTAAGTCTGCTTACTCTGTTGGAGTCTGCTGGTAGCAAAAGCCATGTGCCTTTCCTGTACAATCTTAATTTCCCTATTCAAAACCACCTGGCTTCTCTAAACATTTTAGAGCCAACTTGTAAAATAAATAAGGGCAGCACAGATGACTAAGCCAAGGCTTAAGACACATCCCACTGTTTATATTTAAACATAACTGAGAGAAGTTGTCTTAAGGGAGTTAGTTTCAGAGCATGGTCGGTCTCTCTGCCTGAGTATTGCTCTTCTTTGTCAAAAGCAGTTACCTAAACTGCAGGTTATTGCAGGGGCAGCAAAAAAAAAATTTCCATTGGGTTCTGGAATGTTAATTTAACCACAGCAGGAAATCACTGCACACCCTGCAACCCCGCTAGTATGTGAGATTTTAGTCAGCAAAGTAAAGAGTCATTTATGTTGACCCTTAAAAATATTGCAACTCCAGCAGTTTGGAAGGAATCTTTTTACAAGGAAATCAAAATGGTTCAAACATCTACATTGTGTGGAAAGGGAACTTCACGAAGACAGTAGTGTCACAAAAACAGGAAAAGCCCAAGGGGAACATCAGGTCAGCCATAAAACAAACTTACATAGGAAAAGGAATCAAATAAAAAAGGTATTAAAGAATCCCTATAGACAAAAGCCTAAGTAATTAAGAAAACTAGACAAAAAAGAAAAGGAAACAAAAAGATAATTTAGAAAACCCTTACAAACACAGGACATACTAAATAAGCAAAACAAACAGACAAAAGACACAAAATATAAATTACAAAAGGGACAGACAGGAGATTGCCACAGAACAAATATGGAAAAACTATCTTAAAGCTAAAAGAGATTAGAGAAAACCAATAATACAATCTGGCCACCCCGTGGAGTTTGCCTTTCGCACCCCGTGGAGTTTGCCCTTTGGCAGGAATAAAGACAAACTCAAACAGGTTTTGAAACATTAAGCACAAATACAAACATTCACACAAAGTCAACTTAGAAAGGGAGAAAAGGGTATAAAAACCAGGGACTTACCATAAGAAGCTAGCTAGCCCAGGAACGCAGGCTTCTCGCTGTTCCCCGCCTTCCTGAAAAATGAAAAGATCCAGCTTTCAAGCAGTTGTCCGTATCCTTGCGCCGGAGCTCTTCCAGTGGGAAAACTGAATCCTCGAAAGAAAGGCATTTTGACACCTTTCAACAACTGTAGAAATATCTCCATAAGCCTCTAGCTCTCCACCCCCACCCCCCCACTCTCCAATATTATGTCACATCAAGCAGGCTTTACTGTCTTTTGAAAGGCTATATAAACTTGTGAAATCTTTTAAAGAGAGACAGTACATTGCCAGCAAAGTATCTCATAATACAGTGAATGGAAAAGGATAACAGTACCCATTATTGCTTACTATCTGAGAATGCCTTTAAGCCCTTTTGATGTCCAGTCATTCTTGTAAAACAAAACTGATCCTACAGGGCCAGTGTTCCCCGCCCCCCAAAAAATTAGCTTTTAATTTTTTTTTCTTATTTAAAAATAATAAAATAAAATAAGGTGAAGCAAGAAATCTGATAGCACAAAAAAAAAAGACCTCAATTGCTGTGCAAAGCATGGTACCTAACCCAAATTAAACTAACTCTCAGGATACTTTTAAGGAAAAATGGAGGCAGAAACACATCCAAAGTTACTAGAGGAAGGACAAGCTATTCATTTAATAATAATAGGACAGGGAGAAGGGAAGAAAGGAGATATAAATAAATGACTTATTTCTGCTTACGTCCAAGCCTATGTTTTATTTAAAGCAGATGGGAAGAATCAACAGAATAATCTTCGCTAAGTGGTCTAGTATCCCTCAAACATTGTACATCTTTATTTGTTATTTGTAAAAATAATAAAGGCAGGATACAAATAAATCAATCTTTGAGGACAAAGTCATACGTGTACATGGAAAAACAAGCATTCAATTCTCAATCTTTATTTTTTGCAGATGCTGCAATTCTTTGGTATTAAGTTATTCAATATTTGATATATTACTGTGGCAGCTCAAATATATGCACGTATGATATTGTAAAAACCCTCTTATTTTGACTTTGTTAATATCTAAATCTTTCAAGAGGCAGGGGAGAGCAGACTTGAGGCGTATGCTTAACTATCCGGCCACCTGCCTTGTTTGTCTGGATGTTCCAGAGATTTATGGCAGTATCAGAAAGGACAGTTTCTAACCAGAACCAGGACCAGAATCCCCAACCCAATATTCCAGGGCTTTTTGACTTTGTATTATCTTCTTTAGCTGGTGTATAAAAGAACTATTATCTTGCAGTCTTGCCAGTACACACTACGTATGATTAAGAATCTTGAATCTATGAGACCTTTTGGATCTATTTTTCAGGATTTGTTTTAATTTGGGAGCTATTTTTATGTCATTAGTTTCTATTTGTATGTAGGTACTTCTGAATTTGCAACCGTTTAGCATCCGTTCGAAGTTACAGCGATGCTGAAAAAAGTGACTGATAACTATTCTCCATATTTACCACCATTGCAGTGTCTCAATGGTCACATGATCAAAATTTGTATTTATAATGGTTACACCATCCAGGGATCACATGACCACCATTTATGACATCAGATGGCTTCTGACAAGCAAAGTCAATAGGGGAAGCCGGATTTGCTTAACAAATTCAGCAAAAAAGGTTGTAAAAGCAGGCACAACTCACTTAACAATCACTTAGTGATAGAAATTGTGGTCCCAGGTTGAGGGCAACCTGAATTTGTGTTTGTTATAAGCTATCATGATCTGAATGGAAATGTTTAATAAAAATAAAATAATGACTGTGCAAGCAACATATAGCCGCTACAGTGCAGTTATAACATTCTGCACAATATCTTCAACCCAGATCATGTGTAGAGTGCAGCTGTGACTATGGACTATTGCAACAACTGTATTTGGAAATTCAGTCAGAAGAATGAACTGTGAAACTCAGTTAATAGATAGGGATTATGTTTGTAATTCATCATATTACATAATGTGACCAAAAGAAAGATGAGAAATTATCTCCCCACATTTGTCTGCATAAATTTGTGGTGAGTCATCTAGCATTCCCTGAGAAATATAGAAGCTCTGAGGTTGAATGGGCAGGAGATAAACATGACTTCAGACGTGATTGCTGAAAAGGAGGGGGGAGGGGAGATGACTGAATGGTAGTATCACTTGAAAGTTGCTACTTACCATCTGAATTTTAATTTACCAGCTGAGGGGATGGCATGAAACTGTGCAAAGTAAAGGCTTTACAATGATTAGATACTTCAACATTAGTTAAGTATGCCATAGGAAGGTGGAATCCTGACTGGATTCACTGGCAATAAAGGGCCTAGCTAGATCTAACGGGCATACTGTGTCTACAATACAATACATTGCTTAATGAGTATTTGGGCCTGATTATATCCCATGCTGAGTAGAAGACTGGGAGAGAAGCCCATGGATGAGATTTTAGTTGTCACTTTTTCCATGTGGACTGAAAATCATCCCTCATAGTTAGTGGGAAAAGTGAAAGAAAAAAAGGAATAGTCTGAGCCAGTAGTTAAGTATGGTCATTCAAACTTTAGCATCAACTTTCACAAGACTTGTCTCTAGTCTCAAGGTGGCATTAGAGACAGTTTGGGGCTTGAAGAGCCAAGAATTTGGATTGAGAAGTACATGTTTTTTTCAGTCTGTCTGGATTGATAAATGTGATTTGAACCAGAATCCTACATGTGCATTGCTGATACTAGGCTTATTAAACCTAGTCAAATATATTTCCCATAAAAAACCCTCAAAAGATTGCATTGTTAAAAAATCTGATACTGCAGAGTTATGCTTTCGGTTTTATACAATCCATAATCACCGAAAATGACATATTTCCAAAGCCATTCAAATTATTTTTAAAAGTTACATAGATACAATCTGTATATATTTATATTGTTTCATTTTTATTCCACGTTTATCCCCACAAATGATCAAATAATTAAAACAGTAATAAAATTAAAATGAAACATTGTATAAAATCAAAATAAAAAGGGATTTATATCCTAATGTAAGTGAAGGAAGAAAACATTTATCTTTTTCCATCAGTACAAAAAGGGAGGAAAGAATTAAGAGATTAAAATTATTTATTTGACTCTCCAACTCATTAGAGCTTGCATGCAAACAAAGAATGAATGGATGAGTGGCAGAATTAACTGAAACCAGATGTGAAAAATTATCAAAAATACCTTTTCCTTTTGCACCAGGTTTCTGAAAGCTGCTGTTTAATTGAATATAATTAATCTAGTATCTATAGAATTTCTAAATTAAATGAACACATTCCAGATTGGGAAGCTAATGTTTCTGCTTACACAGTTAGGTGTACTGTGTAAGCAGATGGTATAAGCAGTTGGTGAGGTACTATTGAAGATAGTCCTTGTTTGAAATACTGATATGAATGTTATAAAATAGATGTAACCTGTTTCTTGAAAGGTCACAGAATAAGAAAAGTTAACCCTGACGTTTTAACAGAATAACCAAAACCAACCAGTAATTTTTCAAGTAGTTCCTATATTCTTTTATGTCCTTACAGCATATGTAATAATAAATAATGGTACATCTCTAAAGTATGTATATTATTTAGAAAAAAAATCTTACATATAATGGTGAAATTATCTCTGTTATTTCAGTTTTGTTTGACTTGGCCTTAAGACTATTACCTATTTATTTATTTGTTTCTTATATAACAAGAAATACTGTAAAACCTAGAATAAACACTATCTGCTCTCTGACCATTTTTCCAAGAAATAGTTCAATACTTTCCAAAAAGCAAAAGTAATATAGGAAGTTGTCCAATTTGGCATTGTTAACATACAAGGAAGCCAAAGATTTAGCCTTATTTGTTAAGGTCGGAAAGATACTGTCCTGCAGAGCAATACCATGTTTCCAACAGAAGTTTGTTTGTTTATTTGTCTTTTAATTCATAACAAAAAGAAATAAAGAGCAAAACATAAAAGGAATTACAGTAATGATGCATACATTGTCAAAAGGAAGGAAAAAAAGGACACATAACAAGCACTTAATAAAAAAGCAAAAAGTATAATCAAAAAATCATGTTATTATAACAATAAACAAATATAATTCTATATGTACTTATCTCAAGCAAATATTATCCAAGTGCTTATATATTTTTAGTACATTTAAAAAGCTATCTTTTTTCACATATTTCTGTATTCTATATGTATAAGACCCATATTTTATTATACTTGTTCAAGAGAGTCCCACATCTGAGTTCTTGGAAAATACATGTAAGCATTATTTTTATCCGTTCATTATAGAAGCCATCAGACTTCTACAAACTGGCAGAGGTTCTTATTGGGTATTCAGGAATGATAGTCATGAGAGAAATGAAATACCTTATTCTGAAAACTGCTCACACTTTGGAAGAAAGAAAACTTTTATCATAAAAAGCGTAAAACATTAAGCAAAGGCACACATAACAAAATGTAGTACAAATGTATTAAATAGCATCTGAAATTGAAGATATTTTACCACAATGCTTTCTTAAATATCCTGTTAAGAATAACAATTAAATATATATAAAATATATTGTAGTGTTGTTTCCCTAATCATTCATGGTTTTTTATTAATTTTTTCAGCTGTATATTCACATGTAAGGTTGGGCCTCTTCAGAAAAGTTTAGAGCTGAACTGCTTGGTCAGATAAAAGATTCAAGATTCTTGTTAATCAGAATGAAAGCCCTGGTGTATATTGTTGATTGCCATCTATATTACTATATTACTGAAAAAGGTCTTGAAAATCTTTAAAGCTTTCAATATATGTAAAAGGGCCATATGATGGTGATGATGATGGTAATTCATCTTTAAGAAGAAAATATGCTTTTATTTTAGATTTACTTTCAAAATATACAAAGTAAGCATTTTTAAAACCAGAGTTTGCTAACAAGCTGTAATTTGAAACTACAGTTTTAGTTATTTGTTTAAATAGATTTGGTTACAAGTTTGAGTGCATTGCCTACATTTAGATTTAATGAAGCTGTGGTTTCTTATGAAGTTAAAATGGGAGATTTCCAACTTTTATCTACTAAACTAAAGAATGGAAAAAGTGCAAATCAAAAGCTCATTTCCATTATTTAGTCCATAGGTAAAATGTTCATCTCAAGTGGACCTAAGTCGCTGACAGAAATATTGATTGAAAGATACTCAAGGACTGATTATGAACTGATAGATTAGATTAAGTATTATCTAAATCTTTACTTTTTCTTTTTCTTTTAAAAAGAATTTCCCTCACATTTCATTTAAGTTAGATAAATGATGATAAGCATCTCAAGTATATGCTGAATGCCACCCTCTTAGATCAAGTTGTGTTCGAGCAGAAGTTCTCACTCTGGTCCGCACTTTGAGTGGGAGCCAGAACTGTTCTGATTGGCTGGCCATCTGACAGCTGAGTATAAAAGGGAGCTGTCAGATGGCATCAGCTATTGCCTGTCAGCCAGCCGCTCTGTTAGCTTGTGGCTGCCGCGGATAACCTTTTACTTGTTACAATAAACATGTTAGCTGAGTTAATGCTTGTTCTTTAAGTCGCCGATTTAACATCAAGCAATCAATTTTCTTCCTTCCTTATTTTATTTTCAAATTCTGTATTATTATTACAACTCATCCTTTTTATTTCATGTTTTCTTTAAAAAGTAAGAATCCTAGTAACATGCATAAATACAAGGTCCAACATATTTTTCCATAAATGGGAAGCATCAACCACCAAAAGGATCCTTTTATACATACATACATACATACATACATACATACATACATACACACGTCTTTCTTCACAGCTTCTACAAAGTCCTATTTGACCCAAAGAGGTACTGATTTAAGAAGTCTTTTACTGAAGAGTTTTAGGTTTCATCATTTCCACTCACTTTCATTTCTCCATTCACCTAAATAAGTCTAATCAGTATGGCATCTTCTATTTGCAACACTTATGAAAGGTATTTTATTAATTTTTCAGGTGCTTTAATAAAACAGCAGCAAAAATTCCCCACAAAACATTTGTTGCAGTCCTTTCCTTTGTCAGTAGAGGGCAGAAGGCAACTGAAATTCTTTTTTTTTTTAAATAAACATTTTTATTGGTTTTTAAAACAAACATAAACAAACAAAACATAAAAACATCAAATCAACTTCCATATATGTACACACAGTGTGCCGGTTGGTTTACAAATTGTTTTGTGCTTCCATTTTGTAGTCTTCAATTATAATTACATTGTATATAATCTCGTATTTTCAATCAATATATTAAATACATTAATATCATTATTAATCAATCATTTGACTATACTTTTATTCATTCATGTTTTCCAAAATGATAATATTTTACTTAATTTGTTTTATGACAATTCGTATTATCATCCCAGATCTATCCTAGAATCATTTTGTAGATATAATAAGAAAAGAATACATCTTTATATATTTATTATTTTCTAAAAGTCTACCTATTTCATTACTATATTTTATTGTCTAACCATTGATAGAATAGATCCCAAATTTTATAAAATTGTTTATCATCTTGTTCTCTAATTTTAAATGTCAATCTACTCATTTCAGCACATTCCAATATTTTCTTAATGATTTCCTCCTGTGATGGTATTTTCTCATTTTTCCAGTTTTTAGCAAATACAATCCTAGCCGCTGTTAATACATTTACAATCAGGTATTTCAAGTCTTTACTATATATTTCAGGTAAAATTCCCAATAAAAATATTTCTGGTTTCAAATCTATATGCATTTTTGTCATTTTTTTCCAACCACGTGTGGATTTTAGTCCAGTATTTTTTACCATCCGCACAAGTCCACCACATATGGTAATATGACCCAGGTATCTGATGACATTTCCAACATTTTTCAGATTTATTCTTGAACATTCTTGCTATTCTTGTCGGGGGGAAATGCTACCTGTAAAACATCTTATACAAATTTTCTTTATATGCTGTTGACATTGTCATTTTATAACCTTGAGACCACAATTTTTGCCATTTCTCTAGATCAATCTCATAACCAAAATTCTTCCCCCAAGCAATCATAGTTTCTTTGACTTGTTCTTCTTCTAGTTTAATTTCTAATAAATATCCATACAATTTTTTAATCACCCTTTCATCAGTACCTGTCAAAATCTTCTCTAAGTCAGTCAGTTTATCATAGAAACCTTCTGTTTTAGAATCTTTATCATACCTTGAATGTATTTGCGCATATGAAAACCAATTCATCTTTATACTTTGTTCCTCTAGTTTTTGTATAGATTTAAGTTCACCCTTTTCATTCAATATTTCACCATATCTAACTGTTTGTTCCTTTTTGTATATTATAGGATAAGAAAATGCTTCAATAGTCGATAGCCAGACTGGAATTTTCAAATAACATTGTCTCTTAATCTTCTCCCAATTTAACCACAGAGACTCCCGTATATAATGTCTTCTAAAGTACCCCTGTGTTTTAGTTCCTTTATACCATAAAAAAGCATGCCACCCCAATAACAGATCATGTCCTTCTAATGTCAACAATCTAGTATTTCTTAGTGTTATCCATTCCTTAACCCACATCAAATTTGTAGCTTGGTAATATAACTCCCAATTAGGCAAACCAAATCCTCCTCTTATTCTAGCATCTTGCAAAAGTTTTAACTTTATTCTTGCTTTCTTACCTTGCCATATATATTTCAACACAATTGAAATTCTTATGTGATGTTCATGCTCCCTCTGGTAAAAAGAAAATATTGTGGCCTTTTTTTCCTTTTCCTTTTTTTTTCTTTTTAAACAAAGAGAACAATTGGATCAGAAGACACAAAAGTAAATGGTAGGATTAGGCTTTGATGCACTTTTAATCATTTTCCTTTGCTTTCTGACCACACGTCTTTGTTAAATAAATACATCAACCATTTAACTCCTTGCATATCCCAAAATGGGAGGAGTAGAGAAGACAACCTTTCTCAAACTTGCTACCTTCTTCTGCCAATTCAGACATACCCAGGACTTTTTGCTATCAGGGTTTTGCAACTTTAAAAAAAGCCAGCCAGAGAGGCTGTCAGATATATTTCATGTTGCTTTTACCTTACTTTTAAACAGTGGTATCTTATTAACTGCTGTTCCTTGCTATTCTATTGTAGAGGCTATACAATTCATCTTAAACTTAATAAACTTTCACATAATAAAATATATCTCCTCCCACCTTTTGGAAAATAATCAGTGACCCTATCTTGATAGTGTAGTCATTAAGGACTCCCAAGGCAGATCTTGGGTGTATGTAAGTTCCTGTCCCAGCTGGACGACCTTGGGCCTGTCACTTTCTCTCAATGCTGGGAAAAAGGCAAAGAAACATATTGCCAAGAAAACTATGATCTAGTCAAGGAAGTAACCAGAAGTCAAGACTGACTTGAAGACACGTAATATGCTACATCCATGCTTAATCTTTGATAAGGGATATTCCCCTGACATCCACATGAATGGGAAATTCTGTAAAAAGACAATTCGTTTATTCAGAACAAGGAAAACTATAAAAAGCCAAAAGCATTCTGTTTCTCTATAGCACTCACAGTAACAAGATTTTTAATTTTAACGGCTTCCTCAAATTTCAATGGTAATATTTTTTGCCTTAAAAACATTGAATCTCATCATTTTCTGCAAACTCCAGCCCCCACAAATACGGGCAGCACTATGTAACAAGATATTCAGTGAAAAAGAATAACATAAATATGTAGCAACGTGAAACAGAAGTAGGAAAAAAGGCAGCAGAAAGTGTCTTAATTAAGGAGTTGACCTCTTGGAGAAGAAGAGTAAATCTCTATTAGTTTTATGAGACGTTGGCTTCCTGAATAAGAAATTGGAAGAACTACACCTTATACTTCCCTCCTAAAGTCTCTTCATTTAATGCCTGTAAAATAATCTACAATAATTATTATATAATTTATGAATATCATTTTTCCAGAAGTATTCTGAAATACTGTACAAGAAAATATGGTACCCAACTCACTTATTTATTTATTAACTATTCTGCTATAATTCAAATGTACCTCCAGACAGGAAGCAGCAGGTGAAGCTACCGTGTTTCTCACAAAATAAGGCTGGGCCTTATTTTTTTTTGACCCCCAAGAAAACGGCTAGGCCGTCTTTTCGGGGGTGACTTAATTCCCCCCCTTGCATCCTCGGGTGGGCGGGTGGCGATGGCTTGGATGTTGACCTCGGCGTTGGTGGGGCACTTAGTATCGGGAGACCTTCCGCCACCGTTGCTTTCCCTTCTCCCGTGCTGCCGCGGCATTTAGAGCAACGCTGTGGCATTTGATGCAGCCATGCACAGCCAGCCAGGGCTCCTCCCTGAACCGGAGCCCAGCGGAGACACTTGGCTTCAGGTGCTCCTGTCGCAGCCTTCCCTTTGCCTTCGAAGGCAAAGCCAATTTTTTAAAAAATAACGCCCTACTACCGGTACGACAAAGCCTCCCATGCCCGAGAGGGCAGCCCAACCCCATGTGGGGAGGCGAATCTCCCGAGGCCAGGTTGCAGGATCGGCCCACCCTGGGAGAAGCGCCCAGCCGCCATCCATGCCTGACGCCGGGCAGAGCACGAAGAGCTTTGCCTGGGGCACCCAGCACAGCTGACAGGTGGGCCCTCCTGTCCGGTGGCGGAGCTCTCGCCAACGCAGCAAGCACCTCCCCACCAGGCCCTCCGCTCATCCCACCAGGGCCACGCCAGATCCGTGTGGGCTGGGCAGAGCCAGGAAAGCGAGCTGTGGGTGCGCGCCAGCCTGCCAAGCAAAAGAGCTGGGCCAACCCGAGCTTGGCTTCCTTCCCAAGTCCCTCCAGCCCGAACCCGAAGGGGCCATCAGGAGAGGCTGCCCATGGCAGTGATAGCGCCCACCTGTCCGTGGACAGGGAGGTGAGGCGACGGCAGCGCTGCTTCCCTGGCCGGAGGGTCCGACGGAGAGAGCCCGAAGTCGCCCGTCCTTTCCACCCCTTGCCCAGCCCATTCCCGTCCCCACGCATCTCCAAATGCACCGGCAGCTCCAAACGCTGCAGCGGCACAGGCATCGGGCAGAGGCGCTGACTCGGCGGGGCTCAGCTCGGAGGAGGACGCGGCACAGGCCGTCGCCTTGCCTCCCTGTCCATGGATGGGTGGGCGCTATTACTGCCTCGGGCAGCCCATTTAACTTTTGTGAAAAGTTAAATAAAATATACATTGCTTTGGGAGACACAAGGTGCTAATGCAATGAATGTAGGAAATCATGTGTGAAAAGTATAGCACAACTTTTGGGGGTCAAACTTTGGGAAGAACATTTGGGATCTGCTTCCAGGCAGAAAATCAACCACAATAAGCAATGTGAGCCAGTGTGTCCAATAATAAATCCTTTGGCATCCATTGGATTATTGTACCATTTTTCTTTTAAAGGTTCTTTTACTTAAGAATACAAGTGAGAAGTCAGTGTGCTGCAACATCAGGTTGAAGGATACATTTTATTTCCAAGAAACTTTCTGGACCTCCTGTACATTCCAGAGGCCCTGTCAGAAATGAAAATAGAAAACAGCTGCAGTCTAGCTCTTTGTTTGGAAAAGTGCTGGAGAAGTGGGGGGAATGGGAAGCAGAGCATCCTAAGAGGCTTGAGGGGGCGATGTGGAGCAACCTCATTGGTCTTCCTTCTATAAATAGATGTTTTGTCATTGGCTGTGGGAGCCTTTTTGTGAACATGTTTATTAAAATGCTCTCAAAATTCCAAATGTGACCATCAGTCAGAAAACATGGAAACTTCAGGCACAGACTACATTTTAGGGCTGAGCCAAGCTTTGAAAATTATTCAGAAGTGCTTCAGATCTTAAAGGAGCACATGTCCCTGTGCTGTCATTAAATACATCGGTTGTTTTACTCAAGTTGACACCTTAACATTTTAAATTATGTCTGAAAACAAAATAGCAACTAGTAAAATCCAGCATAAAGGTTATAGTTTAATTATATCTGATATCTGATTAATACAGAATGGAATAAAAATGTCCCATTCGGAATCTAATTTAACCTGGTGTGAGTAATTTAAAATGGAGTTGATTTAGGGAAGGCACATCCTGCAAATGAGACCATACCTTACCATACCTCAGAATCAGAGGTGGTATTCAGCAAGTTCTGACCAGTTCTGGAGAACCGGTAGCAGAAATTTTGAGTAGTTTGGAGAACCGGCAAATATCATCTCTGACTGGAGATTTTACAGTATCCTTCCTCTGCCCACAGAACCAGTAGAAAAAATCCCACAACTGCTCAGAATACCTTCTGAGGTTCTTTGGTAAATTGTAGACACAAATAAACTAATTCCCTAAATATATTTACTTAAAAGAATTAATTGAATTCAATAAAATATACTCTCAAACAATCAGGGATAGCAGTACTGCAAGAAACTCCAATTGCCCCAAAGCATATTAGTTTAGATCTTGTGAATAGATCTTGTAGTGTAATGAGAGCATCTGGCAAAGAAGGAAAATGTGGGGAAAATCTCAAAATATTTGCAAAATACAAATGGATATGTTAAATAATTCACCAAGTTTGGCTAAAGAGACAAGCAATATTATCAACAAATTTTAAAACAGCTTTGTTGAGTCTAATGCCTTCAAGATCTCTTGGATTGGAAGCCCCATTTTCCTCAGCCAGTTTAATGCGTTTTAAGAAAACTGGGAAAAACAATTTTAAAGCAATTATGAAACAGGAATGATGAAGAGATAGCCAATAAAAAGTAGAATTTGCAGAAAAATAAGTATGTTTGTGTGAACGACCATTTAATAAGATTTTTGAAATGCATCTCTATAAATTAGCACTCTCAAAATTATTCACAAAACAGAAATAACAATGTTGTGTTTAACTGTGAGTCTGACTCTTAATGCATTGCATTCATGGGTGAGGACCAGAAATTAATATGGCTTGCTTTGGCAAGTAGGAGGATGTTCGCAACTCAATCATCCTCAGGCAGTGTTTTAATAAATGTTCATATTCAAGAGATAAGATTTCTCAGGCACCATGTTACATTCAGCTAACTAGACTGCCAGATCTGAGTGTACATAAGTTAGCTATTAAGAAAAGTCAGCAATAATTTGGCCAAAGTACTTCTAAACAGATAGATCTTTCCAACTGAAGCAGAAAGGTGACTTGTGTTTTGCTGAAGCAAAATTAATAAGTTCTGAGATAACAGCAGGGAATAATGAGGCGAGACAAAGCTAATCAGTTGCCAATGGTTTATTAACGCTAACAGTGAACAGCTCAATTGACCGTACGGCAACAACGAACAAGGAGTTTGACAGCTCTTATACACTAGCTGCTTTGGCCAGGCAGCCAATCAGCTCTCAGGATAAGAGTCCTCTGTCTGCTCCGGACTAGAGTGAAGACTTTGGACACAACAAAAATCATTAGAGATTTTTGGCTTGAAATATCTTTCTGCTCCAAAGACAGCTGTTGAATATAGCACTTCAACTGATAGCACTTGGGGCAGTAGACTGACAGATGAACACATCAAATGGGTATTATTTCCCCCCACTATGATGAGATATATCACACATTTTTAAAAATAGAAATTATGTAATAGCGAAAGTGTTAACTAGGTGAGACTCAGCCTTAAGTTCATCTTCAACAATGGAAACTCACTTGGTAACTCCCAGCCAGATGATGGACTTCAGCGCAATCTATACGGAAGGCTATTCAAGGGATAAAATCAGAGAAGCCGCCCCCCTCACATTGTAAACTGCCCTGAGCTTAAATGCTCTCTAATTTGAATTGAAAGTTTCCAAATCCATTCTAACATGCTTCCAAGTAAATTTAACTAGAAGCAGGTGTTTATTTTTGTAAGTTGCTCTTTTGCAGCTAAAACAGATGCAATACGGTATAACCAAAACACACACTACTGTAATATCTCTAAATCATAATTCTGTGAATAATTAATGATGTGCCATCAAGTTGGGGTTGATTCTTAGTGAGCATGTAGATTTTCTCCAGAATCAACTGTCCATAGCCTGGTTGTTCATCTTTCCTACTGGTGTACACATTGCGGCTGTAATTAAGCTTATCTACCATGGTGCTGCTCATTCTCTTGTCTTCCATCTTTCCCAACATTATAGATTTCCTAGAGAAATAGGTCTTTGCATAATGTGTCTGAACTAGAATAATTTGAGTCTGTTTGTTTATGCCTCTAATGAGAATTCTGGCTGATTTGTTTGGTGATTTGTTTGTTTTCTTGACTATTTTTCATGGTATTCTGAGATCTTCTCCAACACCAAATTCAAAAGTATCTGTGCTATTTCAATCCTTTTTCTTCATAATCATTGCTTTCATAATTCTTATTTTTGAAGATAGACACATCCAAACATCTGAATATATGTTGCATATTTTGGGCATATTTCTTCACTACCGAATTTTTTTTCTGGTTATAGTTGATAACACAAGACAGAAGCAATTAATATTCTCAATATTTTTGTTATCAGTTTCAAGGCAGCTGTTATTACTTGTTGTCATTTTTTAGTCATCTTTAGTCATATGTTTAATCCCAGTCTCATTTTTTCACCATACTTTTCTACTTTCATTACTACAGTTTGCAGATTATTTGTATATTCAGCTAACTAGGTAATATAACAATATTACTCAGGTAACTGATATTTATTCCTCCAATTTTAAAACTATGTTTATCTTCTTCTAATCCAATGTCATTCAATATATATTCTGTATATAGGCTGAATAAATAAGGAGAGACTATTCCTTATCTCACTCCTTTGCCAACATATAGCCAGTCTCTTTCGCCATCTCTGATCAGACTATGGCTTTTTGATCTGTATATAACTTTCTCCTGAGGACAATTTTGGGGTTCATATTTCTCTCAGCACATTCTATAGTTTGACATAATCAACACAATTAAAGCAGTGATGGGATTCAATTTTTTTTACTACCAGTTCTGTGGGCGTGGTGTGGCTTGTGGGTGTGGCTTGGTGGGCGTGGCAGGGGAAGGATACTGTAAAATCTGGCATCTCCCTTTTCATGTTGGGCTCTAATCTACATTTGAAGATCGTAAGCATTGTTTTGTTAGCATGTGGTATTAAGAATATTATACAGTAGTTTATACACTCTGTTAACTCTCCTTTTTTGGTATGAATATAGACTGGTTTCTTCCAAACTATTGCCATTGTGTCATTATCCAGATTTGCTGGAAGAGTTTGATTAGAACATTTACAGATTCTTCTTCAATTGCTGCCATAATTCAGCAAATATTCCATCAATTGCTGCAACCCTCTAACTTGGTTATGACTGAGTCTGATTTTAGTTCATCTTCAAAGATTAGATTCTTGAAAGTAAAGAAACTCTTCTAAGGTATCCTGGATGCCGGCATCTCTGTTGTACAGACTGTCAATATACTCCTTCCATCTTGGTTTGATCTTCTGGAATCAGTTACTATCTGTCCTTTGACACTTTTCAGCATACTAATTTGAGGTTGGAACCTTCTTCTGAACTTGGACATCTTTTTGGGAAAGTTTCTTTTTTTCATATCTATTTCCATCTTCCATGTCTTTACAAATGTCATTGTAATAGTGTTTCTTGTCTCTTCCAACAGATCTCTGAACAAATCTTTTAAAGTTCCTTTCTGAGATCTTTGCCATTCGTGGCTTTAGCTTTTCATTTCTTTCTTTCAATTTCTATTGTTTGTTTTGACAGCTTGCTTTCTATTGTTTGCTGGTGTTTAGCAATTTCTTTTCACATTCATCGTGAACATCTTATCTGATTTTATTCCATAGTTGTTCTGGTTTCTTATGAATAAGACTTAGGACTTTAAAATTACTGATGTTCCTGGAAAGGGTGGGTATATGCTCAAGATCCTATTGTGGAAATTGGTCAAAGACTTTCTTCTTTCACTTTAGTTTAACTTGAACTTTTCAAATGAAGAGTTCATGATTCATTCTAAAGTCACCCCCTGGTCCACATCCTTCTTATAACTGAGCCCTTTCACTTCTTATAATAATATTACAACCAATTTGCTTTCTCTGTATGCCATTGGGGATGTCCATGTATGCAGCCACTATTTTGTTGTTGGAAGTTTGTATTAACAATGAAGAAATAATTGGATTGGCAGAAATTAGTAAACTATTCTGCTTCATTTCAATTTCTTAGATGCAAGACCAATTACTGTATATTTTCTATCTTAATATTTTTTCCCTTATTTCTCTTCACATATATTTTGTAAATCATTATTCATTTTGTTACATTTATTTATTGACAAGCATTCCACTAAGTTACGATAATTATTTTATCAAACATTTTAATCATACATTGTTTCATATTTTCTGAAATTATTTCTATTTCTAATATAACATAATATAACTATAACTAATATAACTATCTTATGTACCTTTGCAGAATCCCTTTTTCCATTAGATTTTCACCCATTATCTCTAAATAAGTCCTGTTTCTCTATATTTTGTTTCTGTCCTTTATAACTTCTTTTCCTTTCTTTCTTCCCTCTCTTCTTCTCCCTCCCCTTTTTACCCCCTTGTCTCTCTACTTCAAATTCTCTCTTCTGCATTTCCCTCTTCTGTTGCTTTCTGATTTTATACTTATTTTTCACTCTATTCTTTTTTGGGGGTTGTTTTTCCCAATCTTAAACTTTCCATTCTCTTTCCCCCCTTTCCTTTTTTCCCCCCACCTAAGATTACTTGTTCATTAAAGATGGCTTCTTCTTTGTCCCAATCTTCTTGTTCTACAGGCATTTCTTGTTGTTTCTCATAATTCCAAATCTCCATTTCTAAGAACTGAAATACGAAGCCAAAAGAACCTCTCCCTTCTTGTGCATCTTCTTTGAACCTTTTAAGTTCCATTTTCAGTTCTTCCAAAATTGGAGCCATTTTAAACAGTTTTAAACAGCCACCTGATTAATTTTAGTCATTCAAATGCAATAACCAAGAATCCAGAGATCACCAAGTAATCCAAATAGTCCCAAGCTGTTTCTTCTTATTTCTTTTTTCACTTTCTCTTCCTGGGGTTTTACTATTTTGTTGCGATGTTTCAGTTAAGATGTATCTTTTGGAAGTCTTGTTGAGATTTTGCTGTAAGTTCTTTTTAATTCCAGGCAGTCTCCTCCCTTCTAGATCCTGCCCTTTTATTCTTTTTCTCTCCTTTCCTGTTTTCAAAAGCTTTTAATTATCCAGAAATCTTTATTATCCCTTTGACTTTTTATTCTCAGCATTAAATGCCTATTAATGTCAAAGTGGATTTTTTTTTCCAATTTCTTGCTTAAGTCTCTTAGCTGTCAGTATAGGAAGAGGAGAAAAAAACCCAAATCCTTTCCCTTTTCTCTCTTCTTCGCAGCTTAGAAATCTTCTTTGGGAACAATGTTATTGTTTTTTTTAATAGTTTCAATTCCAGGGTACCTTATTTGTTGCTTTTGCTGTTTGACCTGGTCAACCAAAACTTTCTCTTCTTATCTTCCTCCTGCACATTCTTTTCTGGTCGAGTTCTTCTTTGTGGTGGTCATTTCTGACCACCGCTACAACCACCTTTGGGAAAGGGAGTAGTGGCCAGCTGGGGAGGAGAGATGCGGCTCTCCTCAACCCTGCAGGCAGTCTTCCCCTTCTTCACCACCTCTATGGGGTGGCTTAGCTCTGAAACCAGCCAGCTTGGGGCGCTCCAGCGGCGAGCATGGATCGAAACCGCGCAGAGTTGCGGTTTCAGTCTGTCGCCGAAGAAGCTGAAACCGGAAGTCAGTTTTGTATTTTTAAGGCAGATCTGCTAAGCAAGACATTTCTTCTTCCAAGTGAAGAAACTTTTGTTTAAAGAAGTAATTAATTTTTAAGGGTTAGATTAGCATAGAAAGTATTAATTTTAACTACAACTAACATGCTCAGATAAATTTCAAAGACTATTCAATTCATAGATTTATTTAGAACATAGAACATCATCAGAATTAGAAGGGACCTTGGAGGTTTTCTAGACCAACCCCCTGCTCTATCAGAAGAACCTATACCATTTCAGACAAATGGCTGTAGTCTCTTTGTAAAAGCCTCCAATGATGGAGCACCTACAACTTCTGAAGGTGAGTTGTTCCACTGGTGTTCTGTCAGGTTGCTTCTCTCCTTGGTTAGTTCCCATCCATTGCTTCTTGTTTTGCCTTCTGGTGCTTTGGAAAATAAGCTGACCCTCTCTTCTTTGTGTCAGCCCCTCAAATATTAGAACACTGCTATCATATCCCCCCCCATCCTTCTTTTCGCTAGGCTAGACATACCCAATTCCTGCAGTCAGCCTCTACCACCCTAATCATCTTTGCTGCTCTTCTCTGCACTCTTTCCAGAGCCTCAACATCTTTTTTTATATCATGGTGACCAAAAATTGGATGCAGTATTCTAAGTGTGATTTAACCAAGGCTTTATAAAGTGGTACTAACAGTTCATATCATCTTAATTCTATCCCCCTGTTAATGCAGCCTAGGATTGCATTGGCTTTTTTGGTGGCAGCAGCACACTAGATAGAACCTGAGATGATGTTCTGGAAGGTTAATAAAGCACATTATCCATATTATCTAACCGTGAGTGTGAGAAAATATTTTGAAGGGGCTTGAACAGGCAGTGGCATGAATTCCTTTCCTTCCGTCCTCAATTTCATATTTTCCCCCTTCTGTTTAATCATGTCTTTTGGAAGAATTATCCTTCTGGTTCAGTTCCAAGTGGGGAAAAAGTCACTGGAACATGGAAGCTGTTTGGAAGGATGGTTTAATGGTGGACAGGACCACATGGCTTGGCGCTCCAAAGTGAAAAGGACGATCACAGGCTTCAAGATGTTGGGTGAAGGAAAAGAAGGGCTGAGATGCTGAGAGATCCTTAGTTTTACACCCTCTGTTGGGCCCCACCTTAGAGTTACCTGTTCCTGTGTAAGAAATGTATCTCATTGGCTATCAGACTCCCAGGGGCGGGGGCCTTAGCTAACTTTGTAGACTTTGTCTGGACCACATGGCTTCACCTGAGTGCTGGTTGATGCAATCTTCCCAGGCCATGTGGTGAGATGGGTAGAGGGCTTTGTTATGTAGAATACTCTGGCCTAAGCCTTAATGGCCTGCCCGTTAACAAAGGTGAGGGTGAGTTTCTGCTTCTGAGTTTCTACTTCTCTTTTTAGGGGAAATATTCTGCCATTTTAGTATATCCTAAAATATTTCATTTTCCTAGGAGAGTTGTGGGTTTTAACTTCCAACAGTCTGATTCTAAGATACTGCCTAGACAGGTTCCCACACCTCTTTTCTTGGCAAGATTTTTCAGTTATGTTTTGCCATTGCCTCCTTTCTAAGACTGAAGCAAAGTGCCTGGTCCAAGGTCACCAAGCTGGCTTTATGCTAAGGTGAGACTAGAACTCATATTTTCTAGTTTGATGTCTTAAGCCAGGGGTCTTCAAGCTTGACAGCTTTAAGACTTGTGGACTTCAACTCCCAGAATTCTAATTCCAGTTATGTTAGCTCAGGAATTCTGGGAGTTGAAGTCCACAAGTCTTAAACTTGCCAAGTTTGAAGACCCTTGTCTTAAGCCCTACATCAAACTGACTAAGTTTCAGGCACAACATACAGAAACATTGGAAGCAAAAGTTGGTCAGAACAGGGATAATGGCCAGTAAGGATGTGGGAGTTGGAAACTTCACTAATTTCTGCCCATGTTTGTCCCCCAATACTGAGGTCATTTCAACTCTTTTTCTTAACTTTTCAAAGGGATTTTCACCTGGAAACGTGTTCTAATTTTTCATGACCTGGATCGCGCGCGCGTGTGTGTTCTGATTTAGTCGCCATCCAACTCTGAGTGACACCAAAGTATCTGCCTCACCTTGGCTAAAAAGCAAAGGAAACCCTTCTCTAACTAAGCAGCAACCTGCTTACAGCTCTTTTCTCCCCTCTCCCCCCCCCCCAGTGTTATTCCATCTTCCTATTGGCCAGTTACTACGCGCGATTCCGCCGTCAAGCATTCAACAGCCAATGAACCCAGGTCGCCTGTACCAAAATGCAAGTAGAAACAGAACGAAGAGTGGAGAGGGAGATAGACTTGCTGCTTATTGGTTGCGAGGGTAATGCCAGCTGGGTTCGGATTGGCTACGTGAACGAACCGCTCGACCGGGTGAGGAGATCGGAAACTAGGCGAGGGAAAGCCTCTTAGTAGCGGGGAGCCGTTCGTGACTGGAAGGATCCCATTCGCTGCTTTGGGCGGGAGAGACCCTTCGTTAGAGTCGAGGCTTTGACGAGTTCTCTTTCCCCTGCTTCGCCCCGGTAAGTAGGAGGAGATTGCAGAAAATATCCGGGAAGGAGGCTCTTTGCTTGATCTCCCCTTCCCCGAGGGATGTTGACACGTGAGCGTCACATCACCTGCGGAGCCTTTCTCACCGTGTTTAGATGCACGTCGGGTAGGGTACCTGATGGTCCATTGCCGCTTTTAACCCGTGGGAATTTCAGGATATTTGGGCTGAAAAGTCAGGGGGAGTCGGACCGCAGTGAAGACAAAACGGTGACATCCCCTTTTCCCATCGGAAGAGGAGAGACTTTGTTAGGCTAACGGGTGGGATCTGAGAGAGCTTTTGGGGACCACCAAATTTGATTAAAAGTGTAAGCTGCCCTGAGCGTGCATCTCATTTTATGAATTGCATAAAAGGAGCAAACTGTTGTACGATTTAAATTGAGATCTCTGGGGATGGGGAGGGAGACAGGTCAGTGATGCTGATGTGTTACCAAATTCCTGGGAGTTTTTTTTGTGTGTGTCAGTGGTTAGGTCTGAAAGAGTTGGGAAAGTGGGAAGAGTTGTTTTAATTTAACGGAATTATTTGAACGAGTGCTTAGCTTTTGACTTGCATCCTGCCTTTTGATTAAACTGAATGATCTATGTAATATAAACAACAAAAATACAACATACAAAACAAGCATTTAAGATGTATAATTTAAAGACCTGTGCTAACATTTTCAACACTGTTAAAATGAAATATACTTTGGCTGTTTTGCAAAGGCAAAAAGAGTAGGGGCTAAAAAGCAACACAACCCAGGAACAAATTTAATAGTTCTATCCCCATATATTATCTATTAGGCACAGTGCTTAACAGACTATGACATTTTGGGAATTTATGAAAATATTTGAAGTTAAAAAATAGAACGTACAAAGTTACCAGTAAACTTAAAATGTGTATATCCTAAAAGTCAGATGGAAAGTCAATTTGGGGTAGTTGTTAAGGCAGTGGCCCCCAACCTTTTTTGAACCAGGGACCGGTTTCACGATTATTTATTCTTCCACGGACCGGTACCTGAGTAACGCGAGACTCCACCGCCATCGGGATGGCTCTTTGTTCGAAGCCGCCCCCCCCCTTCAACGAAACTAAGGCTCGAGCACCCAAACGCCGCTTTCCAACTGAAAACCCGGAAGCAACCAAAAACCCGGAAGCGCCGTCGAAACAAGATGGCAGCGCCCAAACTTTGCGGCCCGGTAAAAAATGATCCACGGACCGGTAACAGTCCGAGGACTGGTAGTTGGGGACCCCTGTGTTAAGGCATCTGGGTAGAAACCAGGAGACTGAGTTCTGTTTCTACCTTAGGTGTAAAGCCATTGATTTGGGGACAGTCATTGTCTCTCAGCCCTAGGAAGGGGGCAATGACACCTTCAAAACCATTCTTGACATTGTGCCAAGAAACATTGTGCAGGGACTTGTTCAGGCAGTCACCAGGACTCGATTGGAAGACAAAATCAATCAACCAATCAATATTAAATAATAAATAATTCATCATAGTATTGTTACTTCTCTATTAAATATGAAATTTAATACTTTCTGCTTTAATTGTACAGTAATTGGTTTAGAAAATTCTATTAATAATAGTTTGAAGGTAAAAATACTAAAAATAGCTTACCTGTTTTTTTTAAATAGTCACAGAAATTTGACATTCAATTATACAAAGGTTAAAAATAATTAATTTGAATTGAATAACTGCCAAAATATTGTCATTGTCAGAAGTCTGGGGCATTTTATTAAGGAAGTGCCTCTGTTTGGTTTAAATCTTGGGATATTTTTTTTTTTTTTTTTTTGCAGTTTGGAGACAAGTTGATTTATCTTGATTTTAATGCCAAACAGGAAAAGAAATCAATCTCAGGTGATTTTATTTTTAAATTGTTTTTTCCCATTATAGGTTACAAAAAAATGGAAGATATCTCTGGTATAGATTCTTTGGCTACAAGGCTAAAAAATACAATGATTCAGTACTATAATATTGAGGACGATGAATGGAGAGTTGCTAGGAAAACAGTAAGTTATTGAGCAGGTTTTCTTTAATAAGACATCAATGTAAACATTTATATTCTATTAAATTGTGTTGGTGACCATATTTGCTGTGCTAGTTTTAGAAAAATAGAATACAATACGATGATTCTTAGTTTCCAAAAAAATAGAAATGACCAACCAAATCTTTGGAGAAGATGTGTTGCTACTATCTGATAGTGATAGATTATAGATTATATTGTTTTTACATAAGTGCTATTAACTTTCTCTGTCAGCAGTAGTCTTAAATGTATAAAATGTACTTAGTTTTTAAGTTGGATCAGTTTAAATATATTATTTCACATTTAAGTAATGTCTATAAATATAACAATTTAAGGGTGGTACATGGGTATCAATGAATGAAGATGGATATGCAAAATAGTAATTATTGTATATATTCTCTGTTATTTTTTAAAATAATGTTTCTGTATCCAGGAAGTTTTTAAGGTTTGCCTGTATATGAAAAGTTCCTTCTTATAAGATCCCTGTAGTCTGAAATACACTTTTTAAAACATCTTAATTATATTCCACATTCTTAGATATGAGTGACTGAATGGTTTAATAACATATCAATAGTGTGATCCTTCATTTTTTTTCTGCAGAAAGATGTTACAGTTTGGCGTAAGCCATCAGAAGAATTCAGTGGGTACCTGTAAGTTGAACTTTAATTAAAATATTTGTATAAGATTAAACTACATGTGCATGTATGTGTGCTGTCTTAATCAAAATAAATAATAAGATCTGCAGTATTAGAGTAAAAGTAAAAATTGGGCATCCACAAGTACATTATTATCAGAATTATGATGTTTACCATATCACAAAACCGTCTTAGGAAGATGAGAATTGCACTGAAATAGTCCGGGGTGACAGAATCTTGCAAATCAGCCTGTGTTTTCTTTTCCCTCTTATACTCCAGAGATTCAGGAAGCTGGCCCAGTGTTTTTCTAAGATTTTTCTGTCTCCTTGGACTTAACACATGCTTCCTCGTTGTCTGGCTTTGGGGTGTGTTCTCTAAGATGCTCTCCATAGCTCTTTACAATTATATACTTGTATATCATAATTATAACATTGGATCCTAATCTCAAATGCCTCAATTAGCCATGTTTGAAGCATGTAAACTATATATTTTTGTTCAAGTGAAGGTAAATACACCTTCAGATCAGAGGTGGTATTCAGCCAGTTCTGATAGGTTCTGGAGAACCAGTAGCTGAAATTTTGAGGAGTTCAGAGAACCGGTAAATACCACCTCTGACTGGCCTTGCCCCCATCTATTCTCTGCCTCCTGAGTCCCAGCTGATTGGCTGGGTTTTCTTTTGTTGCCCTGCACAGAAGAACAGAGTTGGAAATAAGGTTAGTGGGGTGGGGAGGGAATGAGGATTTTGCAGTATCCTTCTCCTGAAGTGGGGTGGTAATGGGGATTTTACAGTATCCTTCCCCTGCCATCCCCACCAAGCTACACCACACCAGGCCCACCAAGCCATGCCCACAGAACCGGTTGTAAAAAATTTTGAATACCACCACTGCTTCCGATTGGTTTTTCTGGTAAGTGTAATATACTGAATTATATGACACAGTATTATTATGATGTATTATATGACACAGTATGACACAGTATGACACAGTATGATGTATTATATGACACAGTATGATTATCCAATCCTGAGGAACCAGTAATTTTATAAGCATAACTTCACCCCTTCAAATGGAATTTGTGCATAAACACTTGGAAGAGTTAGACCAGGAGTGTCAAACTCAATTTCATTGAGGGTACATCAGGGTTGTGTTTGACCTTGGGAGGCTGGGGTGGGCGTGGCCAGGGTGGGTGTGACTAACTGGATGTAACTCATGTCTGGGGCGCCTATAGTGGCTCAAGTGCTCTGCCAGTGAAAATGGGCTCCAAAGCTCAGTTTCGGCTGCGACAGCCTCCTGCAACACTCTGCCAGTGAAAACGGAGCTCAAGAGGACCCTATGCAGCCCTCCCAAGTTCTGTTTTCGCTGGCAGAGGCACTGTGGGCCAGTCCTCCACTGTTTCCAGAGCACCCAGGTGGGCCAGATCTAAGCACCTACAGCCAGATCCGGCCCCTGGGCCTTGAATTTGACACTTCTGAGTTAGACAATTACTACAGAGGTTTATTGGTTTTTCAACTACTTCTAAAGACTTCTACGAATATCCTAATTTTAAGCTTTAACAGTTTTCAACCCTCTTCTATTAAATCTGGTCTTTAGCTATAAAACAGAAGGTATTGTGGAAGATGTTACCAATAGAATAATAGATCACATACGTCCTGGACCTTACCGGATCAGCTGGGATAGCCTGATGACATCAATGGATATTGTTGAAAAATATGAAGAGGTAATGCATGGGCTATATTTCATGCACTTAGCACATTTCGGGTTTTCATTTATAGATCATAGCTGTCAGGGTTCTGATTAACAAATGTAAGATGAATTATGTTTCAGTCAGTATGAAATTACTTTGTGTATATGCTATAAGTGACATTCTTACTTATTCCCGAGTTGGGGACCTCAGTAGACCTAGCTAACACATCTGAAATCTGCCCACCCAATAAAGTACTTTATTGAATAAGTGACATTCTTACTTATTCCTGAGTTGGGGACCTCAGTAGAGCTAGCTAACACATCTGAAATCTGCCCACCCAATAAAGTACTTTATTGAAGCAAATCTGAAGAAATGAAGAAGGCACAATATGTAATTGTTTTAAAGGTCATAGTTGCAGAACACTAATTTAGATCTCTACCAATGAAAGGGCGAATATAGTCTTTTCTCTCAAACTATTTTCTCCTGTACAGCACTTAATGCTGGCTGAATATAATTTTCATGATCCTGAAAAGATTTTCTTGACCTTAGAACAATGTTAATATAGGTATTTTTGCTTAGTGACAATAATTGGGAGCAGAATTCCCATCATTAAGTGATCCTATCATAAAGTGCAATGTCACATGATAGTATCAATTAGTGATGGCGGTCCCTAAGTTACCATTGATAAACGAGTCACCATAGGTTGTTAAGTGAGAACCTCACATGATCATGACTTCTGACGTCCTGCCGGCTTCCCCAGTGACTTGGCTTGTGGGAAGCTAGCAGGGTAGGTTGTGAAGGTTGCATGATCATGTGCAACAGTTGGAAATCTGGGCTGGTTGTCAAGCACTCAGATTGTGATCACATGACTGCTGGGGTGCTTCAACAGCCAGAACTTCAAGGACTGGTTCTAAGTCCTTTTTGTTCAGCACTGTCATAAGTTCAAACAGTTGATGAACAAGTGATCATTAACCAAGGACCATCTGTATATGTGTAGAATTTTCAAAATCAGACTGTATACACCTATGGTCTGGATTCAAGTATTATGCTGAATAAATGTTTGCTTAGCTATGGTTTGTTGAATAAATTGCAATTAGTTTGCTTTGTTCAGTACCCTAAGCCAGGAAATCCATTATATGTCAATGCAGTAGATAAACCCTACCATTGTCTTTAGGACTTTTAATAAGGTTGCAAAAATTTGCTTAATAAAAATGAATCACTCATAAACTGCCTTTCTATGATCATTTTGCAGAATTGCTGTGTAATGCGTTATACCACAGCTGGTCAAATATTGAATATAATTGCTCCAAGAGAGTTCATTGATTTCTCCTACACAACTAATTGTGAAGATGGGCTGCTGTCATGTGGTAAATCCTCATTAATAACCTTTTATCTTCTAATCCAGTTTTGTAAGAGTAATCTAAAATTTGCTGAAATCCCAACAATTTTGCTTTGGGTTTATAACACCAAGCATCTTATTTTAAAGAGTGATGTCTGGGTTAGGATTTCTTCAAATGAACAGGATTAAACCCTTGTTCCAAGGTCAAGATCCATTTGCTTACAATTGAGTCTAGCCATGTCCCATATATATATATTTTCCTTCAGATTTACAGCAGAATCTGAAATGTGCAGTTTCTGTTACTACATAGCAGTTATGTGTTAACTTTTTAGAATGAATATTACTCATGTGAAAGAATTATTGATATTAAAAATGGCCAATTAAACCTGTTTTCTTCTGTCTGAAAGATAAATTTAGTATATTTGTGACAAATGAAGTGTAGAAATATGGAGAAAATCCTTGAGTAAATGGTTAACTCATTGGAAAAAAGCAGTCATTATTTTAAGGCAAGGCTCACAAAAGCAGGGGAAGCTTGACATTTTTAAAAACTATTTTATTCTTGATTATGTTAATCAACAGAAAATAAAATTGAAATACTTGCAGTATCATGAAATAATCAGCACAATGCTGTCAATAACTTTAGGCATGCATAAATGCTTCTTCGCATGCCATTTTCCTTATTTTATATGGCTGAATAAAGACTCTCCTGCTGAATAAAGTGATGGTTTTCAGGTCTGGGGTTTGGATAAGTGCCTTCCTTTAAAATTTTACTCTCATCTGTACAAAACAATTTGGAATAGAAATTCTAAACTTTGATATATAAAATAGTTGCATGTTTCCCTGAAATTATGTTTATGTCAGTGCACATGTGCCTAAGATAAATAATATTTTCATGTCCCTTTATTTTATGTTTATTGTTTTGTATGCTTTTTATTATGCATTTTCCAAAACGTTGTTCATTCCGTTAAAAAGCCATTTTAAAAATATGTTCCTCTAGATCCTCATATAATTGTTGTTGATGTTTTTTGTTAAAATAGGTATTAGCCTGGATTACGGCGAAGTCAGGCAAAGTTTTGTTCGAGGATATAACCATCCTTGTGGCTGGTTCTGCTTTCCACTCACGGACCATCCAAGACATAGTCTTTTAGTTGGCTTTATCCAGACGGACCTGCGTGGGATGCTCCCACAATCAGTAGTAGACACAGCTATGGCTGGTACACTGATCAATTTTTATTCTGATCTTAGGAAAGCTCTGAAGGCATAATTAGTGCAACTACAAATTCTCTGTATCATTCATGATGTTTTTCACATGAAAACCTATGGTTTTCCATATTAGGTACAATAGTTTTAAGATATATATATTTATTTTTAAATTAGACTCTCAGAGAATTCAGTTGAGATGATTGTTCTAAAGAAATATCCATGTTTATGTTAGAAAAAAAGTACATGTCCTAATTTTAAGACCTGACTCCTGTGAATTATTTTATTCTCTTGAACACAAAACTTTTTATAGTTGTGGAAAGAGTTTTATCAGGGTATTTATTTCAAGGATTTGATTTCCTAATATCATGTTAGGAAACCAAAAACCAGTGTATTTGTGTTGGGGAATTCTTTCCCATTGCCTTCTATGCATCTCTACGGAAGAATGTCTGCTATTTTTGGAGTTTTAAACATAATTTAGGTTCCTTCTGTTCCAAGGCTCTCTCTCACTCCATGGCTCAAAGCTATGGTTTTTATTGGACTAGATTCAGTTATAGTCCCCCTCAATGCGCTGAATGTGATAGGAATGCAAATATACTGTTGCCGTTATTCCAAATACACAGAGACCTGTTCTTATGGACTTAAGAAGTCTGCAGTTTTACGAGTAAGATCTTAGGTTAAGTTCACCTACTTAAGAGTTATCAAAACAATATATTGGTTCTCTGAAATGGCACACATTTCAGTGCAGCAGAATTGGTATGTTTTGGAGCTCTTCTTGCCATATTAGGAGTACTGCAACACAATATAGTTGCACATTTGTTTTGGAAATGCTATTGTTATGTATCAGAGATCATCTGGGTGCCAGATGTGTATGTCTACTTATACCATAGTACAGTGAAAATAGAAATTGCATTCCCAATCATTGCCTTGAGGGGTGCTATAACTGAATTGTGATGTAAGCAATGAAACCTGGTACTGTCCTGCAAAAGCTGAATGATTTGAAAGATTTTTGAGGATTTTTATCATCTCTTTCAAAATTGTTGCATGATGTACTTTCAAATTTTAGGTTTAAAAACATTCAGCATTTAAGATGCTAATTTGAAAATTATACATGATTTCTATAATTTAAAGCCTGACACTTTAAATTACCTTCTTCATTTAATATCATTTCAGTGGAAAGCTATATCGATGATAGAAATATGAAACACACACTATGTAGTCAAATTATACATTATAAGAAGACTGAGTATCCATATTACAAGTATCAATTTTTGTGGTACATGACTTTATAGCGGCATGGGAGATAGCAATGTTTTCAATAAGAGAAAATAGGCTAACATACTTGGCTTGTTATGTTATTCTAACACCAGCTGAGGATGTAAATATGGGATACGAAAGAATGATCTCATAGCTGAGAGACTAAAATTGCTATAAATGCTTTACCTCAGCTTCTACTTGTTCAATCATGGATACCTTGCTTCTCCAACAATACGGCCTCCCCCAATAGGAAGTCCCAGCATGTTTTATAGGCATGAAATGAAATTAATCCCCTCCCCCCAAATTAAGGCCTATATTAAAACATGCGAAATGGGGGGAATGGTGGGGGGGCTTGCCGTTAGGAAGTACTTTTGTTGCACACCCGGATATGGTGCTGCCTGTGTTGACCCCGATATGAAGTGCCCCACCAACGCCGAGGTCAACATCCAAGCCATCGCCGCCCGCCCACCCAAAGATGCAAGGGAGGGGAATTAAGTCACCCCCAAAAAGACGGCCTAGCCATTTTTTCGGGGCTCAAAAAAAAATAAGACCCGACCTTATTATATGAGAAACACGGTAGAATAAAATATCCTGATCTTTAAAGAGCTTCCAAGTGATCCAGATTTAATTCATATGTGATCACACATCAAGCCAGTAAGTTTTCACCACAATGCTTATTCCAATTCAAAGAACAGAAGCATGGGTTTTAGGAAATGAACTATCCCATGTTTATTCCTCATGTATTCCCAGATCTCTGGAGCCATGATGATGGAGCAACATCACTCAAAAAAAAAATAAGATTAAAGGATATGGTTTGGATAGATACTTGTTTTTAGTGCAGATGTAAGAAGCTATAGTAGTGAAGAAGATCAAGTAGTGCAGAATGTAATAGTTCAGTCATCTGGGTGTAGCAGCCTTGGGGTTTAAATTCTGAATCTGTTTCTTCCACTGTTATGCAGGTATACACCTATTGCTACTTATTTCTTAGTCTTAAAAAAAGAGGACTCCTGTACAGATATTGATAATTGATCTTTCTGAATCTAATTTATTTTTACTTTGGGCCTTGGCAGCTTTAATCCCTACACTATTAGTTGATGTCCAAAAATGACACTTCCAAATAGAGATCTTATAAGCCACCTACTTCATAATGTACATTCTATACGTTTGCTGTGACCAGAATTTGGAGAACATGTTTTTGTTAAAGAATTAAAACAGTATATTGTTAAATCTTTTATGTCATAATTTTTAACTTTTTGAAATTATCATGGCTTAATGCATAGTTTGGAAACTCCATAGGAGACTTCGGCCTAAAAGAATACTTATGTGATACATCTTTTCATTAACATTAATTAATTCCATTTCCTAATTTTGCCTTGCATGTATGAGAAAGAATATCAGAATAATATGCTACTGGCACAATCCAAAAGATACTCATAACATTCACACCAACTCTAAATCACAGACTCCTTATTAAGGGCAGCTCAAAGCACTGCAATTTATAGTCATCACACCTGTAGCACTTCTTATAGTGTTGGTTTAAATGTACAGCATTGGGAAAATTACATCAGCAGCATGCAATTGTGCTAGATTTTCTCACACAGCTGTGTATTTATGTAAAAGAATCTGCATTATTACAAACAGCTGGACATAAGGGCTATATTCACATAGTGCGTGGAATAAATTAGAACATTGTCACACCCCCATGAACTTGCTTTAACTGTTATTTAAATAGACAGTTCGCCTAGCTTTTTTGTTGTGTGATACCTGATTGGTATTTGTTTACCTGGCATAAAATATCTTTTTTTTTTCAGGAAAGGGACATTATATATTTCTTTGATATCAAAACAAATGCCTAATAAATGGTATCTAGGTTCAGAAAGTGTTATAAATAGCATGTCAGTATTAAAAATAATAACATTACCTAACGTTAATCTAAATGAATTATGAATGATGGCAGAATTAACATTAAATGCATGCAGGCCATTGTGTCAGTGTAATATTCAAGCCAAAATGCAGAATCTTAGATTTGACTGGAAGATGCTTTTTAAAAAATGTGTATACTGTAGAGCAGGGTCAAACTTGTGTCACCACGGCATCATTACATGACATATCGGGACTTTTTTCCCCTCCGCTAAACCAGGCAGGGGTGTGGCCAGCGTGTGACGCATCTGGCCTATGGGCTGCAAGTTTGACAGCCTTGCTGTAGAGCCTAGTATTTGCTCTAGTACCTCTATAATAGAAGTAAAATGGGTTACAGATTTCTAGTTTAATGCTGCTAGCAATCCTTTTTCTGCTTGTTGATAATAATGTTTGTTTGTCTTAATTTTTCAACTGTTAGTTCTAGCTTGGGAGGTTGCAAAGAAACGGCTCAACCCTCAATAGAATCTCTGCAGATTCTGGTAGGAAATTATAGCAAAATATTTTCTTTTCTGACTCCTTTAATAAAACAGTGATACAATTCCATATTCTTCTCCCTAGGAACTAGACAGTTAGAATCATTGAACTTAGTGAGGCTCAGAAAACATGCATTGGATTGTAGCTACAGGACTTGAGCAAATTTGCATTGGACTTTTCTTTTTAAAGGACTGAATACAGTTGATACTGTATATGTTCATATATATTTTATATACTTTTTATTAATCTAGACCTAAGAATTTGGTTTTAAGATGTTTCTATTTTATGAGGAAGGGAGGAGAATCCAGATGTTTCAATTCTCCCATGCTTTTCCACTACTTTTGTTTTGTTTTAGCCAAGGGAATGATGTATTACCTGCAGAATTAATCTTTTGATTGGTGGCATTAAGAGCCATCAGTTTGAAAACATTCCATTACTGCACCCTTTTTTAATTTTTCCCCTTAAGGGGTAAAGCCACTTGTTATTGGCGGAAAAATAATGAGATGAATGTCAACAACCTGTTAACATTCCTGTGAGTTGATGGCTCTCCAGATTCATCTAGAGAAATAAATTACGATTCAGTATGATTTAGGAATGTGTCAATACAACTAGATGGTATCCAGGCTTGATTCAACATTTTTTTTTAGGAATAAAATTATAAGTTTTAAAGAAATTAAACAGTGCTTTTTCATGCTTCCTCTTTTGTTCTCTCCTTATGAAGCATTCAAATGACAATCTGGCAGAATGTAATCCTAACTGTTCTGTTATTGATCTGAATTTTTTTTGTCAGTTTAAATAGATGTTTGGAAATCACTTTGCAGGCTCAAGTGAGAATTCCATTTAAGGTAAAGAAAAAAAAAATGATGTAAGAAGGATGTTTGTAGTTTAAGAACAAATGCAAATTGTGTTCTGTATTATAATAGAGATGATTTATATTTATGTATTAAAGTGTTTAGATCAAAATCGTTTTGTGTGTTTCTTAAAACGGAATAAATAGATTGGTTTAATCTTAAATATGAAGCTAGTGCTTTTAACTGCAAAGGAAGCCTATTTTAAGAATTTCAATCAAATTCTTATGGCTTAGCCAATCCATAGTGATGGACATTCGTCTCTTTGCCTTGCTTTGCTTGGGTTGGTTGAGTCACTTCCCATTGTAGCATCTTAGATCTGAAGCCTCCATATTATTAATAACTTATGTGCATTTTTGTTTTATCATCATCCATGTGTGCTAAGGTATGATGGCATAGAGTAGGTGGTCAATTCTGACAAACTGCTGTAAGTTCCAGTTAGGTCCCCTGTTCGTGTCAGAGGCACAGTTTAAGGCTGATGTCACCAGCTAATCAGCTAATCCTTTCCAACTAGGTTATGGGAAATGATATATTGTGACTCAACCATTGACTGAATAAACTGGTTCAGCAGTGGAAATTCCTGTCAGGCAGGCTACTACTGTGTTTCTCACAAAATAAGGCCGGGCCTTTTTTTTTTTTTGACCCCCGAAAAAATGGCTAGGCCATCTTTTCGGGGGTGACTTAATTCCCCCCCTTGCATCCTCGGGTGGGCGGGCGGTGACAGCTTGGATGTTCGGGAGACCTTCTGCCACCATTGCTTTCCCTTCTCCCTTGCTGCTGCGGCGTTAGAGCAACGTCAAGTTTCAAGTATGCTCAATAGACAATGAGAAGGACCAAATGGTGGCAATTCAACAATAGGCCATTTGTTTCTTGGAGGCAACAAAGGTATTGACACATCAACCAACTCTACGGTTTCTACTATGAACCTAGCAATTACTCTTACACAAACCAGGAGCATTTCCACCCAGAGCTCAGAAACACTGACATCTAAAGAAAGAGCATTAAAACAGAAGCATGGGACTCCTCAGCCATGGTAAGAAACAGCTGGACATATCAAGCTATTTAATAGTAACCTAAAGGAAATTTGATCTATTCAAGGCCAGCTGTGCTTGGGCACTGACAGTGTTAAGGAGCAAATTATGTTCAGTCAGGTCATTGAAGCAATGCTGATCTGTGAAGATTTCCATAGCTCCCAATACCCTTTTTATTTTTTTATTTATCTTCAGACCTACTCTGTCTTCCTTGAAAAACATGAGTCTAATCTTGACTGTAAACTGCTACTATATCTCATACCATTGGCAGATACAAGAAGTCTGTGTCACTGGTGTCTGGGGCAGGGGGAAATCCACTCAGCATTGTACATTCTGATCATTGGTGAGAGCAGACTCCATGAAGAAAATCTATCAGTTTGTTGCTGTGTACAGTGGTATATTGCTTTGCTAAAACCAGTGCTCCGCTATGTCTTCTATGAATTCAAGATATTTCCCTAGATCCTCTCTTGGTTCTGGTGTGATGGGGTAGGTTTTATCTGCTGCTTCCTGTATTGCTTTCTAGAGCAGGGCTGTCAAACTCATGGCCCACCAGCCAGATGCATACACGCTGGCCACACCCACGCCTGGTTTAGCAAAGGGGAAAAAAGTCCCGATACGTCACGTGAGGACACCGTGACGACGCGAGTTTGACACCCCTGTTCTAGATACAGTGATTAGCCCATCCAGGTGCTACTAAGTCCCCTATTGATCTCCTTAGTGATGTAATATTTAGAGGCAAAACAAGGTAAAAAAGTGACAATACACTCTCACTCAGTGGTCCAGTCTTCTTGTATCTGCCACTCTTTTGCAGTCCTAATCCCTCCCTCCTTCCCCCCCCTCCCTTCCTTCTTTCCTTCCATTTCCAGCTATAAATTCTGGTGCAAAAACAATGCTGCTGTTCCTGAGAAGTCGAAAGTTTCAAGCCCCTTACAACAAGGGATTATTAAAACAAATCAATAATCTCATAGATTTATAAAAGGAGTTTTAATGCAGGAATGGGGGAGGGGGATACAGCACCATATCTTAGAAACAGTTATAGAAAGCTTCAGCTCTCTTAACATTACATTCATTAAGATGGAGTCTCTGGAATTATGAATCTCTTTTTCCTAGGCTTTTTCCATCCTGGACTGAGCTGCCAATAGATGAGCCACTAAGTTTCCTTTGATTATGTCTACATATCCTCATTTCTTTTGCAGTATCCTCACAATATACCACTAGTGGTTTCCTCAGAAGAGACAGAAAATATATTATTTTTGTCTTTGTCTCCTTGGTAGAACAATAATTAAGACAATCTTGTCAATTCCATCAATCTGATGGCCAATAATTTGATGGCATTTGATGGACTTTTTGCAAAAAGCCCTATAACTTGCTGGATCACATAAATATGTTTGGAAACAGGTGTGAGCCCCCATCTTAATCCCAATCTGGAAAAGCCTTCTCTAGTTATTGAACAGAACTTCCGTAACTAGATCTAGAACATTGATGTAGCTGAACCAAAACTGCAAAGAATGTCATTGATACTATCATTATGGGGGGAAAAATGAATTTCTTGTTTTACAAGACATATGCAACCAGAACATGGAATATGAGAAACATAATAAGGAAAATAATATATATTTATTGGATTTAATGGGTAACCAGGAAATATCAGTGTTATATCAATGTATGCACCTACTAGAGATGCAATGGGAAAAAAATATGGTATGGAATTTTATGGTAAATTGCAAGAAATCTAGATCAAGAAATGACATGCTACTGCTAATAAGTGCTTGAAATGCTGGGAGAAATGGTGGGATTTGGAATTATATAAGATAAGGATTAGACAAATTTAATAGTGCAGAAGTAGATCAATTCTAAGACTATGACTCTTCAACAGCTCCTTCAAGCAACATGAACGGATGTCTATAAACGGATGTCACCAGATGAACAGTATCAGAATGAAATGAATGAAACTGGCAAATAATATGACATTTAATTTAAAAAATAAAAATAAAAATCAGTCAGCCAATATACTTTTAATGAGAATAGTGGGAATATGAACAGATCATAATGTATGTGTTAAACGTAACAAAATTAAATTACAGAGTATTAAAGAAATATGAAGCCTTTCACAATTAGTAGCTGCCATGGGATGGTCCAATATTGGGTGAAAAAAAAACACCAGACCAAAATACTAAATGAAACGAAAGACCAAGAGAGAATTTAAACCTAGAGAGACCACAGCATTCCAGCATATGAAAGAAATAAGGTCCACGACAGATCCATCCCACTTGTAGAAGCTCAGAGCGAACAGTCTCCCCAGATCCATGGGTGGAAATTATGAAGGAAATACTTAGGCAGCAGAAGGAAGAAAGAGGACAATTACTCAGAAAGGAGGAGGAAAACATTCACCTATTTAAAAGAGAGGAAGAGGAGGGAGAGTTTGAAGATAATTTGAAAAGTGACTGACCAAAGAGATCTGAAAAGAAAAAGCTGAGTAGAGAGACCAGAAGAGAAGAATTTAGGGAGTTAATTGTCCTTTTGGAAGGAATACACATTCCTCCAGTCACTCCCTCTCTCTTTCCTTACCATTTATTCAAAACGAGAGATTAAAGTATTTAAGGATCTAAGATTCCTAAATAACCAAGAAAAGGATAATGAATCATGAATGTGTTGCAGTGAGTATCAAGTGGCCAAATTAGGAATATTGGACCACCTCTTCCTAATTTGGCCACTTGTAACTCACTGCAACACATTCAAACATTGTAAATAATGATTGGAAAAACTTTAAGACCATATATAGAACTTTCTGCTCAAGAGGTTGTTGGTCTCAATAGAATTAAAGAAGGTGTATTGTTTAGATACGAGGTTACCAAATGAAATCTTGACCGTATCTCTATGATCTACAAGGAGCTAGAGAATTTGGGGCATATTTAGCAAATTTAGGCAGAAAGTGTCTAAAGCCAGAAATACACAGTGATAATTTTGACAGTTACCCTCTGCCATGTATTGTAACTATAGATGAATTAACAGACCAATTGGGAAATGCTAGATATCTCTCAAAATTTGACCTGATGAAGGGTTATTGACAGATTCCATTAGGAAAGAAATCGATAAAAATGGTACTTGCTATCCCTCAAGGTCTTTATCAAGTCATACATGCCTTTAGGATTGCATGGAGTACCCACAACCCTCCAAAAGCTAATGAACAAAATACTTACAGGACGAGGTAGTTAGTGTGGAATGTATTTAATGAGATAAGTCATATCAAGCAAAATCTGGGAGAAACTGTTTTAAAAAGCCATAACTTGCTTAAAGAACGTGTGGCTATAAATATCAATTCGGGTTTACATAGGTTAGTATTTAGACACAGTAGGAAATGAGAAAATAAAATATGTAAAAATTAGCAACCTTAGAGAAAAAGATTGACCCCAAACAAAAAAGGAAGTCAAGTCATTTTTAAGTTTAATAGGCTATAATTCCCCATTTCAACAACTGGGCTCAAGCTTTTATAGACCTTATATGGAAGACAAAACCTAATGCCTTGGACTCTTAAATGTGAACAAGATTTTAAGAATTTGAAAATGCCTTATGCAGCAAGCCTGCTCTACGCAGAATCAACTTTGATAGACCCTTTAGAGTGTTCATTGATGCAAATAGAATAAGACTAGGAGTAGCCCTAGTATAGAACGGAAAATCACCTTGAATGGAGATCACCTTGTCATAGACTTGGCTGAGAAACTGGCACCAAAACAGCAAACATAACACCATCGAAAAAAAGGCCTTGGCACTATGGTGGCTCTAGGAGGAGCTTAAAGTCTTTCTATGGGAATGAAATTTTCAAATCATCACTGACCAGCATAAACCTTAAAAGTTTACCATTTAGTCTCAAGGTGGAAAAAGCAACCTCCAAGCAGACTATATATCATGCTATGGAATGAAGCTTCTTGTCAAACAGCTAACAAAGATAACAGGCGCAATAGGTAAAGAGACCCTCAATTAAAGGGAAAAGGAATGTGGCAGGAAAAAATTGAAAGCTGCTGACCTGAGTTTTCCTTTTTTATGGATTGTGCCCTTGGGACTTTGAGGGAGTAAGGACCAACTCCTGTATTGCACGGAGAAAAAAGAGGAACACTGAAGGCACAGGGTGTGGCTGTCAGTGGAAGAGAGAAAGGCAAGAGTGTTAGAGAGTTAAAGCAGCCAGCTGTGTGTTGAAATGGTGAAACTAAAACAATTGGAGCAACCAAAGAGACTCAATATCTTCTACAGTTGAGAAAGGAGTAGCTTATAGCCTTTCAAAGATGCAGACCAGCTGTAGCCAGCCAGCAACAAGTAATTGTTTTCTGCATCTTATAAACAGAGCCAAAGAAGCAATTCAATAAAACAGAACAATTACAAAACTACTTCAAATTTTAGTGGCACCTACCAAGGTGTAGGGGCTGCGGTTGAAGGATAATACAGGGCTAAGTGTAAAGGACACAAAGCCCTAAGTAAGAGGAGCAGAATCCTAGTTATGAAATGTGTGGGTTAAATAAAAAACTGTGGGGCAATAATATTTTATTGTTGGAAAAAGTGGACAGTTAACCTAAGGAAAAGGGAAAATTTGTTAGTTTATTAAATATTGTTCCTTTTCACTTAGAGCTACATCATTATCACTTATACATATGTTATTAGGCATAAAAGTAGATTAGTTGTATATATTAGGTTTATTACATTATAAATGTATATATTTAAAAATAAACCATTTAATGAAAGTGAAGCATTCAAACTTTTGATCTGTGGTTTGTACCATAACTTAATTGGAACTGTGTCACAAGTAGATATGCCCACAAGATAACACTCAGAAACCACCTGAGCAGCCAGAATGTAAAAATGCAACAAACAAACAAACAAACAAATACTTAACTCATGTAGAAGAGAACCCGAGGAGCAATGGGCAGAAATAAGAGATAGTAAGAAATCCAAAGCAGGAAAAGCAAAACCAGCATTTCAAAGAAGAAAAGATTCAACTACTTGTAGAACAAGCAATTGATAATTTAAAAGAAAGATAGGGAATTAAGATCTTGGTCAGCAAGAAAGATATATAATAATTAAATGTGGGACAAGGCTATGGATTAGAGACTTATATACCTGATCAACTAAAGAATAAAGCTGTACAGGAAGACAGAAATGCCAAATTACTAAGGCAGATTTGTGGAAAGGCAAAGGGACAGGGGAACAAATAGTTAATATAAAATAGATAATGAAGAGCAAAAAATTGAAGAAATTTATCCTTTCTTCATTGAGTATAGGAAAGTCTTTCACTATGTAAATCATATAGAATGTACTGTAGAAGGTTTTAAGGCTAATGGTGTGCCAGAATATCTGACTGTTTTTCTAAGAAACTGTAAGTATGATCAAGAAGCTTTAAATTTGATGAAACAGAGTGATTTGGAATAGGAAAATGAACAACAAAAGGATATATATTCTCTCTTGAATTTAATTTATACCACCAATGTGTTTTAAGAATGGCAAATTCTAGGATTTTAAGATTGAAATTGGCACAAATACTAATGCTTTGAGAAATTCTTATGACACCATTTTATCAATCAAAGATAAAGAATTATAATTATTGTGCATATTAAAATGAAAATTAAAAATCAACATGAATATTAAATATTAAGACTACCAAAATAATATCTACTTGCATGACAGTGAAGAAGTGAAGGCTTGATGGTTTTGTTTTCTTGAAGTAAATATTACTCTAGATCAGTATTTCTTAAAGGGTGATCCTAGGACCCCTAGGCATACCTCAAGACCCTCTCAGGTCTGCAAAATATTTATCAGGCTATGTTGAAAAATAATCCAATATTTAAATCATCCCATCAAACAATCTTGAGAAGTGGTTGCGATAACAAATGTTCAATTTTAATTTTTAATATCCTAAATAATGATAAACATAACTCATATAAACAAAAACTCTTTTGGGTCCTCCATAATTTTTTAAAAGTAGGAAAGGGTACTTTGAGGGGAAAAACAGTTTAAGAAACACTGCTCTAGATAAAAATGGACAATGTGCTAGAAAAGTAAAAAGGAGGATTATTCCTAGTAAGAAATGAAACTTCTTTCTTAGTTATAGGAAGAAATGAACAATTAAACAGAATAGTTTAAATACTGGTCTTTTGAAAGGCATTATATAACACTGAATATTGAGAAAAATTGAAGTACAGTCCTTCGAGTTTAAAATTTTGGGAATGTTACTAAAACATTGACCATTCCTGTTACAAATGAAGGCTGATCTTTCCCTTAAGACAATCGACTGCAAAGAAAAAAATTAACATATTGTATTCTGAGCATGTGATACAAGAGGGAAAAGGGTTAGAAAAAACATGGTACTTGATCACATGAAGAAAATAAAGTTGATTAGATGGGCTCAAGGAGACTGCTGACTTTTTACTAAAAAGTGAACTGGAGTTGGACTTGTCTCAAGAGCACCTAACTTAGATTCCTTGGTACTAAAATGCTGGTACTAAAAGGCATTTTATAGACAATTTTAAATGAAATGTAATTTAGTGACCATAATTGCGACTGGCAACTCAGTAATTAAGCAAAGGAGATGCTAAAGTAAACTGAGTTTATCAAATTACTTCAGCTTTCCTTTGCTTTACAGATCTGCTAATATCGTAAATGTAAGAACTGGTCATAAAATTACTTTTTCATCACTGTTGTCCTTGAGAATTGCTAAATGAAGTCTACTTGTATGTTTCATAAAATACTAATTTTATAGAAGAATCTCAGTGGAAAATGTGCAGCATAATCTTATAATAACAAATAAATTACCACTTATACCCTGTGTTTCCACAATTGCTAGGACTAAAACACACAGATACATTCATATAGCAAAATCAATGAAAGCAAATTCATGAAAATAATAACCTTATATTCATGCTATCTAAACCATCAATGCAAGTCATGATGAAAACTACAAAAGTAATTAATTGATTCATTCCAATGGGCCATGCATTTAACTACACCTAGAAGCTATGATCTGATGGTTTGAATATCTACACAGATTTCCACAGGCTTAGGGAATTTGTATATCAGATTCAGCATGTGAAAAGGGGATTATTTTGAGTTCAGAGAATGCAGTTCACCAAAAGTGTGTGTGTGTGTATGCGCACACTTTCTTCACATATATGAAGTTCTTTAGATATTGCTGGAGGTTTATTATAGTTGTTATTAATTTACTGTCTAAATCATTTACTCCAGGCAAGATATGTAGTTGTCAATGCAGATATTAAGCCACCTTTTTCAACTCATAAGAATAAGATCTTGCAATGATTCCTTGTGGTTGCGCCAATTATTCCTTCTGTGAAACAATTATTTCTCAAGTCTTATTCATGCATTCAGAATAACATTGTATATTTTAGAAAAGCATATATAATATTTACTGCAGAAACAAACATACGCTATTTTGTACTAGACCATGATTCTATCATACTTAGCTTCACACAAATAATGTTCATTTACCCTTCATTTTAATATAATAAAAAGTTAAAATAATGCATTCCCTTTGCTTCGGAACATGCTCTTGGTTTACTAATAATTGCAGTTCCACTGATGGATAATGCTGCTGAAAGCATAATTAAGAAAAGAAAAAAAATATTGAACATATATTATTGTGTGTGTAATAAAAAGCAAATAAGACTTTAATTATACACTTAATTAGTTTCTGGGAGATTGAAATTCTAAAACTATACCAATTATCACAGAATATATACTATTAACTCTTTCGGACTTATTTCTGAGTAGAAATATATAGAACTGGGCTGTTAGGATAACTGTCATCTCTTTCTTTGTAATTTTTTTGTATTAAGGAATTCAGATGTTTGAATTACAAAGAAAAGTTTGTTGTCAAAAAGCCATTCTACTGATAGTTCAACTCACATAAGCTATATTTGGTAAAGATTGTATACTGACAAGGCACCCCATTCACACATCCTCTGACTGCAGAAAGTCCCCACATTACCTACCGTGTAAGTATTTCTACAGTATGTTGTGTATTCTCTTTCTGGATACCATATATCCTTCTTGCAGTATAATTCTAAAATTTCAGATAAATATTCCCAATTTTCTATAAACAAGAGCACAATTTCATAATGATGGCTGATCCTAAGTTTTCTGCAGCATCTTTTATTTACCCTCTTGGGTTGAGTGCAACTCTTACAGGAATTTGGTTCTGCCAAGGGAATATTTAATTCTGAAATGCCAAATGGCAGCTATAAATTAAGACTATATAGAAATGGTTATCAACAGAGGTAAGGCATTCTAAACATCAGCATCAAGATCTTTTAGTCATTCCAATCACTTGTCTATTTTTCAAAAGAACAAACAATGTTTTTGCATATAAATCTCTAAGTTTTCCATTATAAATAATTTTTAAGATATCATTAATAAATAAAACACTTTCATAGGCTTTTAAAAAAACACTTGGTGGATCCTTGTGCCTACTGGATAATTACAAATTTGAAAGGAAGCATATTGGAAAAATGTCATGATTGCTACAGAATGCCTTTCTTGTGTAAGCAATAACCATCCTGTATTTTATATATTATCTTATAAACATTCTACATTACTTATTTGTGTTGCTCATAAGATTTGTGCATACTTCCTATTCTCCAATTCACCTGTTGGCATTATTGTAAACATCACTTTATCCACGGCATGCCAATAAAAGACTTTACTGTTTTTCAGAAGCAATCACATGCATTAAAGTTCAGGCAGGTCACCAGCTACAGTTGGACTTTACACCTGAAAGCAAAGTCATCCATAATTCATTCTTGTTGAATGGTAATTTGGCTGGTGCATGAAATGGGAGGTCTTTGCTTAGAAGAAGACATTGCAAGGTTTACGGCTCTCCTCCTTCAGATCCTTGTTGCTGAATGCCCCTTTCCTGAATTATGTGGCATATTGATGTCTCTTTTTCTTCTGTACCATCTTCTGAGCTTGCAAGCTGGTTTTCGCTGAGCTTATTGCTGTCATGGCTGCTATGGCAGCTTGCACTTCCAAGATGAGTTGATGCAACAACAGCTTTCACAGCAGCCTGATTTTTTTTTAAGATGAAAGATAAATCATATGTATGGTATAGTTTGGTTGCGCTGAATGCAAAGTAGTTCATTCACTTATATATATAAAAAATTATGATATAGCCATAATGAAGCTAAGTCATAGATTTTCTAATACAGTATGTATTATGTGATAAAGTCTCCATCCTTGTATGTCCTCCTCTTATAGCAAGAGCATTTAGATTTACATTCCACACCCCAGCACTTTGCAGCATTCTCTGGGTGGTTTACAATATAAGCATATTCTAAAGCATATTTGTACATTGTCCCAACAATTTTTTTTGTTTTTGACGGGGGGGGGGAGGCGTGGGGGGGCCTGGGGAATCTCTGGGCGGGGGGGGGGGGGGTGTTGTTGTTGTAACAACCACCCCCCCCCCAGGGGGGCTTTTTATTTTATTTTTGGGGTTTTTTTTTTCCAAATCCCAAAAGAATTATCTGGGTTCTCATTTAATGCCGGTCTTTTTGAGCCCTGAAAAGTTGGGGTGACTTATTCTCCCCGATCTTGGAGCTGAGTCAACCTTGAGCCCCATCAGGATCAATCTCCAGACCGTGAACAGAGTTTGCCAATACTGCACATAACCACTGCACCACCAGGGCTCCTTATAATAATATGTTAGGACTTTTATCTCCCAAAATCCCAAAAGAATTATACTACTATTTAGGGAATGAGTCTCAACATATCTACAGGGCATAAGGATCGAGAAATAAATGACAATTAGCTCATAACTCAACATTTTTATAGCTTACTGTAATCAGAACAGTTGATTGCAGGACAATTCTTACTGTCTCTCCACTTTAAATTAAATTGTGCAGAACGTGTGTAATTTAGGGCATTTGGGGCAGCTTGCAAAGTAATATGGCTTCCTTTGACATCTCTAATATGACCCAGTGCATTATACTTTCAAGCCTATCCTTACTGAGGTACCATTGAAAAAAACCTCCCCTCCACCTTAATTTTATTTTCCATTGTGCATTTACTGAGATCATAAAAAGGGTTTGCCCCAATCTGTAATTCTGCCTGAGCAGAAACTTTCTACATTCCACTGTATATTACAATGAAATGATTTCATAGACCTACAGAATGGAAAGATTGGATGGAATTAATTGAGTGTATTAATTGAGTGTAGGCTGAGTCAGGAATCCATTAATACAGCATTCCTGATAGAAAGCATTTAGTCTCTGTTTAAACACCTTCAATGAAGACAAATTCACGTTCTCCCAAGAAAGTCTGTTACCGTTTTTTCTAATGTCTAATTGAAATAGGGATCCTTGTAATTTAGGATAATTAATCCTTGAGCTGTGTTCTGGAACAATTTTGAACAAACCAGTATCATTTTTAATATGAGTGCTATTCAAGTATTTGAAGAAAGTTATTATGTTTCTCTGCTGTCTCCTCCAGACTAAATATTTTATATATATCCAGCACCTTTAATCATTCCTTGTAAATGTTTTCTTCCAAGTCCCTTAACTGTTTTCCTTAGGACATACTCCTGTTTATCAAATTCCTAAAATATGACACTTAGAATTGGACCTAATATTTCAGGTATAGTCTAACCAGTGCAGAATAGAAAGGAACAATGCTTTCTGACACTATACTTTTAACACTATACTTCTATTAATGCTGCACCACACTGCTAACTGTGCAGATCATGATCCAACACATCTGCCAGATCTTTTGCACGTGTCTCTGTCAGGTATGGGCCTCTCCCATCTTATACTCATGCCTTTGATTCTGCCTACCCAAAGGGAGGACTTTGCATTTGTAGACGTTCATGTTGCTGGTTTCTGCCCATTATTCCAACTTGTCAAGAGTTTCCCAAATAGCAATGGTTTGTTAATCCTCCTAACTTTTTGTTATCTACAAATGTGTCAATCATATTTTCTAACTATTCATCCAAGTCATTTACAAAAGTATTAAATAGTACAAAGTTGTGGTGCAATATTTAACAGAGCATGGGATGAAGGACGAAGCAAAGCTCTTACAGGAGGGAGCTGGATTGTTACCAAAAAACAATCTCAAAAATTTGAGAAAGTCAAAAGTAATAATGCCTTAATGATGCTATGTGTAATAAAATCTGGACAACTGCTTTGACTGGCTTTCATGATTATGTTCATTACCCTACTTAGTAACAAAGATCTTTCCAGAAATACATCTTCCTCCAGACTAATATGGAGTCACTAAAGTATGCATACTGGGTACAATTCTGCAACTAGCTCTTTATTCATCAAACAGTATATAGTCCAATATATATTTTGCCATCTTTTCTACCGGGTCCTCAAGGGACCTTTTGTCAAATGTCTTGCTAAAGTTGAGGTACTTTATGTCCACCTGAACAATTAAACTGCTCAGTCTCTCAAAAAAGTGAAATCAGGATAGTTACTACGGCTCATTCTATTGTGGGCTCCTGCTAAGCAATGCATTTTTCTCTCTAAAGTTTCACACACTGATTGCTTAACAATTTGTTCTAGATTTTGCCTAGTATCAGCAGTAAGCCGAGTGACCTGCTTTTACATGAGTCATCTTTTCAAACAATATGGACAGCATTTGGCTTTCTTTAATCCTCGGGCACCTTGCCCATCTTCTATAACTTCTCAGAAATCACAGACAGTTATCCCAAGATTTGTAAGCTTCCTCGAGATCTCAGAAGTAACTGATCTCGCCCTATGGACTGACATACATACATTCATGGTAGCTATCCTGCCTTGGATTGTCAATGCCTTTCCCCCCAGTTTTTAATCTACTGGAATCATAGTTAGAAAATTCCCTGATCCAAATCCCAGGCCCCCAAAATTCACTGCTATTTGATCTTGCTTGGGTTGAGCCAAAGCCTATTTCTCATCCAGCTGCCTGTATTGGGGAAGCATTGAGGCGGAATTATTTTATGAGCTGGACTGGAGATGTACAACTAAATATTAACAGCAGTTTGATGAGACTTGGCCCCATGCCAGTTGGTGACTTACCCATGGACTTCATATAGAGGTCAAGTTGGGAGAAGATGGAGCCATAAGCAACCCACACAAAGCAGAGGCTGTGGGGTTAAACCTCTTTCTCCCGACCAGTACCTTTCTTCCGACCAGTACTATTGGAACTGACACAGGACAAAGGAGAGCTACCGTAATACTATCCTACCACCAGTTCAGAGCTGGTTCTGAAAATACTGTGGTTGTAACAAAAAAAATTATTGTCAAAATAAAAAGTTAAACTAATACAGACTAGCACTGCCCCTCCTTTCTATCTTGACATTAAGAAATTAATGCACATATTTCTTAAAATATAACCCACTGTTATTATTGTTTTAAACTAATTAAGATGAGCTCTTGGACTCCCAAAATATGTATCCCAAAGTACTTACTACACGGTAATTTTCTAGAAGATAGCCAAGATGACAGAAACATGCTAAAAATGTTTCTAGAAAAAAATACTGCTTTTTAAAAAAGATCTATTGTCAAACATTGAACTCATTTGCATTCACATTTAACTATAACATATTTGGCAAACTAGCACATGCATTAATGCAAATGCTCTGTGCATCCCCACAGACTCTACTGCAAATGCCCAGAGCAATTTTCAAACTAGCCATCTGTGGCTGGTTTACACTTACACTTGTAAAACTATTATCCAAACACTAGATTATATTTCTGGCCATTAAAAAAAATCAATATAAGGTATCACAAAGCATGAATATATTTTCTGGTTTATGATAATAGTTACAAGCTATGAACTGTGGTCACGCAGTGGTTAGAATGCAGTATTGCAGCCTAATTTTGCCAACTGCCATCAGTTCAATTCTAACTGGCTCAAAGTTGACTCAGCCTTGCATCCTTTCGAGGTCGATAAAAACAAGGACCCAGATTGTTGGAGGCAATATGCTGACTCTATAAAACACTTAGAGAGGGCTATAAAGCACTATGAAGCAGTATATACATAAATCTAAGTGCTATTGCTATTGCTTTATGGCATGAATTTAAACACTGAACTTATTATAAGTCAGGATTGTAAACACATTTCACTCAATGACACAAAGTCAGTGAATATATGCAAGCTATTAGCTATGGCACATTTGACATTAAACATGAATAAGTATCATGTGAACATGCTGGCAGCAGCTATACTGATATTCCCTATACAGGATTCAACATCCATTACAATAGCAGAAATATCCTAATCATTTAGAAGCCTTCCGCAGCCAGAACCTTTTATCCAAGTATGGTTAATGTTGGATTCATTTCAATGTAATTGGGGAGTTTCCGTTTCTGGAATATGCATATGTTGCTGTCAATATTATAACATGTTTACAAAAATAAAAACTTTCAGTGCATGTCATTGAAAAAAAAACTATTTAAAATCTCTCCCCCACACACACACTTTAGATATATACCTTCAGTTTACGTCGAGCATTGAATTCTTGGAGTTTCTTTTGAGCTGTATCCATATGAATAAAATTGGCTGCCTTTCCTGTGACCCAAGGATGCTGTAAAGCTTGGAAAGTGGTAAGGCGTTTTTTAGGGTCAAGTACAATTAGCTTCCTAACCTGCATAACATGGAAAATATAAGGTTAACAAAAAACATTCAGTTCCTTGAGTATTTATTGTTTCCATAGGTTCTAATCTAAGGACTGATGTATCCAGCAGATCTCATGCTTCAGTATCTTTCTGACAAATGACCGAGCTGTTAGTTCTAGCTGCAATAAACTGGGAAAGCTGAAGCAGAATTTAAACTTTCAACTTCCTTCCCCATCAGAGGTAATTGGGATGGAGTGGCAAATCAAAATATTATGATGTTATTTTAAAAACCTCAAAGTTGTCAGTGCTGAAAAAAATGAAACCATATATGAGATCCCTTTTTTCCACTGCAGATATTATGTTTCTATATGCATTATGGCTACTAATTTATAATCATAATAATGGATGGCATTTTGCAATACAGATATTCAAAATACCAAAGCTATCAGTGCATACTCTGAAATTCAAGCATGATGAAGAAATCAGGACAGAGATGCTTGTTCCTTTGCCCTCTTTCAAGACTTCTTTTAAAATCCTACCCAAGGCAAGCAATAGAAGGGAAATTATGTAGACTAGACAGCTGTTTGGCCATTTGTCCATCTTTCCCTCATTAATCAATGGCAGAAAAAGTAGTGGGCAAATATAGGAGTGCTTTAACTGAAAGTAAAAATCACGCAGCCTTTTCCCTGTAATATTCTGTAAATTCTCTGCATGAATAAAAGTCTTATTGAAAAGCCAAGAGGCAGAGAAGAATTTTTTTACTCTTAGTTATTTACTAGAATGGTTACAAACTTTGCTTAGCTGTGAAGTGGTTTGTGCCTCCTTCCCTTACCAAGTAGAGACTATAAAGTAAATGCTATATGTTCAATTACACCACTATTAAAAGGAATTGAAAGGCACACCACTCAAATGTTATAAAAATTTACTGAACTTACCAAATCCTTGGCATTCAGAGATACATCATCCCACCAAGGAGAAACAAAATCATATTCACAGTTGAGAATCCTCTTGAACATATACTGATCCCCTCTTTCATCATAGAATGGTTCAAAGCCACAAAGTCTACATGCAAATGAGAGAGAAATTTGATGAGATAGAATGATAGAGCTTAGCTTCCTTATTAAAAACTGCATTTTTGCCCAGAAAATGAGTATGCAAATATTGAAGTATCTTGGAGATTAAAAATAATACATTGTGATACAGATATGTTAATAGATTTCTTCAATATGAACAGTCAGCAATTGTAGAAGTCAATAGACTTCTATAATAGAGTACATATGTATTTTAAAAATCACATACTGGGCTTTAGATGGAATTAAAATATAAATATATTTTTTCTGAGTGATACTTTCAGAAATGTATGGTTGTAAAAGCATAAATTTTATATGAAAAAAATCAAATGCATTAACACTTTGTTCACAAACAGCCATTGAAGATCCTGATTTGCTCTATTTGCTACACAAGAGTAAAATTCATGATTTTAAGAAAAAATCAACTTCACTGTACATAGATTTCAAAAAAGTAGAAGTTATTAAAGTTAGCATAATAACACCAGAGCAGAAAAAAACTAATGGGAAAAGCAACTTAAGATGGGTAATTTCCTAAAAAAGAAGATACTAGCCGCATAATTACAACTATTTTTTTATTGAGAAAAAATATGGAGAGCAATAAAACAGCCATTGTTTTTAAATAAGACGAAAGTCTGAAAACAAAAAAGGGCGACATACAGTATAGAAGATAGGAACAAGGAAAGACAATTGAGCAGTAGTACACAGAGCAAGCTGTGGATGGTTTCAGGAAAATTGAACTGAGATCGGTGAAGATTTCTTAAAAAAAGAAAATGAGCTGCTGATTCAAATTAAATAATCATTTATCATATAAACATGATTAGGGAATATTTCTTTAATCTGACTAAATTTAAATTATCTGGGCTAAATAAGTTGCTCAAAGAAAACACTTGAAATGTTGATGACTGGAAGAGGAGGAAGGAAGGAAGGAAGGAAGGTTTAGAAAACCATAAACTAGCTAGTCTGATATTGTTACTTTTGAACGTTCTAGAGAAGATCGCAAATTAATTTGGAAAAAAACTTGAAAACAATGCAATATTAATTTGGAGTCAGATGGATTTTCCAAGAATAACACTTGCACTGGTTACTTTATTTCATTTTGATTGGGATATATTCTTAGCAGAATGTGGGAATGCAGACGTAATACATCTTGATTTCAGCAAAACGTTTGATAATTTTTCCATAGCATGTAGGTTGAATGGCATTATTATTAAATAAATAGCTAGTTTAAAAATTGAACTCAAAGAGGGCTCATCAATGATTCTTCAAGAAACTGGATAGAAGTATTGAGTAGGGTACATTCAGGGCTCTGTATCAATGTTTTTTATTAAATACACATGACACAAATTTGAGTGGGATAAGTAATGCCTTAAAAGGCAGAAGCAAGCTTCAAAATTATGTTGATGGGTATGAAAAATGATCTGAAAATAAAAATTGCAATTTAATTTGGTCTTTGTCCACATTTATATAAAAACAATAATGCAAAGTCTTCATCTAGGAAAGCAATCACATGCACAGAGGTGGTGGACGCTTGATTTTGTATTAATATTTACAAAAAATATATTGGAATAGTAAATTATATTTTAAGGGAATTTAGATTAAAAAAAATCTATGTTTATATTGTCAGCTGAAAATCTGCAGGGCACCACCTATCATTTAATAAATAGGTAAAATACATTAATGGCTGTACACATATTTGCTAGCTGTACACATATTGGTTGGTTTCCTGAATTTAGAGCTAAATTAATTTAAATTGCAATTTTTATTCTTGCAGTTTTCAGAATTTGACATTACTTCCTTTCTTTTCTTTGCCATATGCATATGTACATACATACATACATATGATAATAGAAAAAGCCGATATGTATATGTGTATGTAAAATAAAAATAAAGACAGAACACTGACAAAATATGAGGCCAGGGAAACCTTCCAGAAAAAAAGAAAAAATATTTCAGCTTAGAACTTTTCTTGCTTGGTGATCAGCTGCAAGTTGATGGTTGTAGGTCTTTAAGAAGAATTTGAAAAGACTTTTCTTCATGGAAAGGCTCATGAAAAAGGCCACAAGATGCTTATTTACTGTATAACACTCATCTACTTAGACTTATACCCACACCACTAGAGTTCTTATTCTACCTCTCCTGCTTAACTGAGCAATGTATCAGGGCCTTCTTCTCCTCAGTTCATTCTAAAAATGATTACCAATGGCCATTTTTAAAGGAAGAAGCAAGGTGTAGAAGAAGCAAGAAAGTTTTTAGAAAGCAAAACATTGGTATGTGTGTCCTTTATATTTTCAAAGCATGGTGATGGGATTTAAATTCAATTTCATATCAATATCATCTAATAATGGCTTTCCACTCAGCCCATATTCTCCATCTTGGGACTTTTTTTCATACTGTTACACACTGGGTAATCAAATTTGAATTTTCATGTCTCTTTCTTATATCCATTTTGGAGTGGTGATGCGGAGGGGAGGGGAAATATTTTGCTTTATGAAGAGTTCTTAAGAAGCAGAGGTGATGTGCCCTGGATTGCAACCTAGATTTAAATCCAAACTCATTCATGTATCTCAGTGTAGGGAGAATCATTGTCTCAAATGCAACTATAAGCTACCATAAAGATAAAGGAAAATAATGCCCCAAGATTCATAATTTAACAAATTGAAACTAATGCATAATTTAAAACCTGATTTTTTGCTTTTGAATAATTGTTGGACCTTCAAGCTTCAAATGATTAAAAACAGAGCAAGGCAAATTATTGATTTAGTTCCTGTTGACACAGTAAATAAATGCTGATTATAGAAAATAATGAAATAACCACCTGTTCCATATTTATGTCTTCTAAACTTACAGGATATAGGTGATTATTCCTATGGACCACATGTCCACTTCTGAGCCATAAGCACACCCTCGTAGAATTTCTGGTGCTGCAAATGATAAAAACCTTGTTAGTAAAACAAGATAACAACCATCAAATATATGGTCTAAACTCATGAAGAAAAAAAAGCATAATTCTACAAATTCAACATGACAAAAATTATAAGTGTATTTAAATAAAATAGAACTTAAGAAGGCAAAAGTAAAATATTTTTTATGAAATGCAAGTAATTTATTTATTTTATTTAATGAAATGCAAGTAAAATATTTTTTATGAAATGCTAGTTAAAAGCTTTCAAATGTGCTTAGCAACTAAGCTGCAAGAAAGAGATTTTGGAATGATACTTTTCCATAACAGTTTTAAAATTAAAACAATAAAAACTAATTATAAGTTACTACTCAAAATACTTTTGAGAATGTTGGCTAGTTTGATTCTGAATAATATGGGCATAATTTTTTATTTAACAACCTATTTCTGTGATCTTCACAGAAAACATGGGATTTCCTAAAATATTCAACATAGCTTAAGAGATTTTCTTTTTCAAGAAGTATGCTTAAACTTTTATCTGTATCTTTTTTGTGTTGTACTTTTAATGAATACTGCAATTATTTAAATATTATTGAGGGGCGGGGAATGAGCTTCAGTCAGAAGACATATTTTCTCCCTGAAATCAATTGATGGATGTTCTTTCTACATAGCTTCTCAAATTATTTAGACTTTTTTTGGATTCTTGAAGATTCCAGCTGTGTATCAGAGGTTGTTTGTGGACATGGCATACTCCATTTGTTTTCCAGCCTCCATACAGTAACTTCTAAGACATTTTTAAAGGAATTTTATCTCCCAGAGAAAGTGAGGTAGAGAAAAATCTATCTCAACATGATAAACAAGATCTGCCCCTGGAGAAGGTGATTCTAAACCTGCAAGTGTGCTTGAGAAGGTGTATGTCTTTTAGGAATGTCTGTGTTGTCAGATAGCCATTGTGGAAAGGCAGTCAAAGTCCTCCCACTATAGAGTCTTCCTGCTGAAATCAAAGATAAAAGGTTCAAAATCATAAATCAGAATAGGCTCTAGACAAAGATCAAAATGCAAAATAGAAAATGCCAATGTAATTGGGTGAACACTTTTTGTCTGAAACTATAATTGGGTGAACATTGTTCCCAGTCCGAAACTTAAATCTCTTTGATCAACTAAGAAAAAAGGTCCCTGCCCAAAAGAGATTACTATTTTTAATTGATAAATGCTAAATAAGCAGAACCCACAACTCAACAGGATGCCTGATTGCAAAAGGGCCTGTTCTGAGCTAGCTAAATACATTTTCTTAGAATTCCTACAGGGTGTACTTTTGCATGTTTTCAAAGAAAAAAGTTAAAATTTCCCTATATATGGGGCATTTGAGAAATATCTAACCATGGCTGCCTCCAACAGTTATTTTTGTGAATTACTGTAGGTCCTTTCAATAAACTTCACCTTTGATTCAAGCAACTGCTTGTTTTTCTTTATGCCTGGAAACAAACCTGGTAAGATTTCTTTTTAATACCAAGAAGTATATTCACCTCATTTGTTATTTTCATAAATGTGAATGTTGTGCATGTAGTAGAAATTTATGCAAAATACATAAAATGTGAGTTATACTGTGCAAATGGAATAAAGTACAACAATTATCCACACTATTGAAGTCTGATATAAAAATCTAAATGTTGCATCTGAAATCCACTAAACTGAAGTCTATGAAATAGAGATTTTATTATATTACAAACTGTTACATTTAACCAAAAACTTCATGCTTCCATCTGGATGGTATTCTCTCGAAGCAAAAATGCAGCTTTGGGATGAGCATACTTGTTATGAACTAACATAAACGTATTTTAATAAAGCTTGACAACCTTGATAGAAAAGCAGGCTCGTAATCCTGCACTTTTGATTGGTCCGTGGATAGCGAGCTGGGATTGGTCCTTACGGAGCAACCTGATTGGCTATTAGCGGAACATCTCTCATTGGATACAATTTAAACGTTTTAACGTAAGTCATTGGTTAATGGGACAGCAGCCAGCCCTATAAAAGAGCTGCTGCTGCCCAGGGTTTTTGCTCTGTTCCTGGTCGTTAATAAAGAGTTGAAGTTCACTGTTCACTGCCTCATCTCCGTTCCTTGCGCCCATGCCCAGAATATAACACTGGCGACGAGGATGGGATGCGGAGACATCAGAGCTGACTGAACACTTACAGAGCAACGAACAGAGCACGTGGCTGAAGGAGCACCTACAACGGCAAGATGTCCAGCGGTGCCATACCACCCGCTCCATTTGACCCGGCTAACGAAGACTGGGACTCATATATGGACAGGTTCCAGATGTTTCTGGAGACCAACAACTTAAAGGACGCTACGACCGGCAAAAAACGAGCAGTGTTCCTGACCCATTGCGGGCCTGCCATCTTTAAGATGGCGAAAGCACTCGCAAAACCGGCTGAGGTGAAAACGATGGATTGGGACACCCTCGCGCCCCTTCTATGGGCCCACTATGCACCCGCAGTGCCAACGCTTGTCCGGAGACACGAGTTTTACCAGAGGGACCAACGGAAAAGCGAAAGCCTTGCAGACTTCATCGCTGACCTCCGGAACTTGGGTGGCCTCTATGGGTTTTCAAACCTCGAGGAAGCCTTATGAGACCGCATAGTTCTGGGATTTGATGACCACACGACGCAGAGCAAGATCATGGCCAAAGGGGACATTGATCTTGCAGACGCCATCGCAGACGCTACTGCAGCAGAAGCAACCAGGAAGTCAGCCGCTCGAATGCACCGCACCAATGCACCGCTCCGTCAACTCGCAAATGATACTTCGCCTCGTCCAGAGAGGCACTCAACTAGACGGGAAGAAAGACACCAGACTATTACCATCGGTCACGCATCATCCCTAGATGCGAGAAAGATCCGAGTAAGGGTCGCCATTGAGAACCAACCTTGCATAATGGAAGTCGACTCAGGGTCGTCTCTCTCAATGGTATCCTGGAAGACCCTCCAACAACTAATTCCGGCCATCCTTCGTCAGGATCTCAGCCCCCAAAGAATCATACTCAAAGATTACCAGGGCAACAGAATCCCAGTCGTCGGCTCCAGCCAAGTCCAAGTCTCCTTCAAAAATTGTACTGCATCACTACCGCTGACCGTCGTCAATCGTGACCGGCTTAGTTTGTTAGGCCTACAATGGTTCGCCCCGCTCGGGATCGAGGTAGCCGGCGTTCACCGAGACGAGAGCGACAACTGGGAGGAGTCTCTCGTCCAAGAATTCCAGGACGTTTTTTCAGAAAAGCTAAGCAAGTACAAGGGGACCCCAATATCGTTTAGCCTTAATCCTGAAATAGCTCCCATCCGCCTTAAGCCTCATCGGGTGCCTTTTGCACTCAAACCAAAGATCGACGAGCAGCTTGATAAATTAATAGCCCAGGGTGTTTTAGAACCAACCGACCATGCCCGTTGGGAAACCCCAATAGTAACACCCATCAAACCGGATGGGTCGTTGAGAATTTGTGGGGATTATCGGGCCACCCTGAACCACGCACTTCAGCAGAGTGCTTACCCGGTGCCGGTGGTTCAACATCTTCTCCACTCCCTGGGTGGCGGGAAAATATTCGCAAAATTGGATTTAGCACAGGCATACCAACAGTTACCCGTAGATGCGGAAACTGCAGAAGCACAAACTATCGTTACGCACAGAGGCGCCTTTAAGTGCAATAGACTCCAATTCGGGAATTTTTCAAAGTCTGATGGAGAGACTTTTACAAGGCATAAAAGGAGTCGTGCCATATTTTGATGATGTGTTAATTGCCGCCCCGAATAGAGAAGTTTTAGAAAGGCGTCTCAGAATGGTTCTCCAAAAATTCAAAGACGCCAGCCTCAAGGTTAAGAAAAATAAATGTCAACTGTGTACTGAGAGGGTGGAGCTCCTTGGATACTTTCTCGATAGTCAAGGAATCCATCCCTCTGATAACAAGCTAAAAGCAATAAAAAACGCCCCAACACCTAAGAATAGAACAGACCTCCAAGCCTTTCTGGGGCTCATTAACTTTTACAACATCTTCTTGCCCCAGAAGGCGACCGTAGCTGAGCCCCTACACAGACTTCTCGACAAAAGAGCAACCTGGGTCTGGGGACATCGAGAGGAACGCGCTTTCCGACAAGTGAAAGACTTACTAACCTCCGACGCTGTATTAATGCAGTATAACGAGACTTTACCTTTGACTATTACATGCAACGCTTCACCGTTTGGAGTAGGAGCAGTTTTAAGTCATGTATTACCAAACGGAAATGAAGCACCTATTGCGTTTTTCTCACGTACATTATCAAGGGCCGAAAGGAACTATAGCCAACTCGACAAAGAGGCTCTTGCTGTTGTATCATCTGTAAAGCGTTTTCATGAATACGTGTATGGACGACCATTTACTATAATTACGGATCACAAGCCTTTGCTTGGTATTATAGCGGGAGACAAACCAACCCCCTTTATATTATCGCCAAGAATGACTCGCTGGTCAGAGTTTTTAGCTGCCTACAATTATCTACTGCAACATCGCCCGGGGAAAGCCATTCCCCACGCTGATGCTTTAAGCCGTTCCCCACTTCCGGAAGCCGTCGACGACCCAGCTCCAACCCTCACGACACTCCAAATTGAAACGCTACACTCGCCGCCGCTAACAGCGAGAGACATCGCCATCGAGACTAAACGGGATCCTGTCTTAGCACGAGTTCTCAGCTGGGTCGAACGAGGGTGGCCACTCGACCAACTCCACGACAATTTCGCGCCGTTCAAAAACCGGCAGACAGAACTTTTCTCTCAGAAGGGCTGCATTCTCTGGGGAGATAGAGTCGTCGTCCCAGAGAGGCTACAACAGACAGTTTTAGAAGTACTGCACGATGGACATCCGGGCATTGTGCGCATGAAGGCGCTCGCACGGAGCTACGCGTGGTGGCCGGGCATCGACAAACAGATCGAAGCCTGGGTAACCACGTGTCGGAAGTGCCAAGACGTCAGCAACGGCCCACCTAAAGCGACGCCAACCGAGTGGGAAACCCCTCGGGGTCCGTGGTCCCGCATCCACATTGATTTTGCGGGACCCACCAAAGGACACACTTTTCTACTTACAGTGGATGCCTATTCCAACTGGCTAGAAATACATAAAATGAAGACAACCACAACTGAGTCAGTCATTAACAAACTGAACAAATTGTTACGCAACGCATGGGTTACCAGACGTTTTAGTTTCTGATAACGGGCCCCAGTTCACTGCCCTGGCATTTGAACAGTACCTAGCAGACCAGGGCATCCGCCATGCGCTAACCTCGCCGGCACACCCTGCGGCCAACGGAAGAGCGGAGCGAATGGTCCAATTCGTCAAAAAAACACTACAAAAAATGGATTCTGGAGACATCGACGACAAGCTGAACCGAATCCTGCTTCTTCAACACATCACCCCACACAGCGTCACAAATAAAACACCTGCCGAACTGTTAATGGGACGGAAACTTCGCTCCCACCTCGACCGTCTACATCCTTCTTATTCACCAGAAAAACCCTTCGGGTCTAGCGGGAAGTGCCGCGAATTCAAGGTAGGCGACTTGGTGTTTGCTAAGAACTTCTCCGGCGACCCATTGTGGGTCCCTACAACCATTACCCAACCCACCGGCCCCAGATCCTACCGCCTACAGACTAACGACGGGAGACTTTGGAAACGCCATATAGATCAGCTTCGCTCCAGATTGTCACCCATTTCCCGCGACTCCCCTTATTCGCAAACTGAGGGGGGAGGGGATATCAAGGGGACCGAAAATGAAATAGATAATGATGTAATCAGGGAAACCCAGCAACCAACCCAAAGAAGCGCGCCAACTGAAGAAGAATCAGGAAGCGGGGTAGCTTGGCCGCGGGGAAATACCACGAGGGAGGCAAGCCCACGGAACCCGGAAGCAACCCTTGGGGACTGGGATAACAACAATGGCAGCCGCGCCGAGTCCTCCCGCACCAAAACGGAACCACCAGTACCAGAAAAACTTAGAAGCGTTCCACCGGAATCAGACTGCAGACAGAAACCGGTGGAACAGCGAAAATCAAACAGGCAGGTGAAACGACCTGCATATCTACGCGATTATATCACCACATCCCTCAAACGGAACCTAGGGGGGAGGGGTGTTATGAACTAACATAAACGTATTTTAATAAAGCTTGACAACCTTGATAGAAAAGCAGGCTCGTAATCCTGCACTTTTGATTGGTCCGTGGATAGCGAGCTGGGATTGGTCCTTACGGAGCAACCTGATTGGCTATTAGTGGAACATCTCTCATTGGGTACAATTTAAACGTTTTAACGTAAGTCATTGGTTAATGGGACAGCAGCCAGCCCTATAAAAGAGCTGCTGCTGCCCAGGGTTTTTGCTCTGTTCCTGGTCGTTAATAAAGAGTTGAAGTTCACTGTTCATTGCCTCGTCTCCGTTCCTTGCGCCCATGCCCAGAATATAACAATACTATTACTAACCATGTATGGTTATAGTTAGTATATGACTTGAGCAGATAAATTATATTTTGAATAAGTGAATACAATATAGCTGTACATATTTTAATGTGAACTGGGTTGTTTTTAGTGTGATAATTGCTAAATTTAGAAAACATAGAATGTTAAAACAACAGAATACAAATAAAAACAGATCTAAAATAAGATACGTTCCGAAACATACCGCAATATCCTGGAGTTCCACAGACTGTTTTCATGGTAACATGATCTGCAACTATCTTGGAAAGTCCAAAATCAGCTGTTATGCAGAAATCAGAAAATTATATTTCTTATGAAATAATTGTTGAATTAGACACAGCAAATCAATGTTCTAAATCAGGTAGGAAGCCTGTATAGATGGAAAATGTGACCTTCAGCTTAATGTGACAAAGTAATGAAAACAGGTTATATGATTGTTCTTTTTCTTCCTAATTGCATGTCTTTTAAACACACGTCATCATAATTGACTAATGTTCTATCTGTAAAACAGCATGCACTGAAATACAGGGGGAAAACTATTATTGTATTATTGTATAAATTTAGAGGAGATGAGAATAATTATTTTCAAATTTCAAAGAATTACGGCTGCATGCAGAAATCTGTGAATGAGACTGGCTCTGGAATGCTTCTGCATAATCGGGACAGAATGAAAACATGACAAAAAGAAATTAATCCTTTTCATTATGAAAGAATAGACCAAGCATTATAGAAAAACTTTCTTCTAAATGCCATAAACCTAAAACTGAAGGATGTTTTAAAGTTTTATTGATCTGTGGGCATAGGTGTTCTCTTGGAGAAGGTAAAATTGTGATCCAAACAAGGTCTTTTGTCAAGCTGCTTACATATATCATCTTCCGCTGCCTAATTAGGAACAAGCACTGGTTGATTTAGGATAACAGCAGTTTTGTCCTTCATCAGACATAGTTATTTTTAACTTGCTTCATTCTTTGGGAATTGTACAAGACTGCAATATGAACAAAGTGACTTTATTTCTAACTCATGTATTGCCTCTACTCTGTCACTCACTCCTTTTTATTCCAGAAATTTATTTTGTGCAATTTATCTGCCATAGCAATAGTTTCTAGCTTAATTTATTGTGCACCTTAAATATGGTTATGGTCTCTGCCAATTCTGAGGTCCCCCAGTACCCTTTAGTACCAACTTCCTCAGGATCCTATTAAAAGATACCAATTATCAATTACCTATTTTTAAAGGTGCATCTGGAGCTGGAGTTGCATACAATAAATTTTCTGGTTTCAAATCCCGGTGAACAATTCCATTGGCATGTAAATACTAGAAGGAATAAGTAAAGGTATGCAATGTTATTTCATACAATTAATACTTTTTCATAATACTGTGTATTATTATGTATATGGATTTGACTTCTAGAGAAGAGTGGAATATAAATCTAAGAAATAAAATAAATATTCAGACCACAATTTCATGCACTGAAAATAGAAAAATGTACAATTTGTAATGTCAAAAACAACTTGCACGTCATGTGGAAAATGAAAATAAAAGAGGAAGTCTAACAACCACTATTTACCACAGTGGTTTATAGTCCAATTGAATATCAAGATCAAACTGTAAATAAATACAGTTTGTGGCCTTCCCAAAGGGCCTGAGAAAACAGTGGATTAAACTGGTTACTGATTGATCCATTTTTTGTGTGGACAAGGCTGAATCTTTATTACATGAAACTTGGTTTATTCTGCTGCAAGTGACCCAGTCTCTCAGGGGAGGTGAATATCAAAAACAGTCTAAGTTACAGCCAAAAATTCAACAGTCCAGGGAATCTAATACATCAGCTTAAAAAATTTTCAGTGAAGAGATAAGCTGAGCAACTAGGATGTAACAGGACAATATGTAGAGTGAGAGCAGACATATAGCATTGTTTCACTTAAATGACAATTTTTCTGCTCAAGCCTCCAGCATTTCCACATCATGCCATCTGCCATTATTCAAGATTCAGAAACTGTCATCAGTTTCTGAATCTTCAGCTGCTTGTATTTTCAGGAGATCAAAAAAAAATTCAGCCTCTAAATTAGATGATTGCTACTGTATTGATAAAATTGTTTTCTCTTCCCCCCCCCAGGGAACTTTAGTTCAGGGGTGTCCAGTCTTGGCATCTTTAAGACTTACAAGTCCTAGAAATCCCCAACCAGCCATTCTGCTCTAGTTCTTCCCTCATAACAATTGAGTTAACAGACTTTTAGGAAACAGCTTCATTCAAGGCTTGCTTGTTTTCTTGTAGACATTTCATTACCCAAACTAGGTAATGTCATCAGAGCTAGTTTCGTTCTTTGATGAGGACTCTCCTAGAGTTCAGCCAACTGCCTCTGACAGAATTCAGTTAGATTCTGGAGGACTATGGATGAAAGATGTTTCCAAGCCTCCCCCACAGGGGAATAAAGTCTTTCCTATTCCTTCGGTGACTTCATGCAACTTTCTTTTCTCACCAAACTTTTTCATTCTTCACTTTCCTTCTTTCCACTAGTTCCTTGACTCTTTTTCTGCTTTTTGTCTTCTCCCCTTTCCCTCTTAACTTTTCCTTTTTCTCTCTGTACACTAAGTCACTTCTATTCCATCCTCCATCTTTTCTGTCTCTTTCCTCCTTTGTTTCTCTCTAGTTTGCTTCTTTGCTCTACCTCGATTTACATTGCCTCTGTTCCAGGAGTTGTCTCACTGTTCTCTTTCCTATTAGTGACAGCCAAGACCTGACAGGCTGACAGGAGTGTATTGCCCACCTTTGATATCATTTTTTCTCCAGTGCCAATGTGACTAGACATCTGTTTTGGATAGAAGTCTGAGTCAACCTAATATCCGGTGGTCCCACGCCATGTCTTTCTCTTATCTATGGCTATTGTATAATCTCTACTTTTTGCCACTAACACGCATCTGCATTTCTTCTTGGCAAACGAATTCCTTTCATGAATCATGCCTGAAATGCCTAGACATCTGTTTTGGGTTGGGGTGACCAAGAAGAGATCTGAAATTTCAGAATTTCTTTTTTTTTTTTTTTATTAAAACAAGTTTTATTAATTTTTAAAACACACAAATTATCATTATTCATTACATGTTTAAACCTTTTTCCTTGTAAATTTAACAAGTCAGATAAATTATGATTCTGTTTTAAACCATTTCCATATAATATACCAAAACCTCTTATTCAATTTCTCTTTACTTCTCTTTACTCTTATTCAATATCATTATTATTATTTCATCTGTTTCTTTCTGACTTAGTTACCATTATTCTCATTCTATATTTCTACAAGTTTTTACCAATTCTCCCCCAAAAAGACATATACACACAACACACAAAACATAAAAAAATATCTTTTGAAAGTAACTTGGACCAGGTGTCTCTCTCTTCATGGACTTCAATTATATTCATGCTCATCTTACATATCATTACTTATTTTATTTACCATTCTAAGCCTTCTATATTAACTTCTCCACATATTTCACACTTCTTAATTCTACCTTAATTAATCATCTTAGTTTAAATCATTATATTTGTATCTTTTGTCCATTTTTATCATCCCTTTGTCTCATCCCTTATGAAAAAAAAAGAAAATCAGTTTCTCCTGAAATCATTAATCAGAGTATGATGCCTTTCTATCTCCCCCTAAGTTAATCAAATTAATCTTTAAAATAATATCTAATACCCAATCAGATTTTGCTTGGTACATTCTATCTAACTAATACATCCAACACAATTAAGTGCATAATTAGAGAATAAATCCAAATATTAAAAAGAAATACTATAATAAAAATTTTATAATAACATCAATACCATAATTTTATTAAACTCTTTAATTAAAACAATATTCTAAACCTCTCCTATTATTAAGTTTTAAAACCAATCATTTTTAAACATTTTAACATTTTAATCTCTTATCAACTCTTAAACCATTGCAATACTACCATCTCATCTTATGTACCTTGCAAAATCTTTTTTTTTTTTTTAAATTATACTTTATCCATTATCCATAAAAATTCTTTTTTTCCATTTAATTTCAAAACGTTGTAGCTTTTCTCCACCTTTTCCTTTCTTTCTTTCCCAACAAACCTTTCTACCCCCTTCTTCTAGCCTCTGCCTTACCGGCTTCCCTTCTCTGTCGTATTTCTTTTCCCCTTTGTTTACAATCATCATATTGGTTTTGCACTTTATTTTTCCCTTTCTTAAATGTTTTTAGATCTTAAGTCCTTAAATCCTTTAGTTTTCTTCTTTTCTCTTCTTTTCTTTTCTTTCTCTCTTCCTTTTTTCTGGATCAAATTCTGAGATTCATTAAAGATGGCTCCTTCCTTTCTTTCTTGTTCCTCTGCTGTCTTCATCTGTTGTAATTTTTGTTGATAATTAGTAAGCGCCATTTCTAAGAAAAGAAAAGCTTCTTCCACACCATTTCTTAGTTCCTCAACAGAAAGAGCCATTATAAATCTTTTCTTTTCTTTTCTCCTTCTTTCTTCTTACAACAACCAGAATATTCAAAAGAAAATAAAAAAGATAAAACAGTCCCAAAGTTATCAATCAGTCCAAACCAAGGCAGAGTTCTCACTTTCTGAAATTTCAGAATTTCAAAGTAGAACAAGAAAGAAGTGGGATGGCGAAAATGAATTATGATTTCCTGAAAATAAGTAGGAATGTCGGTCCACCCACTTCAAGCACTACTTCTATTCATTTATCTTTTTTTTTTTTTTTGTTTCTTATGTCTATTTCAGTTCCTACTATTTTTTTCCCACACTGGTTTCTTTTCCTGCTGTTAAAAATATTCCTCCTTTGCCCTCATTCTAAACCACAGCATAAGACTGTTCTTGACTTTGCACTAATAGCAATAGCACTTAAAACTTATATACTGCTTCACAGGAAGGCCTGGAAGAACATTGTCCATGGGGTTGCGATGTGTTGGACATGACTTCACAACTAACAACAACTAAGCGGTTTAGAGTCAGCCTTCAACAACCTGAATCCTCATTTTACCCACCTCAGAAGGATAGAAGTCTGAGTCAACCTAATATCCGGTGGTCCCACGCCATGTCTTTCTCTTATCTATGGCTATTGTATAATCTCTACTTTTTGCCACTAACACGCATCTGCATTTCTTCTTGGCAAACGAATTCCTTTCATGAATCATGCCTGAAATGCCCAGAGGAAATTACTATCTGTCACTTCTTCAGCCCCACAGATACAAAGCTTTCCTTTTTCTTTTCCCTTCACAGGACACAATTTTAGATAATGCTTTCTGTGATTTATTCCACCTTTTCATTTAATGTTTCTTGGTACAACTTTATGGTTTCAGGCTCAGTTCTCAAGGATGAGAAATAACCATTTCTATTACTTGCTGCTGTTTCCTTGTGTTGTATCTTTTCAACAGCATAAAGCAGCACAACAGTACTTGCAATAAATAAATAATCTGATATTAAGAGGATATTGGAATCAACAAGTGAAATTTACACAATTTTTCAATAAAGTTACTCTACTAATATGGATGTAATTATCAGACCTACCCCTCTTTTAGCCACCCAGCATGGTTGAGAGTCAGGTGGCATATAAGGTTAATAAATTACTATTATTTTGTTAACAAGGTAAAGTTTAAAAAAATAACTTCATAAACCATCTTTTCCATTTTATAATGTAGCAAATGCATCAATCAAATGAAAGTGTTTTTAAAAAAGGATGAAGTGTAGTAAAACTGGATCAGTTTATTTTGCTACACTGAATATTTATAATCTACTCTTGCTCCCTATCAAAGCCTTATATTCTAAAAGAGTATTTATTGTCTTTATATCCAAATTTATCTCTAATAGGCTTACACAGGAGCATCTTTGAATTTTAAATCTGTAACCTCAGGTTTGTGAGACAGGTTAGGCTAATAAAATAACTGACCCACAGTCACCCATTAACTCCATTATAAAACAGAGACTTATAACTGAGTCATCCTACTGGCTCCCAATACTTTTACCATTGTCTCATTTTTAGCCTGGGTAGTCCTCAACTTACAACCACAATTGGGACTGCAACTTCCATTACTTAGTCATTAAGTGAGTTGCACCAATTTCATGGTCTTTTTTACTGCAGTTGTTAAGCAAATACAGCTTTCCCCATTGACTTTACTTGTTGGAAAGTGGCTGGGACAGTTGCAAGTGGTGATCATGTGACTCCAGGATACTGCAACTGTTGTAAATATATGCCAATTGCAAAGCACCTGATTTTGGATCACATGACCATGGGAATGCTGTGGCAGTCAAAAGTGCGAGGACTAGATGTAAATTATTTTTTTTAGTGCCATCATAATTTTGAATGATTGCTAAATGAATGATCATAAGTCAAGGACTACTTGTATAAACGAGCAATTGCCAATACCAAAGGACAAAACTATAAAAGTATCAAGGATGGCTCATAATTAATAGAAACATTGCTTTAATACTCTTGTAAATGCAAACAGTAAAGGAATCCTACTTTTCCAATAGTACAAATCTGTCTCTATTTAAATATTATTTTAGTTATTATACTGTAAAGTAGCATCCATTAACAAAAGCATGATTTTAAATCTACATAAAGGGCTGCATTAGGGAATCTTTAAACACATAATGAATTATAGTAAAAGCAGCCTAGAGGCAGACTCTAGTCTTTGGGGAACCAAATAGTTTAAGATAAAAATGATACTTTAATGCTAATGTCTTATTTTAATGGAGAAGAAAGTTAGTAAAATTCAGTAGCAAATTGAGTACTGCTAACTGTGAGAAATGATTCCATAGTAAATCATGTTAAGAGTTCACCACAGTATATAGAGAATATGCTATAATTGAAATCAGGCTGATTAAATGCACTATGGTTTTTGAATCTGAATTATTTATGATTTTGTTATTTCAAGAATAAATAAAATCAGTCTAATTACCTTGTACAGGTAGTCCTCCATTTGTGACCATTTGTTTAGCAATCATTTAAAGTTATACAACGTCATTGAAAATAGTGACTTACAAACAGTCCTCACACTTACAAATTACTGTACTGCAGCGTCCCTGCAGTCACATGATCAAAATGCAGGCACTTGGTCACCAGCATATATTTATAATGGTGCAGCAACCAAAGTCATATGATCACTGTTTGTTACTTTCCTGGATGGCTTCCAGCAAGCGAAGTCAATAGAAAAAACTGGATTAGCTCAATTACTGGGCAATTCACTTAACAATAATGGACATTTGCTTACTGATCGCAGCAAAAAAATAAAATTGTATGTGGTTCATTTAACGATCACCTCACTTAGCAGTGGAAGTTCTGGTCCCAATTGTATTTGTTTAGTAAATTGTATTTGTAAGACTACTTGTAATTTTAGACAGAGAGAACAGAGACATACATATATCTCACAGCAACAGAGAATTACTGCAATGTACTGTGCAGATTAGACTAGCAGCATATTGACTGCCAGTTTGAACAGAATGTTACCTATGACTGAAATTACAATAATTAAATCCCCATTACAAAGAACACAGTTGAGAAACATATGGCCCTACAAATGTCATTGAATAAAATAGCCCAGCAACTTTCATTACTGGCAATGCCAAATTAGGAGTTAAGGCTATTACTGGTTTCTGACATAGAATGTTAGAATCTTTGGTGCATTTGGAAAGTGGCAAACCCAATCAATAATCAAGAATAAAACTTATGTTGGAGCTATTCCATGGCAGGTTAAGGGGTTCCATGCATTTTAAATATTCATATAGGGTATTTGTCTTTAAAGTAGGCATATATTGTACAATTCAATGAATTACTTTCTATAAAATTGATTGAGCTAGGTTCCATTTCTACTGCCCCCTCTGATGGAAAATTTGATCTAATGGATTTTTCTATTGGTGTATACATAGAAGAGTCTTTTAGCAATTTTCCTCACTTCTTCAATCCCTATAATACTTCCCAGACAGACACTACAAAGGGCAGGGATTGTGTACCAGTTGTACCTATTCCTACACTGGGCAGCTTACTCTATCACTGCAATGGGCTATGCGTGTAGTTGGCCTTGAAAAGCATTTAGAAACTTCAACTGATGCAAAATGGAGCAGCATGAGTAGTTATGGAAGCCTTTCTTTTGGTACATGTGACACCTTTTCTCCATGGTTACCATTATCTTCCAATTCTGATTCTGGTAGTACATGTATTTTAGTACCTTCCATTTTGTTTGATGTACTTATGGACTTTTCCACGGGGCTATTATTTTGCATGCATTTATTTTAAATAAAGATAGTGTAGCCAGGAAAGTTAGATGGTGCTGCCAGGAACATTCCAATGTTACCTCACACAGAGAACCTCTTTGGCAGCCTTCCAGAAACCAGAAGTCATTCAACTGCTGGGATTCTGAGCAACGGAAGGTTCCCAGCTTAAGAAAAGTCATTCTATGTCAAGAATTGATTCCGTATTTTAGCTGTTTGTCTTCAGTATCAGGAGAAACATTAGCATGGAGGTGAAAGAAGTGTAAGCGTGCTTTTCCATGGTCTTCCTCCTCCCATGTTGTTTTGATCATTGATTGAGATTGATAAATATATACAGTAGGAGTTTGGAGTAGGAGTTTGGCGCTGACGACGGCTGCCTCTGTGAAATGCTCTCTAATGGTTTCTTTATTCCTTATTATTATCTGCAGTTCACTACCGATTTCATACTCACGAGACCATCTGCTAAGAATTAGGCAATGTTTCCTTAAGGAGCAGCTTTCTGATTCCCCACTCCCACCTGTCTTTGCAAACGCGGAGGAGATTCTAACCAATTCCCCAGTGCTATGGATTACAACAAAGAAAGCAAAGAAGCGACCACACCAGAAGAAGAGACGAGGTAAACAAGCAGGAATTTTAAACAGACTAAGGAATAGGGGGAAAAAACCTCCTCTCCCTTCAATCTTTCTGACTAATTTACGCTCACTGACTAACAAGATGGATGAAATTCATCTCTTAAGTAGCTGGAATTCTGATTTTAATAATTCAGCTGTTCTTTGTTTTACTGAAACCTGGCTTAATCCACAAATTCATGGGGACAACACCATATACATCCCAGGATTTCAGACATTTAGATCAGACAGAATTGAAGAGACATCAGGTAAAACAAAGGGTGGAGGATTATGTTTATATATCAACAACAGCTGGTCTCAGGATATAACTATAATATATAAGTTTTGTGATTAAAAGTTAGACTCTTTACACATCAACTGCAAGCCATTTTACTCTCCATGTGAGTTCTCCTCATTTCTCCTAATAGCTGTGTATGTTCCACAAGCCTATGTAAACAAGGTATTATGAACTATTGCTGATCAAATTATGGAGGCTGAAGCCAAACACCCAGGTTCCCTTCCCATCATTTTAGGAGATTTCAATCAAGCAAATTTAAGCAAAGAGCTCCCAAAATATTTCCAGCATGTAAATTGTCCCACCAGAGGCAAAAATACTTTAGACGACTGCTACACAACAGTAAAAGATGCTTATAGGTCTTTACCACAAGCAGCTGTGGGACACTCTGACCATTGCATGATTCACCTTGTACCTGCCTACAGACAAAGACTTAAAACCATTAAACCAACAATTAAATCAGTGAAGACTTGGTCGGATGAGGCAAAGCTGAAACTCCAGGCCTGCCTTGATTGCACTGATTGGAATGTTTTTGAAGATGCCTCTGCAGACCTAGATAAGCTCACAGATACTGTAACATCATATGTTAGCTTCTGCGAAGACTTATGTGTACCAGCAAGGAACCTGCAAATATATAGTAACAATAAACTTTGGTTCACAGCTAAACTTAAGTAGCTACATCGTTCCAAAGAGGAAGCCTACAGAAAAGGTGACAGAATGCTATACAACTAGGGCAGAAACATATTACCAAGAGAGATCAGAGCAGCAAAAAGAAGCTACTCTGAAAAGTTAAAGAATCAATTCTCAACAAATGAACCAGCAAACATATGGAAAACTCTTAAAAACATCACTGGCTTCAGCAAACCTCCTTCCCAGGCAGAAGAAAATCAACAACTAGCAGATGACCTGAATGTGTTTTACTGCAGGTTTGAAAAGAAACTACAGCCACCTATCTCCACAACCCACATTTCAAACACACCAACAACAGCCAAGCCTCTTACAACTGGCCCCAATCCATTGGGCTCACAACCTCTGGTGATCACAGAAAAAGAAGTGCAAGATCTATTACACAGACAGAAGCCAGGAAAAGCACCAAGGCCAGACAAGATAACTCCTTCTTGCTTAAAAGTCTGTGCTGACCAATTGGCCCCCATCTTCACCTGAATCTTAAATAGATCACTAGAGATGTACTATGTTCCTAACTGCTTCAAACGTTCTACCATCATCCCAGTGCCAAAGAAGCACCATCAAGGAACTGAATGACTACAGACCAGTTGCTCGGACATCTGTAGTTATGAAAATCTTTGAAAGGCTTGTGCTGTCCCATCTGAAAACCATCAGGGATCCGCTGTTAGATCCCATGCAGTTTGCATACCGAGCAAATAGATCGACAGATGATGCTGTTAACATGGCTCTGCATTACATCCTACAACACCTTCAATCTCCAAATACCTAAACAAGGGTCCTCTTTGTAGACTTCAGTTCAGCATTCAATACCATCATTCCAGACACTCTTCTAAGTAAATTAAACCAACTAGCAATACCTGAACACACTTGTAAGTGGATCATAAGCTTCCTAACAGACAGGGGACTTCCGGTTTGTCGGCTTCGCTAGCGGCAGGGATTCACGATACTGCGCGATCCCTGCGGCGCTAGCCGTTTTGGTGCCTCCGATCCGGATGGGTTTGGAGGCTAAGGCTGCCCTGCAGGGGCGGCTGAAGATAGGGGGGATCCGGAGAGGGGTTTGGGGGTGTTGCAGACCCCCTCCCCGGCCGGCAAAACCCCCTTTTCTCAAGACGGTGCAGCGGCGGTCCGTAATGGCCGCCACAAAGAAGCCGGCAGCTGGGTAAGAATGTGCAGGAGGAAGAGGAGAAAGTTTTTTAAAGTGAAAGTTTTTCTTGGCTGACCCAGGACTTTAAGACACATTTAACATCCTGAAAATTATGGCTTTCTGAATGATACTTTCCAGAAGAGAATTATAAGCGGCAATTTTGAGGTGCTGAAAAGGAAAGTTTACTCTCCTTCCCTATGGAATTATTTTTATAGAAGGTAAAAACTTGCTTTCTGTGATAAGTGGGAAGGGAGAGGACAATATATATATATATATATATATATATATATATATATATATATATATATATATATATATATATATATATATATATATATATATATATATAAAGATCTTGTTGGAGGAGATGCCTTAAGGATTTGAAGACTGAAATTTATTGCAATAAGGCTTTAAAATACAGATTTGGTTTTTCTTTTTTTGATTGATATTACCCCAGGAAGAGAAAGTGAGAACTTTGTTTTGGCTTGGACTGATTGATGACTTTGGGATTTTGGGACTGTTCTAACTTTTAAAACATCTTGGTTGTTTTAAGAAGAAAGAGGAAAAAAAGAAAAGAAAAGATTTATAATGGCTTTTTCTGTTGAGGAACTGAGAAAAGAATATGAACAAACAAAAAAAGATGGCAAGGACGCTGTGAAAGAAGCTTTTCTCTTTTTAGAAATGGCGCTTGCTATCTATCAACAAACACAACAACAGATGGAGACAGAAGAAGAAGAAGAAGAAGAAGAAGAAGAAGAAGAAGAAGAAGAAGAAGAAGAAGAAGAAGAAGAAGAAGAAGAAGAAGAAGAAGAAGAAGAAGAAGAAGAAGAAGAAGAAGCCATCTTTAATGAATCTCAAAATTTAATTAAGAAAGAAAGGAGAAAGAGAGGAAGGAAAATGAAGGACTTAAGACTTAAAAAAACACCCAAGAAAGAGAAAAATAAGATGCAAAATCAATATAATGTTAGAAAACAAAAGAAAAAAGGAACACAACAGAGAAGGGAAGCTAACAAGGCAGAGGCTAGGAGAAGGGGGGGTAGAAAGGCCTGGTGGGAGAAGAAAGAAAGGGAAAAGGTGGAGAAAAGCCACAAAGCTTTGAAACAAGATGGGAAAAGAAGAATCTTTTTTAGGGACAAAGGGTAATGTATAATTTCTTTAAAAAAGATTCTGCAAGGTACATAAGATGGTACTGTAGCATTTGTATTAGAAATAGAAAATTAGAATGGTTTAAGAATTAATAAGAGATTAAAATATTGAAATGTTTAGTAATGATTGATTTTAAAACCTAATAAAATATTAAAGGGAATGTTTAGAATATTGAGTTTTAATTAAAGAGTCTAATTGACTATAGTGTTGATGTTATTATAAACTTATTATTGTAGCATTTGTTTTTGGAAAAGATAATTGGAATGTTATAAGATTCAATATTTAGATTTATTATTTAACTATGTATTTAATCATTTTGGATTTATTATTTTTATTTTTAAAAATTAGTAGATAGAATGTACCAAGCAGAATCAGATTGGGTATTAGGTGTTATTTTAAATGTTAATTTAGGGGGATGATAGAAAGGCATCATACTCTGATTAGTGATTTCAGGAGAAATTCTTTTTCCTTTTTACTATAGGGAATGAGACAAATGGATAATAAAGAATGGACAAAAGATACAAATATAATGACTTAAATTAAAATGAATTAAATAAGATAGAATTAAGAAGAACGAAATGTGTGGAGAAGCTAATATAGAAGATATAGAATGGTAAATAAAATAGGTAATGGCATGTAAGATGAGCATGAATATAATTGAAGTCCATGTAGAGAGAGGTATCTGGGGCCAAGTTACTTTCCTAAAAGATCTCTTATATTTTTGTGTTTTGTGTGTTTATGTATGTGGGAGAATTAATAAAACCTTGCAGGAATATAGAATGAGAATAATGGTAACCAAGTCAGAGAGAAATAGATGATAATTATAAATTGGATAAATATAGAGAAAAATAATAATAGTGAAATTGAATAAGAGTAAAGAGAAATAAGGAGAAATTGGATAAGAGATATTTGTATGCTCATATGGAAATGGTCTAAAATAGAATTATGTTGTATAAAATAATGTTTTATTTGACTTGTAAAATTTATAATGGAAAGAGGTTCATGTACTTAATGGTTAATGATGGTTTGTTTGTCTTTAAAATTAATAAAATTTGTTTTTTTTTTTTAAATAAGCTTCCTAACAGACAGGAAGCAGCAGGTGAAGCTCGGCGGAATCACATCCAATACCTGTACAATCAGCACAGGGACCCCTCCACTTCTCTTCTCCCTATATACCAATGATTGCATCTCAAACGATCCATCTGTTAAAATACTGAAGTTTGCTGATGACACAACAGTCATTGGTCTCATTTGAGACAACGATGAATCTGCATACAGACAAGAGGTTATACAACTTGCCTCGTGGTATAACCGGAACAATCTGGAACTGAACACACTCAAAACTGTAGAAATGGTGGTAGACTTTAGAAGAAACCCTCCTATACTACCACCTCTTACAATACTAGACAACACTGTATCAACAGTAGAAACCTTCAAATTTCTAGGTTCTACAATATCACATGACCTAAAATGGACACCTAACATCAAAAACATCATCAAAAAAGCACAACAAAGAATGTTCTTTCTGCACCAACTCAGAAAGCTCAAAATGCCCAAGGAGCTGCTGATACAGTTCTACAGAGGAATTATTGAGTCTATCATCTGCACCTCTATACCTGTCTGGTTTGGTTCTGCAACCCAACAGGATAGACACAGACTTCAGAGGATAATTAGGACTGCAGAAAAAACAATTACTACCCACTTGCCTTCAATTGAGGACCTGTATACTGCACGAGTCAAAATAGGGCTGTGAAAATATTTACAGACCCCTCACATCCCGGACATAAACTGTTTCAACTCCTTCCCTCAAAACGACGCAATAGAGCACTGCACACCAGAACAACTAGACACAAGGACAGTTTTCCCCCCGAAAGCCATCACTCTGTTAAATAAATAATTCCCTCAACACTGTTCAACTGTTTACAAAGTGTACACTACTATTACTGTTAATCTTCTCACCACTCCTTCTCACCCATCCCCTCCCACTTGACTGTTTCCTAGGATGATTTGATTGTTAATTATACCCTATGACTATCATTAAGTGTTGTACATTATGATTCTTGATTCTTAATGAATGTACCTTTTCTTTATGTATACTGAGAGTATTTATACCAAGACAAATTCCTTGTGTGTCCAATCACACTTGGCCAATAAAGTATTCTATTCTATTCTATTCTATTCTATTCTATTCTATTCTATTCTATTCTATCAATAAGTTTTTCTTTCATTTAATGCCCTATATTGATCAAACAAGTATTTTGAGATTAATAAAATAGTAATCTGAGGCTGTGAAGCTAGTAAAACTTACAGCAACCGCCTCCAGGATCTGCTTCACTGCATCAGCAGCATCTCGCTCACTGTAATATCCTTTTTCCACAATTCTATAAAGAAACAGAAATATGCCATTCAAACTGAAGAATTTCTAGAACAGCGTAATTCTTGGCAAACTTATTAAAATACATCACAGAATAATTAAGCAATATAATCTATCATGATTTGATGGATAAAGTTCTCACTAAAAATAACTTTACTCTGGGTTAATAAATATATATATTAAATATAATACGATAATGTAGAAGTAAGGACTCTAGCAAACAGCTCAGTTCCTAGTAACTTGAGAGATATTCGTGTTAAATTTCTTGATTTAGATTTCCAATCTTATCTAGAAGTAATCCTCGATTTATGGCCATAATTGAACCTGGAATTATTGTTGTAAGTTGTGCTGACTTTTTAGTGGGTCACCATGCAATCATATCCAATTATTGTTGTGGTCCGTCAGCTTCCAGCGGAGCTGGCGGCAGACTCAGATGATGATGAGGTTGTGGGGATCTTGGGCCAGTCCCAGAGTCTGGGAAAGGCTCTGATGGATGCTCTGCGTTGAAAGCAGTATAGGGCCAGGGCTATCCGACATGGCTTCGGAGTCAGAGATAAGTGGGGAAGAAGAACAGCCGGGACCTGTTCCAGATGTGTGTATATGCAGAGCTGTCAGGAGAGGAGAACAACTTAAGAACAAGGTCCGACATGCAAGGAAAGGCACATGTGGACACTGAATGGCCCCTCCCTGGGGAATAAATAGAAGCAAAAGGGAAGTGGTGGTTGCAGGAGACAATAATTTGTATTTCTTTCAGAAGATTTGCTTATCGTGGTTCGTACTTCAGAGACTCCTTGCTAGGAATTAATTAACAGCATTGTGACTGGAAGCTCTCAGCCTGGCAATTATCCAAGAATTGATAAGATCTGTTCTTTCAATTAACCCTTGGAAGAATTATTGCCTGGACTTTTCTGTGTGTGAATGTCATGAATTCACAGTAACTAAATAAAGAGGGGTTTTTTGGGACAAGGAGTCTGTTTCTTGATTCTGCTAAGGCTGGGTAAGAACAATTATGACCTTTATTGCAGGGATTAACATCGCAGTCATTAAGAGAATCCATTGTCCACAATGGGTATTTTTTGCTGGAAACCAGAACGAAACTAATGCAGTTTCCAGCAAAAAAACCATCATAAATTACAATCATGTGACTGTGGGATATTGCAAATGGCTGTAAATGCAGGCCAGTTGCCCCAAATGCTATCATGTGATCATGGTAGGGCAGCAATTGGAACTTCAAATCTGGGTTGTATGTAGCCCTGGGGAGTTTTGTCATAACTTCAAACAGTTGATGAGTCAAGAACTACCTGAACTAAAATTATATATATATATATATATATATATATATATATATATATATATATATATATATATATATATGTGTGTGTGTGTGTGTGTGTGTGTGTGTGTGTGTGTGTGTGTGTGTGTGTGTGTGTGTGTGTATGTATAAAACATTAATAACAACAAACAGAAGAACAGAAAAAGGCAACAACAAGTCAACAACAATTTAAGGCAACAACAAAAATTAGGTTTACAACCACCTAAACCAGGGGTCCCCAACCACCGGTCCACGGACCGGTACCGGTCCACGGAACAAGTCCTACCGGGCCGCTGGCTTGCTGGGCGCTGCCATCTTTTTTGATGAAAAAGTGCTTCCGGTGAGCTTTTCCGGGTAGAAAGCTCACCGGAAGCACGTTTTCATCAAAAAAGATGGTGGCGCCAGCGCTTCGGTGAGCTTTTCCGGGTGGAAAGCTCACCGAAGCACGTTTCATCAAAAAGATGGCGGGCCAGCGCTTCGGTGAGCTTTTCTGGGTAGAAAGCTATTTCTACCCAGAAAAGCTCACTGGAAGCACTGCCCGCCATCTTTTGATTAAACATGCTTCCGGTGAGGTCACCGGAAGCACTTTTTCATCAAAAAAAGATGGCGGCGCCCAGCTGATGCCGGTACCGGGCCGCAGCGCCCAGCTGATGCCGGTACCGGGCCGCGGCGTAAAAAAGGTTGGGGATCACTGACCTAAACCAACAGTCCCTAACCTTTCCAGGGGGAGGGGGGATAGTTCTGTGTGAGTGGCAGGTGCACACATGCGCACAGCTCTTCCGCCACTCGTGTGAGTGGAGCTTCATGTGCAAGCAAAAACATGTGCAGGTCATGTGAACGGAGCTTGATGTGTGAGCTCAAGTGCTTCTTGCTCAAGTGCGCAGCTCCATTCACACGCAGCTTTACTTGCACAAGAGATGGGCATTTGCAAAGCTCCACTAGCAAGCACCTGGCACTTGGGTGGAGTTATGCACGTGAGTACAATTGTCTACTGCTCATGCAAGTGGAGCTGTGTGCGTATGAGCACCCACCTGATGCTCACATGGCCCGATTCTGAACAGACCACAGACCAGTAGTGGACCGCAGCTCAGTGGTTGGGACTCCTGACCTAAACAATTAAGTAGCTATCAGATGGACTTAGTAATAATAAGCAGATTCTTGGCTTTCCCTATCCTTCCCTTCCTCAGGCTGGCATTTTAGAGTCACTAAAAATGCAGAATTGTTGGCATGCCAGCTTTATGGGTTTAGTAGGCAAAGGTGGTCTGCCACTATGGTGAGCACAGAAGCACCTGGAAAAGTTTAAAAAGGATGTTATGTTAAGCCCTGGCTATGAGGAGCTAAGCTATGTGGTGATAAGCTGGCAAACAAGTAGTGATTGGTTGAGAGTCATTTCTATAATGTTGCAAAATGGGAAAGAGCTAATTAGCAAGTAGTTTTCTGCAAGCCAAACATACATACAAACTGGGCCGCACTTGCAGTATCCTGTCACTTAGATATATTTGAAAATAAGTCAAAACAGCACAAATGCATCACCAATGTGTTTTAAACTGGATTAAGAAGGGTGAAAAGATGGAGAGGCCAGCTAGCTGGAGCAGACCTGAAGATCTGCATTCAGATCTGTTAAAATATAATTCCAGCCACTGGAGCACATGTATAATGTGCTGACGTATAATAATGTATTTTCAACCTCTTCTGTTCTAAAAAAAAATTAAATCCAAATGACTCTCTATTATGCAATATTTGGGCCATAAATAGTACAAAAACATGCACAACCCACCACATACCTGTCAAACAGCTCTCCTCCTGTTACCAGTTCTAAGACAAGGCTGATTTCTGTGGGGGTTTCAAATATCTCCTTCAATTTTATCTGAGAAAAGCAACAAAGTAAGCAATTGTCTATTTTTCCCTTCTTTCCTGTATGTATATAATTTACAATAAAGTTACATTCCCGCCCCCCCAATTTCTCTCCTCCTTTCTTTCTAATTAAAAACTCCACAGTATATGATTCAGTAGAAAGCATAATAAAAAAAGGCATGCACTAAAAATTTTGATTCTCCAAAATGTTTTGATTCTCCAACATTTTGATTCTCCAAAATGTTTGAAATATTTTGAAAGTCTACTGGAAATAATTATAAATGGACAAGAACTCTGATGCTTTCCAGAACAGAAATAAATAAATATGGACAGATTACAAAGTTTTGAGACTGTAGAGTTCTTTTGGTCTTCTTGTGTGCAGCAAGACAGGAAAATATGTCCACAATAGGAAATCAAGATACAGGCCAACATTTTTAAATCTGGGCTTGCAAACAGATACAACTTACAATATTTGGATGTGAAAGTCGAAGAAGAACACCTATTTCTGTTCGGACAATCTTTTTATCTACCTGGTTAAAACAGAAAAAAACATAATAAGATTTTGAAAGTAATTGTTTCAATGATTTGCCTGCTGTAGCCATTCTGAGCATGTTTAATAGTCTTAGTGAAAATTTATGTGTTAATATTTTTAGGAACTAAACAAAAGTAAAAAATTAAGTTTAAAAAAATAAATTGTAAATCTGCCTCTGGAGTATCTGGGAAAAAGTTGATTAATATTATTGAAATTTGTCATCAAATTTAATAGTAGAGTGGAGTTTTAAAATACAAGCAACAAAAAATGTTAGGTTACTATTTATCATTTAGAATTGATACTGAATTGATACTTACCTATCTAGTGCCCAAACGATATCAGCATATAAACTTTTAGGAAAAACTATGTTGAAAAAAATATTCTTTTCTGAAGAGACCAATATCAAGCATCCTTTTGTGAATTTGCAGAATTGAATCTATGACAACTTTCAAATAAATCTTAACACTTTATGTATAATGAAAATGTTACAAGCACTTTGGTTTGCATCATGAATGTATGGTGCCTAAAACAATGAATCCATGAAAATAAAATTAATACTGGGAGTGACCAGGGCCAAGAAGGAGATTTTAAATCTGAAATTAAGAAAGCCTGAATCAGTTATTTTGAGCAATTTGTGGAGTATACAAGGAAATCAATGTTTGCCATGAAACTGAGAAAAGCAAAGTATAGATAAACCAATATATTTTCTTTTCAGTACAGATTAATGAATGGAAGCCATATTTGTAGTTGTTATCATGAATACGTCACACAGGATATCCAGCTTCTTTGCAAAACAAAGATAGCATTTTATATATTACTTACTTGGACTTTGGAAAGAGACTGCTGTGCTATCAAAATCCAAATAAATTGGTTGAAGCAAGAGGACAGGAATAAATGCTTAATGGGCAAACATATTTTTAAAAAAACTATTCTTTAAAGATTCAGACATTTTGGGGGTTATCTTTCTATTTAAGATGACTCTTGAATCTGTACAGACTTTGATAAACATTAATTGCATATCCCTTCAACACACTTTGTAAACACAACACGACCTATTTCCATTTCCAAAGCTCCAAATTTCCTCCAAAATTTTCCGCTGTATATGTATCACTATCAAATGGAGTACAAGTAAATTATAAATGTATTTCTATTTGCATAGTCAAGTTCATAATTATCTGTTTATTACTGCTGTACTGAAATATGATACAGCCTTGGCGTTTGTTCAAAAAAATCATATAAATAAATGGACTATAAACATGCCCTGGAATTAACTCAAATAATCCCTGATGCAATCTACTAAGCAACTACTGTTGCACCATTACCACTAAGAGAGCTTACATAAATAAAGACATAAATAAAGTATTTGTACAGTAGCTGAAAGAAATGGTTCACAATTACAATCAAAAGTCCATTATTTTAGATGGAGAGAGAATGTTCTTCTTACATTTATAACAGTTCGATAAGTAACAAAACCAGTAACTTATTAACAAGAACTTGAATGGAGTTTAAGCTAAGGTCTGTTTTTAGCACAGTGGCTTTGCAGCTTTGTGTTCATGAATGTAGGCAATAAGTTCTTGCATAGGTAATTTTTTTTATCTCAATGAATGGATCAGCGCAATATGCACATCATTTTTAGTGTTTTTATCACCTAATTATTCCACTGAGGAGAGAAAAAGTGATTGCAAAATTGATCAAAATTCCTAGACATATCAATATATTAAATCAGACAAATATAATTCATAACTCTTGTATGAAGCTACAATGCTTCTCTAATTGCAAAACATATAGCTTACCCAAAATTATATACGATACATATAAACAAGGCAATACCTGTTCTTCAAACAACTTCTTTAGAGTTGCACAGAGCTCTTCAGCAGGCAACTCCTGAAACAACATTTTTAAAAACATTATCGAAGTGCTATAATGAAAAATGGCTCTTGGACTCCTTTTCTCCTTGGCCCTATGAACACATTGGCACTTATTTTGCTGGGGCTATCAATGAAAAAAATGTGCTATATACATCATTTGGTTAAGATGATTCTTTGGTAAGTTTTATTATATCCTGATTAAACATTTATTAATGCAAGCTTTTCTAAATCTCATTTATTTTCCATCTTTCCCTTAAAACATCTATATTTACATATAGATATATCTAATTTCTCACTTCATTCTTAATACACTTGTGAATTAATTGGCTTTTAATAGTGAGCTTTTTATCATTTTGACTATCAAGTGAAATGCTTATGTTTTTAGGTTTTTTAATGGCATTTCATACTTCTGCTTCTTAAGGCTGAACACAACATTTCTTTAACTTCAAGTTTGAGAAGGAATTATAATTTAGAAATGGCAAAAAACTGCCACTACCATTAAACATCTCAGAAGTTTAAATGAAATCTCGTATTAACAAGAGAGGGATTATCTCCTTTCATTCATAGAGAGACCAGGACTTAAAGTCACAACTTCAGTTCTGAACAAGATAATAATCACTCATCACTTATTACCACTAAGCTCTGCTTTCCTGTAGTGGTAATAGAAACTAGATTCAGTTATTAGCCTTATTATATTAGTCCAGGAAATTATATTTCAGAGACAAGTAGTGGTTGACTTACTATCATAATTGAATCTGCAATTATAGCTATGCTGATGGGTCATCACATAAACATCTTGTATTACAACCTATTTTTATACTGCTGTTAAGTGAACATGGAGATTGTAAAGTGAATGTGGTGGTTTGTTAAACAAGCACTGTGTTTTTTAAGTGCATCATAAGTTCACATTGCTCACTATGGTTTTGTTTTGTTGGCTGAAAATCAGAAGTAAATGCCGATTTCCAGCAAAAAAGTCATAAATTACATGCAAAATGCAGCAAAGAGCTTTAAGTGCAAGTTGTCTGTCAAGCATCCACAGTGCGGTCACATGGCTATGGGGAGTGGCCACTGGAACTTCAATCTAGGTCCTAAGCACTTTTTGGGGAATTCATCATAAGTCAGAACTACTCTCATAGCTAGCTTTTCCTTGCTTTTTTATCCCAAGTTTCAGTTTGGAACAGAGAAACTCTGACTATTGGAAGGATGGAAGAAAAGAAGGGAGGATGATTAATTTGCCCAGTTGTGATGGGACTACATCCATTAGTAAAATGGGAAGGAAAACAACCCCTCTCACCTTATAGGACCTTTTACATGCACACAAATGGCTCACTTCTGAAATAAGCCAGTAATAGGCTGAAAAACCAAAGGTAGTGCTACTCTTTTTACTCCATTTCTTTTAATGTTTTCTTTTAAAAATATGGAAATTGCCCTATCTTCTTCTGTGATTTTCTTTTCAACTTCCCAGGCTGGTCTATAGTCTAGGTATTTCTTGATAATCTCCTATCCAGGTATTAACCAGCTCTGACTCAAATCTGATTTTCAGAATCAAGTAAGGTTTGTAAGATTGTGCCATCAGCTACGAGAAAATTCAAAGATACACTATTTCTTTTGCTAAACAAAATATACTTTTCCAGGTATCATATTTAATCAGGCTACATTTAATATTCTTATTTTAAGTCACATTCATTCCAAGTTAAGGTCCAAAGTACTGTATATGAATTTGCACATGCATAATCTCCAACAGACTTTCAAATCAGAAAACATGGATAGTGAACAGTGCTGGATCTTGTAGGTACTCAGCTTATTTATCAGCCATAGCTCCAGATCAATATGCAGTAGGTTTTTGCTTGTTCAAGCCTGAGTAGATTGCAGTTGCACAGGAAGTGACATATGTAACTATACTAATGTACTATTACTAACTCAGTTCCAATTGTCTCTTGAGAGGATTACTTTAATGCATTCTAGATAGGACTGCCTTTGGAGACAAACTATTCGTTGCAACTGGTAGAAAATGTAGTGTCAAGATTATTAATTGGATACCCTTCCAATTCAGAATTACACCTATTTGAAGTCAATGAATGGTTGCCAGGAGGCACAATGCAAAGTGCTGCTCATTATCTTTACCATTATCTAAACAGCACAGCACCAGGATATAACAAGCAATCTTGCCATCAAATCTGCATACCCCATTATCAAGAATATCCTTTCTAAAAGTTTCATCCCTTCCTGAGGCCTGATGGCTTTCTCTGTACTATCCCTTCCTTTATAGAATATTCTGTTGCAGTGGTGGATTTCAAAAATTTTTATCACTGTGGGCATGGCTTAGTGGGCGCACTTTGCGCACTAATCTTCTCCTGTAATCTTGCACTCTCCCTGTCTTTGACAGCTGATGCGCAGCAATTCGCTGTGCCCATGAAGCAGCTGAGCTTCAATACCAAGAAATAAAAGTCAGTAGAGAGCTGGGGTGGTGAAAGGGCCCAACAGCTGATCATTGGAGCAAACTGGTTTGCTCAAAGATGATCCTCAGAGCTACCGGTTCGGCCCGGTACACCAGAAATTTGCAGAGAAATTTTTTTTTAATTAGCTGATCAGCTTTGCTGCTTCCTATTCAGTCCTCCCTCTGTATGAAACAAGATGTCACTTCAATTTTGCCTTTTCTCTTTCTTCCATTCACAAATAGAGGTAGTGTTATTAACTTCACTTTTCTCATTGTAAATCCCACTGAATCAGTTGGAATGCTGATCTAAGTAAGAAGAACTAAGTAAGAGGCTCGGGTTCTCACTTAGAATGAAGGGCATTGTTATGCTGTACTGTGTAAAATTTTGTTTTATGTGGATTTACTACTTTAGACTTAGTTATAGATAACTGCAAGAATCTATTCAGCATTACTATTTTATTATAGAGACGGTAAAAAATCCTTGAAACACTTTTTGCACCTTTAAAAATTTGCTTATTTTATGTATAAAAAGATGAGCGGACAGATGTATGAAACCTCAAATTAAGTTTTTAGAAACTAAATAAAAGATAAATAGCAAAGAAAGAGGCCTGAACCATTTTTTAGTTTCTTATAATGCATACATCAGAAACCAAACAGGAGAAACAGACTTAAGATTTGATTTGAGGAGGTATCAATGTTGTTTCTGTATCTGCACATAATTTTTCAACTAATTTAGATGCAGAGGTTTTTTGTTTGTTTATTTTTTTTAATTAGCAAGCAGACTTGGTATCATCACTGCATAATTTATCTGATTTAGTTTCATGGCTGTAACATAAAATTGCTTCGTAAGTTCCACAGTAGATTGCTATAAAATGCTAATGTAAAAATTGGAATAAAACATCTATTATTTATGTCTTCTTTAGAGACTATAGGGAAACAAATTTTCTGATGCAGTAATATTTACTTTAAAATTTTTTATTAGTTTATTTACTGAATTATCCTACTTTTCACAATAAATGACACATATGGTACTAACAGTAACAAAAATAAAATAGATTAACAATTAAAACACTTAAAATACAATTAAAAGCATATCACTAAAAAGAATACACACTCAGTTACTCAACAGCGAGTCAAATTATATGCCAGAGGGAGACAGTTTGCCAGAACACAGAAAACAAGAGAGAATTAGCCTAGCAATTTATATCAGAAAGTTCTGAAGCCTCTTTTAAACCTGTCAAATCTCTTAAATTTCTACAATAATTAGAAAGGAGGGAAGAAGGAAAGGAGGGAGGCTTCTTCTAAATGACATTGTGTGCAAATGTATAATGATAAATGTAATTTCAAAAACCTGATCCTAAATTATATAGGATTTAGGGTACTGTGCTGGGAAAAAGTCCTCCAGTCAGTGGTGATACTATAATGAAGGAGTTGTAACTCACTATCGCTGGCCTGAGGCAAACATTTTAGTAACGGCATTGGACTGGTTGAAATTGTTCAATGCTCCAAAAAACTGTCAAATAATATAATTGCCATATTATATCATTCTGGCTTAACAGGAATTTATAGAAATGTTTACATCTCTGCAGAATCCGAGATGTGCTGACATATGCAAATCCTGGCTGAATCTAGGAATAAACACAAACTATGACTGTAACCTCATTCAGAGCAGATTACATCCTTATTCCTGGATTTGCATTTCAGTTTATGAATAGCACCTGTCTTGTTTGAATTATTTTTCAACTGGCTTTTCCTTATCCAACTACTTACTAAAATAAGACCAATTTAGAATTTATTTTGTAGATAAAAGTATTGATAACATCAAAGGATTTGTTTCATCTCATAATGATACCATATTGAAAGGAAAACATTTATACCAGTGTTCATCAACCATAATAACTTTAAGATGCATGGACTTAAATTCACAAAATCCCATGCCATTATGACTGGCAACATTGGTTTATACCAGGGCTGTCAAATTCAATTTCATTGAGGGCGCATCAGGGTTGTGTTTGATTTCAGGGTGGGCATGGCCACGGGGCCATGGCTAGGGTGGGTGTGGCCAGCTTCACATCATTCATGTAAGGGGCCATCTGTAATGTTCCAGGCTGGGTGGATCCTCTACCAGAGAAAACAGAGCCCAGGCAGCCACAATGGCCTCCTGCAGCCCTCTGCCAGTGAAAAGGGAGCCAGGAGGGCCGCATGCAGCTTTCCTGAGCTCCATTTTTGCTGGCAGAGGCACCACGGGCCAGTCCTTTGCTATTTCCAGGGCAGCCCTGTAGGCTAGATCAAAGCATCCCATGGCCAAATCCAGCCCGTGGGCCTTAAATTTGACACCCCGGTTTACACTCTGATCTTCTCAGTCCATGATTGTCAAAGCTTCATCCACCTTTCTTCTACTAGGAATTCCAAATAAAGGAGGGAGAGTAAGAAACAAGCTGCACACTTCTCTTATAGCAGAAGTTAGCCCTCTTTAATTTAGTTTTCACATTTTAAGGCACTATTATATCTTCCTCAGTTTTCAGAGATATCATGTGACAAATGTTAAAATCTGCAATTTTTAGGAACTATAATTTTAATGTAATGCTACATGATTCTTAGTAGTATAAATGGTATTCACTGGCAAGATATTGCATGCAAATTTTTGCAATCAATATCTTTGGCACTTTTGAATTAGATCTGTTTTATTTCATTTTGATTGTCATTCTAAAATTAAATTTCCCTAATAGAAAACGGTATCAGAAATTGCTATAAGCCATGTAGTGGATTTTATTCATAATGAAGAGTAATCCATACTTTCTACTTAATGGGAGATTAGCTCCCATGGGCAACAAATATCATATATTAAAATCTTAAATTTAATAGGCATTTAGTAAGAGATATATAGTCATAATTAAATGCTGTTACAACATAATCCTTTCTGCAGTTCCAAGAAACCTAGTCAGCGCAGGTTCACCTATGTTGGCTGGAACTCCTGGAAGTGGAATATATAACATTAGTTTAAAGAAGGCTCCCATAAACATTGCTTTTTTGGAGTAGATCTATTGAACAATTCTTACATAACAAAAAGATCCATATTTAGACAAAGCTGAATGTTCATATAGATAGTCCTCAACTTACAATCAAAACTGACCATGGCAATTATAGTCATAAGTTGTGATGATCATAAAGCTGGTCACTGTGATGACTCCCCTGAGTCCTTCCTTAGATACCTCTCCAGATGAGAAGCGGAGGATGAGCCAGTCCCAGGCATGTCAGCAGCCATGGGCTGCAAGTCAGGAATGGAAGGGGCTGAGCACAGTGGAGTGACTGGATGAGCAGCCGTCTGAGCTAGAGACAGGAGAAACATAGATGCAGCTGGGAAGCCCAGAGACTTCACATGGAGAGGGCACACAGCTGCAGCTTGTCACTGGAGATGAAGAAGAACGGCCTCCTCCTCCAGATCTGAGAGCACCTATGGCCGAGAGGAGCCAGGCACAAAGAAGGTCAACCAGGCTACTTGTGAGGAGCAGCCTCACCCCTCTTGATGTGGTATACCAGGAAGCAGTTATTTAGCTCAGCAGGGGGAGTGAAATGATGCTGGAACAATATGTCCATTTCCTTGCTGTGTGTCCTTGCCTTGAATTTCAGATCACAACTCTTCAACTGTGCCTTTACCTTGGAGACTTGCCTTGTTTTTGCACTGTGGACTAGTGCTGGCTTCTTTTGAATAGTTTGTTGAACTCATCAGGAAGAGGCTGGCCCTGGCACAGGGAATTGTTGGAGAATACTAATTCAGGGTTGGAACCCCTAATAAAGACCTCTAACACCTGTGGTGTGTGTGTGTGTGTGTGTGTATGTGAGAGAGAGAGAGAGAGAAGGAGGGAGGGAGGGAGAGAGAGAGAGAGAGAGAAAGAGTAGCTCTTGACAATCTAGCATAACTTTTGATGGTCACTAAGCAATAAGTCAAGGATTATTGTGCAATGTGCTTTCAAAAGCAAAATTCAGCAACAAAAAACTCATGAATAGCAACAGCTACACTTACAGTTTTCTTCAAGATTTTGACAGCAAAAGGCTTTTGAGTTCCTTTCTGCCTGCACCTGTAGACAATAGATGTAGCACCCCTGAATGAAAAGACAAAGAAAGATGTATCATTTAGTTGGTAATAAATTTGTCAGAGAAAGCACATATTTCTTCCCTCAAAACAATGCCTGCTTCAAAACCTGACATTTGGACTCTTGAATGGAAAAAAAAGTCATATTTTCTAATTTTTCCCCGTGCTGCTCTTATATTTTTACCTTTGACTCAAATAATGAATTAAAAACTTTGTTTTTGTGAATGCAATTTTTTTTCTTAGTCAGAAATTTACATATTTTCAAAAAATAGAAAATGGGAATTTGCCTATCCCATTATTAGAGTATATTTAATGCAACAAATTTTATAATATTGACATATTTAATATTTTAAAAGAAGTTATGAGATACACTAAATCTCAAAAAATAATATGATCAATAAGACTTCACAGCAGAGATTATTGAGCCATTCAACTTGGGACATTCAACAAATTGTCAAACATGCCTACTGAGAACAATATAATTTATTTTTAAATCTATCCAATTTGAGCTATTAAAATCCAGAAGACCACTAGATGGGAGCAAAGATACACAAATTCAAATTCTTTATTGTTCCAGATCAGCCACCCAGATAAAACAAGATTTGCTAAATATAACCTACCAATACAACTTAGAAAACAACATTCAAAATACAAGGCATATAAGGTGAAAAATGTATGATCACACTTGCACTGTTTTGCTATCAACAATCTGCCAGTTTTATAAATGGTGTAAACTGCAATTTATAAGAGGGAAACTTATCTACCAGTGAAAATGAAACATAAAAATCTTCAGTCCCTCCTGGAAAAAAAGCTTAGAAAAAGGTATTACTAGCTTTTTATGTATATTTCAGGGCAACCATATAGAAAAAAAATCTTCAAAAGTAGTCCTTCAGCATTTTGTATTTTTAAGATATATTTTATTCTTTAAAATGTAATTTTACATTTGTTTAATAAATTACCCTTTTAGTTTTAACAATACCACATTTGAAACAGCTTCAATATTTAGGGAAATTTACTTTATCTACACCAAAACTGAAAATTAACTTTTTAAATTCTTCCCAGATTGAAGAATAATCTTCTCTATGATATATGGAATCTGATAGGACAAAGTTGATAGAATTAAGCCATGGAACTAGTCCTATGGTTTTACAAATCCTTGCTTGTATTTCAATGCTAGTTTATGCCTAAATGATAATGTATATAACCCCATAAAGTCTGGGTTTAATCGCTTTCTGCCACAAATAAATTGGATATTAATTCCATACAATATGCCAATAAGAGTTCATTAACAGTGAAGTTAATAACTGTTAGGGCTCTTGACTTTAAGGGAAAAGGTGATGTGTGTAGAGGAGCTATCAGCAGCTTCATAATCCAAATAGGTTCTTTTCCTTCAGTTGTCCTGCAACTGCAAAGGACAGTCACACAACAGCAAGGAACAGACATTGCTGCTTTAAGAAGTTGCTGACAGCTGCTATCCAAGGGCTCCTGCCTGTTGCAAAGCCTCTTTTTTCCCTTTATCTCCAAAGCTGTACACAATTCTATTGAAATTTCTATATTAACATTTCTATATTATTATTTTATACAGTTTTTTCAATTTTAAATTATACAGAAGAGGGTGTAACGATCTAGAGAAGGATGGCTTGGCAGTATATGAATCCCCTCCCCCCCTCTCTCTCACACACAAACCTTTTAAGTAAAGTATAGGAGATAGGAAACAAATTAAGACAGGACATTCGAAAGGTGCTTTTCAAAAGGCAAGTGGACTTTCTTGGTTTTGTTTCCTTTAAAACAGGGGTCCCCAACCACCGGTCCGCGGAACAAGTCCTACCGGGCCGCTGGTTTGCTGGGCGCCGCCATTTTTATGAAAAGTGCTTCCGGTGAGCTTTTCCGGGTAGAAAGCTCACTGGAAGCACTTTTTCATCAAAAAGATGGCGGCGCCAGCGCTCGGTGAGCTTTTCCGGGTAGAAAGCCATTTCTACCTGGAAAAGCTCACGAGCGCTGAGTGCCGCTCATCTTTTTTGATGAAAAGTGCTTCCGGTGAGGTCACCGAAGCACTTTTCATCAAAAAGATGGCGGCGCCAACTAATGCCGGTACCGGGCCGCGCCATAAAAAAGGTTGGGGATACCGGGCCGTGGCATAAGAAAGGTTGGGGATCACTGCTTTATAACATTTAGTTTCTCATCCAAGAATAAGAAATGGCGGCGCCCAACTAGGACTGTGAGGCTCTCACTCCTGGAGCACTATCTCCCTATAAAGCCACCACCCGCACCAGAAATCACTTTTAATCAGAGCAATAAATTCCTCCCACCCAGTAAATCACAGCTGCTAGTAAAACAATTAACCCTTTCCTTGCAGACTCTCAATACTACCTCATTACTTTAATCAAACACTGATTAATTCATTACCTCAAAACTTACAACTTTTCTACCTCATCACCTATATCAATGATTAGATAATCAATTTCTATAAAATATTTCATTAATAGTTTAATTGATTTATTGTTTTAATTGATTAGTGTGATTAGAGTGTTTAGTGCAAATAGTGTGATTACTGATTAGTTTAAAAGATCAAGATTCATGTAATTTAATTGATTAGTAAAATCAGTGATTTAGTGAATTTAATTGAACAGTGTGATTAATGATTAGTGTAATTAATTGATTAGCAATTAGTGTAGTAATTAATTGATTAGGCTGATTGTTGCTTAGGAAAATTATTTGACTAGAGAGATTACTGCAATTGATTGATTGGTGTGATATTGGCTATATTGATTACCCAAAATTGTTCCATTAATTAATTTAATCAACATACCATCTTAACAAACCTACCATGCCAAGAAAAAAATCCAATGCCAAACCACAACCTAAAGAGAAAGTAATCCCCACCAATGAACCACAAGACTCCTGCACATGCCTTAAATGCTACAAAACTAGTCTAAAGGATAATGAAAACTCCATCAAATGTTCTCTATGTAACAAATACGCTCATCATGACTGCTTGGGATTACCCGAGCAAATGATTCAATACCTAGAATCATCCAATGAGTTTCCATATCTCTGCAAATCATGCAGACCCAAACTGGATCTGTTGGAAAGAGTTGATACCATTGAAACACGAATAACATCCCTTGACACCATAGTAGCATCCCTGGACGCTTAAAAGAAAGATTATCCAACCTTGAAAAAAAAGACACAACGCAAAAACCTGAACATCCAATAGCTACAAACCGCATCTCTACCCAACAACCACAACCCAATCCACAACCCAATCCACAAAAAACATAAGCCAGACAAATAATGATATCCCAATCCTCATCAGAGAAGCCGTTGAGCGTGAACGGAAACGTCCAAACGCCATCTTATTTGGTCTAGAGGACATTAATGATAATGATGACATCACAACTGTCCGAAACATCATCAGTGATTATCAAGCATCAACCATCTCCCTTGATGAAATACTTGACATTTCCCGCATTGGCCGAGAGCTCAAATATAGAGACGGTTCTGTGGCCCCACGCTTCTGCAGGGTCATTTGCAAAAATGAATCAAGCAAACGTAAATTCATTTACACTATAAATTCACTCGCCAAAACCAACACCAACCATAAGAACCTCCGTTGTCACCCTGACCTAACCATACAGCAATGTGCCCGCTCCCATATACTCCGCACTGAACTCAAAAAACATCTAGACAATGGAGAGAAGGACCTGTACATTGACTACCATGCTGACTGTATCAAAAGTAAGCCACACAACCCGCAACTCAGCTTTAACCTTCAACCACAACCCTACCTCAACCAATCCACCATCACCCAAGACTAGGCACGCATGCCCCTAACTACCTCAATTCCAACTACTGCTGGCCTTAAATGCAAGCTACTCAATGTAAGAAGCCTTGCAAATAAAATACCTGAATTTCTCCTCTTACTAAATATGGCTAAATTCGACATATTTGTCTGTGAAACATGGCTCAACGCATCTCTCCCTGACTCCATTATCACAGTAAGAGACTATCATGTTTACCGATCAGATCGTGAAATTCGTAGGGGAGGTGATGTTGCTATCTTCTATAAAAAGTCCTTACATCTAAAAAACATCCAAGTTACCCAGGAGCTTGCTCTTCCTGAAACCATCATCTATGAACTATCCTTAAATATCACATTTCGATTCTTACTATGTTACAGAGCACCTGATTATGACATCGAACATGTAAACAAGCTAAATACACTACTAACATGGGCAGCATCCTGCCCACATGCTTTTATCTTTCTTGGTGACTTCAATCTACCTCATACTGACTGGGAACTTCCGGTTTGTCGGCTTCGCGAGCGGCAGGGATTTGCGAGCTGCGCGATCCCTGCCGCGCTAGCGCTTCTGGGGCTCCGACCCAGACAGGTACGAGCTAGGCTGCCCTGCAGGGGCAGCTGAAGGTAGGGGGATCCGGAGAGGGTTTGGGGTGTTGCAGACCCCCTCCCTGGCCGGTAGAACCCCTTTTCCCAGGACGGTGCAGCGGCGGAACCGTAATGGCCGCCACAAAGAAGCTGGCAGCCGGGTAAGAATGCGCAGGAGGAAGTGGAGAAAGTGCTTGAGAGGAGAAAGTTTTTCTTGGCTCCTAGGACTCTAAGACATATTTAATAAAATTCCTGGAAAGTATGACTTTCTGAATAATACCTGCCAGAAGAGGAAAAAAGCGGCAGTTTGATGGTGCTGAAAGGATACCTTTCCCTCTTTTCCTACGGAATAAATAACTGGATATTAAGAAACCTATTTTTTTAGGTGAAAATTGGTTTTAAGCGATGAGTGGGAAGAGAGAGGATTAAAAAGAAAATATTTGTATGCTAAGACTTTGTTGGAGGAGATGCCTTAAGGATTTGAAGACTAGAATATATTGCAATAAGATTTTAAACAGATTTGGACTTTCTTTCTCTTTGATTGATATTACCCCAGAAGGAGAAAGTGAGAACTCTGCCTTGGTTTGGACTGACTGATAACTTTGGGACTGCTTTATTTTTTTTTTTTCTTTTGAATATTCTGGTTGTTGTAAGAAGAAAGAAGGGGAAAAGAAAAGAAAAGATTTATAATGGCTCTTTCTGTTGAGGAACTAAGAAAAGAATATGAACAAGCAAAAAAAATGGTAAAGATGGTGTGGAAGAAGCTTTCCTTTTTTAGAAATGGCGCTACTAACTATCAACAAACATTACAACAGATGAAGACAGCAGAGGAACAAGAAAGAAAGGAAGGAGCCATTTTTAATGAATCTCAGAATTTGATCAAGAAAGAAGGAAGAGAGAAAAGAAGAAAACTAAAGGACTTAAGATCTAAAAAACATTTAAGAAAGGGAAAAATAAGGTGCAAAACCAATATGATGATAGTAAACAAAAGGGAAAAGGAATACGACAGAGAAGGGAAGCCAGTAAGGCAGAGGCTAGAAGAAGGGGGTAGAAAGGTTTGTTGGGAGAAGAAAGAAAGGGAAAAGGTGGAGAAAAGCTACAATGTTTTGAAATTAAATGAAAAAAAGGAATTTTTATGGATAATGGATAAAGTATAATTTTTTAAAAAAGATTTTGCAAGGTACATAAGATGAGATGGTAGTATTGTAATGGTTTAAGAGTTGATAAGAGATTAAAATGTTAAAATGTTTAAAAATGATTGGCTTTAAAATTTAATAATAGGGGAGGTTTAGAATACTGTTTTAATTAAAGAGTTTAATAAGATTATGGTATTGATGTTATTATAAAATTTTTATTATAGTATTTTTTTTTAATATTTGGATTTATTGTCTAATTATGTACTTAATTATTTTGGATGTACTAGTTAGATAGAATGTACCAAGCAAAATCGGATTGGGTATTGGATATTATTTTAAAGATTAATTTGATTAACTTAGGGGGGAGATAGAAAGGCATCATACTCTGATTAATGATTTCAGGAGAAACTTATTTTCTTCTTTCTTATAAGGAATGAGACAAAGGGATGATAAAAAATGGACAAAAGATACAAATATAATGATTCAAACTAAGATGATTAATTAAGATAGAATTAAGAAGGGTGAAATATGTGGAGAAGTTAATATAGAAGGCTTAGAATGGTAAATAAAATAAGTAATGATATGTAAGATGAGCATGAATATAATTGAAGTCCATGAAGAGAGAGATACCTGGGTCCAAGTTACTTTCCAAAAGATTTTTTTATGTTTTGTGTGTTGTGTGTATATGTTTTTTTGGGGGGGAGAATTAGTAAAAACTTGTAGAAATATAGAATGAGAATAATGGTAACTAAGTCAGAAAGAAATAGATGAAATAATAATAATGATATTGAATAAGAGTAAAGAGAAGTAAAGAGAAATTGAATAAGAGGTTTTTGTATGTTATATGGAAATGGTTTAAAACAGAATCATAATTTATCTGACTTGTTAAATTTACAATGAAAAAAGGTTTAAACATGTAATGAATAATGATAATTTGTGTGTTTTAAAAATTAATAAAACTTGTTTAAAAAAAAAAAATCTACCTCATACTGACTGGACCCTAAATGAATGTATAACTGAACCCATACACTCAACCTTCTACAATGCTGTTACAAATCTGGGACTGGAAAAACTAGTAACCAACAACACTAGACTAAACAACTGCTTCGATCTCATCTTCTGCAACAGTTTGAATTTAATTTACGGAATACAAACTAAAGAACCCTTTTCCAGCAGTGACCACAATATGATTGACTTTTGTCTCAACATACGCCCACACAAAAATCATCACAATGACGTAATCCCCAATTATAACTTCAAAAAAGGCAACTATGATCTTATAGACAACGATCTCTCATCCCTTGATTGGCAATCTCTATTCACTGGATGCAATACTGTTGAAGACCATTACAACATATTTTTACTTGAAGTCAAAAAAGTCATCAAACTATATGTACCAACAACTCCCAAAACAAAACAAAAAACAGATTACCCATAACAATAAGGAAACTTCAATTCAAAAAGAGATCACTCTGGTGGAAAAACAAATCTGGTCACGTTGCCAATTTCAAAAGCTGATAGAAAAATGTATGCCACCAGATAAAGACTGAATGCACCAATTATCACATTAAAAAAGAGGAAAACCTTCTATGCACCAATTCCACCCGCGCTTTTTACAATTTTGTAAACAACAAACTAAAAGACTCAAGGTCCATCCCACCCCTGATAGGACCTAATGGTAAAGACTGCAACGACAACACCATTAAAGCCAACATCTTTAACACATTCTTTGGCTCAGTATTTGTAAACAGCAATGGATCATGCCCAGTATTTCCTAGCCGAACCACAGACAATTACAATGATCTAATACATACTGATTTTACAGAAGACAATGTTGAAAAAGCACTACGCAATCTAAAACCATCTCTATCTATTGGACCGGATGGAATATGTGCCTACTTCTTAAAAAAGCTATCCACTGCCATAGCCGAACCTCTAAGCATAATCTTTTAAAAATCTTTCAGGACCAGCTCCTTGCCTAACCTATGGTCACAAGCCACAGTCATCCCCATCTTCAAAAAAGGGAGACTCCAGCCTAGTTAAAAATTACAGACCAATCTCCTTATGCTGCGTCACCTGTAAAGTCATGGAATCAATTATTAACCAATCCATTATCCTCCACTTAGAGACAAACAACCTACTCCCCAATAAACAATTTGGTTTCAGGAAAAAAACTATCCTGTAATCTGCAACACTTACACTGCAAAAACATATAGACTACACAACTCGATCAGGGCAAAGCAATAGACACAATCTACGTAGACTTCTGTAAAGCCTTTGATTCAGTGGTACACGACAAACTACTCCTAAAATCTTATGGTATCTCTGAACAACTGCATAACTGGATAGAAGCATTCCTGTCAAACAGACAACAAACGGTCAAAATTGGGAGTGTCCTATCAAATTCTGTACCTGTCAATAGTGGTGTCCCCCAAGGCAGTGTTCTAGGACCAACTCTCTTCATACTCTACATAAATGACCTCTGTGATCATATTAAGAGCAACTGCGTTCTTTTTGCTGATGATGTAAAGCTGTTCAATACCACAGACAATACTGCTACCCTTCAAAAAGATCTTGACTATGTATCAGAATGGTCAAACAAATGGCAACTTCAAATCTCAACAAATAAATGCTCTGTCTTACATATTGGCAAAAAAATCAGAAAATAAAATACAAGCTGAGTAGTCAAGATCTTGTTGATGATCCAAGCTCTGTAAAGGACCTTGGAATGCTCATCTCTAATGATCTAAGTGCTAGAGCCCACTGTAAGTACATAGCCAAAAAGGCATTAAGAATTGTTAACCTAATCCTACGTAGCTTTTTCTCTGGTAATATCACACTACTAACTAGAGCATACAAAACATTTGCTAGACCAATACTCGAATACAGCTCATCAGTCTGGAACCCACATTACGTATCTGATATTAGCACAGTTGAGCAAGTCCAGAAATATTTCACAAGAAGAGTTCTCCACTCCTCTACTCATTGTAGAATACCTTATGCCACCAGACTTGAAATTCTAGATCTAGAAAACCTTGAATTACGCCGTCTTCGGTCTGATCTAAGTATGGTATATAAAATCATACATTACAATGTCCTACCTGTCAATGAATACTTCAACTTCATAACAACACAAGAGCACACAATAGATACAAACTCAAGGTTAACCGCACCAAACTTGATTGCAGGAAATACGACTTCAGCAACAGAGTGGTCAATGTCTGGAATACTCTACCTGACTGTCGTTTCTTCCCCAAACCCCAAAAACTTTAACCTTTGACTTTCTACTATTGACCTCAGCCCTTTCCTAAGAGGTCTGTAGGGGGTGTGCATAAGCTCACCAACGTGCCTACGGTCCGTGTCCTATTGTTTCTTTTATTTTTCTTATATGTACCCATTTCATGTATTCATAACTATGTATATACTTATACCTATTATCTTGTAAGCAATTGACAAATCAAATAAATAAATAAAATAAGAAGCTTCTTTAGAACTGAAGCTTCTTGGATGAGAAGTGAAACACTTAATATGCAAGCAAATTCTTTTTGATCATAAAGCAAATGCTCTTCTTCATTGCATCATGAAGGTGCTAATACCCCATGCTGATGCCAGCTGGACTAAAGCAGTTTAAGAAAATTCTGTTTGGTTGGAATGCTGGTTACTTTGACCTTACACTGAACAATTTCCCGACTACTATGCTTTTTCCCAAGGAAGCAGCTCCTAATTATTTTCCTTTATCTATGTGGAGTTTATTGAACATGTACTGTATGCTTCTTTTAAAAAATGAGTAAGTACTGAAAGTGATCTGCATTTACCAATGTACATGAAGAAAACTGCAACTCTGCTCCTCATCCGGCTATGTCCGCAAGAAGAAAGACTGCTCATCCATCAAACCCTAGCCTGCCTCACCAGCCAGCATTCAAGTCACTTCCCTTTCCTTCCCTTGCTACCTTACCTGTTAAAAGATTTCAAATTTTGGGCTTGGATCCAAAGCTGCCAATCACTGCTCATCCAATTCAGCCATGCTACCAAAAGGGCCAGAGAGAAGAGGAAAGAGGACAGAGACATTCCCTTCCCATCCTCCTTTGCACCACACAACAGAAGTGTGGTAAGAAATGACTGCAATTTCATGAAGTGACCACAAGTGTGTCAAATTTCAATCCCATGGGAGCCATGGATCCTAGATTTTGGAAACATTCTATAAATTAGCCCATTTTAGATACGTTGATTCAAGAAATGTTGCCCCATGACACACTATTTTGCCCAGTTTGATGGCTACAAAGAAACTAATACAAGACTTTTAGTAGTGTATAGATAGCTAATTTTATAGCTTGAAAAGGCATGATTACATAGTAGAAACATTAATATTTTAGCTAAGAAGGCTTAATCTGCAAATTGTAGATATCATTTATGCACATCAATTTACTACATTCCACACCTATCTGAAATCAGAAACTAGAAAGAAAAGGGGATGGCCATATGGTTTAGCTAGAGGCTGCTCACATAGTCGAAAAAGAACATAATCTAATTTGGAGATACTATGTAAATAAAAAACAATGAATTTATTCACAATAAGGTCCATGTCTGTTTTGTCTGCTCAATCCTTTGTCAAAGTGGCGGCCTATGGGCTGGATGCGTCACACACAAGCCACACTCACTCCAGCTCCAGCTCTGGAAAAATGTCACGATATGTCACATAATGGCAATGTGATGCAACGAGTTTGACATCCTTGCTTTAAAAGCTCTCACAAAAAAAGAAAATAGTAAAACTCTTTTCTGCAATGATTAAAAAAGATGAGGCAATGTGATCACATATTATGCTATTGGATCTAGTCACTGCAGCAGAAACTAGGAAACAAACTGTTGGTACAATGCAAGAATCCCCACCCCTCCCAATGCTATTGCAGGGCTGAGGGGGCGTTCCTGCCACTCTATTCAGCAGCCGAAAACAGCAGAGAATTGCTCAGAAGAAAGGAAAATGTGGCAGGCAAACCAAACAGCAGAGCTTGAGCTGCCAGAATCCAGAAAGCACTACTTCAAACACAGAGGAGGAAAACAGAAGTTGAAGACGCATTTTCAGTTGTCTAGCAGCAAACAAAGAACAACTTTAGCCATTCCTGCTTTGCAGAAATGGCTGGTATCTCATACTCATAATACTGTGGTGATTGTAGGAGGATAACAATATTTTAATTTGCAACACAAATATCCTATAATCACAACGTATATCTGATGCATTTGATGCCTTTTAAAAATATATATCATGGAACTTTTACATGCAAAGATTCTGTGCACCTCACTTTGTGAATGCTACACAAGTGAGTTTTACTACTTCTAATTACAGGTAGTCCTTGATTTATGAACTATCATTTAACAATCATTCAAATTTAGGACAGCTTCAAAAAGGGTGCTTTATGTATGGGTCTGTAAAACACTTCCAGCTGTCATGAAATGTCACACTGTATCTTCCCCTTCAGTCACAAGATTGCAAGCTGGATATTTGGCAACCTGTTTGCACTTACAGCCAGTTTGTCAAACATCTTGTGATCATGTGATTGCATCTCAGTATTTGTCAAGCTCAACTCACACTCTGCAGGTCAACAAAGGCAGTAGGAGACAACTCTTAATTAAACTATCTTTGGTGTTATTCTCAAGAGATAGTCAAGACAGACATTAGAATCTCTGTTTGCTACTGAAAAAAGATAAATATAAATGTATAAATATAAACTTTTCAAGAGGCAAATGAAGCAGGAGAGATTTTATACTCAGGTATACTGTGGTTTAGGGTCTTCAGAGAAAGATGCAGGTCTCAAGAGAAGCAGAGTAGATGCCCACCATTGTGTTTGCTTCTGTGATTTCAATATAAGTAGAACCAATTTTAAATTAAAATGGGAAGATCCAAAACTAAAGTGGTGATTTCAGCAAACTTACAGGACAGTCCAAGTTTGCAGAAATTAAAAGAAAAGAAAACCTAGCCTCCTCGAAAAAACAAACAAACAAAAAACAGACAAGGATCTGTGTCCAATAAAGGTAAAGGTAAAGATTCTCCTGCACATGCGTGCTAGTCGTTTCTAGCTCTAGGGGGTGGTGTTCATATCCGTTTCTAAGCCGAAGAGCCAGCGTGTTCAAAGACGTCTCCATGGTCAAGTGGCCAGCATGACTAAACCCCAAAGGCACATGGAGCACTGTTACCTTCCCACCAAACGTGGTCCCTATTTTTCTATTTGCATTTTAAGTACTTTCAAACTGCTAGGTTGGCAGAAGCTGGGAGAAATAATGGGAGCTCACTTCATTATGTGGCGCTAGGGATTTGAACTGCTGAACTACTGATCTTCTGATCTACAAGCTCAGTTTCTTAGCCACTGAACCACCATGTCCCTCTGTGTCCAATAGCTTCAGGTTAATAGGTATGTACATAAGGTTGGGGAAACTGAGTCAGGTAATACTATGGGAATCAGTTGGAAACTAAAATGTAAAATAGGGAATTGGTTTAGTTCTTAATATCTTATACAATTTTGATAGAGAATGGTGTGCATGCATGTGTGGTGTGTGAGTATCATGTGTGAAGTATTAAAAGGGAAAGGTGTTTTTTTTTCTTTTCCCAATCTCTAGAAATCCAAACCTTTAGGATATTAATATCCTCAGCAGATGGGCAGCCACATTTAAATGACAGCTTTTTAATGCCCCAAAGATGTTTGACCAGTGAGAAATGAAAACCCTTTCTTTTTTTTCTCCTTCCAGATCTTTCTTCCTTGTCATAAAATTCAAATAGAGCCAAACAGCTTTGATTGCAAGATTCTGTAATATGTATTGCCAATGAAATACACAAATCTTTAAAAATTACTTCAAATATAAGCAGCTTTAGAAGGCCACACTCTTTAACCATTTTTATTAAAAGAAAGGTGTGGGGACATCTATCAACAGATTTTATCGGCATATTTCTAAGTTTAGCAGAGGTAAGATGATTTGAATGACAAGTAAACATTGCTACACTTCACAGTGAATCTTTTAAACCTTTACTATTACCCACCTTCTCAAAAACCACCACCACTCAATTATTTTTAATAACTGATTTACTTTCTTTAGCGTACCCTTATAGTTACATTGACTTATTGTCTGCCTTCAGAACTTTGGGCATCAGTAGGAAATTCCACTAAATGTTTTTTTTATCTCAGAAAAAAAAGCTGTCTCTCTTTGTAAAAAGATTTGTGTGCATGAAAGTCCTAAATCAATTAAAGCCCTTCCTTAGATTAATAAAGTGAGCCATTTCTATCAAGGGTAAACAGAAATACTAGTTCCACTCCAGGCACATAATGTGAATTTCACTGCTTTGTTAATCGACTTATGGCTCAACCACATGTTGCTGCTATTCAGTATCTGTTTTCCATATTTTTGCGTCTTCCATCTTTTCTCAAGCAGCCTTTTTAAAAACCAAAGATATAACATTTGTGGAATTATTTCTACAAGTTTAGATAGAAATAGCACTATTATATTTTTTTTAAAGTAAAAAAAAATCTTTACACTTAATTATAGATACAATGAAAAACTTGTTTTTATTTCTTGCTTATATAGATTTCAAAGCTGGAAGCACTGATTAAATGGAAATTATTTCATGCATTCATCAATCTGAGGTCCAATGGGGCGCCTGTGTGATGGCTGTATTGTGTTTAAATGTGTATTTTCCCACAATCTTGTTTTTATTATTATATTTATCTTGTTCTTATTTATTTTTTAAAGTTTTTAATAGTTGTGATTTTGTTTTAACTATTGAGTGTATACCATCAAAGTCATGGCTAGTGAGATGGGAAGCTAAATAAATGTTGTCAATTAAACAAACAAACCTGTCAATCTACTCTAGTCTAATCTATTTCACCATTTATGCATCTTTCAAACCTGTCAATCTACTCTAGTCTAATCTATTTCACCATTTATGCATCTTTCATGATTCATAAGGCAATGGGGTTCTCTTCCAAGGAATAGTTGACAAAACAGTTTATCTCTATTTTCAAAAGCTATAACTGATGGTGATTTTTTCTGTCAAAATTATTTATGGTATCAACACTTTAAGTATTAAGTATCAATGGAGATGTCTTTCTTTTCATATTCTGTAAGTATTTGGTGAGAACCAGTGTTGATATGATTATTTTAAAAAACTTAATGTTTTTCTTCAAAATATTAGCTAAATCAATATATAATAATCCTTTGTTATAAATGGTGGGATTTCTTAAAAGCCCATTTCTTTACAATATGTGCTTATATGTCAGATATGAATGAAACATTAGATTATTTGAATTTTCTTTTAACTGAGACAGATTTCACCTTCTCCTTAATTTCTACTTCTAAATCTTTTTCCCATAGTATTTTAAATCGTGCTTGAAAGGTTTGCAGTTATTTCTGAAATTATCTGGCAGATGTTTGAAGCTCATTGGTAAATTTGTGATGTAGTAATTTGCATATGTTTTTCAAAAGCTGTGAGCTTTTCAGTGTTTATAACATTAAAGTGTCAGAAAACACAGTAGTTATCTGTATCCAGAATATGAATATATATATTTATTTTTTTAAACTGGTTTCCAAATATTAGATTTTGGTTAATGAAAAAAAACTATATAATACTGGTCTTCCACCTTTGAATATTAGATATAGACATAGACACAGTTTTCATATCTGAGGAAAAACCGATGTCCAACTACAGAAGTAAGGTCTGTTTTCCATTTTTCACAATACCAGAAGTACATTTTAGATTGATTTCTTATCAATTAATAATATAATGGCTAATGTACAGCAAAATACAGTCAATGGATCCAGTAGAGAAATATAATTGTTTGTGTCTTCTGTCATTGCAAAATAGGTTTCAAAATATATGAAAAACAATGCTTTGCAAATTGTTAAAAGGTGAATTTTGTAGTGTATCTCTTTTCAAATTGATAAAGCAGCCATGTCTCTTTGAGGTATGAGATAAGAGCTGTGGTGGCGCAGTGATTAGAATGCAGTACTGCAAGCTAACTCACTGCTTACTCTTGGAGTTCGATTCTCACTGGCTAAAGGTTGATTCAGCCTTATATCCTTCCAAGGCTGGTAAAATAGGACCCAGATAGTTGGAGGCAATACTGTATATTGACTCTGTAAACTGCTTAGAGTGGGCTATAAAGCACTGTGAAGTGGTATATAAGTCTAAGTGCTATTCCTATATTAGTTTTGTGGCTGTTTCAAAAAGTCTGCAAAAAACTCACAGCTATTTCTGTGACAAAAGTATTTGAACATGCCCCATACTTCTGAAGCACATCTTTGAACAGTGCTAATAAATTTTAATATATATTCTCAATAGCTAAGAATTATTCTGATGTATTTTTAACATACGATCCTAAGATCAAATTCAACTGAACTAAAATTTCTAAATAAAATGAATAAGATCTCATAAGGATTTCCTAATACGTTATTATGTGATAAATTAAATAGTTAGATAAGACATGTTTTAAAGGTGTCACCATTATAGCAACAACCAAAAATACATATAAAGACAAATATACTACTAATATACAGAGACAGTCATTTTAGTGTAATGGTCACAGCATCAAGCTAGAGACTAGAGAGACTGTGAGTTCTAGAATGATAGAATCATTTTTGATTCATTTTGATTTTATCTATTTTCACCCTACCTCTTAAGCACTCAGTTTCATGATGTTCAGCATAACGTTTATGCTTCTTCTAACAGTTTAGAGCACGGGTGTCAAACTCACAGCCCATAGGCTGAACGCATCATGTGCTGGCCCCACCAGTGGTGGTATTCTACTGGTTCAGCCCTGGTATAGAGGGTCAATTTGGTGTAGTACTTAAGTCTATGGAGATTTTCAATCATGCAGATCATGGTTGTTCCTTTTTTCAAGAGGCAACTAGGCTTTTTTTTTCTTTGAAGACATTTCATTTCTCATCCAAGAAACTTCTTCAGCTCTGACTGGATGGTGGGGAATGGAAGAATTTATACTTCTTGCAGACAGCTGGTCATTTGAATCCTTTTAGAGCAGGGGTGGGCAAACTACGGCCCGCGGGCCACATCCGGCCCGTTGGTCTTTTTTATGTGGCCCGCCGAAGATTGGTCCGTATGTAACCGCGGCCACTTTTTGGCTGCTTTCAGACGCGTTGAGAGGAGGTGGTTGAGGCGGAGGGCGGGTGGTGGAGAGCAAGTAGGGCGCCTGGCGGGCTTTTCAGGCAGAGCAGGAAACGGGGGCAGGAGCCCGGCGGAGCGAAGAGAGCTGAAACCTGTTGAGGTCTCGTCGCAGTCCCTTCGCGGGAGAGAAGCTGCCGAGCCGAGAGGAGCGCGGGATGCTGCCGGCTCGCCTCCCTGCCCCTCCGTCGTGACTGCGGGAGAAGGAGCCCTGAGCGCTGCTCTCGCGGCCACCACCGACAGAGCCCAGCTTCATTTCGCCTGAGCCGCGTTTGATTTGGAAGGGGCGTGGGAGGCAGCACCAAAGGAGCACTCTGGGGTTCGGCCAACCACCCGCTGAGCGCCTCTGGGCTCCCCACCGTGGCGGGCAGACTTTGGGGCTGCACTCTGGAACCCACAGCCACGGGACGGCGAAGCCGAGAGGCAGGAGGAGGCGCGTTGGAGCTGCAGCAGCCGGTTCAGATCTCTCGGTCCCAGGGAATCCCCTCCGCCGAGGCGCCTGAGCCCCGAGCACCGCCGGCATCGAGGAGCACGAGAAGCAGCAACGGGGCCACGGGAAGAGCTGCGCCCCAAGGAGCAACTGGTGGCCGGAGCGGCTGGGACTGTCAGTGGCGGCAGGGCCCGACCTGCACAGGGGGCTGGGGAGGTTTTCTCCTGCGCCCGGCTTCGGAGCGGCCCACCGTGTGATCTTGGGCATCTGGCTCGCTGCGCCCTAGGCGCGCCTTTCCTCGCCTCGGCCAGCAGCAGCAGCTCTGCCGCCGCCTCCTTCCTCCCCTAACGCCTGCTGTTGTGATGCGTATTCCCATAGACCCGAGCACCAGCAGGCGCTCACACCTCCCTCCATGGCCTTCCCCTGCGGTAAGATGGGAGAGAACAGCGGCGCCCTCAGCGCGCCAGTCCCGGATCTCGCAGCCAGACCGAGGTGTGTTCGGTGGTGGACGTCCTGGCCGATCATCCGGGGAATTGGTGAGGCCCGACAGCTCCAACTTCTTGTGCTTGGTGCTGCTTTCCCACTGGAGATGCAACAAGACCCTCCCGTGGCCTTCAAGGTAAGCCGGGAGGAGGCTGGGCGGAGCGGGCAGGTCCTGGGAGAGGCGCGCAGATGTTTCCTGCCGGCGGGCTTCCCAAGCGCCCGGGAGGACTCGTGGTTTAATGGCAAAAGCGGCGGCGGAATGGGCGCTGGGTGGGTGGGGGGAAAGGCAAGCTAAAGCCTCCCCACACACACACTCAGCAAGCGGTTTGCAGGGTTAGCCAGCAGTTTCTCGCAAGAGACTGAAGGCGGTCTGCTCCCCCAATTAGACATTGGTTCAAGAGGAAGGGTCAGCCCTGCTACTAATTGGTGGTTCACAGTTTATCCGTGGGCACCGGAGGAGTTATGTTTTGGGGGTGGGCATTTATTTATTTTTTATCTTATAAGTGGCCAACTTTTGTAAGCTGAGGGGTACATTCATACACACATACACACATACACACACACAGTCGTTTATTCGTAGGGGAAGAATCTGTCTGTCTATCTATCTATCTATCTATCTATCTATCTATCTATGTTGTGCAAATTTAACTATGACGCCAAACTTGAGTTTTGGAGGATGTCTCGGAGAAAAAAATAGTTATTTTTCCTACCCCGAGTACGGCAGGCGTCTCTCCCGCTTAAAAAACAAAACTCTTTCCTCCTCGCTTTGAAAAGGGAACTGTTAACAAATGCAGTTTTTTATATGTATCGTATCTTTTGCTGACCCGGCCCGTCCATCAAATTTTAAAAGTCAATGCGGCCCCCGAGCCAAAAAGTTTGCCCACCCCTGTTTTAGAGAGTCGCTAAGGCCACTTGGTGGTTTATCTGTTTCCTCAGGGTCACTTGATTAGTTCATATGGGTGTGGAGCCTTCTTGGAACTATTGAAAGGAAGTAGTGTTTGAGGTATCAATCTAGAAACCATGAATTATAATACCGCCTTAGATACAAAGCCAGTTTGGTGACCTTTGGCCAATCACTTTCTTCCAGCCCTAGGAAGGAGGCAATGGCAAACCACTTCTGAAAAACTTTGCCAAGAAAACTGCAGGGACTTGCCTAGGCCTTCTCCACTAATTGCATGGAATTGGACAGAAGAGACTTCTGGCTGATGTCGCAGCGCTCCTACGCTGAGTTCTCCCTGTTGGAGGGCTCCAAAAGGAGCTAAAGCCACCCTATAGGAGTGGTGAAGAAAAGAGGGGCACCCTGCAGTTTGCGGAGAGTAGCAATTCCCCTGCTGGACTCAAGGCTTCTTCCCTCTCCCTTAATGAGAAGAGGCAGCCATCATGGCTGCCATGAAGCTGGGACAGCCAAGGCAAGTAAGAAATATACAGAAGCAATGCAGATGAACAGTGACTGGAGCTGGGTGAGAAGATTCCTTTTTATTTAGGCACTAACTTTAAAAAAAAAGAAAAATGAAAATCCAGAAAAAGAGACTCTTAGAACTATTTTTTTAAAGCAACTAACAACCATAGAGAGAAAAATCCTAGACCTGAAAGAGGAAGTAAGGGGAGAGAACCTAAAGACCTTTTAAAACAAAGAAAATTGGACTCTTAAATTGGGTAGGCATTGTTTTGGAAAGGCATTATAAAATGCTGGACTATCCACTTGAATTTATTTGAGTAGCTGACTTTGCTTCCATAAATTGAACTAAATTTGGACTAATTAAATTGTTAAGATTTGAAACAATGCTGAAACCTAAGCTGAGGATGCCATCTACTGGTGAATGGAATATACCAGACCCGTACAAGTTTAGAAAAAAAAATTGATGAGAAAAATAAACAACATTCATCTGGAGGACTGTGGTGACAATGACTGTTCTATAACTAGTTACTTTATGATCACTGCAGACTCTATTATGGAAGACTTTTAAATAAAGCAAAGTGATTTTTGATTTGCAGAAGCTTCCTGGACTATATAAATGGAATTGATTAATAATCCTGAGATGTAAATAACTACCGTATGATTATTGAACTTTCTTAGGACTAACATTGAACTAGAATATATTGTTTTTGGACTTTAGTAGATTTATTAAATTAAGACAAGATGCTCCACTAGGGGGAAAGGAGTGAGATTTCAAGAGAAATGACGTTGATGTTCCAAATCATTAGGGGTACTATGGAAAAGAATCACAGAGAGAAAAAAATAATGCAAGGCATATCTGGGAAAATGGAAAATTACATTACAAGTGATGATGAATGAAGATCAAAGAGTACAGGAAAGAGAGGAGATAGAAGAAAGAATGTAAGAAAAGACTGAACAGATAAGCCAGCAAATAAAACAGGAAGATGGGAAGGAGAAGACGATAAAGACTATAATGGCTGATGAAATAAATCAAGGGAAAAGCACTTTAAGAGATTTAAAAAGGGAATCAGATAAACTAGAAGATATTGTTGAAAGGGAGATGGGGTTTGGGTGGATACTCTGGAGACCTGGAAGCTTAGGAGGATAGAGATGGGAGAAATATTCAGTCTCAATGATGAAGATGCAGATGTTGATAGAGATAAAGATTCAAGAGAGGAGTATGGGAGGCAAGCCAAAAAACGAATAAGAATTGAAATATTAAAACGAATGAGAGATGATGGACAGAAAGGAATTATATGTATGTATGTATGTATGTATGTATGTATGTATGTATGATGGTCTGATTAGAAAGATTGGAGATTAAAAGAGGGTATTATAAGGTATATTTAAATAATAGGAAGACTGATACTTGAATGGCATTTTGTGACTTTGAACAATCAAATAATGAAGAGCTATGCCTTATATAAACATGTGTATTAATATTAGGATTAGCAAGGATGAGCTGACTAGAAGTTAGAATAGAGCTAGAAATAAGAAATAGGGGGAATATTAGCAGATATAATCTTTATACAATAGAATGTAAGTAATAATTTGATGGAAAAGATTAGATTGAAAGATGGTATTATCATGTATGCTTATAACATCATTGGCATTAAAATGGAATATAGTATTGAATAACTACTTTTTTAAAAAAACCATGTATATTAATACTAGGATTATATAAGTTTGATTAATACAACAACCATTATGATGATGATGATGATGATGATGATTATTATTATTTGTAAATTTTATTTGAGTTTTCACAAAAAAATACAAATAAAACATCTTTTTAGAAAGTAGCATAATCCTGGGTTACATTTCTTCGTACAGACACAAATTCAATTTCATGCTCATTTTTATGTTCTATTCCATATCTTATTACTATTTTACATTTTCTACATAGCTTCTCCCCTCTTTTAATTTTCTCAATTTTATTTTAATTATCTCGTCTCAATTCAAATCATTATATTTATACTTTTTGTCTGTCCTGTTTCAATTTCATATTATCTTTTCTCATTAAACAAAGTTTCTCCTGTAGTTGCTGATTGGAGTATGACACCTTTATATCTTTTAAGTTTATCCATTTAACTCTTATTTAGGCTTCAATATATACCTTAAAGTTATAACATTCAATATAATACATAACTTCCATTCGGATTCTGCTTGATACATTCTTAAAATACACACTATATTCTTAAAAAAAAAGATTATAAATATATGTAATTAAAACACATTCCATTCCAATTCAATTCTATCATTAATGTTAATATTCATTAAAATCTTAACTTCTTTAACATTACTTTTCAATTAAATATCATACTTCTATGGGAACAGTTATAAGCTTTCCATAATTAATTCCCCCCCTCTTCACTTATATTTTATAAAACATTAACTGATTAAAATGTTCCCATCCCTTCCTAATTCAATTTTCTCATTTATTTTATTTCATTTATTTTATTAACAAACATTTCACTAGATTACAGTAACTATTTTATCCCTCATTTTAATCATACATTGTTTCCAATTTTCTAAAATTATTTCTATTACTAATATAACAATACAATCTTATGTACTTTTATAGAATCCCTTTTTCAGTTCAATTTTCACCCATTATCTCTAAATAGGCCCTGTTTCTCTATATCTTGTTTCTGTCCTTTGTAACTTCGCTTCCTTTCCTTCTTCCCTCTCTTCCCTCTCCCCTTTTTACCCTCTTGTCTCTCTACCTCTACCTGTCTCTCTTCTGTATTCCCCTCTTCTGTTGCTTTCCAGTATTATACTTATTTTTCAAATTATTTTTCTTTTCTTTGGTTGTTTTTTTAAGTCTTAAATTCTCCATTCTCTTTCCCCCCTTTCCTTTTTCTTCTCCACATAGAATTACTGGTTCATTAAAGATGGCTTCTTCTTTGTCCCAGTCTTCTTGTTTTGCAGACATTTCTTTTTGTTTCTCATAGTTCCAAATCTCCATTTCTAAGAATTGAAAAACGAAGACAAAAGAACCTCTCCCTTCTTGTGCATCTTCTTTGTACTTTTTAAGTTCCATTTTCAATTCATCCAGAAGTAGTGCCATTGTATAAATTTTTAAACAACCACCCGATTAATTTTAGTCATTCAAATGCAATAACCAAGAATCCAAAGATCACCAAGTAATCCAAATACACACAAGCTGTTTCTTTTTGCTTTTTTTTTCACTTTCTCTTCCTGGGGTTCTACTATTTAGTTGCCAAGTTTCAGTTAAAATGTATCTTTTAGAAGTCTTGTTGAAGTTTTACTGTAGATTCCTTTTAATTCCAGGCAGTCTCCTCCCTTTTTTCCAGATCCTGCCCTTTTATTCTTTCCTGCTTATAAAATTTTTTTTGTGTCCAGAAATCTTTATTATCCCTTTGACATTTTGTTTTATTTTCAGCTTAATTGCCTGTTGATGTCAAAGCGGATTTTTTCCCCGATTTCTTATTTAAGTCTCTTAGTTGTCAGTATAGGGAAAGGGAGAGAAGAAAAAACAACAACCAAACCTTTCCCTTTTCACTTTCCTTCGCTGCTTCAGACTCTTCTTTGGATACAATGTTATTTTTTTTTAGTTTAAATTCCAGGGTACCTTAGTTGTTGCTTTTGCAATTTAACCCGGTCAGCCAAAACTTTCACTTCTTATCTTCCTCCTGCACATTCTTTTCTGGTTGAGTTCTTCTTTGAGGTGGCCATTTCTGACCACCGCTGCAACCGCCTTCGGGAAAGGGAGTAATGGCCAACTGAGGAGAGATGCAGCTCTCCTCAACCCTGCTGGCAGTCTCCCCCCTCTTCACCACCTCTACGGGATGGCTTAGCCCGAAACCAGCCAGCTCGGGGAGCTCCAGCGGCGAGCCCAGACTGAAACTGCACACGATTGCAGATTTCTGTCTGTCGCCGAAGAAGCTCAAACTGGAAGGCATGAATATCATTATTGATGTTTGTATCAAAATCAATTATACCCACAGGCCACACTGTTCATGTAATGATATTGATGTTTATTTAAAAATAAAAATCTAATAAAACCTGGGGGTGGGGAAAGAGAATTAGATAGAAGAATATGTATGTATGTTAGTATATATGTCTGTGTTATCACATATAATTCAGCCTGGCTTGGGAGGATAATTTATGCATATAAGTCATAGACATATCAACAACATATACATGTGAACACACACACACAGTGTTGAATGCAGTTGTTTTACTGTAATCTGTACTTTTGCATATGTATTTTAATTATATTTTGCCTTGTACCTTTTATACTTTTGTGTTAGTATCTTAATTTTTCTAGTTTAGCATTCTTCAATGTATAGGTACAGGCAAACAATGAAGTCTATAAATAAAGCAATCAATGAGATACATTTGGAACAACCATTTTTCAAATATTACAAAATCTAATACTAACACCAATGATACCTCTTTAGTTTTTAATGTTTAAAAACCTTAATCAATTCACAAAGACAGACTGCCCGCTAGGAAAGCTCCAGAGTTTTGCCTTATAAAAGTATTTATATGTTCCCTGTCATCAGAAAATTACATTGACGAATCCCCAAAGAATATGATGCAGGCCATTAGCTTGTTGGCTGTTCTTAGATTCCCAAGATAAAGAAGAAAGGCAGTAAGGTTTGAAAGAAACTGACAAAAATCTGGGGCAGGTGGCAATTTGTTGAGAGTGATACTTGGAACTTGCAGGTATCTGCACTTCATGGAGCAGGGCAGGGCCAGAACAGAGAAAGAGAGCTACAGCATCTTTTTCTACAGAAAAAAAATGTTAAAATCCTTCTAGCCATGGCTCCAAAGTGATACCTTCATAGAACACTTTGATTTCACCAGGAGGAGAGGACCAGTATACGGCAGCAAAGAATTAGGGTCTTTGCTGCTGCCTGCATAGTATTGGGCATCTAGATTTTTGCAATGTATCTGGTAGCACTATAGTACTGAAATGATAAATCAGACTCTAAACCTGGAATTCTAGTTTAACTGGGATGGGGTAGCTCATATTATTTTTCTAGGTAACTGTAAATACCTATATTAAGCCTGCCGTTTTCCACCTGGTTTGAAAGAAAATGGAAAAAATTTAAATTTTCAACAAGGAAAGGGATCGATGGACATAGTGGCTGGGTTCACATATTATACCAATAATGTTTCTTCAGATTGTGCTAATAATATGATTTGGTTTTGAATTAATGTGAAATCTGAACTCAACCATTCTTATAATACATAATCTATAGTTATGTCTGAACCACACTATGGTTTTGCCTTTCGCCATTCACTATTCCAGTATTAGAGGTGTTTTCCTTCTTCTCCCCAAAGGTATTTTGCTGTACAGACAATCTAAAATTCTTCATCAATGTGACTGATATTGCAATCTGGGACTGGGGCATTCCTTAGGACCATTCTCTTTTTGGTGGCAGGAGACTTTGATTATATCAAGCCAGGCTCTCCCTTTATTTGCCAGGACCCCAATAGCACGGCGGTGCTCTACTTGGTTAGAGAGGTAGCTGGAAAAGTGAGGCCAAACCCTTGCCAAACCTTAAGAGAAATAGCAAGAAAGTAAGGAGGGGCTAATTTTTTTTCTTGAAATGTTGCATGGAGCTGCTTTGTGTAGTTGGAGAGCTGGTGGAAAAAGAGATATCTCTCCCCACTTCTCCTGTTAGGATGAAATGTGGATGACAAGGAAGTTGACTGTTTACCTCCCTGGCTCTGATTCTGCAGATATGAATCTGTAACTGAGTTTCTGGCAGAGAAAACAAATCAACCAGCAATTGCCAGCCAGACCCCTCCCCCACCAAACACACACACACACACACACACACACACCCCAAAATCTGACCAGGTCCTGTGAAGAGGGGGAATTAGTTGAATTAGGATCTTATTTCATCTCACAACCTTATAGTCAGAATGGAATTCAGGTTATTGTGTTATAATTGTGAAATAAGATTGACAAATCCAGAGAATCCTCCCGTTTTACAGATCGATATTCCCTCCATTAATGCAACAGAACAAGATAATAGAAGTTCCTTTCTGAATTTTCTATATCGTTAGATAAAGATGTATTAGTATTAATCCATTCTATATTTCCCTTATTCTTGCCAAGAAAACTACAGAGACCCAGACATGGTCATGAAGTCACCAAGATTCAAGTTCAGCCTGATCTAATAGTGACCCTTCACAATAACTGTGGCTGAATTCGTGTTGGGAAGATATGCATGGTGGACATGTCACTGTAACAATAGGAGAGGTCTTGGCCCAGATACTGGTAGATAGGACTGCCTCACCGCAGCCAAGCAGTTCCAAAGTGCTTTCCCAAGACTTCAGACTCTCCTTTATCTAACACAAATCCATTATTCTCTCTCTTCTTCACACACATTCATATTCAGTTTCACTCACTCCCTGCTCCTCACAGCAATTTAGCTTTTAGAGAACTTCCACTGCTCCCGAGAGGCTCATGGCCATGCAGGCAATTTGGAAGGAGATTTCAATACTTCAGAAAATGTGCCCTGTTAAAGAATTCTCTTTGTGTTACAACTAAGTCTTTTAAAAGTCTAAATGCAGCAGTGGAAGATTTCTTTTGATGAGTTCTTAATGGGGGAGAAAGGATTACCCTTTCTGAATAGTAAAATCTATTCCTAAACTGCACACATTAAAATCAGACTTTTTAAAATCTACATGCTATGTGGGAAGAAGAGAAGCTCTTTTTTTCCTATAGCTGCTAAGGGAAGATGTGGATGCTCCATTTTTGTTTTAAGAAGAGAGTGGACAATCGTTTATCAAGAATGGTATAGGTCTCCTGCTTGAGGTAGAGGGTTAGATTAGAAAACTTCCAAGGTCTGTTCCAAATCTGTTATACTGTTATTATAAGAGTTGGGGACAAGGGTCTGGTGGAAAGAGGCAAAATGGGAAAAAGCTTGCAGTATCTGGGAAGCCTAAAGCCTGGAGATTCACTATTTCTGATAAATACAAATATCAACAAATAAATGGTGCTTTTCAAAAAAATGTTCTAGGTTCTTGGCTTTTTTTGAGTGATATTTCAATTAGTTCTGTGAAAATACCTTTCTAACATTAGTAGCTTCCATGAAGAAAGAATACTTTCATACAACAGTTTTTAAAAATTGAATATTTCCAATATGATATAATGAGTATATCTCTAAAGGTATCCAGTGACATTTAGCTGTGTTTAACAACGAGGGAAATAAAATCAGAGAAAGCACAATGGTCAACTTGACTCCTATGTATCCATTAAGGCTCCAGTTCTCTTCAAATATTGACTGATAAAGCTATCCCTTTTCTGGTGAGTGATCAGAGCAATATGACAGCTTAGGATACAAATCAAAATATAAATCATATTTATACATTTATATTAATATCTGACTAGCAGACATAAAATTAGATGCATAAAAGGCATGTCAAATTTAGCTTTGATATCTTTTAAAAATAGTAAATGTAGAGATTATATCTGAAGAAAAATGGGAGAAAGAAAAATACCCCTAATCTAGTGATTTATGTTATATTTTCATAGGCAAGGAAGAGTAAACCTTTCCACAGAAGTACAGGACACATTTAATTATTAGCTGAAACCAATTCTCCAGTAGCTTTCATCATTGTGCAGAAATCTGAATGACAAGCTATAGTTCCTGAAATTTCTTGAACCAAACAATCTTAGAGGAGGCAGGAGCCTGTCTTCTTGGATATTTGCCCTGTCTACTAATATGGCAAATACAGACACTGCTACAAGTATTGGTACGTCTCCATTAAAAGGAAAAATAGTGACTTTTATGTTATCTGTCTTTTAAAGGTGGCCATTTACTTGTATCAGTTTTATCTTAATTCCCAGCGAATTCTTTGGGGAAAAGTGGAGGGATACCAACAATACTTTTGGCCACATCTGTAAGATTAACTAGACTTTTGGTTTAGTTAGTTCTGTGTGGTTCCACAACATTTTGAAAATGGAACTTTTAAATTGAGAGAATGGATCTCAGTGTAAGAACAGATTTCTTTTGAGTTCATTATTAACCTTCCTGAGTAAAACCTCTTCCTAAACATTGCAATTGGGCTTTCCAATCTTTAGCCTGGTATTCAGGGAAACTTTTAGATCCCAGATGAGAAAATGACCAACTGTATGCTACATTGTTAACTTTTTATTATTTTACTAAGTGTGTCCAGATGACAACCATTTGCTAATATTTCACATTCTGATTTGTTTCTTTGCTGTTTTCCAAACTTTTAGACCTTACCTCTTCAAATCATCCCCAATTCCTAAACAACCATCTATTTTCACTACAAGAAATTATACCAGATCTCAACTCCAACATACCTTTGAGTAATGTTTCTGCCAATTTTATTGCTTCTTAACCTCTCTGGGTAGATATTAAACAAAGTGCTTAGCTGCTGTTCGATCATTATTATTAAATTGCTCTATAATAAGCCAATTTCTTCCTTCTCCAAATATTTTCTGTGTATTCGATTCAAGACTTGAATCTGTCCATGCTCTTTATGACTTAGAATCTGCCAGTTGTAAGCCAGTTGAAACAAGATAGCATAGCTTTATGACACGCATATTGTTGCCGGGTGCAAAGTGACAGAGCAAAGAAAAATTATAACACAGAGAACTGAACTCAGCAAAAGTGTAGTGGAGCATAATGAAGTATAACTGAAGTGGCATTAATCCCTTACTTGGATAGCACTAGAAATGAATTAATCTACAAAGAGGCATTGATAGCTACTATTTTGAATATCTGCAATTAGGTGCTTTGGGGGGAGAACCTTAAGCTAAAAGCTTTCTGAACACATAGGGCTTGAACTGGAAGATTTTTGACTTTGGAAAATATAAACTATTCCTAAGATTTTCTCCACAAAGAAGAAAGATTGATATCTTAGTGTGCCTCATACTTTTAAAAGCATTTGAACACATAAGCAGAAGATCATTACATTAATATTATTATGACCATATACTGAGTGTATCTAGGATACCAAATGTTTTCTATTTCCTTCTTATTTTACAAAATACATACCTGTAAATTAGCCTCTTCAATTAAGTTCATCCTAATGTAATTTGTTAATTATACAACCAAGAGTCAAATTATTGTAACTATGAGTGAGGGAACCATTGCATATACAGACAGCTCTCCATCTCAACAGCACTATCTGTTTCAAGTGAATATTGTAGTATATGAATTTGACCAAAGATGTATCATTTGAATGGTTCCCATTATCATCCAAGTTATTGAAGATAAAAATTGGTCTCTGTACTGAACTAAATAGGCATAATATGGAAGGAAACATCTACTGTATAAACTAGTTACAGTAAGTGGTTTTCTTCTGCATCAGTTGCAGGATGACATAGCTTTCACAAACAATTTTGAATATTGTACTAAGCTTTTTGGTATTGATATATGTGTAGGAATGTGGAAAAAGCAGGGAACTTGTCACTAAACAAAATGTATTGGTAATGTAGAAAAGGAGTCTCTTTTGAAAAATGAATGGGAAAACGTGAGTATAGGCCTGAATGCAATTATGTCAATTTCTATTTTCAACCTCTTCCACGAAAGCAAATAGTTATTATTCATAGCTTTATATGCATGTATCAATCATATCAATACTTCCAATGTCAAAATAGTCTATTAAAGATAACCAATAATAATACATTTGAGTCAGCTCACTTCCTTTCATATGATTAGGCATTCTTATGATGCCAGAAAAAACATAAAACTGTGCTTCAATAAGTTATATGAATGACAGGAGGATAAACTCAAAACAAAAATGAAGTAGAAGTAGAACTTCTGATAGACTTGCAACATTTGGAAAGTAATATTAGAACATTTTTCTAAAAAGAAAAAGCAAGAAATAATGTCATTTTAGAGTAGCTGCATAAGATATATGTATACAGCATGCTGTTGTTTCTTTACTGCCATTCCCAGAAATGGGGTTCTTTAAATATTAATATAACTCTATAAATATTAGATGATGACTCTATAACAATTAGATGATGACACCATATAAAACATTAAACTATGGAATTTACTAATCTTATTCATAAAATTTAAATTTCACTTTGAATTGGTAAGATCAGCAGGAAGTTTCTTGTCTAGAAATATGAATGTATCAGCTTACCCAAATAGAAGTCACTTCACATTTGTTACGATGGTGACCTATATAACACGAAATTAGCAGATAAATTGTTAAATGGGGAACAAGCCAACTATTTTGAAAGTAATCCTTTGCAAACTTCATCCTTTGATAAAGAACGAGGTCCTCTGCAACTTTAGATATATTTCAAGAAGCTTTAATGTTTAAAACATTTCTATGTTACTGTAACAATGAGTTAGAAACAATTCTTGTTCTCAAAGGTAAAAATCACAGCACATCAATAACTTTTCTTTACTAATAGGGAAAAAGACACCTTCAGCCCCATTCAGCAGGTTTTAAATGTTCAGAAAAATGTAAAGTATAATCAATTTATTTACCTATTTATGAAATTTCTATACCGCTCATCGAAGTGACCGGATGATTTACAACAGCAATTTAGGTAAGTGTTGTTTAAGACAATGATTCCCTGGTATAAATTATTTTCAGTTTTCCCATCACTAAAATGCAAATAGAATTTATTTTTAAGACACATTAATTTGTTATATATTGTTTAAGCTATTGTTTACTTTTTCTTATTTCTAATTTTGCAGCACTATAAATACCAATAGAATTTATTTTTGCATAACTATATCACATGTTCACTTCATTTTTTAACTAGTAAAAAGGTGGCAAAATATAGGGTAGGCCTTGTTATCACTTATGGGATAGAGTTGGTTAAGCAACTGTATTCTGTGAATATACAAAATTGATCCTTATCAAGCTGAAAGGAAGCATTACTATATGTACTGTAAGGTTCAGTTTTAGTCCCTGTGCTGTTAAATATATGTGTGTGTGTGTGTGTGTGTCTATTTTCGTGAATTGCAAAATGGATTAAAAATATGATTACCCACTCTACTGATGACACAAAAAGAGGACAGGGTATCAAACAAAACAATATCAATATTCAAGAGAATTTTAATAGGCTGGTAAAAACCAAATATGAATTTCAAAAAGGAATAATGCAGCATCTTACATTTGGACAGGAAACATCTATGGCATGAATAAAGGATAGGAAGACATAATGAGTATTAGGAGATGGAAAAAGGATCTGAGTACTTTGGTGGATCACAAGCTGAACTTGAGCCAATGGTATAATACAGCTGTAAAAGAAGAGAATGCAGTCTTAGGCTGCATAAAAGTATAATGTCATGACCCAAATAATTAATCATTCCTCTCTATTCTAGACAGTCAGACTATAACTAGATTATTTTGTTCAGTTCTTGGCACCACATCTTAGGAAGGATAGTGACAAACTGGAACATATTCAAAAGTGGAAAGAAATAAGATGAAGTTTGAGAAGCTGGGTACAGAAGAAAAGACTGTGAGGAGATGTGATATTCGGCTTCAGATATCTGAAGGGCAGTCAGTCTGCTTAATTGAAAAGAATTCACTTGCCCACCCAAGCAGGCAGTTCCATTATTGAATAGTGCTTATTGCTAGTTAGTAAATCCTTTGTGATGTATACTGCAACCTGCTTTCTTATCATTTAACCCTATATTTTCTTATTTTGTCTTCTAAAATTACTCTGAGCACTATAAATAATTTTGTCTTAGATTTTATTACCAACCATATATTATAGATCTCCAAGTTTTTGTAGAATATGTTGTCACATGATACTTTATTTTTCTTTCAATCTTCCTCACTATTCTTGCTTCATTATTTTTACAGACCTGGTAGCATTCCTCCTAATTTTTATAATTGTTACGCATAAACACATACTCATTCCCAAATCTGAACAAAGTTACCATCAAAAGATGCATTATTACTTAATGCTTGCTATTATTTCATTGTTTCTTCCTGTTAAGTCAAATACTATTGCTTTTGTGGTTTTTCAACACTTAATAAAAAATGTAGTCTTTGGAAAATTAAGTTTTGAAGACAATAGAGTTCAATATGCCTTATTTTTTATGATAACATTACTGAAGTTTCCAATTTGAAACAATATTCATTTTTGGGAACATGAACATGTGAATGAAACCATCTGGTTTCCAGCTTTACACCTTTATCTGATTAGACTTTGATCTGAAAAGCCTTAGGAGCACAAAATGTTCAAAATTACTCTGTTAACTTGCATGAAAATATTTGTCAAACCATAAGTATTCAACAGCTGTTACTGCTAAATCATAAAGATCTTGAGATCATATTTGCAAAACATTTCTTTACATTTCAGATGAGGCTGGAAACTCAGCTCTTCCTGGATAATTAGTGCTGCTAGGCTGTTCATTTGCCTGAAGAAATGGGGGCATCATCTTATTATTCTTCAATCCTATTGTCTTAAGTGATTATCTCCCTGTTCCTAACAACTATTGGCAGAACCACAATATGTTTGCACTTAGGTTCAGCTTTCAGTGTTGTCTGGCTTATAAAACAATGTTTAACTGAATGAAATAATGTTGATTACCCTAATATGTATGTACATGTATTTTTAAAACAACATGCAGATTTTCACTTCCTTTTAGAGACAATTACAGATGGTGCACCTTTCAGTATTACCGCCCACTCATGTAAAGAAAGGGGCAACATCAAATGGGAAAGAACAACCATTTTCAGCTCCTTTTCCTTTCTTCCCTGTTTGGGGTGATGGTGGTGGGGGAGAATGGAAGGAAGAATCTTCAACAGCAGCAGCAGCAGCTGAGAGAATTGTAAAGGAACCAGCCCAGGATGTTCAACCAAGTCTGAATTGCTGTGTAAATCAGGCAAGTTCTCCAATGCCAGCAAATGCAAACAAGATATCAGTGAGCCAACCCCTTTTGGACAGTAATGCTTCTAAGACTCTTACAGCCTTTCCTGCAGCCTTTCCATGCACCTCTTTTAAGCCAAAGGCAGAGTATCCCTCCGACAAGCTTAGTCTGAAAGGTCTGCTCACTTGCCCTACAAATGCATCCTCTTCCCTCCACAAACAGCTGCACACCCACCTCATCTGTCTTTCTCTCTTTCTTTCCTTCCCCATCTTCTGACCTTTAACTGGATTAAAATTGCACGTCCCTCCCCCCACCTCCATATTACCGCCTTGGGCTATGCTGTTTGGGAAATCCTGGAAACCCTAGCCTCGGCATACCCGGAGGGCGCCCGGTTGGAAACGGCTGTTCCAGGCAAAACTAGAATTCGCGCCACCCCGCTTCCACTGCTGCTGTCTAGGAATGTGCAGGCATCGCCTTCTGTGGAAGAGCGCGCTCTACGCCTCGACCAGGGCTCCCCTGCCCACGCTCCCCTGCACTCTTCGAGGGGAGTGTGCCCCATCCTGCACTGCCCCAAATGGGGCAGTCTCCTTGCACCAGAGGCCTCTCTCTTTCTCTCTCTCCTTCCCTCCCCTCTGCACGGGGAACACGGGGATCGGTCAGCCGCACTGTTTTGTCTAGGCATCCGCTCTGCGTAAAAACACCTTCTGCCACAGCAGACCCAAGACTGGCCAGCGCCACGGAGTCCAACGACCATGGCATCCCCAGACAGCCTCCCGCCCTGCATCCAGGAACTTGCTCAACCCCGGGGTTCCCCCCCCTCCCCAAAAGAGAAGGGGGCTTGCGGGGGAGGGTGTCTTCTTCCACCAGCGCCTACAGGGATCCCCCTCCCTTTTCCTTGTTCGCAGCGCCCCACAACCACCACCACCCCGTCGCCTCCTTACCGTCCCAGCTCTGACTCCAGGTCGTAATAATCCGTGAGGGTGTCCCTATTGGAGCCGTCGATCCAAAAATCCGGTTTGGCGGAGCCGGCAGATACAGGGGTGGCAACACCTCCGACCCGGCCCGGGGTTGAGGCAGGGAGAGGGGCAGAGCCCGAGGCAAGAGTGCCAGTGGCGCTGAGGGTGGCGGAGGCAGAGGGAGGCGACGAAGACGTGGAGGAGGGCATGGTGACTTTGAGCATGCTGCGGTGGAGGTTCAAGCGGCGGTGTTGGGGTCCGCCGGGATTCGCCGGCTGTTCAGAGGCTGCGAGGAAACGAGAGGACAAAGCGGCTAGCGGCGGCTTCTCCGCTCCCACCCCACGCCTCCGGCTCTCGAGCTGACGAGCGAAGCGGGAGGGGGAGGAAACTCTCGCGGGCTGCCTGAGGAAGCCGAGCTGACAGCCAAACTTCTAGCCCAGCGCAGCAGCAGAAGCAGCCGGCGAGCAAACCTCTCGGGCTGCAGGGGAGGGCGCGCTCTCGGTCGGATGCGCGCGCCCGGCCACGCGCTTCCTTGCCTCGTCCAAACGCGCCCTGCGAACACAGGCGGCTACTGTACAGGGTGGAATGGGATTTGGGGGGGAGCCGAGGAGTCACCCCATAAGGGAAGGCCCGGAAAAATCACCTCCAAAGCCAGGAAATGGTCCCGATCAAGGCCAGAGAGCAGAAAGACACCAGAAAGCACCTGGCGAGGGCAAGCTCCTATCCGAGGCAGGAAGGAGAACCGTGTGCCGGACAACCGTGTGCCAAAGGGTTGGTCTTTGGGATACGAAATCAGTGGCAGGATTCAGAGGCTGCTTCTTTCTTGGCAAAGCATCTGCCTTTCCTCCTTCCCTCCATCCCCCTCTCTCGGAGAGGGGGCAGTGCATGTAAGGCAGAGCACCAGGACAAGGAACCCCACTTGTGGTACCTCTCCTTTTGCCGAGTCCTAATGCATCCTGTTTTCCTTTCCCAGAGAAGAGGAGACAGGAATAAGACCAGCAGTTTGTTTCTAGGTTCTTCTAAACCAGGCTAATCCCACCTACATCGTCCTTGAATTTTATGGTCCATTAGAACTATTAGAACTATCCTTCTTAGTTTTATTTTTCAACAATAAAAGCAAATCTGAGAACATCCTTGCTTTCTTTGATGGACTGAAGTTTCCAGGTAGTACACTGCCAAACATTCTTTAAATAGGACATCTTGTGTGATTATGACAGGACATCCTGGAATTGTAGAACTAATTATTGAATCAGCAGGAGACAGAAAAATGCTTTAAGAAACAGTGCACTGGAGTTTGAGCACTGTTTAAACTGTGTTGAAGCTTAATCTTGTCCACTATCAAATTTGATAACAAATATAAATTCAGTCTTAAGTAGGAATAGCAGATATCTGAACAGTCAAAGGAGAACATTAGCAATTAGATAGGTGGATAAATGGAAGGTGGAAAGACAGACTCAATAGCTGCTTATTTTTTTTTGGCATCTGTGATAAAAATTACAGTAAAAAATAGCAAAAAAGCCCCCCTACCTAGGCCTACATGTATATTAAATTACTTTTTCCGGCATCAGAAAGACGGACTTTTCAGTCACAATATTATTCCAACATATCTTTATTTTTGAAAACTAGAAATTAGCTATGAAATAGAATTGATTTCAACATGCTTTTCAGATTTTGCCATAGAAACTTATGATGAGTTGTGATCTACACACTACAGTGATTAGAAGGGATTGGACTAAAAGCAATTTCTGGAATCAAGATGTAATTTAAATAATGTAAATTGAGACTGTCAAGTCTGTTGATGAAAACAGAGAAAGAAACAGAGAATTCAAAGTCAACTTTGGATGATTCCTGTTGTGAAAACAGTTAAAACACTCACCTCCCAAGATGCTCAAAAAGCCAGACAATGCTTGATTTTAAGACTATGCCTTCTGATGGAGGACATGAGTACAAACAAGAGGACATGATCTTTTTTCCGGCATCCAGTATCCCTAGCCTGAAGCTTCATAATTATTACGCCTATGCTAATGAAACTTATTTACAAACATTCATTGGCTGTATCCAATCTACATTCTAGGTAAAAAAGTCAACAGAATGACTTCTGGCTCCATAAGGATAATTTTGGATTGGATTGAGGATTATTTTGGCATAAGACCATTCTATATTATAGTTTTCAAATACATTCAAATACTCCTGAGGTTGGATATAATCCCTCTCTTGGGCACATGCACACATTCAAAAGTAATTACCGTAATAGTAAATTGTGAAGTTAAAACAATAACAGAAACATTAATGCCTGTGCCAATTCAACATAAAGTTGTAAGACAAGCTGAACCAATTGAAAATTTACATTATCATATAGCTAATAGCTATATCAAATTAATTCATAAAATTCATTAATACCTGCAGTAGGTAGGAAACTAATCTCAATTCAAACTTTTGTGGATGAAATAAAACTTTTTGATGAGTGGACTTCCCAATGTATTGTTCAGTTAATACATTTTAAACCAGAGTATTTTCCAATGTATTTAAGAGAAACATCAGACCCTAACTTTTGTTGGAAGGGAGGAATATGGCTGAACTGTATCAGAATGTGGTAAAATCCTGGATTTCTGTAACTCAGACTTATTCTAAGTGAAGGCTAATCTTAGGGGTTATTATTTGCCATTAGTTCAGCACCAGGCACTCCTGCTGCTGAGCTCTGTTGAACCTGAGATTATGGATCAAACAATGGCATTACTAGGAATGAGTGCAACTGTGGCTTTCATTACAAATGGCAACAACGCTGCTTTGCCGAGACACCAGAAATCCTGGGAACAAAATTGCTGGGAGATTTTACCGCCTGATCCATTATCCCACAGTTAATTAAAACTGCTACTACAGCTCTTCATTTCACTGCTGGCAACACATTTGGGTTGAAAAAAATGGACAGAATATGTGAGGGTGGAAATATCTTCTGGGTAAATTACATTCTTAATAGAATGGAAGGAAGAATAGGCAATGTGGTGTCATTATTGCTTCCTCCTGGTCTTTTTGCTCTCTGATTTTAATTCTTTTTAGATTTTAAAATTTAAAAGATTAAAGAGAGAAAGGGCATGTTTCCATTTCCTGATTATTCCAGGTTATGTTTTTAGGATCCTCAACCCACCCGATGTAATCTTAAAAAGGGAGACACTTGGTTGCAGCCTTGTTTTGGAAGTGTGCCTAACTAATTTGGGAAGAGGGAATACTAGCAAAAACCTGGGATAGGAAAGCAAAACTGCATCATTTGTGGCAGCAGCCACTCTGGAAATAGGCAAATCTTCTCCTGAAGGACTCATTTTGTCTAAGTAAACACAATATCCCGATAACATTTCCAGTATGCATATTGATCTAAGTTGTGAGTCCTTGTAGTAGTATGAGACTGGGGTTCAAGACAGGCTGTATTGAGAAAATATGGGCCCAATCCAAATTTAATTTAAATAGGGTCATTTTGAGGAAACCTAGGAAAGGTCATGTATGGATAAATTAAAGGTGTTTGCTATATTTTGCTATGTTTACAATAATGTTGTTCCCATTCCCTTCCCAACACTGAGGAGTTTGTTTCTCAGGAGATTACCTCTTTATTCTTTCATGACTTTCCTTGTTGTCCCAGTTACTGCATCTTTCTGCTAGATGTTGAACTTTTTTGTCTTCCTGTTGCTAGGTGACATATTATTTGTCACCTTTCTTGTGACATGAAAGAGAAATATTAAATAACTAACTGCCAACTATCTAAATTAGTTAAAACAACTCTTTTAATATAACTTTTTAAAAGTGTGTTCAAATGGGAAACAATTAGAAACAATTACATGTAAGTATTATACTTAACTGAATAGTTCTAAGTAAAAGTAAATATCTCGTTGAGCACAGCTTGACTTCTGATGTTTTCTTGGACACATCCATTGTGTTTTTGGGAGGCTATAATATAAAAGTGATACATCACTTCATTTTAAAAAACTGAGATTTTCTTCAGGAATCCTTTCCAAGTACTAAACAGACCCAAGTGTACTTAGTTTCCATTCAGTCAAGGTTAACCAGATATTGCCAAGTTAGAACTAATACCAATATTATATTTTGTTGTATTGTTTTTATTCTTTATTTTGTGCCTTCTGTTGGTTGAATTTATAATCTCGTTATGCTAAGACAAATTCTACTGCTGATTGACATTACGTTTAATCTATTTTCTAATTATTTTTCTGCTTCTTAAATCTGAAGCTGATCATATTATCCAAATTGTAATCCAGAAGATAAACTTGGGCTGTGATTCAAAAAACTATTCTTGTTCACGAATAGGCAAAATTCACTTATAGTTGTCATACTACAACTTGCAAAAGTGATGAAGACGACTGTTGTTTTGGTTTAAAAGTTGTATTCTTTCCATTAGGGGAACCCGAATAAACAAACTACAGAGACATCAATTACATGCAAATGTTTAATAGATTCAGGGGATCAGTGAATGACATATCAGAAGTGTCATTCTGTTGGTGCACTCCATTTAGTAATAAATCCTGTTTGCTGCAGTGGTTCTGTTGTGTATTTATGTATTCCTCATATTGCAACAATGGGATAGAATAGGCTTAAGTGGGAATGTTCACACTTTTAAAATGATTTGGAATATTTGCTTCATATTACTTGTGAGCAATGACAAGAGCCCTGAGCCAGTTTAGTGAAAGGAACTGTGTTTACATAATGTCCAAAGCATTTCTTTCAAATCGTTTTCAGAGATTGCATAGCTCTCCTATTTAGATGGACTGATATTTCTTCAGATCTGAAACAGGGAAGCATGTTGGAAGAAGAATCTATATAGAAGGTACATCATTGTGAAAGAAGTTCCTTAAAACTAGGAAAAGAAAATGTGAGTTTTTTTGTTCTGAAATAATGTGAGAAATTTTCATGACTACACAATGTTCAAATAAAAAACCATAAAAATCCACCTTATTCTGAATATGATCAGAAGCAATTAAAAAGATGCAGAAAAACACTTCAATCACATCAAACACATTAAAATAATTTGCTCTAAGAAAAATCCCAATGCAGAAAAAAATATTTTTTCTGTTCACCTCTTACTTAACCAACTCCAGAGCCACTCAAACTAATAAACAGAAATGAAAACAATCACTCTATTGTCCATCTCTCTATATTTTATGAGGATTTTTCTTATTTATCATTGAAGAATGAGGTTAGAAAAGTTAGTAAGGAAACCAGATTGGAAATCACTGCCTAATTGTGGTTTCCAAATCTTTTTTGTAAAACAAATCACAAATTATGGGTTGCCTTTTCAAAATAGAGAAGAGGGAATGGCTATGTAGGTAGAAGCCAGGAAGCAAGCAAACCGGGAACTTGGACCATTTCCTCATAAGCAATTTATCACATCTTATAGTGTGTTCAAACCATGAAGACAAACAATTACTATAGCAGTAACTGAGGAATACTATAAGATAAATCAGTTATAAAGAAATGGCCTTGGTGTGATTGTTTATCCTGCTGTTTCCATGACAATGAAATAAGACAAAATGAGAGAAATAGGCAGGGCGAGCAATGTAACTTCTCACACAATTAAGAGATTGAAATTTTAAAACAGAAAAACATTTTGTAAAAGAAAAGGGATGTGGCAGGAAAAGAAAAGCTACTCAACTTGTTGCCTTGAAGACATTTTATGAATGACTATTTTCTCCAGCCTAGACTTACCATACATGGAGTGTAAACAAACAAATGGCCACCAGATGATAAGAATTTTTTAAATCTCTTTACTGCCATCTAGTAATCAACCAAATATTTGCAACTATGCGAGACCTATCCCAACCTATCCTTCCTTTAAGGTGAGTTCTTGTAGTAAATATCCAGATTTTGAGCATTTTTCTTCTGCTTAACTTTTTCTTATATGATCATCTTCTGAAATGCAACAAGCAGTAACAACTTCTAAGGGTCAATTTCTCAGAGCAATGAGAATTTCTAGAAGTGTATCATTTTCCCAGTTTTGATTCTTTTGGAAGGATAGTGTTTTTATCTCAGCAACTTTGTCAACTTCAATTCCCAGACAATTCTGGGAGATGGTCCACACATCTTAAATTTTCTGAGGTTGAGAAACTCTGATCTAGAAGATACTCTATAACAGGGGTTCCAAAGTTTTCCCATCACATCTTCCTGTAGTACATCTCTTAATGTACACACTTCCCCTAAAAATCCAAATACAAAAATGAGCATAAGTGAACAATGAAAATGGTACAATTAAATTTGTGGCAAAGTGGATCACTCATTCCTCTCACGGATAACAGATAATCAGATAATCAGAGTTGGAAGGGACCTTATAGGTCATCTAGTCCAACCCCACACCCAAATGGCAGTCCAATCTCTTCTTGAAGGTCTCAAATGATGGCGCTCCCACAACTTCTGAGGGCAAGCTGTTCCATTGGTTGATTGTTCTGTCGGAAAGTTTCTCCTTATTTCCAGGTTAAATCTCTCCTTGTCCAGTTTCCATCTATTATTCCTTGTCTGGCCTTCGGGTGCTTTAGAAAATAGCTTGAATCCTTCCTCTCTGTGGCAGCTCCTCAAATATTGGAAGACTGCTATCATGTCTCCCTTGGTCCTTCTCTTCACCAGACTAGCCAAGCCCAGTTCCTGCAACTGTTCTTCATATGCCTTAGTCTTCAGTCCCCTAATCATCCTGGTTGTTCTCTGCACTTTTTCTAGAATCTCAACATCTTTTTTTATAATGTGGTGACCAAAACTGGATGCAGGTGTGGTCTTACTAAAGCTTTATAGAATGGTGTTAGTACCTCACTTGATCTTGATTGTATCCCTCTGTTAATGCAGTTTAGAATATTAGCTTTTTTGGCTGCTGCTGCACACTGCTGGCTCATATTTAGCTGGTTGTCCACTAAGACTCCAAGATCCCTGTCACAGTTAGTGCTATTGGGCCTGGTTTCACCCAGTCTATGTGTACTTTTGGTTTTTCTTGCCTAAGTGTAGGGCTTTACTTTTCTCTACATTGAATTTCATTTTGTTACATACGGCCCAATGTTCTAGTCTGTCAAAATCCATCTGGATCTTGAGTGTATCTTCTTGGGTGTTAGCTATTCCTGCCAGCTTAGTATCATCTGCAAATTTGGTAAGTGCCCCTCATCTAAGTCATTAATGAAGATATTGAAGAGTACTGGGCCTAAGACAGAACACCTTGTGGCACCCCACTGCTTACTTCCCTCCATGTAGATTTAGACCCATTAAAGACTACCCGGTGAGTAGTTTGTCAGCCAGTTGCGAGTCCATCTTGTGGTGGTGCTATCTATTCCACTTTTTTCTAGCTTACTAAGAAGTAGGTTGTGGTCTACTTTGTCGAATGCCTTGCTGAAATCTAAATATATTATGTCCACAGTATTTTGCTAGTCTACTAATTTAATCACTATATTGAAGAATGAAATAAGATTGGTTTGGCATGATCTGTTCTTAACAAACCCGTGCTGACTGCTAGTTATTACATTATTTGTTTTTAGATGTTGGCAGATCTGTTTTTTTTTAATTCTTTTCCAGTATCTTCCCGGGTATTGGTGTTAGGCTGATTGGTCTATAGTTTCCTGGGTCTGTTTTTTTTCTTTTTGAAAATGGGAACCACATCAGCTCTTTTCCAGTCCTCTGGTAGTTCCCCAGTGCTCCAGTATTTTTGAAAGATATGGTGCAGTGGTTCTGAGATGACCTCTGCCAGCTCCTTTAAAATTCTGGGATGTTAATTCATCAGGCCCTGGTGACTTGTGTTCAAGATCAGACAGGTGCTCTCTTACTATTTTTTTGCTTATTCTTTTATTTCTGGTCTGTTTTTTAGAGTTGTTTTTGGTGGGTTGAGCTAGTTTCTTTTTGTGTGAAGACTGATGCAAAGAATGAGTTAAGCAGTTCTGCTTTCTCTCTGTTGCCTGATACTTCATTGCCATCTTCTCTCTTTAGTGGACTGACTGTGCCTGCCCTCCTGAAGGGAGGCACACCTCACAATTTGGGAAACCCTGATTGATAGGCATTATCAATTTGCAGATTGAGTCAGGTCATCATTTTATGCTGATCTAACATTTATTATGTAGATCTATGTCTAGATGTATGTAGATGTATGTAGACATATTTGCATGTATTTCAATTGTGGATCCAGTCACTCTCAGTCTTGGTTCATGTGAACACCCAATTATTATTTTTAGATTATCTAGCTCTTGGTATATTTAGCAAATTTCATAGTTTTCATTTCAACATAGAAATTTAATGTTACTATTCAAGTATTTACATTGTGATGCAATGTAGATATCTTTATGGATAATTGCTATCCCCCCCCAAACTAATCTCTAAGCATATTTTTTCATGATTTGATTCCATCTCACAATTAACCATGATCAAACTATATAAGGTTACACATGGCTGACAATTTGATGATAAGCAAGACAGACTGTTCCTTTGAAGTTCCACCCTCAGCCTGTGATGTATCAGAAGTCATAGTGGGCTTTTCAAGCTGAATATCAAGAATCTCAGCTGCTTGAGATGTCATCCATCAACATAATTTGTCTTGAGATGTCATCCCTCAAAATAATTCTTCTAGGGAGGAGGAATTTAAAATGACCTCCTCTATCAGAAAAGATAAGACTTCCTTTGTCTTGTTTTAAGAGGCATAATTAAATCTAGACTTTCTTCTTTAAACAATGTGAAGATCAAAATGTATGTAACAAGTTTATGAAAAAGCAAAAATATAACTCCCCCAGTTCAACAAAGTAAACAAAAAAATTAGCCACTGGAATCTCCATGTCATAAATCCATTTTTGGTAATTGGTTCCACTATCCAATTCTTCTTACCATAGAAATGTTTCTTAATATTTCTTAATATTCTGGAATCTGTTAGTTATCCTTCGATCTGTACTGTTATGAAAGTTCATGGTCTTATTTCCAAGTAGGATATATGTTTGTGACAAAATAACTAATTGGAAATACATTATAAACTTTAAAGCTAGTCAGACTCTAAGGCTAAAATCCTGGTAGAGTTGTCAAAAGCTGGCTATCTTTCTCAAAGGTTAGAGCATAATATCTGCCTTTAAATCTACCAGACTTTTATTGAAGAAATCCTTCTAATTCTTGTCTGTCTAGCAATTATGTCCCAATTTCAGAAAGAGCAAAAAGGAATTCTAAGAATGGAAAGGTGAGAAAAGTTAGTCACATGATCCAAAGTTCCCCATTCTCTGAACCTGTTTCCAAGAAGGTAGACAACACATGCAGCACAACTAATTTCTCTTTTGTTGCTTCAGTAGCATAAAAGCATGAGTCTGATGATGAAAAAAAAAAAAAAAGCAAATAAGATTCCCTCCCATTTCCACTTCAAAATGTGGGCTCAGCAAAAACAATGTTCTCCATCTTAGAGTTTCTCACTTTCAATTTCTAATTTTTGTTTTTAAATTTCTGCAACGGGCATTTTTCTGCATTTAAAAAGAAAAAAATACCATATATAAAATCTAGAACAGTAAGAAGACATATATTATACTACACCTAAGCAGTTTGAGCTTGGGTAGCTGAGGCCGTTGGGGGTAGGCTGAACCTGGGAGACTCCTGATGGTGCTTTTTATGATATGTAGCTAGCATAGCTTGATAGGATACATAACTAATGTAAGCTCCTACAATTTACAGTATTGCAGTATATTTGTAGTTGTAAGACCACAGCATGTGATAGACTGCTAAATTTTTGAATCTCATATTTTTAAAAATTGGTTACTATGTCAGCAATATAATGACATAAACTGTTTTATGAGTTTCTTCAGTGCAATGACATGAATATGTTGATCTGTTGATAAAACATGGGAAAAAAGACCTAAGATTGAGGAGTGCACATAGGGTCAGAAGGGATTTTTAAAAATATAAAATTATATATTCGTGTAATTCAAATATTTCTGGCAAAGGAATAAATTTAAAAGCATGACTGGTTTCCATCACAGATATGCTTGTAATTAAAGGATCTGAATTCTGAAGAGACAACACACCTTCTTGGTAATTGCCTCTGCCCTGTGGAACATCTTCCTCTGAGATCCAGAAGACCCTACCTTCCTGGCCTTCTGTCAACCCTTTGAGGTCCAGCAGACTAGAAAACTAAAGTCATGGATACTAGTATCATTATATGGTTATAGTAACAGAATCTTGTAAATCTGAATACTCCTCCTTTCACTCCTCTTATATTTGTGAGAATTAAGATGGAAAGTCTGAGACATTTTCCCAAATTCTATTTCTGCCCTAGCCTCAGATTTCTTTTATCTGACCACTGGCTCTTCATCTTGTTCCTGAAGGCTATTTCTGCAGCCAACAATAAAAGTTTCTGAAAAGGTGTCAAGACCAATCTTTCCTCATAAATCTTGAGGGCTTATACAAGTCTGAAAGCCAGAAAAGTTCTACAAATTGTTTGGATATGTGGGGATGTGTTGTGTTTAGGACGCCCAAAAGTGAACATGAGTAATTTTACTCGCACTTATCCTATAAGCACTTTATAGGTTTCACGAAAGTGTACAAATTCTGAATTATTCTAAACTCTTTAGCAAGGAGGTATTTTAAAGGGGGGGGGGGAATTGGGAAAAAGGAAGAAAAGTCTTAAAATTTGGTGACATTGTTCATCTGCAAAGAGAGTGGTTTAAAATCAATTTTAAGACAGATAGAGTAATACCTTAATAATGGTACAATTGTATTACTGTAGATCCACCTACCATTTTGAGACAAAGAAAATTGTCTCACATTTCTGCTGCAATACAATTAGAATTTTGTGTGTGCATTGTGTTTGTGTATATGTGTAAATATGTGTGTTCGTGTATGTATGTTGGAACTGTATGTATGTTGTAAATATGTGTGTTTGTGTATGTATGTCGGGGTGTGAATTTTACAGTATTGAAAAAAATTCTGCTCATTTTTATCTATTTAATTTATCACAAAATCTATTTTGTGTAGAGTTGTAATTGCAGGAATGTTCCAATCTCGGATGGCAAACCTCAGATAAAGAATGTTTCCAAGCAAATACAACTCAGGCAAACAAAGTCACTAATCTATGGATAAAGGGGGATTAGAGAGGGGAAGTAAACATATGTTAGACTTTAACTAGAGATAATTAATTGTATGGATTACTGTACTAAACAGTAACGAAAGTTAAGCAGTAACCAAAGTTAACCAATGATGGAGGATAACTAAAAATGTATATAAATGCAAGACTATACCCCAATAAAGATCATCATCATAATTCAGTTGTTCATAATCAAACAACTTGACTGCCTCGTCATTACAACAATTTTGAGATTCAAGCATTCACATTTTCACTTCTTCCAATTTTTTATCTGAATTTCAAATGCTCCCACTCATTCATACCGCTAGGATAGTTATCTCCATAGTAGAGATGAACTCTTACAATTTGTTTCATTTTTGCATACTGAATATTTTCTATATTAAACTTGTTTTAAGAATTTTATTATACCTAGTTATTTAAATAGAATGCAAATTATTAGTTTATGAAGATACAAGATTCATATTTCAATTTGAATAAAAAGTCAAGTTATACCGATAATATTTTAAAAACTGATGTACAACACCCCTTATTAGATATGCTTTGTACAAAAAATTAAGTATTCAAAATCTTCAATCTTACAGAACAAAAGGTACTTCATAAGAGAGCTGTCTTGATGTAATTTAAAATGCAAATGTTTTGGTTGAATAGAGTCTGCAAATGAATCCAGATTTCTTCAAGTTGGGTTGACAGCCTGGATACTTCTGCCAACAAAGCAGGCTCGGAACAAATGATTTTAAAATGCAACTAAAAAAAAAAAAAGAAACCATGTTCATTTAAATGGCATTGACAAGATAAAAGTAATTGAACTAGTTGTTTGAGAAAGCTATCACATCACTATGATTGTATTAGCTAATCAACTTTTCAACTGTTCTCAAGAGGATGCAAATCTTTCATAAATCATATTAAAATCTAAGCATGTCCCATGGATCAATAATGGAGCATTAATGTATATAACAAGGCATCTGGGAAGTAGCAGTACTGCAGATAATGCTAAATGCTATTTAAAATTGCTCAATCCTTATTTATAACAATGAAAATGGTAACATAAAAGGGTTCTGTACTAAACAGAATAACTGGATTCCTTTCAGTATTAGAGGCACTATTCTGCAATGGTTCCATTCCGTCCGGAGTGGGTGGTTCCATTTAGAATTTTTGGGAAAGGTCACTGTCAGACCATTGGGCATATCAGTATATGATGCTGATGCCTTGACCTGCTCCTTTCACAGAATTTAACATGAACCTTTGGAAAGGCTTTCTGTTGATGTGAAATGAGGTGTTATCAATATGGTAAACATATCCAGTTAGGCACTTCTAACCCAGAAGTTTCGGTCTTGTGTCTGAGGCCTGTGAGGCACTGGGTAAAGCCGAACAGATTCTGACAGAATCAGACAGAGAAAGAGTTGCCATCAGTATGGATACCATAGATATGCCATCTGTTGTTCTTGATGAAGTTGTACTTCTCATGAAGGAGTAAGTGTGCAATTTGGGCCAGGGGATTTGTGGCTTCTACTAAAGCAATACACCAAGGCTATTTCCAGAAGAATCTTCAAACAGCTTCAGCTTGTCCTATAACTGTGACCTTTCTGGATTCAGGAAATACTGAATAAAGTAGATCATGCTTTTGCCATCTTTTGGTTAGACTACTTCAATACATCTACTCAGGGCTGCATCTAAAGACAACTTTGAAACTACAGCAACACTGATTGTCATTAAATGGACAATTTGGAACTAAATCAGGCTGATCATTGTTCAAAGTTCATGACTTTTTCATTTACTTGTGATCATTTACTTGAGGTGAAATCTCTGAAACAGCTGCGACAGACAACTGTACTCCCCTCCTGAGAAATCAGGGGGTAGAGGTTTGGAAGATGCAAAAATATTTTTTAAAAGAGTGACTCTCTCAGATTGGGATGGCCCAATCCTGCTAATATTTAAGACACATGTAAAAATGGTTTCATCTGCAAAGTCTCTGATGTAGAAATATCCATTTAGAGGGACACCACCAATTCCACCAACAAATTCCACCAGTGCCATCCACCGAGCTGATACATTGTTTTTATAACTGTAAACTGCCTATAGTCTTGTGAATAAGCAATGTACAAATTTATAACAAAGAAAAATATATGTGGAAAACACTATTGGAAAAAAAAGAAAAGGCCAGATTGTTTTTAAATTTTAAGTTTGCTAATAACTTTAATTTAAATTGTATTTGCATTTTTAATTATTAGTTATCCTGAATGATCTATTACAGGGTTGCTTAAATCTGGCCTGTGGAGCTGGCCTGGAAATAGCAAAGGACTGGCCCATGGTGCCTTTGGCAGCCAAAACTGGGTGCTGGGGGTGGGTGGTACAGCTCCGTGCCCCATTTTGGCCGGCAGGGTGTTGAGAAGGCCATATAGGCTGAAAATGGGGCACTGGGGGCCGTGTGAGGCCCCCCAAACACTTTTTTGGTTGGCAAGGTGCTGGAGGCTGTTCAGGCCAAAAACGGGGCACGGGGGGACTGCAGAAAGCTTCCTTCCTGTCTCCCCCCACCGGCGAGAACAACAATGCTGATACGGCTCTTGAAGAAATCCAGTGTGACACCCTGATCTATTATAAGAACATTGTAAGAAATAAGTACTGTGCATATATAAATAAAATCATTAATTTTTCTTCCTCTTCAAACGAACACTTTCCCAGTAGGTGAAAGCTGTATATTCAAATATGTATTTACCTTTAGAAACAAGGCAAGGTATGCCTGAGTTAGTTCAAAGTCACACTTTGTGTTCAGCATTGCTTCAATCATTCTTAGGAAACTCTGCATCACCTCAATAGCGCCACCACCATCTGGTGACAAGCCTCTCAGTTCTGTTTCAATATTAGATGGTCCCATGTCCTTCAGAATGCTCAGTGGAGACTTATCTGTAAAAACATTAAACAAAGGTGAAAAGTATGGAAAATATTTTAGATATTTTAGAAACTCTTGTCACATTTAATCTGTGATTTTGCTTCTCTCCCAGAACACTTACTTCATCTGGATTAATTTTTGCAAGAAAAAAAAATTAAAAATCCTATTCCAAGAGGCAAACCATGCCAATTCTCCTGGGTTTTTGGGAGCAGGGGAGTAGGGCATAATACAGAGAATACACCCACATACACAAAATTAGCAATGAAAAAAATCGTATTTATTTCTCTAGACACTATTTGATAATCTGTCAATGGGCAAACACAACACCTAGATCTCTAGGGTTGAGCAGGACCTCTTGTTCCCCCTTAGTTACCACATGCACATATTGTGTTCTAGATAATTATCTGAAATACGTGATCTGTGCATATTTCTCTATCTAAACCTTTCTCCAACTAGCACGTTCAGTCCCATCCCTTCTTGTATTTTGCAAGCCGGTGTACTTTTGGCTCCCAATGTATGTGGGGAAGTCATTATATGTAGGTGAGTATTACAAGTCTGTTGATGGTTTATTTCTGCTTTGATATCCATGTCTGTCTGGGACATGAATTGCAGCTTCACAACAAATGTAGATAGAAAGATGGGTAGATAGATGGCAGAGAGACAGATATGAAGTTGCAAAAGAGTATAGCCAAAGTTTATTGATATATGTTTACACAATAAGACATTACACTGACACATAACGAATGCTCATAATTACGTAAGCATCATCAGAATGATATATAGTAGTAGAATAAAAAGGACTCAATATGATGCAATATAATAATGACACTAGTTAATTAAAATATATTAATTAAATGTCATTTGAAAATATATAATTTTCTTCTATGTTTCTGTATCAATATAGAATTCTTTACTGGCCAAGTGTGACTGGACACACAGGGAATTTGTCTGTGATGCATAAGCTCTCAGAGTTAGAACTAACATCAAGTACACTGTCATTTCATATGAAAACTTACAGTTGCTACTTTTTAATGCTTCTTCAAGCTGCAAGTAGAACTCAGATTTTTGAGCCAATATTCCAAGATTTACCACTTTTGACTGGAAATTAAAAAAAATCACATCACTTGTAAGTACATTCAAGGGTAAACATATTTTGATGGAATGTTTACAAACATAAGTTAGGAATCACAACAAATTAGTTCCTATAGGTGAATAGTTTTTCCTTCTTCTGCTCAAGTGTCACCTTCCCATATTTAGAACAGATTTTGGGAGTTATATATGAGGAAGGGCAAGAATCCACAACAGTGGACTCAACAATTGAAGAGCAATCGGGCACTACAATAATATCAATGAATTATGCTAAAGTTACTATGAAATTGGCCCATTTTACTGTTGTAATTTATTAACATTATATTAGTGGTTGGCTTCTATTTCATCATCACTATTCTTAAGAAAAATATATAGTTTATAGGGAAAGGGAAAGGCAAGGAAATTTTACCACTGACAAAAGACTCAAACAGAGCATAAAACATCTGCTTCAATTATTAGCCCCACTTTAATATCCAAAAATTATGCTGTTACCATATACTTAAGGTACAAGAGAACAGAACTGAAAAAATAAAGGATGTACCAAGTTCAGGTAGTGCAAGTACCTTGATACAGCACTTAAACCTCACGTGGCTAACAGGAAAATATGATTAAGCTTATACCAGAAACACTTCTGAGACATTTAAGAACTTGGAGAAAAAAAGAAAAGACATCTAAAAGGCAAATAAGTTTTTGTACAATCAATTCTCTTTTTACCTGCTGTTCATCACCTTCATGCTCAACAGAAGCAAATTGTGGTATAAGACCAGGAAGAGTGGGAATGAAGAACGGTGCAGATTTTGGTACTTTTGGTGGTTCTTTGGGTTTATTCTTTTGCTGTTAATGGGAATTATCACATCATCACCATCACATTTTATGTAAATCCAATATTCACAATAAACAAGCAAAATTATTAAATTCCTTGCTGTTAAAAACACTGAAAACCCATCTAAAATATTACACACAGAACAATCATAAATCAAAAGGAGACATCAGTACTTTGAAATTGTAACTATTATATTGTCAAAAATATTATAGTCAAGTGAACTGCATGAGTACAAGATGGTATTTAATTCTGCTTCACTATGTCAGTTAAATATTTTTTTTAAATTCCAATGGCACATTATCTCATAACTGGTTGTGTGACTGAGACAAAAAACTATTCCTAGGGCAAATGTTTTCTTAAAAGGTTTACTTTGCTGTTTTGGGGAAAAATGTAATTTTTGTTCCAACTCTATATATGATTACATTTAACAGACATTACTACTTTGTAAATGAAAATATTATAGAACAATTGTGATATCTACTTTATCATACACCCAGTATAGAATTTCTGTGAACTTAAAACTTAAACGTTCTCTTAACCAATTATTCTGAAAACAGTTTATTATTCACAATGTTTAAAATAACTGTCTTACAATAATAGACACAACTCCTAATAACTTTATATGCAAGTCATGAAATGGGTACCTTAATAATGTCTAAACTGAGCAAGTTTTTCCATCTAGATTCTGGCAGCAAAGAAAGAGTCACAATTGTTTCTCCCAGCTGTGGTGGAGATTCATATTGTATCATTTCATCATTTGTTTCATTCTCTTCTGTTCCATCTTCAACTTTCAATTGTAAAAGAAAAGAATAAATACATTACAAAACACTAATCCAGACAAGGGTTAAAATATATATAGTCTAATCTAGTGGTTCCCAAAGTGGGCAGTACCACCCCCTGGGGGGTGGTGGGATGCCTTAGGGAGGCGCTAAGAGGCAAAGGGGCCAGCAGGGGGGCGCTAAGAGGCAGCAGGGCGGCGTTCGAGGCACCAGCCGGCCCCCTGCAGGTTCACTCATTGACTGTAGCACCGCTTCGGAGCCAGCGCCTCCAATCTGGAAGTGGTGACACATTATGTGCCGCCGTGGCCACAATCAACGTGCCACCCCCCTGCGGCCTCTTAGCGTCCCCAAGGGGGCCAGCAGAGGGGTGCCAAGAGGCGGCAGGGGGGCGGCATGTTGAACATGGCCGCGGCAGCACATAACCTGCCACTGCTTCCGCATTGGAGGCACTGGCTCTGGAGCAGTGCTAGTCAATGGGTGAACCCTGCTAAGAGGCGGCAGGGGGATGTTCGAGGCACCGGCCCTGCAGGCTCACCCCATTGACTGTTATACCGCACTGGAACTGGTGCCTCGAATGTTGCAGCACTTTGGGAAAAGCCGCCGCCACCGCTTTCCCAAAGTGCCGCCGCTGTCACATTCTGTCTGTCCGTCCGTCCATCCATCCATCCAAAAGGTCTGTCTTCCTGCCTGCTTGCCTGACTGCCTGCTTGCTTGCCTACCTACCTATCTATCTATCCATACATTCATCCAAAAGGTCTGCCTGCCTGCCTGCCTGCCTGCCACCTACCTACCTACCTACCTACCAATATATCTATCTGCCTGCCTGCCTGCCTCTCTCTCTCTCTCTCTATCTATCCATTTATCCATCCATCCATCCATGTTCGAAACGCCAGCCCCGCAGGCACATCGGGAAAGTAGAGCAAAGCCAGTCTGGGAGGGAAGGAGAGAGAGAGAGAGAGAGACATCTGATGCATCAGATTGAACGAGGCCTAGTTTATACTGAGGCCCTTTTCCACATTGAAACATCTTTGCCAGCACATTGAAACCTCTTTGGCTTCTATTAAAGGTTTTGTGGACGAAACACGGTCAAGACTATCAGGAAGCTCTCACATTTTGTTAAGGCTTTAAACAGGATCCATTGGACCAGATCTCCACCCGAAAAATTACTTTTCCCCAATGTATTACAGTGCCAATTCTGAAGAAGGCAAAACCAAAATCTACTGGTAAATTACAAGAACACACACACACACACACTCCCTTCTCACCCTGCTGGAGCAGGTGATTGAACTAGAATAGATATCTCATTATCTTTCTCCTCCCTCCCTCCCTCCCTCCTTCTTTATTTCTTTTTCTTTCTGTCCCTTCCTCCCATCCCCCCTTCCCTTTTTCTTTCTTTCCCTTTTCTCTTTCTTTTCTTCCTCTTTCTCTCTTTCTTTCCCTCTTTCAGGCTCACCTCTTTAGATCAGGGGTTGCCAAACTTTTGGACCTCAGGGACCACCAAACTCATAATTTTAAAACCCGGAGACCACTAATATGAATTTTGACTGACAGTGGCTTTCTGGCGTTGTTGGGGAAAGAGATCTGATCCAACCTCTCTCTCTCCCTCTCCCTCTCTCTCACACACACAGGCAGGGGTGGGATTTAGACCCCTGATCGAAAGCTGTCAAAACTCCAAAAACAGGTCAAGTAGCTCTGGGGAGGCCAGTCATAAATTAGAACACTTGCTAAACAACTGGCCATTAAGTGAGGACCACTTGTGTTTGGTTTGCCTGGCCACGCCTACCATCACATGACCAGCAAGCCACACCCACCCAGTCATGTGACCAGCAAACCACACCCTCAAATTAGGCCACGCCCACAAAAATTTGAATCCCACCCCTGGGTGGGGGGCACCGAGGATGAGCACCTGTAGCACCCAGGGGGCGGTGGACTTAAAAAGTTTAGGAACCACTGGTCTAATCTTTATTATGACACAACAAAAGTTTTTCCTGAAATTTATCATTTGCAGCTAAAATTAATTGGATGTTTCTTATTTTGCCAGGAGTGGTAGATCTACACAGACAGTATGCCTTATTGTCATATTCTATCCTATCACACTATTTTCACCAGTATACCTAGAGGTGTGGAAGTCAATTCTCAGAATTCCCTAGCCAGCTATGTTGGGAACTGACATCAATACCACACTTGAAGTTGTTGACATTGAGAAATACTGCCTGAATTTTAGATTATAAGATCCCTGGTTTTGCATAGTGATAAATTATTAAATATTTTAAGTCAGTACTTGGCTATCATCAATTTTTGATCACCTTTAATCTGATAATTTAAATTAGTGCACTAATTTAACAGAGTTTTACATTATTATTTGCTCCACTCTAGTTTAAAGAGAAAGATTAATAAAATAGATCCCGATCTTTAAGTCCACTGCAATTCAAGCTAAGAAACATTCTAAAACTTAGTGTTGTTGACTATTCCCTAAATAAGATTTCAAATGAAGCAGCACTAGTAACACAAATGACTAACGATTTTCCAGTGAATACACTGTTTTACTAAACAAAAAACTTTTAGAAGAGTCAAGTTTTTGCAGTTGTAAAAACCTTAGGCTAACAATTTAGCTAGATACTATTATCAAAATAAATAGAAATACAGTATATATGTCCCAAATTATATTCATGTGAAAAAACCACCTGAACTTTCAACAAGAAATTCCACAGTATTACATATTTTGTTAAAGTGATTCTCTGAAAATATTACTCCAAGGCCTCTCTCTATATGCATTACTACCTTCAGTTGAGCAGGTACCAGGAAGTGTTACAACAGAAGGCTCATAATCTGATGGAAGAGGGCGCAAGGAAACAAGCGAAAACAGGGAACGATTAGACCTAAAAAGAAAATTTAAAAAGCAATAAATAATAACGATAATGATAGTAATAGCAATAGCACTTAGACTTATATATTGCTTCATAGTGCTTTACAGCCTTCTCTAAGCGGTTTATGGAGTCAACATATTGCCCCCAACAATAATAATAATAGATTGAAAAAAGGAAGTTTTACTTGGAACAACCTCCATCCTGTGACAGTATCTTTAACACATCAAGTAACATTTCTTTATCCCAGGTCCTTGGAAAGGACTTGGTAGATTGTTAAATAAAAATTAAAAACTCTAGGCTTTATTTTAGCAGTTTAAATACAAGCTTTGCCAACTAATTGTATGAAGTGTGAATTATGTTTTCACCAATCTTAGACTGTGAATCTAAGTATAGATTACCTATATAATAAATATTAAACAATGCCTGCTTATCTCAAATCCTTGGAAAGGACTCAATAGATGGACAAAAATTGCAAATTTAATCTACATTTCTACCAGACCATGTGATCAACTACAATATTAAATCAATACGTCAACCATCTTTTAAAAACTCTGGAAAGGTACAGGGTGCACTAAAGAAGAAATAAATGTTTATATTTCAGATATTTCTTAAAGATGAAAGTCTTTACATTTCAGCTACATTAGGAAAAAGGCCAGGTATCTGATTAGTAGCAACCTTGCAAACTAGAATGCATTTTTAAAAGGGAGAAATCATCACATAATTGTAACCGTACTATGGAAAAGTCCAAAGAATAGAAACAGTCAAATCATTTTTAAAACGGAATTGCAAAGTAAAAAACTTACCACAAGTAAATTCCAAGATCATCTACATGACAGGAAGCAAGGAAATCTCCAGTAGGAGACATAGTAATGCTCACTGCTGCCGAATCTAGTAGGAAGCAATCCACCAGGCTGTGAAATTAAAAAAAAAATCCATCTCATAGTAGATAATGCATGAAACTAGATCTGTTTGTTCTTTTTTCCACTTTCAGACAAATACTATCTTTCTAAGAGTCCTAATATTGATATTCATGTCAATAGTAATAAAGACAAGCCTTGAAAACTCTCTCTCTCTCTCTCTCTCTCACACACACACACACACACCCTACAGGTGTTAGAGGTCTTTATTAGGGGTTCCAACCCTGAATTAGTATTCTCCAACAATTCCCTGTGCCAGGGCCAGCCCCTTCCTGATGAGTTCAACAGACTATTCAAAAGAAGCCAGCACTAGTCCACAGTGCAAAAACAAGGCAAGTCTCCAAGGTAAAGGCACAGTTGAAGAGTTGTGAGTCAAGGCAAGGACACACAGCAAGGAAATGGACATATTGTTCCAGCATCGTTTCACTCTGATAGTATGGGTACCCCTTTTTCATTCTAGGTATCAAATCTGAACTAAAAGACTATGTGTCTCTGGATGGCCTGCTGCAAAAAGAGGGGAAAAGATTATTTCCTGGAACTAGGCCAATAGCCCAGAGCTATTAAGAAGTAAGAAGATCTACTCCCTCCTTCTTAAACCACATCACCAATTTGGCTGAATATATACCTAAATAAAAGTTTGTCATGAATAAAATACAACTATAAAGGATTCAAGGATGACCTTGCCAATCTCAGGTTCTTCAACTTATTCCCATTGTGCTGCTGATAACTGAATTTTAACTAAGTAACAGATTTTAGCAGGGGGACATTTGGTATATCTGACCAAGACCTTTGAGAGTTCAGTAAGCAAGCAAATATCCATGTTCTCTCACCTTTTTTATGCTCAAAAGATCATTACGAAAGTCCTCATACCTTCTTTAATATGACCTTTCAAAACGTATACTTTTCTTCATAAATCATTGCTTTATTTTAATTTCACATTAAAATCACTTTCTAAATGTGTCTTACCATTCCATTAGCTAGCTGATGCCTTTTGAAAACTGTCCCGTTTAAAAATCATCCTTCTCATCTCTCTTCTAGACTCAAAAGACTAAACAAGAATATATTTGGTAGCCTATGAGAAACCTAGTACTAGTCTAACTGCAGCATTTCTTTTACTATCTATTAAACATTTTCTTTGTGATCTGAACTTATGTCTTCTAAATGTGATTTGTCTTGCTTCTTATATTTGATTTTCCTTTAATCATTTGTGTTTTATTTTCATGTTGTGTAATTGCCAGAAAGGATAATTCCTTTTTAGTAAGGATAACTTAATTAATCCTTGAAAATTTATTATTTATTTGCACCAAGTGTCCTTGGTGAACCTGTATTGTACTCAGTCACCAATGTGTAGCCAATTAAGAATTGAATGTTGTATCATTTCTACATGTCTGGAAACTAAACAGTCCTTTTTATAACATCCTTTTAAAAAAAGCAGTACTGACATCACTTTTGATATGAAGTAAGTAGTTATTGTATGTGAAACCAGGTCTGTCAGAAATGTTATCATGCATATCATGTATTCACTGCTTTAATAATGTTGAATTGTTTGCTTCCTTTTTCTGGATCTATACACACTGATAATGCACTTGATATACAGTGTAATGAACCTACAGCAGTTCCAAAATGTAATAAAATATTTTAATATTAAACTTGAAAATTCAATTTGCAAGAGATACTTCAGTACAAAATAGAGAGAAGGAGTATGATCCCTGGAATGCATGCAGATGTTATATGTTATTTCACATATAGTCATGTGTAAAAGAATGTACACCCTCTCTGAGTTCTATGATTATGTATCAGGTCATAATAAAAATCATCTGCTCCAAATACCCCCAATGAAGAACCAATAATACACAAAGTAACAGAAAGTGCTGAGATGAATATGCTAACAATGAAATTGAAAGAAAAAGATGACTTTGAATTCTTTACAATTTGGAACAATTGGTATAAATGGCTAACAAACAGAACCAAGAAGTGAGACAAAAATGTTAATTGAAACAATCCTTAAGAAAGTAAAATAAAAATTTGTAAATTATATAAAGATATAAGAATAGTAATTATAGCTAAAGATATTATTTAGTAGTAGACAAATGCAATATAATGTATTGATATTTAAACCAAAATCATGTATAGATGCCAAGAACATTGTTGATACCATGTTTTATGATGAAAAAAAAAGTAATAAAAAAATATTTTTTTAAAAAAATCATCTGCTCTTTAGCAGTTCTTAAAAGTAGGTAAATACAACTTCAGATGAACAACAACGCATGACATAGTACACCATGTCATTATTTCTTTTACGTAACTATATATAGATGCTACATTAAATTCCCATATATTCTGAAACACTTTTTGGATATAACATCCATTAGCAGCTTTCCTGGCCTTTATTTACAGTTTGCTTACTTTATGCAAAATAAAACAATTTACTTTCTACATCTTTTAAAATCAGAAACTTTTGTTATCTCAATTCTAATTTCAGGCTTAAAATGCAATATCATATATGGGTGAAACTTATAAACTTCTATAGTAAAGTTTACTTACCATCCAGATGGTAAATCCCAAGTCCTAATGGTACAGTCCATTGATGCAGTTATTAGCCAACGGCCATCAGGACTGAAAGTCTGCAAAAAATTTTAATTAAACTTTTATCGGGTAACAGTGGCCTATTCATTGATAAAGTTGACTTACTTTGGATCTAACTTATAATGACATGTCTTATAATTGATCCAATTTTGAACCTGAACAAGTTGTAAAGCAACCTCATTATCAATATTACAAAAAATGTCCCAATTTTTTAAATACTTTTAAGGTTTGCTGCTCTATTGTTAGAAAGATATTTGTGCCATTCACATTTTCAACTCATTAATCTAGAGCTCCAACTGTTCTCTTTGTACTGAATCATGCTTGACTGAACTTAGAACATCCATCCCTTTGAAATCTTTGTGGAGAAAACTTTAATGAACCTTGAATTCAAGCACAAAGTCAACCTTTTGGCTTGGATAAATTCCTTGCATGCTATTTTTTTCAGGCAAATCTTTGGATAAAGGTAGATTCTTTACTGTCTCTATAATCTTTCAATGAAGTTAACTGTGGTGAATTTCTTTTTCAATCTACTTTCTTAACCAGTAGATTGGTATTCCTTGACTTGACAATTGGGACTGGATTCTTGGTGATTCTTGGTCAATTATTGCTTGAAGAAAGCAATATTAAGCGAGACATCACATGACAGCTTCAACAGGCATAATCCTAGCACTTCCGGTTGCAGTTATTAAGTGAGCTCCTGGATTGTGAAGTGGATGGAGCGAAAGAGATGCCTACTGAAAGATTTCAGCTCTACACAGAATTGAAATCATTCAGCAGACAATTCTTTGACAATGAAAGGGCTGCCTGCTGGTCAGTTTCACACCCATGTGGAGCTAAATTTCTCCAGCAGGCACCTTTTTGCTATTAAACAGCTGCCTGCTGCAACAATTCAGTCCTGGCTGCCTGCTGGAGCAATTCAAGCCCTGGGTAGCTCTTTCCCAGAGACAAGAGGGAGTCCTCTTAGTAGGTGGCAGCAGCATTCTATGTTCCCATTTCCCCACTGACTTTCTGGAGAAGTTGATACAGAACATTGCATATGGCAATCACATGATCATAGGGTGCTTGGCAACTGGTTGCTAAGATCACAATCAAGACTGTTCGTGTGTGCAATATTTTACAATGGCTGGGAGTGCTTTACAGACTATAAACTATTCTTTCTGAGGCTGTTGTAATTTCACACCATTATCAAATGAATGGTTGTAAATTGAGGATTACTTGTAATTAAATGAAATGTCTTCCTCAAGTTCAAATGTGAGCATCACTGAATGATCCACCTGTTTAAACTGTTCGCTGTGTTGATAGTCCTGAATAAAGTAGATTGGATTGTGTAATGAGAAGGAAATACAAAAGACACAAAACTACACTGAAAAGCCTGGTGGTGCTAATCCTAGTCTCTAATGCTTTCACTGAAATTACACGTATGACTTAGCCCATTATGTTAATATGGCTGGAAAAAATGTGGACTTCCCCAGTTTTATATCTACGGTGATGAAGGAAAAGTTTGTGAATTCTTTAGAACCACTGTAGTCCTACAATATCACAACTTACGACATATTCTGAGCTTTATCTAAACCCTTTTAATAAATAATTCTGGAAAACAAATAGCCCTCCTCCCTGCCTCTCAAAAAGCATTGTATTGAATCATTCCATGTTTTAACACATAGATCCAAAATTCACTATCACTGTTTGGAAAAGTATACAAACTATGTAGAATTAGAATTAGCAATAAGTCTTTAATGTTAGTGATTAGCCTATAACATTTACAGTACTTGTTGACCGATTTTGGAAGAATTTTGGCCTATTCTTTTTTATAGAACTATTTTAATTCACTGACATTTTAAGGCTGACTTGCCTAAACTGCTCATTTCAGATCATGTCACAATTTAGTCATTTCAAAATGCTTTATTTTTTTCTGTTTCAACAGAAAACATTTGTTTCTGTTTCAATTGTGTGTAGCTTTACCTTTGTTTTTAGAACTGATATTGTGATGTATTTATTTAAGCTTCATCTCTTGAATACCCTGACATTTTTCAGCATAAACAGCTGATACAATTCAGAATGAGTTGTTTCTTCAATAACTGCAAGCCACCTGTATTTTGAGACTATAAACCATGATACTCTCACAATCTGGCTTCGTGGTTATGATGAGGTTCTGCCACTGCAACACTTTGTTCATTTTCTCCAAACGTAAAGTTTCTCATTAAATGTCAGGTTTTTTTAGATTTGTCTCATCCGCTCACAGAACATCATTTCAATAGTCTGCTTGGATCATCCAGATGCTCACTGGTAAATTCAAGGCAGAAAGCAATGTAGTTTCCAGAGAAAAGTGACTTCTTCCTTGGTATCCTCCATATAGAACATTTTTGTTCAATTATATCCTTATAGTGGATTAATAAACAGTTATTATCAGGAAGTGCAAGATGGCTTGCAGATCATTGGCTACTACCCTACGTATCCTTGCAAGCTCTTGGAGTGTAAGAACATGGACTGAGGGTAGCCGGTCTTTGAAACCTAACAATCCCTTTTCTGAGGTCTGCTGAGATCTTTTTAATCATGTCTTGCCCTGCATTTAATGGTTTGAAATTTTTGCCAAATCATTTCTCCAATAGAAATTAAGAGGTTATTTCAATATAATGGAAAAATGGATATTGTGTTAAATAAAAAACATTCAATAGATTTGCATATAAATGTTATTCAAAAAATATGCCAAGCCATTCCAGTACCTATTATACTTATATGCTTCTATATAGAAATACAGTGAACTTTCACAAGCATTATGTTTAGTGTTAATTTAGAAATAGAAAAATCTAAATCATTTCAGGAAACACACCATTTTCATACCGTTTATAATTTACAGGTAAAAGCTTACCATGTCATTTATCTGTCCTTGGTGTCCTGAATATTTTCTCACAATTTTTCTTGTTTCTATATCCAGAACTGTGATGCCAAAATCATCCATAGCTATTCCCAGAATGCCACTGTCAAAATTTAATAATATAACCAAACATTTAAAATGGTAAAAAATAACCTTGCATGTTTACTCATTGCTGATGCTTCAACCATATTTCCATTTTTCTAAGAGAAAACCAAAAACCAGAAATGTTTACTTAGAAAATACATATGATGAAGTGAAAAAATTTGCATTTGGGAATTTTTGCATAATGCAAATTGAAAGTTGGGTTGCTGGATGCAATAAGAGCTTAATGGAAATAAAACATACATAAGAATAAATGGAATACTTAACGAGTGGCTCAACATCGAGAGGGAGTAAGATAGGGCAGTCTAAAATAATTATTTAATGTTCCAATACATAAGAATTATTTATTATTAATGTTCCAGAAGATTATTTCATGTACTTATGGATTAATATATAAGGTGAGATCAGTGTGTTGGCTGGGGCTACGAATATGCATGTACTTTTGTAATCAGATGCTACTATGTTCTTGGTGAGAAACAAAGAAAATGAATCTGAAAATTAATACACTGCTCAAAAAAATAAAGGGAACACTTAAAACTACACAATGTAACTCCAAGTCAATCATACTTCTGTGAAATCAAACTGTCCACTTAGGTAGCAACACTGATTGACAATCAATTTCACATGCTGTAGTGCAAATGGAATAGACAATAGGTGGAAAGCATAGGCAGTTAGCAAGACATCCCCAATAAAGGAGTGGTTCTGCAGGTGGTGACCACAGACCACTTCTCAGTTCCTATGCTTTCTGGCTGATGGTTGGTCACTTTTGAATGCTGGCGGTGCTTTCACTCTAGTGGTAGCATGAGACAGAGTCTACAACCCACACAAGTGGCTCAGGTAGCGCAGCTCATCCAGGATGGCACATCAATGCGAGCTGTGTCAAGAAGGTTTGCTGTGTCTGTCAGCATAGTGTCCAGAGCATGGAGGCGCGACCAGGAGACAGGCCAGTACATCAGAAGATGTGGTGGAGGCCATAGGAGGCAACAACCCAGCATCAGGACCGCTACCTCTGCCTTTGTGCAAGGAGGAACAGGAGGAGCACTGCCAGAGCCCTGAAAAATGACCTCCAGCGGGCCACAAATGTGCATGTGGTTGCTCAAACGGTCAGAAACAGACTCCATGAGGGTGGTATGAGGGCCCGATATCCACAGGTGGGGGTTGTGCTTACAGCCCAACACCGTGCAGGACGTTTGGCATTTGCCAGAGAACACCAAGACTGGCAAATTCACCACTGGCGCCCTGTGCTCTTCATAGATGAAAGCAAGTTCACACTGAGGACATGTGACAGACATGACAGGGTCTGGAGATGCCGTGGAGAACATTCTACTGCCTGCAACATCCTCCAGCGTGACCGGTTTGACAGTGGGTCAGTAATGGTGTGGGATGGCATTTCTTTAGGGGGCTGCACAGCCCTCCATGTGCTTGCCAGAGGTAGCCTGACTGCCCTGGGTTCCTCCTAATGCAAGACAATGCGAGACCTCATGTGGCTGGAGTGTGTCAGCAGTTCCTGCAAGATGAATGCATTGATGCTATGGACTAGCCCGCCCGTTCCCCAGACCTGAATCCAATTGAGCACATCTGGGACATCATGTCTCGCTCCATCCACCAACGCCACATTGCACCACAGACTGTCCAGGAGTTGGGGGATGCTTTAGTCCAGGTGTGGGAGGAGATCCCACAGGAGACCATCCGCCACCTCATCAGGAGCACGCCCAGGCATTGTAGGGAGGTCATACAGGCACGTGGAGGCCACACACACTACTGAGCCTCCTTTTGACTTGTTTTAAGGACATTACATCAAAGTTGGATCAGCCTGTAGTGTTTTTTTCCACTTTAATTTTGAGTGTAACTCCAAATCCAGACCTCCATGGGTTGCTAAATTTGATTTCCATTGATAATTTTTGTGTGATTGTGTTGTCAGCACATTCAACTATGTAATGAACAAAGTATTTAATAAGAATATTTCATTCACTCAGATCTAGGATGTCTTATTTTTGTGTTCCCTTTATTTTTTGAGCAGTGTATATAAAAGACTAAAACAGTGCATAATGTATAATGATTTGATCAATGGCAAGTTATACATAAATGGCAAAAGAACGGAGCAAATACATTAATTTGTATATCTTGGCAGATAATTGACTGAAGGTGGAAAAAGATGTGCAAATCCAGGTAAGAAGACTGCAAGAAGTATGTGGTCCATTGCAACGAATGACTGTTTATCAAAAGTGAAAATAGTTATGGATAACATGTTTTTGCTGCTTTGCCATATGGACAGTTTATGTTTTTTTCTTCCATATTATTTATGTCTGATTCTTGGAGACTGCCTGACAAGTCCCTGTAGTTTTCTTTACAAGGTTTTTCAGAAATGGTTTGCCGTTGTCTCCTTCCTAGGACTGAGAGAAAGTGACTGACCCAAGGTCATCCAACTGGCTTTGGCCCTAAGGTGGGATTAGAATTCATGTTTTCTACTTTGATGCCTCAAGCAATTTAGCAAATTGGCCCTCTATCTGGTTAGAAGAAGCATAAAGGTTATGTTGAACTTAATGGGAGAGGAGTGCTTAATAGATTTGTAAGGTGAAATAGATAGAATTAAAAAAATGAATGGCTAGCAATGAATATGGACTCATAAGAAAAAGGAGTGATATATGGAAAAATAGGTTTGTAGACATGAATGAATGCACCTAAATAAATATATATTAAAATATGTAAATATAAAAATCTGTAAGGTGTATACAGAGTATAAATAAATAATGTGGAGATTCCACTTGCAGTAACAATGAGGAACACTCATAGCACGGCTGCTTGGTTAAAAAGCACCATACACAATCATATATACATTCACAGAATATCAATTTAAAGTATCAATATTAAAATGATTAATAAACCAATCATTAAAAATATATCTGAGTTTTAATTTTGTTTGTAGACTTTACTGAATATACCACACCATCTCACCTATCTCTATGAAGCAACATTTTATTTGGGGACGTGGAGAGATCAATAGAATATACAAATGTTGTGGTCTTGAATTTCCAGAATTTGATCAATCCTTCACTTCCTGTTGTGATTGTAAATTGGTTGAGTCCATCCACTGCTATACCTCTTATGCAGCCTTCGTGAGCTTTGATTATATACATACAGAAAAAATGAATCATTTGTTAGGCTTCTTTTGAGTATTCTTGAACAAAACCTTTAACTGTACTTGTTTACTTCTGTCACTTCTAAAGTGAACCGAATTCTTGAAATGGATCTGAAGTTAAATACTAGAAATCTTCCAAAGACATACCACAACAAAGCTAGTAAGACCGACATATTGGTAGTCATAAAGCATTTATTACCTAACTAGTATTACCCACCTTAAACCTAGTTTTATGTCCTGAGCCTACAGTGACAGAATTTTTTATGAAAATGAGGCAATGGATATATTGACTCCACATTAGCTACTGAAACTTTGATTACAATGTTTTTTTTTTTTTAAAAAAAGGTCAGATTTTCACCTTTTTCTTCACCATAACGTCCTCTGTGAATGCCAGACTGCATATTGTATTTATCCACATGCCCTGTTGAAAGTCCAATTACTGCAAAGTTTCCACAAGAAGTAATGTCTACTGCCTTTCAAGAGAAAGACAAAAAACAAGTTATTTACATCAAAGGGTATCTTTCAATATAGCAAACAGTTTACACTGTTAAAATTTTAGATATTTTATAGTTATTCATTCAAACTGGTTTATTTTCAAAAATGTTTAGATATTCATACAAATGAGCTTTGGAAAATCAAGGTAACAATGCATGCTGTGTAATCTAAATACAAAGTAAGCTGAAGACCTGTACTTGAATAGATTTCAGCTTTACGTGAATTTAATAATTGCCTCCAATAATTTATTGGGAAAAACTTACTGTTGCATATATACCAAGAGATTTATTTTTGCTGATGTCTTTTGGGTTCAGTTTATGGATTCCCATTGTAGATTTCTGATAATTCCAAGTAGTACAAGTTACATAACCTTGATGGCAAGCAATGATACCATCCCAGTCATTCTGACGGGCCACCTCTGCAATGCAATCAATATTATATATAAAACTCTTTTAACTGACAGGTTTTTTTAATTTTGAATACAGGCTAATTGTAACCTTTTTTCTAAATTACAATGTAATAAAAATGCTAAACCAAGTGGACCATGTCACATTCCAAATGATGCACAAAATGAAATTGTTATAGTACATTTGCTTATAGCATGTTTCTAATTTTCAAGCACAGCCGTGTGACAGTAAAGCAAGAGGAACAAATGTATTAGTCTAGAATAAACACAGTGGTGTCTGATTCAGCAGCCTATGCAGCATTCGAACCAACTACTTGCATGCTAAGGTTTAGATACCCTTGGTCAAATTTTATATTTTAATGAATCCATAATTGAATTAGACAAGTGTTGACAAGAATCTCTCAGTTCTTTCTTTTGGAATTTTCCCCTCTTCCTTGTAACTCAAAAATACTTGAAATTCTACTTGCATGCAGTGCCTATTTGAGAACTACTCACAGATTTTCAGTATGGGGCCTGTGAAGATCATTCCAAAGCATTTATCCTTATAGTGAAAATAGTACTTACTATGTAATCAAACACATCAAACAACAAAATGTCTTAGACTGAAGTAAGCCAGCTAAGTGTTTTGTTACTGCTTTCCTATTTAGAGGTTGACATCATTGAAAACCAGCAGCTTTCCTTCAGGTTGACATTATTCCTTGAGGGAATCTCAATCATATGCTTTGGTCAGGATTAATACCTATAGCAATGGAACTTATATACTGCCCCATAGTGATTTACAGCACTCTCTAGGCAGTTTACAGTGTCAGCATATTGCCCCAACAATCTGGACCCTCAATTTTACCGGCCTTGAAAGGATGGAAGACTGAGTCAACTTTGAGCCCTGTCAGGTAGTGGCCATTTAGAGTTAGCCTGCAATACTGCATTCTAACCACTGCACCACCTGATTAAGGCCTGATATATCTTTCCTATGGCTTATGACTGACTCTTTCCTACTTCAAACTGCTATGAATGAAAATTCTGGATAAAGAAAAAACATCTAAGGGATGAGCATAGTATTTGGGGGATGGAAATCACATATTGCAGTACATTTCAAAATGATCTGGGTAACTTGATGAACTGCAAGTGATAGGCAGTTGCCAAAAAACCCCAAAAACCATAAATGTATTAACAGAAATACAGTGCCAAATCAGGAGAAACTGCAGTTCTCTATTCTGGATGCTCAGACCACATTTAGAATACTGTGTCCAGTCCTGGGCACTGTGTTTGACATCTGTCAAACTATAGCCTATCCAAACCAGGTTGATAAGAAAAATAAAACTTGTAGAATGGTTGGAAGTGTTGGGTATATTTAGCTAAAAGAAAAGAATGTAAGGAGTCACAGCTGTTGTCTTCAAGTGCCTAGGGGGATTTCAGGAAGATAATAAGGCAGTAGTTCCAGAAGAGCAGTCAAGAAAAGGTTTAAATTACAAGAAAATAGATTTAGGTCAGCTATCTGGCAAAAAAAAATCTTACTGGTTAAGTTTTTCACCAATGGAACAGATGGCCTTGGTGGTGGTTTCCTGTACTAAAAGTGTTTAAACAGAGGCTGGACAGCCATCTGTCAGAAATGCTGTAATGTTGGGTTCCTACTGGCACAACATATATTGTAAAGGGAAAATAGCTACACTGATAAATTAAAAATCATCACGGCTGCAAAATAATACATGGCATACCAAGCAGCTATTAAGAACTGGTGGAGCAGTGGCAGCCCTAGAAGATTGGAGACACTTAGCAGTGTGACTTTTGGGGCAGTGCCGAATTTATTTTTAAAACACAGGTGGGCTATATAAGGCTGCTTAATGGGCTGCATGTGGCACAAGGGCCATATTTTGTGCAGGTCTGGATTAAGTGATCTACAAAATGATGCTTTCCAACACAATGAGAACAATAAAAAGAATTTTATTCAAGAAGCACAAGAATTTCAATTACACCCAATTCTTAAAGACTGCTTGAACAACTCCCTGCGGTTTTCTTGGCAAAAGAAAAAATGGTTTGTTATTGCCTCATTTCTAGGGCTGAGAAAAAGTGACTGGCCAAGGTCACTTAGCTGGCTTTGGTTTAAAATGCAGCTAGAATCCATAGTCTTCCAGTTTGTAGCTTGATGCTTTAACCACTATGCCAAACTGACTCTCATTATTGGTAGTGAAAAACATAAATTACCTCAGCTCATCTGGATAAAACAGTGCTAGCAATTCTATCAGTGGAGAATATTTATAAAATTCTCATGAATTAAAAAAAGTATTTGATGTGATGGGTTGTAATCTTATTCATTCAAATTAAGCAGCAGTTGCATACCTGTTGCAAATGTTGTAATAGGGGGAAGTGCCATTGTGTCATTACGAAGTCCTTTCTTTTTTGATTTCTTCTTATTTATTGAACCTTGAAACATGATAAACGAAACAGTTATTTGTGCAGTGTAATAGATAGTTTGAATATTCATATCTATGGAAGACTTCTAATTCCTATGTGTTCAAAAGAGGTATAAAAATTGCGGCCTTATGCCACCGGTTACCTAGGTTCCCACCCATAGGTCCCAAAGCCCCTAAAGAATACAGCCCTAATTTGGGGTTTTTGTTTGCATGTTTTAAACCTTTTTTAGAGATTTAATGGGCAAATTGGGTGATGTAAGTATTGCAAAAGCTTAACAAATTCAAACCTAAAACACCTGACTAGAAATAAACAAAACCCACTTGGCCATAGTCATGCCTATTTTGCAACGCAGCACATAAAATAGTGAGAAAAAAAAACCCCAGTGAGGTCCTCAGATCAATGGAAATTGCAAGTTCATCCTAGAAAACCATCTAATTCCATTTATTTGCTATTAGAACAGATGATAGATAAAAATGAGTATTTTCAAATACAAAGGAAACACGGGTTTTAATTAAAAAGTTCTCTTATCTCACATATTTCTCTACTGGTTCTGCAGTCAGATCGGCAAGGCTGGGAAACTTAGAAAACAAGAATTATTTAGATTTTTGGGAAAGGCTTTATTACTAGTAAGGAGATGTAATCAAAGCCTGCCAAAGCAATTTCACTGATAATTGAGGTGATTTTTTTTTCATATTTACCACCTCACCTGGACTAAGAAACCTTTTCTATAAAAGTCCAACTTCTTCCTGCAAAGGTCTTCCTTTCTACTGCTTTGTTACCCAGATTTATTAAATAAACACCATATCTCTCATAGTTGCTATATGTTTCCTTCAAAAGAGGCATTTACAACAGACACATTGTTTTTCAAAACATGGCTACAAACCAGAAAATGTATTGAATAAGAGTCTCGATATTTAAATAGTGCTGAATTACAAATTCCACATTTTTAATATTCTTAGAAGTTCTAACTAACAATTTCTTTGATATTTGTATTTTGTTTTTACTGTAACACTCACCATGTCCTAAACTTTTATTAAATCTTTCGTGCACTGTGGAAAATGATTGTAAAGTACCATCTTGACCTATGGTAAAATATAAAAGAGAGAACGAAAGTATTTCCTGTGTAAATGTTTATTTTAGGCATTTTCATTCATCTATGATATGCAAGCCTTTATATAAGCCACTGAATAAAACTTGGCATTTACAAGTACAAATATGCTTGGTTAACCAACAACTTTTACAATTACTTGAAAGTTACGTCAGGAAATTTACAAAGCCAAACCTTTCATGAGAGGTGTTACAAAATCCTTAATACTTTTTAGAAATGCGTAAAGAATGAAAAATGTCAAGATACACTCCAGTTAAACTTGCATTGGAGATAAAGCCAAAACAAATTTAGCAAAATCATTTAAAACTCAACTTTAATATGGGACACTTGATGTAGCAAGCGTGCCATGTAACTGAAAAATCATGCCACTTTATCCAAGAGTGTTACAGGTAGTCCTTGCTTAAGAAGCCTAACTGGGACCAGAAGCTCTGTTGCTAAGTGAAGTAATTTAGGGATAGTAATTTTAGAAGTCTTGGTTGCGGGTGTGTGATGACCCGGGGCGTGGCACAAAGGCAACACAGTCAAATAATTAATAAGAATCCCTTTATTATCTCCAACTTTGCCCCCAGTGTCCAGGTTACCTTCTGGCTGGAGAAAAACTGTCCCAGGAACAGCCTTTGACTGCAGAAAATTAAGTCCAAAACAGGGTAAACACAAACTGTAATTTAAAGTCCAAACAAGCCAAACTGAAGCAATTAGTTTGGCAGGGCAGGAGCAAGAATTTCAGACTTAAAAGCACAGCAAAAATCACAGAGTTGGGAAGATGCCAGGAACACTGATAAACCACGACAATACAAGATAAAGTCATGTTTGCTCCCAACAGCCTGCCGCAGGCAGCTTGCCTTTTTTATAAACTGTTTTCCCAGCTGTGGCTAAGGGAATCAGGGCCCTTTCCTCCCCTGTAAGCCACGCAACCCATGTTGCTCTCTTCTCCATTCCTCCCTGCATGCCCTAGGATGAAGAGGGGATGGGCCTGGGTTTTCTTCTGAATTCCCTCTCCCTTGTTTTCCCTCTCCCCTGCTCTGCCCAGCCAGATTTGTCCTTCCCTAGTTTCCTCCACAGACAGTGGAGCCACACTCGCACTCCCTGTCAGCTGTTTGGCTTCCTCCTTGGATTCAGACTCTGACAGGGGCATGACAGGATTAGACTGCACTGCTGTTAAGAGAGGACCTCTCGCATTTCATGACTTAACCCGGTTGCTTCTGCTTTAATTCTCCACATCTGCCTATCGCCCATGTCCATCTTTGCCTTTTTGGACACCCAGCACTCCAATGCCCTTGCTCTCTTTCCACCCACCATTATAAGCTACCTTTGCTGTCTTCTTCCTCCTCCTGCAATTAAGGCAGGCCCAGCCAGCAGTTGCCTCCTGAAGAGCTAGGCTGGGTGTGCCTTGTCAGCAGTTGGAGGAGGAAGAGAATGAAAGTAGCTGAGATGGGGGGGGGGGGGGGCTGGTGCTAGGACCACTGGTGGCAGCAAGATTATTTGAGTACTCAGTGTCCAAAAGTGAAAGGGCATAAGAGGGAGGAAGGAATTGAAGTACACGCTGTGGTCATAAATGTAGGGGGCTGCCATGCCTCTGAATTTTGACTGCATGATCACGGGGGAACAGCAATGACCCTGGTTGTAGTCCTTGAAGTCAGGTAGTCTTTAACTTATAACTATTTGTTTATAACTATTTGAAGTTATAGCAGCGCTGAAAAAATTGTCTTATGATCACTTTTCACACTTATATTATTGCAGCATCCTCATGGTCACATATTCAAAATTTGGATGCTTAGTAACTGGTTGTTATTTATGAAAGTTGCAGTGTCCCAGGGTCCTGTGATCACCTTTTGTGACCTTCTGACGAGCAAAATCAGTGGAAAAGCCAGATTCATTTAACAACAGTGTTACTAATTTAACAACTGCAGTGATTCGCTTATCAACTATAGCAAGAAAGATCATATGAAATGGGGGCAAAAACCACTTAAGAAATGTCTCACTTAGCAACATAAAATTTGGGCTCAATTGTGGGTCGTAAGTCAAGGACTACCTGTACCATTTGTTCAGAATCACCATAACTTTGACTGGTTGCTCAATAGTCATTAAGTGAGGACTACCTGCAGTCATTTCAATAGAAAATGGAACTCTTACTAGCACTAAGAATCTGCTGCCCATTTTGCCCATGATGTCGGATTTTTGTTGGAGGTGCACTATGTCCCATTCGATATCTTAACAGTCTTCCACTTCCTCCAGGGCCATCAAAGATCCACACCTATTAAATAAATGAACAAACACAAACAAACTGTAAGCAACAAACTAAAAGAAAAGCTTTCCTATGCAAAGTATAACAGCAGGTCTCCATAATGTTAAAATCATTATAAAATACTAATGAAGAGGAATTTTGTATGATATTTCTTTTGGAATGAACACTTTCTCATTATTTGGAAAATAATAATCCTATAACATTCAAGCTATTTATACAGGGAGAATTAACCTCTCTTAATTTTTTAACTGAAAGAAGCCAATATGAACCTTAACTGGATGTAACTTATGCCTCGGGTTGCAGTGTTGTGTAAGCACTAACTCCGATGGCATGTCTAACACCCCAATTTAATTTTTTTTTTAAAAAAAAAGGACAATGAGGGGAAAGAAAAGTTGAAATCTTCTAGATTTTGTGTGAGAATACTAATATTTTTCACAATTCCAAGATGGGTAATGAAATTAAATGAAATTTGACATAATAGGACTTTTAATGAGCCATCTATACAAGACTGCCCGGTGGTATTTAAAGCCTGAAAAAAAAAATCTGATATATAATTCTGTGTGCATGTATATATACACATATATCTTATTGCATGTAGCTTTCTCAATTAAACCAGACATGAATCATGCCTAAAGAGCTAATTCTACTTTATTTTAAGGCCACATTAACAGTACTTGTAAGTCTGAAGATACAAAATGTCTGCTGCCACTTTTAAACCCCCCCCCCCCCCAAAAAAATTAAGGCAGGTCCTCCTCCCTCCCTTCCTCTGATCCTTAATCCATTGCATGCGCCTGCCTCAATTGTCTGAATTGTTTCCTGGAGCTTTCTCCCCCTTGTCTTCCAAATATTCCATTACGTTGCAAAACAAGAAGGTATTTGAATCAGTTTGGGAATGCTATCAACCTTAATTTGATGAGGTTTTATTTTGTTTTGTTTTATTCAGGGGCCAATTCAGATGCAGGTGATATTCTTGCAAAAATTAATCCCCCCAAGCTCAATACTCAAACAAAAAAACAAAAAAAAGCTTTAGACTGTAGTTTTTCATTTAGACCAGAGGTCGCCAGCCTTTTGGATCTCAGGGACCACCAAACTCATACTTTTAAATCCTGAGGACCACTAATATGATTTTTTTTAAAATTAATATATTTAATATAATTTTTTATGTTAAATATAAATTTTATATATATATATGTTATGACTCCCCTTCAAATTCAAGCGAGCAAAACAAGAAAGCAGCCATTTCAGAAGTAATTCAAACAGAATAAAGTCTCACAAGATAACTTGGCTGACAGAAATCCCAATCCACAGCATAAATCTTTACTCTGTCCGGCAAACCAGTCTTGGCAATAAATCTCAAGCCTCAGAGCTTCTTGCTGTAACGTCCTCACTCAATAAGTCACTTTGCTTCTGGCAAATTCTACCAGCCCAGCTGTGTCCTTTTATACTCAATGAGAACGAACGTGCTAATTTCCCTAATTATTGGCTCGCCCTCCTCCTTCTTTCTAGCTGGGTTTGCCTCCTTAATCTTCTTCTGTTCCTTACATTTAACCACAAGTTTTCCAAATTCTCATCTCCACTAGAAGACTCTCTGAAGCCTTCCCTGTCAGCCATTCCCGGCTGCTGATCAGATAAAGAACCAGAGGAGATCAAAGGTCCTGACAATTCTAATACTTCAGGTCTGTCTTCCTTTGTCACATCCATCTCCTCATCCTGGTTACTATTCCCATCACCGAGCCATGCCGGCTCATATTTTTCTGCCATGTCCTCCTCACTTGAACTCGTATCAGCCACAGGAGCTGAATCCAGATCCGGAGCCACAACATATGTATGTGTGTGTGTGTGTGTGTGTGTGTGTGTGTGTATATATATATATATATATATATATATATATATATATATATATATATATACACTGATACACACACACACACACTCTTATTTAATTATAACAAAAATGTAAATGTTTAATGATAACAAAATAAAACGTTCTGGGCTGGAAGCCTCTGCCAACCTGGCACCTTCCAAAGAGACAGAAGAGCGGGCGGGGTGTGTGTGTATCTGAGCTGAGGGGCCTCGGGGCAACTGCCGCTGAGAGAAGCAGAGGCTTCTCTCCTTGGGGGGCAGCGCCCTTTGGCTGCCACTCTAGGGGCTTCTCAGCAGGCATCTGCCTGCAGAAGGACTGCTGCTCTTGGTGATTAATTGGGGGGTGGGGGGGAGAGAGAAAGCATCTTTCGCATTACCAGGGAAGGAAAGGAGACGAAACAAAGCAAACTCTTTCACTGAGACCTACAAAACGCCAATCTACCATGTTCCAGGAGTTCTTCGAAATCATCAAACGCTCCCACTTGCAGTTCTCGTGCCTCTCGGCTCAGGTCCGAGATGCATGCTCCCACACACGGTGGCAGCAACAACCCTCAGCGCCCGTTGTCAGCTCTCCCCATTAGTTTTCTAGCTTTGAATTGCTCCTGACTCTCTCTCTTTCCTCCCCCCCGCCCACATGCAGGCAGAAAGGAAAGGGAGACGGAGTCGTGCACAGCTCTCCCGTTTTCCAGCCCTTGCTGCCTCTCCCAACATCGAAGCCTCAGAAACGCAGGCAAAGCTGCCACAGCGGTAGCACCCTCAGTTGCTTGCTTCTCCACTACTGCCTCCTCCTCTTCTAGCACCACTTCTTTCTCTGGGTAGGGCGATTCTTAACTAACCGAGCATGCTAAGGCAACTCAGGACGCTACCGCTATGGCGGCTTTGCCTGCGTTTCCAAGGCTTCGATGTTGGGAGAGGCAACAAGGGCTGGAAAAGGGGAGAGCTGTGCATGGCTCTGTCTCCCTTTCCTTTCCTGCCAGCACGTGGGCGGGGGGGGGGAGGAAAGAGAGAGACCCGGGAGCAATTCAAAGCTAGAGAACTAATGGGGAAGAGCTGACAGCGGGCGCTGGGGGAGGGGACTGCTGTTGCTGCTGGCGCCGGGTGTAGGAGCTGGTTGGCACGTGCATCTCAGGGGCCTGACTCCGGGGTTCCTCGGAGAGCCGGGAGGCGCAAGTACTGCGTGGCCCAGATTAATTCCTTTGGGGGTCCATTTCTTCTGCAGCCCACCAAAATTTTTCCACGGTTCACAATACTTTAGAGGAGAAATGTTTTTCAGATTGTCTGAAACGATAAGCAGTGCAATATTATCTGGAGTGTAAAGACTGCTTATCATTTCAGGCAATCTGGTACAACTTGAATACAAGGTATACTTTACTGACAAAGATAATGCCTGTTTGCAATTTATAGTCAGCAGGCTCACAAATCCAGTCAATCAGGGAGTGTAGTTGTTAATGATAGCTAACTCTACCACTGCAATGTCCTTAGATTGCAGAAGTGCCATTCAGTACATAATGGCAAAGCCTTTCATTCTATGCTGAATGTTGTTTTTATACACTAATTAAATACACTTGAGGAAAAAGGAAGTCCAGAAAATCTCACCACCCAATTTTGAAGACTGCTGTGCACATAATCCTTTAAAATTCTGTAATTTACTTAGCATTTGTACGGGTTGTCCTTGATTTGTGACCATGATGGAGTCTGCCCATTACAGTCATAAATTGGGATGACTGTAAAGTGGGTCACCCAGGTGACCGATCTGATTTTGCAACCTTTTAGGCAGTGGTTGTAAAGCAAATGTATTATTCACTATGGGGCGTTTTGCTGAAAACTGGAAGTAAAAGCCAGTTTTGGCCAAAGACGTAAACTGTGGTCACATGACCATAGGACATTTAAAATGGCTGTAAATGGGGGCTAGTTGTCATTTTACCATGAGGGGGCTGTTGAAACTTCAGAACTGGCTTGTAAGTATCTTTGGGTGGTCCATTTTGGTCATAAGGTCACTGGCCATAAATCTATACAAAGCATGCCCATAAAAGTGCAAGGATGGGTATAACTTTTAAAGATTCCTTTATAGACCTTTCCTCTATCTGACAGATTTGTCTTTTCAAAAGAAACATCCATGCCTGGAAATTTCTTCCAAATCTGTCAAGAAATTTTATGTACTGGTAGTTCTCTTCTTTCAAATAAAATATAAAGAATACATGCCCAAAATCCCTGCAGCTATTCATTTATAATCCTCAAAGGGTTAAAATACTCATAATTTTCATATAATTCTGTTAAAAAGCAAATGTGTTACAGCAATTTGGTGATTTCATGTTATTAGTAATGAGAAATCATGCAAAGCTGAGAATTCTTAATAAAAGATTAAGACAGAAGTGAAACAGGTAGCCTTTGGAAAATCTGAATAGGGTCCCAGATCAAATTTTCATTTCTGTGAGTAGAAGCAACTTATACAATTCAAAGTGTCTTGAGCAGTGTCCAATAGTACATGAGCGTAGTCTGCTTTTCAAAGAATTAGCTCATTTAATACATTACATAATTTTGCTTATTTCTCAGTTCACAAGATTCAACTGCAAAAATTCTTGACAAATAAGCCATTTTTTATTTTTGCATTTTAAACTGCTTTTAAACAATGATCCTATTCTGGAAATGGTGTTATGTAACTGAAAATATGAAACATGTTTGTTTCCAAGAACACAATAAAGAATGTTAATCCTACATGAAATGCACATAAACATTTTTGGAGAAAGATCATGTAAACTGACATAACTTACCCGTATAGCATTATCTGCACCATTAGTAATGAGAAGTGGCTCTCCTTGGACAAATGACATACCCGAAATTGCCGTAGAATGTACATCTCTCATTTGGCCTAAAAGCTTCTTTTCCTCCAGGTCCCATAACCCAATATGCCCAACAGGACTTCCAGCAGCCATAATTGGATGCCCATCTGATCAAAAAAATGGGGGGCGGGGGAAACACATAAATATTCCTTCTTAACAGTTACGATTGGACAAGAAAGTCAAGGAGCTTTAAAAGATGTTTTAAATAGATATATTCAAATTCATGAAATTACAGTACTCTAGGGCTGAGAGTTAGTTTGGTATAGTGGTTAAGGCCTCATGAGAGAAACTGGAAGGCTGTGATTTGTATTCCCATCTTAGGCATGAAGCCAACTAAATGACCTTGAGCTAGTCATTTTCTCTCAAGCCTAAGAAAAATGCAAGAATAAACCACTTTTGAAATCTGCCAAGAAAACTGCGGAACTATTTCTTGCAGGAATCAAAGCCTACCAAAGCGAGCATATAAAACCAACAAAAAAGAGGAAAATTAAAAGAAGTATAAGAGTTATTAAGCTAGCAAACAAAGAAGTCAATATTGTCTTCTGTTTGTGTTTTTAATTCATAACATGGAACACATTGTGAATTCCTTGAACTGTTTGCAATTCCTTTTATTATTATTTATATTATTATTATATATAAATCCTGACATTTACCTGTACGAAATGATACTGCAGTTATGGGCCCCCAATCCTGTTGAAATTTCATCAGTGTTTCATCAAACTTAATATTATGCACTATTATATGTCCAATCACAAGCCCAATTGCAATGACATCCACTGCTGGTGCCTGCAAAGAAAATTAGTTTGATTTTCAAATATTATATAAATACCATGTTGAAAGCATTGAAAGTATGATTCCAGTATAATTTTTTCCTAGACCTGTTTACTCCTCCATTCTTTTTTATGGCTATTCTATGGCTATTCTATTCTATGGCGATTCCATTCCATTCCATTCCATGGCTATTCTATTCTATGGCTATATAGCTCTATTTTTAAATAAAACTGATGCTCATATAAATAAATGTTTACAAAAAATAGAATCCTATCATAAAACAAGTCTAATCCTAACTGTATGTAAACCATCAAGATGAAATTTGTTATCTACTATTGCTAAGAAAAAGAGAAGCATATGGAACGTTAACAGATGTGCTGTACAGTAATGATAGTCATTTTGGATGGTTAAAAGGCAACAACACAGAAGTCAACTAACCTCAGCTACTAATACTGTTGTTTTTTTTTATCCTTAAATCATAGCAACTTTTTGGTTATTGGGAAGCTAAAATTGAACGGGTTATTTCTTAGCAGGACAGGCTTGTGAGTTTTCCATATGCATGCAATAAGCCATTGTGTACCAGACAATTCTGGACTAGATAGGCCATGACCTAATCCAAAAATGGTCTTACATTTTTATCTTGTATTAAACTTCCCAAATATATATTAATGGGAAATTACGAGAACTATGGTCAAACAAAAACAGAGGCACCAAGTTAAAGAAAATTAATTAAAAATAACTTAAAGCTTTAAACAGGAAACCTATCTGCATGCTATTTGGAACACCTAGCTTTATTTTCCAAATAAATGTTTTATAATGAGAATAACAAGCTTCACAGAATAATTGTCTACACTATAATCCTGAATACCATTATACTCCCTTTAATTTTGGATCCCAATTTAACAATGCCATTCTGAATTCTATAATCCCATTATTCAAATACAAGTTGTCTTTGAGTTATTATCCTTGAACTTATGTTCAGAAATTAGATTTCTGATATAGATTTTATTTACTATATACATTTTCATTGGCATACACTTTTTATTTAAAAATAAAATTCCCTTCAACTATTGTTTTTGAGGGCAAAAATGAGTCACAATTCTGCAAAAGTAAAGTATAGGTACAACCTGTAATGAATTTATTTCAAACAGTCAGGATTCTGCAGAAGCTATAGTAATACCTGGAATTTATGATTCCTGTTTATTAGTTAGTTTGGAAAAACAAAATTTTATTTGGAGTTTACTTCTAAAATAAAGGAAAGGCTCAATGTTCTCAAAGCACCAAGCAACTAACATAGTTTTATTTACTGTATTTTTTGCACTATAAGATGCTCCTGACCATAAGATGCACCTAGCTTTTGGGGAGGAAAACAAGAAAAAAAAATGCCTCTACCCCCAGAAATTTGCTTCCTTGCAGCAAACAGCCAACAGCCTGGTCAGTTTAAGCACGACCTGATTTAGCATGAGCAGCTGACTAGCGGTTGGATTGGCCTTCTGGAATACCGCTGATCAGCTGTTTCAGGCTGCAGGGATCACCACTGCCCATCACCGCCACCTCTATGCGCCCCATTTTCAGCCTCCGTGTGTCCCATTTTCAGCCTCCATGAGCCCTGTTTTCGGCCTGCAGGTGGGCAGGGCTTTGGCAACATTCGCTCTATAAGACACCCAGATATTTCCACCCACTTTTGGGGAGGGAAAAAGTGCATCTTACAGTGCAAAAAATATGGTACGTCAAGTTATGAAAATTATAAAAATACATCTATTGCATCTAATAATTACACACATAAAATAAATGTAGGCAAATGAAGTACATGTAAATTCTCACTTTCAATTATAATGGACATCCCATTCGGAAAAATTGAGGCTTAACTCTGTATGTGTGTTATTTGGAGAAAGGCTTGGTGGAATAGATCTGACCAAGCCAACACTTTCTAAAGCTTTCTGAAATACGACCAATGAACAAAATGTAACATAACAGTTACATGTTCATTTTTTATAAGCCTATAACTCATAAATTACCTGTTCAAGGACTGTCACTCCTGCCCCCCATCCTGGAAATGTATATAAAAGTTTGCTGAGGAAAAGAAAAGATTAAGAATTACTCAATGGGACCAAAAATACTCACAATCTTATCCAAAATAATTTTAAGTAAAGGACATTCTTACTCAGTTTACAAATACCACAGGATGAAAAGTAATACAATCAATACTCCACTAAATACTTAATCATGTGCTATGAAATTACTTTCCATTTACTACTAAGACACATCTCCTGGGGTATGTTCATACAATAGAAGAATTGCATTTTTATTCTTCCCAAAATGTTTTATTCTCCCACTCCTCAAAAACTTCTTAGATTATTTCAACATTGCAGCTTAGAAATGACTCAGGCTGGGTCCAGGGACAGTATTTCCCTTGCAGTGTTGCCAACTTTATTCATTTTATTTCAGTTAAGTTGAAAAATCTTTCTTGAAAGCATTCCTTCAGGTATACTAATCAAAAGGAAAAATGATAGTCTTGAATCTTTAACTATCTAGGGATTACTAAAGTACCTAAGCTTTAATGAGACTTTTCCTTAGAATGGAAACAAAAAATTGGTATTAATGAAAAAAAGGAAGTGAGCTACCTTTTTGGTTACTATGGAATAACAATTACCATGAAAAAAGAGAAGGTGAGAAAGAAAAGTAAACTGTCCACAGAATTAGCAACAACAAATTAGAATTTTTTCACCAGTCACATTAAAGACAAATTGTACCATGTGTTGTATGATAAGGTAGGAAAATATTTTTAAAAACATGTTTCTTAAATTCACTGAAAAATCTACTGCAATGGGAGGAGTGATTGTTGAGGATTGCCCTTTAAAAATATTTATCTGAAGGGGCCTGGCTAAAATAATACTACCAAAGGGGTCAGACTGAGATGAGAATGGGGTTTAAGAATAAAATAGGAAACATCAATCAATTCTTTGGTGGAAATTAGAAATTAGAGTCGCCTGATATTGAGATGGGCAACATAAATTTAATAAATACTTCTAAAAGCTCAAATAAGGCACATTTTAAAAAAACTATCTGTCATAGCTATTTTCACTTGTCCAGGATGCAAAAGGGGTTGCTACGAAGCCAGCTAAAGATTAAACACACTTGTTTCAGAATATTTATTACTTAAAGATGGCAGTGGGGGAAATTACCTGAAATTTCTTGAAGTCTGAGAACAAGAAACAAAAAAATCCTAATAGTTTCAAAGAAAATGGTGATCAATACTTTTGCCCCTTTTAAGGTAAAAGGCCAGCAGCCCTTCTCTTAGGATGGGCTGAGTAAAGAAAAAACATATTTATCCCATGAATCTATTATAGTACTTCCAAAGTAATTGGAAGAATACATCTTTCTTTTATCTAAATAGAGGGCAAATAAGATCAAAGAAGAAAACAACCCAGCCACTCTGAAACAAAATAAAAATGTTATACCATTTCAATATAACTTTTTAAATTAAATATCCTCTAAGTGTCTATTTATAAAGACATTTTAAAATTTTGTTGAAGGGGTAAAGGTGCCTTTAACTTGACTGTTACCAACTGCATTCCTAAAGTTTCCTTGATAGCTTCATGGAAGCATTTTCTGCAGCCTTTGCAAAGGATTGAGAATTAAAAAAATATCTAGAGGGTTAATGCCCCTAGAATTTCTAGAAGATGCCCCCACCCTTATTATAGTAAGAAATGATCTTGTTTAGCTTGTAGTGCTGTTCAATAACCATTAACTCCACCAGGCCTCTGTACTAATTCAATTCCATATTTTAAACTATAAGAGCTAAGTAATATCAAATTAAGCCTCTAAAGAGAATAGTTCTTACTTGGATTTCACATTCCACAATTGTAAAGGTCCTTGTTCACTACCAAGAAGTATTTTATTCATGTAAGTATGTGGGTGTAAAACTGCTGAAATGGCAAATACAGTCTTATCAAAATCCAGCTGCAAGTATTCTTCTGCAGAACAAAGAACAGCATTAGTCGATATCCATCACAAATACCCACTTTTTACTTTTTTCCCAGTAGTTATTATATTAAACAGACTAGTCTTACCTTCTGACTGCACATCCCAAATAATAAGAATGCTCTCACTATCTATAGAGATAACATGGTCCCCAAATGGCAATATAAAAAGGATATCTGTCCGGTGACCTGAGTAAGTGTGAACCACCTAAAATTCAAAGAACTGCAGTTACTTCAATAAAATAATGCATTATATTTGGACATTTGGAGTGTGTTAAATATATCAGACTGCTTTTAAAAGCCCTAATACAGGGGTGTCAAACTCGTGACACATTGTCATTACATGACGTATCACAACTCCCCCTTTGCTAAACTAGGTGTGGACGTGGCCAGTGCATGACACATTCAGCCACGGGCTGCAAGTTTGACACCCCTGCCCTAATATGTCTCAAATAAAATTTTAATTCTAGAGATTTTATTTTTTACAGAATTCAAAAGATAAATCAAGTATGAATTTAGGCTCCCTTCCTAAATAAATACAAACTAGGCCTTGATTATGTGGGCAGCCTATTGTCAAATACTGACACAAATCATCATTCTTCTACTGAATTGTTAGGTGTAAATCTCTATGAGGTCATACTGATCATTTTTAAAAGTAGATATCCTTCTGATGGTCTGGCTTTCATGTGAGGCCAGAAAAAAATGTCAGCTCTCCTCTGGACTTGGAGAATATTTTTAAAAGAATGCCTTTTCTAGAAAAACATACTTGTGAATCCCTACAAAAAAATGAAATCATTTCAAACACAGTGAAATGTATTTGAAATTGTTGCTGGTCCTTAAGTCTCCCAAGTTATACTCTAAACAGTGATCTTTTTCAGCTGTTATTGAACTTCCTTCCTGGCATTTTTCTGTCTAGTGGTAGGAAAACCAAGTTACATATCCATTCTATTCATATGCATCTATAATTCACACTATCCTTACTTCTTTTGTACAAAATATTTTGATAAAGACTTGGCTTAGACAATTTTCTTGAACCTTTCCCCCACCCTTTCTTTTCGAAGGGACACAGAGTATATTATTATGTTATAGTCTGCACTAAGAATATACATGGAAACATCATTCTTCAATGGATTAATCATGTTATTTCTATTAATATATTCTAACCATAAAAGCAATGTTTAAATACCTATTTTATAGTTTTAAAGCAAGAGTTCAATAATGTTTTCTTGGATATATCTTATTAATTTCAGCTGAATTTACTTTAAAGTATTTTTTGAAGTACCCTATTTGGCCCTGCAACATATTTCTTCAAATATTAAGCAATCTAAATTCAAACATTTTCAATATCTCTATGTTAAATATAAATATTGTAAACCCTCAAATTAAAGGACCATTTTGGGGGAGACATGTCCCCATTACTTCTGAATATCCACTGAATCCAAATTTTTGGTTTTTTGTATAATGATGCAAATGGCATGACACCATTTATATAATTTCATTAGTTTGCAAATGAAATAAATAAAATAAATTTAAGATTTATATAACTTCAAATATAGTAATTCTATATTTTGGTAAAATATCTAGATGCACATTTTGTTCACTGCATCTGACACCTCATAAAATAGGAGTCCTCTATATTGACGTTTTACAGTCATTAAATTTAGTGTAAGGTACAAATCACTGCATATTATTTGACAGCAGTACAAACCTCTTTGTTGCGAGCAAAAGCATACAGAAGAGCATCACATGACGCAAAGACCAGCATTCGATCAGCTGCCAAACACATAATATTTTGTGGCAAAGCATTGCCTAAAAGAATCATAGAACAAACCAAAGCAAATAATCTGTTTTCAAGTACATAGTACCAGGAAACACTTAGATATAATTCAGATTTTCTCAAGATTGCAATCTATATACATTGTTTCTATGAAGTATATTTACTGGCATATAAAACTATATGTAGAATTAAGACAGATTAATTACTAAAGGTTGCATTAATTTTCTGGATAAGCACCCCATTTACTTGTTTGGTTAAAGTCTGTGGAATAGCAGTCTAATCCAACACATATTGACTTGGAGGAACCACTGTCTTCAGTGCTATTTACTCCTTAATCTTAATTTTTAAAGCAGCAGTATAACTTTTCAGAAAGTCTGGCATTGCCAGTAAGTAGAAAATACACCACAATCGAAAATGAACTGATTGTCAGATTGAAAAGTTATATAAATACACAAAGATAGCTAAATTATTGCATACTTTTATCATTTCAATCATTAAATGTATATCCTACCAGAGCTATCCAGAGCGACTCATAAGATTGACATTATAATATAATTCTAATCATACAATAACTATATAATCAAAAAAATAACTCCAGAAAGCCTCCAAATTTTCCAGAACAATGTGGCAGGGACGTGGCCAGTGATATATGGAAGAATCAACTTGGCTAGCAATGCCCATTTCATTAAGGGAATAAAGGACAGAACACACTTCATCAATTAAGCATAAGCACAATAGATATGCTTTATGTCACAGTAAAATTACAAACAAAAAATATGATCAGACTAATGGCTAGTCATAATCCCAGCCTGAGCTCTGCCTACTTTCCAAATATTCTCTTATATATGCATAGAACCTGTTTTTGGACTGCGGCCGCCACATGAAAAATGTGCCTACTAGCTATATATTATCAAAACCTTCAAGGATCTAACAAAAAAAAAAAAGATAGAAATTTTATTAAATTCAATGTGTGTGGGTATTGTAGAGATTGTCCTGGGATCCAACAATATCGATATGCTGTAATGTTGGTCATCCATGTGTTTATATATTAAAATAGCTACACTTTTAAGAGGAAGTTAATATAGAGGTCATTAATGAAAATTATATACTACAAAGATCTAGTTATTTAGAAAAAATACTCCTAAATTATATTACAGAAAGATTTCTTTTGTGTAACATTTTGAAGAGTTCTTCACTATAACAGTAGTATTAAAAGCAACTTTTACTTTTTGGACATAATTTTTTTAAAGTTGCACATTTAATTCTATTTGTATTATATTATACTTACTAACAGCAACTATCCCCAACTTCTTCACCTGAAAAATTAATAAAGATATTTTAGTAATTTGATAGAAGCATCAAATATCTTGAAATTCATCACAAAGAATTTATAAAACATCACCATGTGCAAATTTCTAATGATCTAAAACTATAGAAAGAATAAAAACAGAATACTGAAGCATCTCCATTTGAGGCTGGGGAGTTGGCAATAAACCACACTACAATTTGTGTTTTAATATTTGATGTGCAATCTGTAAATGAGTTCATGCAATTGAATTACTGATTCTAGATGCTTTTTGTTCTTCTGAGACATTACTCATTTTATGTCCCTCTCTTAATTTTTTTTTTCAAATTATGCATTAAATAGTAAATAAACAAATTCATTTTGATCAGAAGACAAGAAACATCAAGTTGCTATTTGGAATCCTAATTAAAGTTTCATTGCAGAATATGATTAACACCCTTTACAATGGCATTTCCAGAAATGTATATCAAATTGATATCAATATAAACCATGACAAAAGATCTTTAAAATAAGGTTTGGGTTACAGTTGCAATTGGATCTGAATTTTCTGTCACTAACTGATGCAGTCATAAAGTGTGATATCCTGTGAGTCTTAGCAACGCCAATCTCAGAAGTTCTGATTGCTGTCCTAACCCAGAATTGCATGGGTTGTTAAGTGGGAACAGGCTGAAATTGCAGGTGAAGGGTATGTGGGTACAGTGCTATGAAGGAATTAGTGGATGCCGTGAATGGGCAATATTGTCTGCTCATTTTATGGTTAGAAAGCTGGGACCCTGGGAAGTTGAAGTCAGGATATTATCCGCATGGGTAACATGGAAATAAGCCACAGCTAGGATCCATTGGGTCTAAAGATCTCAGTCTTTCAGCATATTTGTTAGCCAGAAGACAAAGTTTATTTTTTCTGCTGTGCCTAGCAATATTAAATAAACAGTGATTCTTCTGATTCAGACTCCAGATGTATTAGCAATCTGCATGATTGTTAATCAAAGCAGCTTGACCAATCCCACATGGCTCAGAACATCTAAATGCAGGAGGTGGTGTCATCTGTGAGTCAAGGCAGTTACCTATTGTTTCTTAGACGCAGGAGTGGTTCCTGTTTCATAGACCATAAACTTATAGACTTAGACTAACTTTATTGTCACTTTAAATGTACACTAATTGGCATACATTAAAATGAAATTTCACTCCCCTCACACATGTGCTAGTTGTTCTCAGTTTCAAAGCCAAAGACCCAGCGCTGTCTGAAGAAGTCTCTGTGATCATGTGGCCAGTATGACTAAACGCCAAAGGGGCAGGTGGTCCCTATTTTTCTACTTGCATTTTTTACGTGTTTTCAAACTGCTAGGTTGGCAGAAGCTGGGACAAGTAGAGTGTTTCCCCCCCCTTACATGGCTCTAGGGATTCAAACCGCTGAACTGCTACAAGCTCAGTGTCTTAGCTACTGAGCCACTGTGTCCCTTATATACACTACATAAACCTGACAATAAATATGTATATGACCACATATAACATGACTATTCCTGGAAGAATAAATCAGAGGAGCCAGAAGACACGAGGTGGTCAACGTCGCCTATCTGAGTAAGATGTTCAAGTACTCAGTCTTTACCTATCCAGACACTCTTATAGGAAACAGATTTGTTACACTTCATTTGAAGTGGGGCTAGGCAATTCAGAACCTTGTCTTGCAAGGAAAATAATTACAACTTTAGAGTGCCAAATAAATCTGCGTTTCCCCTGGAATTAAATGCCTGATTTGGGAGGCCTTACGAAAGAAGAGAACTTCTGGAAGAGAGGAGATGAAGGGTTTTACAATCTCAGTTCCGACGAAGTGAAAGCGTCCCACTTTATCAGCCACTTTTTCTCGAAAATCACGTGGCGGGAAAAAATAGGGGGGGGAGCTAGATGCTCGGGGGGGAGGAAGGCTGAATCTACGCACAAGAGCAAAGCCGACTCACGTTGTAAGTGTGGAAACTCTTCCCCACCGCGGTGGTCAGGTAGAACTCGCGGTGGCGTCCGTGATAGCGCAGCACGTGCGCCAGGTGGTTGCAGTAGAGGCCGAGCACGCGGAAACCGGCAAAGAGCACGCTGCCTCTCCTGGGCTCCTCCGACTCAAGAGCATCAGCATCCGACATCATCCCACCAATCTCCCCAACCACGTTTTTTTTTTTTTTTAAAATAGAACTTCCGAAAATCCTCCCAGCTACTTCCGGCGCGCTCTCTGCTAATTCCGTGCGCAAAAGCGGATCGTCTTTCTTCGCTGATTTGGTTCAGCGGCTCTCTGGTTCCGCGTGCTGTGTAGTCCGCCTCTTCCAAGTGCTGGGAGTGGGCGCGCTTGCTTTTCTTTCTGCTTTGTACGCACACTCCTTTCATGTATTCTTTAAGGTGCTTTTATTCAAAATAAAAGTGCAATCCGGCCTACGGATTACTGAGCAAACGCACGCTAGTGTTTTTTTAAAAGTTGCAATTATTTCACACAGGAGCCGTCATTAAAGAATTTTCTGAAAACGAACTCCCCCAAATTCGATGTAAATCAGCCTTAAGTATTCATCTATCAGCAATATAATCCCAAATTGTAGTCAATGTCTCGCTTAACTAGCCAAAGTGAGGGTAATCGTGGTCACATGATATCTCACTTAACTCTATCACTTAAAGATGGAGTTGCTGGTCCCAATTGTCATTAAGTGAAGACTACTGTACCTATAGCTAGAACTATATATAATATAGTATACAGAAGCAATATACAGTTCCCACTCTGTGTTTCTCATGCACAGAATGTTTAAGAATCACAACCTTGGATAAAATGGCAACTGGGATTAGGATTGCTGTTGTTAAGTGATACAATTATAAACGGTGATGTCACATGACATTACTTAGCAATGACAGTCCTGGTGGTCCAGGTTGCCACTCCCAAGATGTGAAAGTCATTAAGGGGAAACAGTGGGAGACCAAGGTAAGGAGTGTGTGTGTGTGGGGGGGGGGGCTGCAGGAGGTGGAGGTTGTGCAGGTAGCCCACAAGTTGGAGGGCAGAGGAGTTTGTGTGTGGCAGGGCATAAGCACAGAAAGATGGGTAGATAGCAGTGCAAGGGAGAATGGTCCAGGGATAGATAGATAGATAGATAGATAGATAGATAGATAGATAGATAGATAGATAGATAGATAGATAGATGATAGATAGATAGATAGATAGATAGATAGATAGATAGATAGATAGATAGATAGATAGATAGATAGATGATAGATAGATGTGTATGTGTGTGTGTATAGCAGAGTGAAACATAAATTCAGGAAGACTGTGGGAACTTACTACAGCAACTTGCAACCTTCCCTGCTGGCTTCCCCATTGACTTTATTTGAATGAAGTTGGGGAGCTAGGGAGGGTCACAAATGGTGATCAGGTATTTTGCCAGCACTGAAATATGTTCACCCATGCATTTTTTCTTATGCCAAACTTATTTTTGCTTTTCTATCTTTGGGGGTAAGAAATATTACAATACAGAACTCAAAGCAACTGAGAGAAGCAATATGACGGGTGTGGGTTCAGTACTATCAACATGCTAATTATAAAGGTTTCTCCTATCCAGCTGTGTCTGACTCTAGGGAGTGGTGCTCATCTTGATTCTTAGCTTTGGAAGCCAACGTTGTCCGAAGACATTTCTGTAGTCCTGTGGTCAGCATGACTATATGCCAAGGCACACAGAACATTGTTACCTTCCCACCAATTTGGTACTTATTCACATTTGCATGTTTTTGAACTGCTAAGTAGGCAGGAAATGGGTCAAGGATGGGAGCTCACTTGTCACGCAGTGCTCAGGTCTCAAACCAGGCCTGTCAACTTCTAGCTAAAATCACAGGGGTTGTAACCACTGAGCCATTGTACCCTCCATGCTAATGATAATCTTATTTATTCATTATTCATTTACTTATTCATCATATTTGTATAGTTGCTCATCCCACAGAAAAGTGATTCTATAGAGCAATAAAACAATAAAATCAAAATTTTCTAGCTTTCCAAATAGGAAACAACCACAGATTAAGTAATGAAATTTCAGAAATAGGAATTAGTCTTTATCAAATTTGTTTGGATTTTATAATCTATTTTAAAAGTAATAGATAATAAACTGGTATATTTCTTATATGTGATAAATGTTCATGTATGCTATCTGACTTTTTAACTACATGGTAAGATTTTTTTTGTATTTTCTATATTATGTATGTATGTATGTATGTATGTATGTATGTATGTATGTATGTATGTATGTATGATGTCAGTGCAGCTACCTGATGCTGTAAAAGAAAAAAATAAGTGAACTAACAAAAATTCTGGCATTAGGCACCCTCCCTCAAACAAAGAAAAAATAGTTGCAGTTCATTTCACAAATTGCCTCTTGTCCTGCTGGATTAGAATGAATGTAAGCATGAGCACATAAATACATATTACACTTCTAGCTCTAGAACTGGCGTGTTTAAAATCACCCCACAGGGCTGATCTAGAAATATCAAGGGATTGGCCCACTGAGCCTCTGACAGCTAAAATGGGCTGCCTGCAGCCCCCCCACGCCTTATTTTCCCCTTCCATTGCCTCCTGCAGCACTCTACCGGCCTGAAAAATGGGCTGAAAAAGGGCCCAAAACAGGCTGGAAAATGGGACCAAAGCAGGTTGAAAACAGCAGAAAACGGGCCATGCAGCCCATTTTCAGCCAGCAGTGCTGTAGGGCACAGAGGGCAAAAACGAGGCACAAGGGGCCACATGTGGATCCCTGTGCCTGTTTTGGCTGGCAGGATGCTGCAGGATGCAATTACAATTTACAGTAATAAATCAAGGACTTCCTCTAAGGTGACATCCATAGGGCATAGATCCTTCTATGGGCTCTGAACAGTATTTTTAGTGCATGTGACAAACAGTATTAATCTCTAGTCTTGAATTATTCACAATATATATTGAAAAATAACAAAAGTCCAACTGCATCAGACTATGGACCAGCTAATTACTGGGGCAAGTGTTCTGGATCATGCTAAATCCAACATGGAATCTGAGCAAACTAATATGACATAGCAATAAATTCTGTTTACAGGATGAATGAATTTTCTTCTACTGATCTGGAACTTTCTGCTTTTAGTTTTAATGGGCAATCCCAAGTTCTACACTTACGTAGAAGAGAGAAAAAACCTGTTCACATTTTCCATTCTAGGCATGTTTTTGCTACTCTCCATAGAGTTCTTTCCTTATCCACCTTTCCTCTAAATGTAAAAAAAAAAAAGACCAAATTGCTGAACAGGTTGTCCTCAACTTATGGCCACAAATGAGATCAAAATTTCAGTCATTAAATGATGTGATAATTAAATGTGATAATAATGACTTCATTGTGTGAATGGATCCAGTGAGTTAGAACGACTTTTACAATAGTTAAGCAGATTACATGATTATTAAGTGAATTAAGTGAGTGAAAGGGGAGTGGTGTTTTCAGGAGACAATTAGTTCATTTAATTAGTGTGAAAATTCGTTTGTAACTCACAGAGACTCCTTGCCAAGTATTTCTTGTACAGCGCTGCCCTTGGAAGCTATCAGCCTGGCAATTCTCCAAGCTTGATAAGGTCTGTGGTTGCAATTCATCCTTGAAAGACTGTTTGCCAGGACTTGGTTGGATGTGAATGATAGGAATTAACATTAGCCAAATAAAAGGGGTTTTGTCAGGACAAGGAGTCTGTTTTGTGATTTTGTGAAGCCTAGGTCAGAACAGTCACAGCTGAAAACAGAGTTCATTTTCTCTGGCAGAGTGCTCAGGCCACTGCAGGCATCCCCGATATGAGTGATGTAGAGCTGGCCACGCCATCCTGTCCATGCCTACTCAAGCCCTCTGAAGTCCAACACAACCCTGATGCGGCCCTCATTGAAATTGAGTTTGACACCCCTGGTCTAGGAGAACTCCCCAAGCTGCTTGTGGGGTTTGTTTGGGCAGTGCACATCATGAATAAGCCAACAGACTCTAAATTGTACAGCAAGTAATTAAAGTATTTATTGTGCTAGATGATTTTAGGACATACAAGTATGTTTAAATGTTCAGACAAAATAAATTAATATAATTAAAAATAAACTTTGTAAAAAAATATGAACTTGTTTAAACATGGTTCACTAAAGATTTCCAATTTGGTATGTATATGCTTCATAGCTGTTCCACATTTCTCTCAGTTCTAGAAGTACTAAATTATTCAAATTAAGCCTTATGTTACATGATTTTAGTCTTGTCCATCGATGATTCTGAGATCCATTGACCTATGAGTCAGAAATCACATATTTTTAAGTATTACTTGCACATTATATGAATCACTAAGTCCTGTGTTCTAAAAAAAACAAACCCTATGCTAATTTTTAGTTGAATATTGTTCTGCCTATTCATTGAAAGCTGCTTTGTCTTCATTCCACCAAAAATTACTAGCACAATTGTGTTATGAAATTGATCCATCAGTCTAGGTCTGAAAATTTGATTAATATTATAATGCCAGTTAGGTGAACCTTACATTCTTCTGTTCCTGAATCCATGTAACTTTTTTTACAATTTTATTAAATTTCAATTGAGCTTGACTGTGGATAGCAATAGCACTTAGACTTATATACTGTTCATAGTGCTTTACAGCCCTCTCTAAGCCGTTTACAGAGTCAGCATATTGCCCCCAACAAATTGGATCCTCATTTGACCAACCTCAGAAGGATGGAAGGCTGAGTCAGCCTTGAGCCGGTGAGAATTGAACTGCCAGCAGTCAGCAGAATTAGCCTGCAAGACTGCATTCTAACCACTGCCCACTTCAGCTCTTGATTTTCATGGCCATCCAGTTTGGTCTAGTGCAGGGGTGGATAATTAATTTTCCCAAGGGGCCAGATGAGAAACTGGGGCAGTTGTGGAAGGTGGAATTAACAGGGCTGTGAAAGTGCATAGGCCATTCACGAACACACATAAGTAAATTGAAAAAAAAATAGCAATCACCTTCAAAATAAAAGCAATGCAGTTACATTGCATGCATGGCATCCACTTATCTATATTTGATTTCTAATTTCAGATTGACATCACATCAACTGGATAATGACAACCAAAGGATCAGATGTGGCCCATAAAATGCCCGGGTCTGGTCTAGTGGTTAAGACACCAGGCTAGAAAGTGTGAGACCATGTGCTCAAATCCTACTTTAGGCATGAAAGGCAGCTGAGTAACTTTGGGCCAGTCATTCTCTCAGCTCAACCCACCTCAAAGGGTTATTGTTGTGGGGGAAAATAAGAGGAGAAAAGTGTGTTGGATATGTTTGCTGCCTTAAGTTATTTGTAAAAAATAACAGGATACAAATAAATCCATACCACTTTCTTGCCAATAGAAAGAAGTCATTTGCCTCTGTTATTTTTGTGAGAGATTTTTAAAACTTTCCTTTCCAACCTACAAGCCTGAAATTCTAGGGAGGGGGAGCTGTTTCCAATTAAGTACCAACCAGGCTTGACCTAATAAAGTAAGCCAGATGCAGCCAAATTAAGTATATTTTAAACTTTCTATGCCCTCCTGTGGTCTTTCATGTGGATTATCTGCATTAAGAAAACCTCTACATTCTCACTATATATTAACTGCATATATTGGTAGAAACATGGTGAGGACTTGGTTGCTATACATTCCGATTCTTCGAAGCTGCCTATTAGCCACTACCAGGACAAAACCTTTACACCTCCCATAGATATAAAACGCTCAAGCCGAATTTGCAATGCTAACCAGAGCCGTTTTTCTTCTGCTTGGCTTCACACTCTTCAAGGGAGAGAAATGCTTAAGAAAGCATTTTTACACCTTGACCCTAAAGCATTATTTGCTAGTCAGTGAGTCCAAGTCTTCCACAGGCAACATAGGCGAGCATCAGGACATTTAGATTCAAACCTTTCCACCACCACCCAGCCCTTTCCACCACTCATCAGCGTATCAAACACGCAGAGGATGGCGCAGCCTTCTCCCTGCCCTGGTAAAGACAGTGCATTTGCAGACCTCATTTAGATGGTAAACTTTATCTGGAGGTTTAACTGGAATGGATTCAGCTTTGAAAACTGCGAATAAAGTTCTCTTTTTCTTACCCCAAGTATTCCTTTCTGGCAGCGAGATCAGAGCTTGGAGATCAGACTATGTCGCAACTACGCGACAATCGCTGTAACAAGCAGTTTCAGCCTTTTACTCATCGGAAGGGCGGTTCCCCGGCTCATAGGCATTATTTGGAACATCGTACGCCTGCTTCACGCGGATTTTTTGACACCCCGCCCCCCGTCTCTTTGACAGGCCGATTTTTTTTTTTTACCTGGGAGTTGCCGTGGCAGTGTTTTTTCAGGAGGGTATTGGTGAAATTCCAGATTCCCGATGAAGAAAACTTGGCTTTGGTGAAGTTGTAGATGCAACCTAATAACTCAGCCTGAGACTTTCCGGGAAGGAAGAAGGAAAGAGGACAAAGTTTGAAACCAAGGTATCCCTCAGACTATTGGCTGAGAAGTGGCTGCTCCTCCCCACCCTGGTGCAATCTCCTCCAATGGGCGCCCAATCTCATCAACGTATCAGAGGTGCGACACAGCATTTGAAAAAAAAAAAGGTGGGGTTAAAAGCTTTCAGTGATGCGGCTTTGACTGTAGGAAAGTGCACGCTCCACGTGAATTCACTCCCTAGTTAGCTCCAGGTAAGTTTTAGGATCCTGCCAATTATGTAGAGCACCAAGGAAAGAGATCTATGGATTAATGCGGGATAAAGAAGCTCCGAACTTTCCCGTCATCGCACTCTCCTTCCTTGGAAAATGCTTTTAAAAAAATAAGAAATTTCCTTTTATAATTTTAATTTGCTTTCAGCATTTGCGGGCTGTTTTAGGGATTGGGTTATTTGAAAAACGTGTTGGTAATGTTAGTAGCCAATGGGGTTGGGACCACCTGTAACCTGTTTTTCTTCCAAATATTATGTACTTAAAAGGACTCTCAAGATACTTTTTTCCGCTATGTATTCTAAATAGTCTGATTTTTATGTGTGTGTATGTGTATATACACATACATACATACACACACGTGTGTGAACACACACACACACACACACACACGTAAGTGCATGTATGGGTATGAATACATACACCCGTAGATACATGGGAGCAGGCATCAGAATTTCATTTTTTAAATGTGTACCAGTGTATTCACAGAAAAAAGTGACAATAAAGGTTATCTTACATATACAATTTATAATGTTTAGAAGGCTGCAAAGAGAACAAGTAAAACATGTAACAATGGATTTGTGTTGTAGCTTTTTAAAATTGTTTTTTCCAAGTAACATAAAATCTTACCTTCAGTGTACAACAATTCTTAATGTTTGTATTAATATTATTTGCCTAGAGAAGAAGAATAAAATAATGAGTGATATACATACAGTATGTTTCCCCACATATACTTTTAAGAAAAGAGTTAATTATTGATGAAAAAAGTTACTAGACATATAAATTATACATCAAAATATTCAGGGATCCTATCTATTTAAGCCATAAGGAATTTTATAATATGCTATATTATAAATAATTGCAAACAATAGTTTAAAGTGAAAAAGTATTACTAATTATTTAGTAAGATTATTTCTGCAATATGCATGTCTAAAAAGGGTTTTCTAGATCTAATTTTCCTCTTTCATGAAAGATTCATACAGATTTATGTATGGATTTAAGTATGCTATGCATACACTAATTTATAATTTAAGTCCAATGCCCAAGAGAATTATGATTCAGTTAAAAACATGAAAGAGAGTGGAATAAAACAAACCTTGCTCAACTCCTCTGCAATAATGTTCTAAAAGAAATTACAGAAGAAATTAAGTAAATATGTTCGGTCAACATTTTTAAAAAGAAATTTTCAATAAAAGCTGCTAGGAATGCTTTACTCGCAAAAGTTCTTGTAGAGGTAAAATGAATATTTTTTAAAAATGCTGTCACCCTAAATCTGATGTTCTGTCACTTCTACTTTAAAATAAGTCCTTTTGAATTTCAATGAGGTTTCAAACAGCAATGCTTAAAAACCAGACTGTTAGAATAAACTATTGCTTATTAGGGCAAGTTTGATTTTAATTATTAAAAATTTAATGTATGGAGACATAAAAACCTATGACTCTTTAGTGTAATAGTTTTATGCTAACTGAATTTTAAGTCTTAAGGCATTTACAGTTCTCTTAGAGAATCTGTCATTGATTTCAACTGTTGCAGACACTAAATTAGCTGTATGTATACATTCTACTCTTATCCCTACCAGTGCCATACCTGTAGCATATTTCGATAGTCTGTTTTAATAGCTGTGTGGTTACATATAGTGAAATTGTAAGCTTCCACAAGAGAAGCATAGAAGGACAGTTGAGCCAAGCTAGTACAATGCAGAAGAAAAATCACTTTGGCAGTTACTGTAAGGAGGAGAAAAAACAAACAAACATTAAAAGCAATACCCATGATCTACCTATTGCAATAATTTAATCTAAAATATCTAATCTAATCTAAAATATTAGAATAAAAGTTTTCTAGAAATAAAAGAATGAAGCAGTGTTCCCATTCTCAAGTATAAGAAAATCAAATTTACCCATGATGACTCTTAGGAATATCAGTTTGTTCCTGATTTCCATGCAGTAGGATCTCCCTATATATTTACCTTTTTGTCTATGGGTATTCCCCATTTGAAGGATATAGTAATATTGCATGTCTCATCCTTATCTGCAAATAAATAATTCGTAAGTAGTACATTTTCCATTACCAGTTTCCCTTAGAAACAAGTGAAACATACAAATAACACAAAATACCAAGCAATCTTGGACAGGCTATTAGAAGGGAATGATTTTTTTCAGGAACTTGCCATAAATTATAAAGATAGGTAAAGAATCTTCCTGGATTATATGTATAGAGCTGAAATGGGGAGGGGGGAAGGACCCTTCAAAGCACCCAATTCACTTTAAATTTTAACTTTAAAAATTCATATATATGTGTGTGTGTGTGTGTGTGTGTATGTATGTATATGTATGTATATATGTGTATATATGTGTATATGTGTGTATATGTGTGTATATGTATATGTATATGTATATGTATATGTATATGTATATATATATATATATATATATATATATATATATATATATATATATATATATATATATATATATATATATATATATATATACTTTCGGCTTTGTTGGGTATTTTCCCACGTCATTGTAGTTGTTCTTTTAAAGTTGTAGCAGCGTTTCAGCAGAATCTCATCTGCCATCATCAGGCTTCTGTATAGTGTTAGTCTGTGAGTCTATACAGAACACACTATACAGAAGCCTGATGATGGCAGATGAGATTCTGCTGAAACGTTGCTACAACTTTAAAAGAACAACTACAATGACGTGGGAAAATACTTCAACAAAGCCAAAGCCATACATAATACCCGAAAACTTAAGAAAACATATATATATATATATAATTTTCTGAGGTTCTCGCGGGTATTTGTATGTGGATCTTTGGTTATTCGGGTTTTCTCCCACGTAAGATTGGAAGTATCTAGGCAACGTTTCGATGAAGTCTCATTCATCATCTTCAGGCTTGTGTCTTCAGCTCTGTGCTTCTCAGAGTGACGCGGGAATTCCAATCTTACGCGGGAGAAAACCCGAATAACCAAAGATCCACATACAAATACCCGCGAGAACCTCAGAAAACAAATATATATATATATATACATACATACATATATACATATATACATATATATACATATATATACATACATATATATACACATATATATACATATATATTTATATATACACACACACACATATATATATATATATATACACACACACACACACACACACACATACATATACATACATACATACATTCATACGTACATACATATGTACGTATGTGTGTGTGTGTATTTTGCCACTGAGGTTAACTTTTCAAATTTTTCCAATTGTTTTGGATTAGGGAGCAAAAGCTGTCATTATCAAACGTGTTAGGATCCCTCCATTTTTTTCTAACACTACATGTAGCTAACTATATGTGAAGGGTTCCTGGTGCTCTCTGAGCTTTCCTTCTTGCAGATGTTTCATTACCCAAACTAGGTAACATCATCAGTGCTAGTAAGCTGTGGTGATGTTATATAGTTTGGGTAATGAGATGTTTGCAAGAAAGAAAAAGGTTCAGAGAGTACCAAGGACCCCTCATTTCATCCCTGAGCTACAAATATTCTCCTTTTACTGGTAGCTGTATGTCTATGTTTAAATGATCATTTCCATAGCATAATTTCAGTTACTCAGGAAATGATTAAACTGGACATTCTCACTAGATGGTGCTGTCACACTTCATGACACAGTTGAATGAAGTTAATGTATGATTTCCTCAAGCAATTTTTTCTTGCTATCTAGTTTTGTAATCATCCTTGGTAAAGGTTGGTAAAGTTTTGCTAGAAATGTAAAACATGCATGTATTTTGTAAATTTATTGTTGTATTTGTACCCAATCGTTATTATTGTTACAAATAACTCAAGGTGGCAATAAGTTGGGCTTGAGAAAGAGTGACTAACCCAATGTGGCAAAGCTGGCTTTCAAGGCTAAGACAAGACTTGAACTTACCGTTGCTTACTTCCTAGCCTGGTGCCTTAACCACTAGGCTAAACTATCTAATCCTTCAATTGGCATATTTACCTTGAGATAGCTTTGGTTATTTTGTTTTTGTTTTGTTAGTTAGCAGAGCTACAATTATATTTTGTGTGTCTTTGAAAAAATGGAGCACATTTACATCCTTATATACCAGAAAATATTTTATTTTATCTAGTTGAGAATGTATTTTTACAGATTGCACCTCTATTTGTTAATCCTATCTAATGTTTCTGTAACTGATTTTTTTAATGAATTAGAACAGATTACAAAATCTCCATAAAACCTGTTAACATGAAAATTACCTAGTAAATCTTTCTTCTGTTTTCTGTCTGTCGTGTGATGTGCAGATGGATTGAAAGATAGGGTTGATTTTAACCACTTTTCTGTTTCCAATGTATTGAACAACAGTTGTTTGCTTGTTAACAGTACATCCGGAAGCTTTGGGAACAGTAGTACAACTAAATTCCTCTATCTGAAAATATTGAGATTGTATAATATGGAGTTTCTCCATCAGTCCAATCCAAGAATAACATCTGCTAAATCTAATAGGAGGCCCAATAATCCTCTTCTAAGCACCCAGTTTTTACCTTTGCTTTTTCACTGTTTATTTGATGAAAACATCCAGTAGACCAATGAATATGGTCCTTTGCTGAGAATGTTGTATCTTTTAAAAAAAATAAACCGACTGCAAAACACAATGTGATATGTTGCTTTCAATGAAACTTACGAACATGCTTATGAACAATTATTAAGTTTAAACGTTGGCCTTTTTAACAATAATTTTCTTCCATTAGTATCTGATGTAAAATATTATACATAGGATATGTTTATATAAGTTGCGGATACATTTTGAAATATATAACATGTCAAATACAATATGTTTTATAGATGGTATACATCTCTGTCAATAATTGCCAAGACAGACAAATCATGTAGAAGTAGTCCTTGATGTACAATCACAACTGAGCCCAAAATTCCCCTTGCTAAAGAAGGCAGTTGTTAAAGTGAATTTTGCCCCAGTCTATGATCTTTTTTGCCCCAGCTGTTAAGTGAATCATAGCAGATGTTCAGTGAATCATCTCATTAAAAGAACCTGGCTTCCGCCATTGACTTTGCTTGTCAGAAGGGAGCTGGGAAGGTTACAAATGATTAACATATGACCATGGGACAGTACAATTGTCATAAATACATGCCAGTTGCCAAGTGCCCAAATTTTAATCACATGACCATGGGGATGCTGCAATGATCATAAGTGAGAAAACTAGTCATAAGTCACTTCTTTCAATGCTGTTGTAACTTTCAATGGTCATTAAATGAACCACATCATCAAAAAAAGCACAACAAAGAATGTTCTTTCTGTGCCAACTCAGAAAGCTCAAACTGCCCAAGGAGCTGCTAATACAGTTCTGTAGAGAAATTATTGAATCTGTAATCTGCAGCTCTATAACTGTCTGGTTTGGTTCTGTAACCCAACAGGACAGACACAGACTTCAGAGGATAATTAGGACTGCAGAAAAAACAATTACTACCCACTTGCCTTCAATTGAGGACCTGTATACTGCACGAGTCAAAATAGGGCTGTGAAAATATTTACAGACCCCTCACATCCCGGACATAAACTGTTTCAACTCCTTCCCTCAAAACGACGCTATAGAGCACTGCACACCAGAACAACTAGACACAAGGACAGTTTTTTCCCTGAAAGCCATCACTCTGTTAAACAAATAATTCCCTCAACACTGTTCAACTGTTTACAAAGTGTACACTACTATTACTGTTAATCTTCCCACCACTCCTTATCACCCATCCCCTCCCACCTGACTGTTTCCTAGTATGATTTGATTGTTGATTGTACCCTATGACTATCATTAAGTGATGTACGTTATGATTCTTGATTCTTAACGAATGTATCTTTTCTTTATGTATACTGAATATTTACACCAAGACAAATTCCTTGTGTGTCCAATCACACTTGACCAATAAAGTATTCTATTCTATTCATTGTAAGTCAAGGACTTTGTTTATGGCCACAAACCAGGATTTAAATTCTATAGGGTTTTTAGTCATGCAATGTACTGAACCAAAAACCAATTAATCACATTTTGGTTTAATGCATTGTACAATCTAGTCATTTTTTCAATACAGCTAGTCTTCAACTTATGAGCACCATTGAGTACAACATTTATGTTGCTAAGTGAAAATTTTGTTAAGTGAGTTTTGTCCATTTTCTTGCCACTGTTGTTAAGTGAATCACTCCAGTTGTTAAATTAGTAATGCAGTTATGAAGTGAATCTGGCTTCCTCACTAATTTTGCTTGTTAGAAGGTCACAAAAGGTGATCACATGACCCTGGGACACTGCAATCGTCATAAATATGAGTCCCACTTTAGAATCTTTTTTGCCACAATTGTTAAGTGAATCACTGCAGTAGTTGAATTAGTAACAGGGTTGTTAAGCAAATCTAGTTTCTCCATTGACTTTGCTTGTTGGAAGATTGCAAAAGATGATCATGTGACCTGGGGCACTGCAACCATCATAAATGTGAGTCAATTGCCAAGTATCTGAATTTTGATCACGTGACTATGGGGATGTTGTAGTGGTCATAAGTGTGGAAAAATGATCATAAGTCACTTTTTGCAGTGCTGTTAACTTCAAACAGTCACTAAGTGAATTGTTGTAAGTCGAGGACTACCTGTAAAGATTGACCTTAATAAATAATGCCAATTGGAATTAGAATTGCCATCACTAGGTAATATGGTTGTAAAGTATGACATCACATTACTCTCCTGCACAGTCAGCAATTCCAGCACTCCTGGTTGCTGTTGTTATGGAAGGACGTTGCAGATTGTTAAGCAAGGATATCATGTCACCATTTGCAATCTGCTAGCTTTTCCACTGACTGCTTGCCAGAAGCTACAACATCATCATAATCAAGTGCCCAGATTGAGATCGCATGACTGATTTTGAATACCATTTGGTCAGCCCTGTTGCAAGTTTGAATGGCTGCTGAACAAGTAGTTGTTATGCGAGGGCTATCTGGTATCTTATGATAATGAAAACAGGTGTGACTACAGAAGCTCTGCTTTATGGCATATGTTTTCTGAGTACAATAGTTTTATCTATGACTTAGTCAATAACATTCATAACAGTTCGTCCAATTGACCAACCGTAATAAAAAGGAACAATTAATGTAACTTCTTCAATATATTGCATCGTTTTTTTCATTTTTTATATCTAGTTATGACCCCAGAAAAATATGGCAGTGGAGGTTTATCTGAGTGAAATAAATGTAACATTGTTTTATGGCATTAGTTAATTCAATAGCTTAGTCAGTTCTCCATGCTGCATCAAGAGCCCAGGATGGGTTGACTCCTTCCTATGACGTCATAGCTGAGTCTGTACTAAGATATAAAAGCCAGCCCCCGGGAGAGACCCCAGCTTTTGACTCAGCTCCTTTCAGTCAGTAGCTGTGTCTCTTTTAGATAGCAATCACCAGCGATCTTCAGTACTTTTTTCCTCTCTTCAAGCAGCTCCCAGGAGAGCAGGGCTGGCTGGCACTCTCTCTCTCTCTCTCTCTCTCTCTCCTTCAATGTTGGGAGCAGCTGTACAGAGCTCTGTGCAGGCAAGCTGGGCAGCGTCTGCAGACCTCCCCCACACCTGCAGTTTGGAGGGATCGTAAACACGATCGGCAAGCTGATAAGAGCTCAAGCCAGCTGATCGTGTAGCTGGTTGCTGTGTTTTTCCCTTGCTGACTTCGCTCGGGGCTCTGTATAACCTAAGGAGCGATTCTTCAATCTTGTAGCCTGTTTTCCTGTAGTCAGTGGCCATCTTGGATTCAAGCCTTCCACCACGAGGTGAGCGGCCATTTTGTAAGCCCGGGGGCCATTTATACCCTAAGGGGCTTAATAAAAAAATTTCTAAACAGCTTCTTTCCAACGCAAGAGCCTTTATTTTACAAATGGAGCAAGATAAGGCTCTGGCAGAGCTCCCCCCAGTGGAACAGTCTCTTAAGCCCAATAGGAGAAAAAGACGTAGGCAACGCACCCAATCAGTCCAGAGGAGGTGGCTACAAAAATCAAAGCTAAGGCTCTAGCCCCTAAGAAGGCAACTCAGGCTGAATTGAGGGCAGAGAAGCGCAGACATGCAGCTCTAGAGAGGCAGTTCAACAGAACTATTCAACAGAAGGGAGTGCAACTACAGCATGTTTCAGGTGATACTCGTGGGCCCCAACCAAGCCCTCCCAGGGGAGGAGAAGTTATCTATGAGCCTTTCCATCCTCCATTCTGGTCTCCTGAGGCTCTTGCTGTACACTCAGATCCTCAGGATTTAAGCAGATCTGCGCCTTATTTCCAACAGGCTTCTGTGCCCTATGCTCCTCCCCCTCCCTCCAGGCCTCGAACCTCCTCAATCTAGGCCTGAAGCCACCTTCACTCCCACAGCAGCGGGCCTTCTGCCTCTACCTTTGAGCATAGACCAAGAGATATCCAAGATGTAGTCTCATCAGCCATTAGGCAGGCTGAAGGCTTCAAGCCAATTCTTCAACCTCTGGAAAGGGTTCAGGCCCTTCTCCCTTCTCAATCTATAAGTTCCTTGCCTCATCATCCTGATTTACACAGGCCTCAGGACCTCAGGGTCCATTCTTCTCTACCAGAATGGGAGGAGGTTGATGAGGAAGGAAGGCCTTCACCATCTGAACACAGTTACTCTTCTCATTCAGAGTGTGAAGAGGGTGAGATTTTTGACCAAAATCTTTCAGAGGAAGTGGATTCTTGTCCAGAGCAGACATCCTCTGCATTGGTCTTCAAACCTACTCTCTTCAGACCATTACTCAGCAAGGCCTTGGTCACTGCCAAGCTGTCGCCAGAGGAAGTGGCTCCCGAGCCACAAGAAAATCCCTCTAGCCAAGGGGATTCGCTCTTCTCCAAGCCTGTAGTGCATGCAGAGGTTTTGCCTTCTCCCATTTTGTTCCTGGACATGGTCAAGGAACAGTGCGCTTCTCCTTCGGCAGGTCCTCACCCATCTTCTCTAGATAAGCATTTCTACAATGTCAGCGCAGCTCTGGACAATGCCCTGGCAGTGCCTTCTGTTCTGGTTCTGGCCTCGTTCTCATCTTCTGGCACTCCCACGGAGCCAGAAGATATCCTGAAACCGGATGATAAACATTCCGAACAGACCCTCAAGCGCAATCATCATGCTGCTGCTTGGGCTGTTCGGGCTTTAACAGCAGCATCCTTCTTCACCAGGGCATCCATACGGTGGCTGTGCCAAATCCAGAATAGATTGCCTGCTTCTGACCTTCGGTCTCACCAAGACCTTAATAAGATTATTGCAGCAGCGGAATTCACTGCGGATGCCACTCTCTATTCTGCCAAATTTGCATCCAAGGCCATGGCATCTTCTGTAGCAGCAAGAAGACTTTTATGGCTCTGAAATTGGCAGGCGGAGTCACGCCGAAAATGGAAGCTGGCTTCAGTTCCTTTCGCAGGTGATAAGCTTTTTGGCGATGCTCTGGAACCTTATCTCATCGAAACCAGAGATAAATGTAAAATTCTCTCTTCCTCTGGGAAGAAAGCCGACTATCGCCCTGCTCCTTATCGCCCTCCTGCCTTCTGAGCGGAGACCTCATCTTGCTTCCCCCGCTCTCACAGGCCATACTCCCAACGCCAAGACCAACGGGTGGAAACATCTGGCAGGCAACAACCTTCTACTGGTAAATGGCCCTTTTGGGGGGGAGGGGGTCGTTCCTTCCGTTGCTCTAAGTAATCCCTCATTCTCCCCACCCATCGGAGGTTGCCTAGCCTTGTTTGCCTCCAAATGGGAGGAGTCAATGACGGACGCCTGGGTGCTCAGCACTATTAGGTCAGGGTTACAATTGGACTTCCTAACCCCACCCCCCAAAATTTTTTTGATTTGTCCTGTGTCTCGGGACATTTCCAGGCATGCCCTCATGAATCTGGCCATTCAGCACCTTCTTGAAATCAGGGCTATTCAACCTGTTCCCCCGTCTCAAGGGGGACGTGGGCTTTACTCTCGCCTTTTCATCATTCCCAAAGCCTCAGGGGGGTGGCGAGCCATCCTTGATCTAAAATTTCTCAACCAATTTGTAAAAATACAGGCTCTGTATAAATGCAGACTCTGCATTCTATTTTAGAGAGCGTTCGGGAGGGCGACCTCCTCTCTTCCATTGATCTCACTGAGGCTTACCTCCGCATCCCAATTTGGCCTCATCATCGCTAGTTTCTCCGTTTCTGTTATCAGAGTACCCATTACCAGTATCGAGCACTTCCCTTCGGCCTCTCATTGGCTCCAAGGGTCTTCACAAAGGTTCTGGCAGCAATGGTGGCATCTCTGCTTTCTATTCCAGTGAGGATCCAATGCTACTTGGATGACATTTTGATTCTTTCCTCTTCCATCCTTGCGGCCCATCGGGATCTGCAAATTACCCTGTCATGTCTCCAGAGCCACGGATTTTCCATAAACACCAAAAAGAGCCAGCTCTCTCCTACAACCAAATTGAAACACTTGGGAGCAGTCATCGATACCACGTCGTGCCAGGTTTTCCTGTCCCCAGCTCGTGGAAAGAGCCTTGCAGAGATCATCAGCCAGATCCAGCAACATCAAATTGTCCCCCTGTTGCTGCTGTCCAAACTTCTGGGGAAGATAGTTTCCTGTATTGGCATCGTCCCGTGGGCTCGGCTCCACTCCCGAGCCCTCCAATGGTTCCTGCTTCCCTACCAATGAGCAGGAACCAGCCACTCATCCATCAAGGTTCCACTCCCGCCACAAATCCGGAGATCTCTCAATTGGTGGCATTCCCCATCTATCTGGAGGGGACTCCTGTTCAGGGACCCAGACAGGTTAGTGATAACCACCGATGCCAGCCTCCTGGGTTGGGGTTCCCATATGCAGGGCCAGATAGCTCAGGGCATTTGGTCCAGATCGGAACAGACCCTTCCCATAAATTGGCTAGAGCTCAGAGCTATTTTTCTGGCTCTCAAGCATTTCAGGCAATCAGTGACCGGTTCTCATGTTCTAGTCCTTACAGACAACATGGCCGCAAAGGCTCATGTCAACCAGCAAGGGGGGACGAGGTCCAAAGCCCTCATGAGAGAGGCTCTACAGCTGGGGTTATGGGCAGAGAAACACCCGTTATCGATCTCGGCGGACCACATCTCCGGGATCGACAACTCCCAGGCTGACTGGCTCAGCAGGAGCCTAGTCGATCAGGCAGAATGGTCCATTCCTCCGTCTCTATTCAGGGAACTTTCCCTCAGATTCGGAACACTGGAGGTGGATCTTTCTCCACTCCTCAAAATGCCCAAGTCACCAGGTTTCCTTGCCAGGGAGCGGAGGAGACCAATGCTTTTTGGTGCAGATGGCCCAAGGGTCTCCTCTACGCCTTTCTCCCGCTTCCCATCATTCCGGCAGTAATTCGGAAGATGTTGGAGGAACGTGTGGAGCTCTTTCTCCTGGCACCCTATTGGCCAAGGAGGCCCTGGTTTGCGGACCTGGTCAACCTATTGGTGGCTTCTCCTTGGAGGATCCCTGCCCATCTAATCTCCCTTCACCAGGGGGCCCTGCTCCACCCAGAGCCCCAGTGGTTCAAGCTGACCATGTGGCACTTGAGCGGCAGCGGCTAGAGGAGGCTGATCTTCCAGAAAGGGTCATCTTCACTATCCTGGCGTCTCGCAAACCTTCTACAAGGCGCATCTATGATGCCACCTGGAAGGCTTTTTCCCGATGGTGCCTCAGGGAGGGTCTTTCTCCTGCTTCTCCATCCTTCCTGGGACCTTCATTTGGTCCTTAATGCCCTTACAAAGCCCCGCTTTGAACCCCTTAGAACAGTGTCTCTCCGTTTCCTGACTCTGAATGTAGTGTTCCTTGTTGCCATCACTTCTGCCAGGAGGGTTTCCGAGCTTGCTGCTCTTTCCATCAGACAGGACCTTTGTTCCTTTCACGATGATAGGGTTGTTCTTTGTCTGGACCCCTCATTTATTCCAAAGGTTAACACCTGGTTTCACAGGTCCCAGGACATTGTTTTGCCTGACTTCTGTCCTCTCCCGCACCATGACTTAGAGCGGCAGTGGCACACGCTAGACGTAAGAAGGGCTCTTAGAATATACATTAAGCGCACTTACTCCTTCAGGAAGTCAGAAGCCATGTTTGTTTCCTTTTTCCCTTCTCACTTGGGGCACAAGGCCTCTTCTCCTACTATTAGCAGGTGGGTCAGGTCTTGCATTAAGCAGGAATACAAAGCTGTGGCCCTTCCGGTTCCTCAAGGTCTGACGGCGCACTCTACCAGAAGTGCGGCCACTTCTGCTGCCTGGGCGACCCAAGCATCCTTGGAAGAGATTTGTCGTGCGGCCACATGGACATCCCCGTCTCCTTTCATCAGACACTACCGTCTGGATGCTTTTGCCTCAGCGACTGCAGCCTTCAGCAGACGGGTGCTTCAACGAGTGGTTCCATAGTCGGTGTGATGAGCCGGACGAGGACCCGCCCGTGGACATGCAAGCTTTGGTATGTCCCATCCTGGGCTCTCAATGCAGCATGGAGGAGAATGGGCGTTGGTAGAAGTTACCGTGAACACCCTTTCTATCTATGCTGCGAGAGAGCCCAGCCCCTCCCTTGATTCGTCCGGAGAGGGTAAGACATATTTCTGTATTTATTTTGGGCTTTCAGAGACACCTTTCAGTTTGTCAAGTATCTTCGCCAAAGCTGGGGTCTCTCCAGGGGGCTGGCTTTTATATCTTAGTACAGACTCAACTATGACATCATAGGAAGGAGTCAACCCATCCTGGGCTCTCTCGCAGCATAGATAGAAAGGGCGTTCACGGTAACTTCTACCAACACCCAATTTCAACAAGTTGCATTTTCATCTTCCATAAGAGTTTTTGGTCGGATAGCTCTGCAAAGAAAGATCTTTTATATGACAACAAAGATGGATTTGTACATAATGGTATGCAAAGATGCACACATGTAACAATGTAGGCATTCAAAAAGTCAGGTCCTATAGGCCAATCATTTATTAATTTTTCTTCCCAGATAAAATCTTGCTGTATTTAGGAATGTTCAAAGTTTCTGTGACAAACCAGTGAAGAAGTATAATAATCCTGAAAATATCCTTGAGAGACAAGAAGATCAGCAGCAACAGCAGCAGCCTAGGCAAAGGTCAGATAAGAGGCAATTTAGCCTGCAGAAATAGCAATAGCAATAGCACTTAGACTTATATACCGTTCCATGGTGCGTTACAGCATTTTCTGAGTGGTTTACAATTGCCCTCAACAATCTGGGTCCTCATTTTACCACTTGGGAAGGATGGAAGGCTCAGTCAACTTTGAGCCAGTCAGGATCGAACTCCTGACTGTGAGCAGAGGTAGCCTGCAATACTGCATTCTAACCACTGTGCTACCATGGTATCATCAGGAAAAAAAAACAACGGGGTATGTAAATGCCATTTTTTTTTTCTTGAAAAGATCCTCCCTAGTTTTGGGGATTAAAAAGTCAAGGAGAAAAGATGTGTTTTTGGACTTGAAAGATTCTGTTACCTTACAATAAAAGGGACTTCTAGTTCTCATGGCTGGTGATTTTCCTCTGGACTACCTCTCTAAGGGCTGACACAAAATATTTCAAAGAAAATGACAACCTTTGAATATTTAAAGTAGTTTATACAATAAACTGTCTATGGCTCTGGCTAGCATCCCATTGTATTTCTCATCTGATTTCTTACATAATCAGAAATGGGTCAGGAAAATGCAAGGCAGAGCATGAGAGAAATGGATTTACTTCTCTCCGGTCGTATATATTTCAGTCCTGATTGAAACTGCTTATTTACTTCTATGTGGATTTAAGGTTCACAAAGAAGAAATTGGTGCGTGTGTGGGTGGGTGGGTGGGTGGGTGGAGAAGTCAGGTCTTCTGGCAGTAACTAAGAGTCATTTTCTCACCATCCCACCCATCTGAACTTTTAATGCAAAAAAAAAAGGGGCGGGAGAATGATTCAAGAATCTTCAAGAGAAAAGAGTGAGGGGAACAATTATTTAACATTTAGAAAACTACCTAACAGGAAAAAAAATCACAATTTTTTAAAAAATAGATAAATTCCTTAAAAAGAAATATATGTCATAATTAAAAGGCCTTATTAATAAAAACAGTACTTATGTTACTTCTTACAGTTTTGCAGTTCAGGACTGTGCTTTAAGTAACTTAATTTACAGCCATAGGTGATATTCTAACCTACCCTATAATGTTCTCTATTGGGTGGCCATTTAATATTCTCTTTTGTGGAATTGATCAAGTAGCATTTTACCCTTATCCAGACGCTGCCTTAGGATGGCTTCAAAATGGACAAAAATTGTTAGGCGTTATCTGTTGCTTGAGGGGAAGTCAGATGATTGGCAGTGTTATAAATAGAGGCATATATCAGGAACACAGCAGAGAAAGCAGACTGATAGTTTCCTGCTGATTCAATGTTGGACAGACAGACAAGTCAGTACTGGGGAAGGACAATCAATGGCTGGTTTATCTTAATGTTAAGCCACAAACAAAATACATTATGATTTAGCACAATGTATATGAATCTCTACTGAGTGGATTCCTATGTACTGCTCATTAATCCCAGTTTGCTAATAAATCATGACGAGTTGATTTATAAATTGTATTAAGCTATAAAACACAGTGACAGTGGTTGTACTTGTCTGATCTCATTAAGCAGAGATCAGCAAGTCATATTAGTATGGTTAGTGAAAGCTTTATACGCACATCTGTCAATTGTGCAAGCTGGGTGTTGTGAACTAAAGAAATGTAATTAATAAAGATTCATTTGCATAGCAGGATCGTAATCCTGCACTTCCTATTGGCCCATAGAATGGCAAGTTATGATTGGTTAATTCCGAGCAATCCAACTGGCTGTTGGCGGGCCGAGTCCCATTGGACGAGGTTCAAACCCTATAACAACAACCATTGGTCATCTGGATAGCAGTTCACTCTATAAAAGGGCAGCCGCTACCCGGGGGTTTTTGTCTCTGTTATCATGCTGTAAATAAAGAGCTGAAGTTCATGTGAAGCAGTCTCATCTCCATTTCTAAGCCCATGCCTCATACTTAACACTGGCGACGAAGGTGGGATACGGAGACAATAGAGCTGGCTAATCCCCACAGAGCACCAATCAAGCACGTGGCTGAGAGCGCACCTACATCGGCAGGATGTCCGGCGGCGCTATACCACCCGCTCCTTTTAACCCAGAAGAAGAAGACTGGGAGTCATATATGGATCGTTTCCAGATGTTCTTGGAAACCAACAATTTAGAGAACGTTTCCACCAGCAAGAAAAGAGCAGTGTTTCTAGCTCACTGCGGACCTTCCGTATTCCGGGTGGCTAAAGCACTTGCAAAACCAGCTGAAGTAAAAGAAATGGATTGGGACACCCTCGCACTTCTCCTGCGGGCTCATTATGCATCCGCTGCATCAACCCAGGCCCAAAGACACGAATATTACCAGAGGGAACAACAGAAAAGCCATAGCTGCCCAGTTCTGGGATTAGATGCACGACACGGGCGCAGAAAGCCTATGGAGAAAGACAACGTCAGCTTTCCAAAGGCCGACACCTATGCTACTGCAGCAGAAGAAACCAGGAAGTCGGCTGCTAGAAGGCGCCGCAACCACGCACCGCTTCGTCGACTCGCCCATGACACTTCACCGGGTTTAGAAAAGTTTCCGGCAACAAAGAATCGCAAGCCGGAGAGCAATGAAGAAGAAGTCATCAGGATTCTGGGCAATCAAAGTCCACGAACTCTAAGGACTCCGCACAAATGCAAATTCCGCTACGCACTCTGCCAAAGTTGCGGAGCCAACCATAAGAGAAGTAATTGCAAATTACGCTACGCACTCTGCCACGCCTGCGGAAAGAGAGGCCACATCGCACGGGCCTGCAGAAGCAAGAGAGAGTCCAACCCAAACCGAAGTGAGAACAACCTCCGACAACCCGCAAGAAACGTTCTTGTAAACCGGCATCGCTTGGGTAACCAAGAAAACAACCACTCCTACAGAAACAGGGCACCGGCTCTTCAAGCAAAACGGGAAGAGGCACACCAAACGACAACCATCGGCCACGCTTCGCTACTAAACGCACAGAAAATCCGAGTGAGAGTCGCCATAGAAAACCAACCGTGCCAAATGGAAGTTGATTCGGGGTCGTCCCTCTCGATGGTCTCCTGGAAGACCCTCAAACAACTCATCCCGGCCATCCGCCGTCAGGATCTCAGCGCTCAGAGGATCGTCCTCAAGGATTACCAGGGGAACACGATTCCAGTCGCCGGCGTGACTCAAGTCCAAGTAACTTTCAAAAATCGTAGTGCAACACTCCCATTGACTGTTGCCGATGGCAACCGGCCCAGTTTGCTAGGCCTACAATGGTTCGCCCCACTAGGGATTGAATTAGCCGGTATTCACCATGCCGAGAGCAACGAGTGGAAAGAAGGCATCATCCAAGAATTCCAGGACGTCTTTTCGGACAACTTAGGCAAGTACAAAGGGACCCCTATATCATTTAGCCTCAACCCAGTAGTAGCCCCTATCCGCCTTAAGCCTCGTCGGGTACCATTCGCCCTTAAACCCAAGATCGACGAGCAACTTGATAAGTTAATAGCCCAAGGGGTGTTGGAGCCCATTGACCATGCCCGATGGGAAACCCCAATCGTCACCTCCATCAAACCGGACGGGTCGATCAGAATTTGTGGAGACTACCGCGCCACCCTGAACCACGCACTCCAACAGAGCACTTATCCGGTGCCAGTGGTTCAACATCTTCTCCACTCCCTGGGGGGTGGGAAGATCTTCGCAAAGTTAGACTTAGCGCAAGCGTATCAACAACTACCCGTTGATACGGAAACCGCAGAGGCACAGACTATCGTTACGCACCGAGGTGCCTTTAAATGCAACAGACTCCAGTTCGGAGTGAGTGTAGCCCCCGGGATATTTCAGAAAGACTTTTGCAAGGCATAAAAGGGGTTGTGCCGTATTTTGATGACGTTTTAATTGCTGCCCCGAATAAAGAAGAGCTCGAACGGCATCTCAAACTAGTTCTACATAGATTCAAAGACGCTGGCCTCAAGGTGAAAAAAAAATAAGTGTCAACTGTGTACTGAGTGGGTGGAGTTTCTTGGATATCTCCTCGATAAACAAGGGATTCACCCCACCGAGACCAAACTCAAAGCAATTAAAAATGCCCCAAGACCTAAAAATAAGGCTGACCTCCAGGCCTTCTTGGGACTCATCAATTTTTACAACATCTTCTTGCCTCACAAGGCAACAGTAGCCGAACCCTTACACCGACTTCTCGACAAAAAAGCTATTTGGGTTTGGGGTCACAGAGAAGAATACTCTTTCAGAAAGGTGAAAGACTTACTAACTTCCGACGCTGTGCTAATACAGTACAACGAGACTTTGCCATTAAACATTACGTCCGATGCGTCACCGTTTGGGGTTGGAGCCATTCTGAGCCACGTGTTACCAAACGGGAATGAGGCTCCTATTGCTTACTTTTCCCGCACATTATCAAAGGCTGAACGAAACTATAGCCAACTTGACAAAGAGGCTCTTGCTATTGTATCGGCCATGAAACGATTTCACGAATATGTTTACGGACGGCCCTTTACTCTAGTCACAGACCACAAGCCTTTACTTGGCGTTTTAGCAGGTGATAAACCAACGCCGCATATATTGTCACCTAGAATGACTCGCTGGTCAGAATTCCTAGCAGCCTACAACTACGTACTGCAGCATCGCCCAGGAAAAGCCATTCCCCATGCTGACGCGTTGAGCCATTCCCCACTTCCGGAACCCGTCAGCGACCCAGCTCCGACCCTCAATACGCTGCAAATTGAAACCCTCAACTCGCCGCCACTAACGGCAAGGGATATCGCCGCCGACACAAAACGGGACGCTATCCTTGCAAAAGTTCTCAGTTGGGTCGAACGCGGGTGGCCAGTCGAAGAAACCCCCACCACTTTTGCGCCATTCAAGCACCGGCAAAAGGAACTATTCTCCCAGAAGGGCTGCATCCTATGGGGAGATAGAGTCGTCGTGCCAGAGAGACTACAGTGACTCGTGTTGCAAACCCTGCACGAAGGACATCCGGGCATCGTCCGCATGAAGGCCCTTGCTCGAAGCTACGCGTGGTGGCCAGGCATCGATAAACAAATTGAAGCCTGGGTTACCACGTGTAAAAACTGCCAAGAAGTCAGCAACGCCCCACCAAGAGCAATTCCCACCAAATGGGAAACCCCTCGAGGCCCGTGGTCCCGCATCCACATTGATTTCGCGGGACCCACGAAAGGACACACGTTTCTCCTAACCGTGGACGCTTACTCCAACTGGCTCGAAATCCACAAGATGAAAAGCACAACTACTGACTCTGTTATTAAAAAACTAGATAGATTATTTGCAACACACGGTTTCCCGGACGTTCTAGTTTCCGACAACGGACCCCAGTTTACTGTTCTCACCTTCGAACAATACTTGGCGGACTGGGGCATCCGCCATGCCTTAACTTCGCCGGCTCACCCTGCGGCAAACGGTAGGGCGGAACGGATGGTTCAATTCCTTAAAAAGACACTCCAAAAAATGGATCCGGGGGACATCGACGCTAGATTAAACAAAATACTCTTACTACAACACATTACCCCCCACAGTGTCACCAACAAGACCCCAGCCGAACTTTTAATGGGGCGGAAGCTTCGCTCCCACCTCGACCGACTACACCCATCTTACTCGCCAGAGAAACCCTGTGGATCCAGCGGAACGTATCGCCAATTCAAGGTAGGCGACTTGGTCTACGCCAAAAACCTTTCCGGCGAACCGTTGTGGGTCCCAGCAACCGTAGTCTACCTCACTGGCCCTAGATCTTACCGCCTTAAGACGACAGACGGCAAGATATGGAAACGCCACATAGACCAACTTCGATCTCGTTTACAACCAAATATCCGCGACCTCCTGGACTTCCAAACTCAGGGGGGAGGGAATACCGAGGGGGACGAAGACCGCATAGAAGACGACGGAATCGAGGACAGACGGCCACTAAACCGAGTGCTCGCGCCACCTGAAGAAGGTCCGGGATTGGGGGCATCCTCCCCGCAGAGGAACACCATGGCGGAAACATGCCCGCCCGATCCAGGAATGGACTTAAGGGACTCTGATGGTGTCGCGGAATCAACCCCGTGCGAAAACGAGCCTTGCGTTCCACCGGAACCAAACCTTAAACAAAAACCGGTGGAACAGCGGAAATCAACTAGGCAGGTAAAGCGACCTGCATACCTGCGTGATTACGTCACCACGGCCGTCAAACGGAACCCAGAGGGGAGGGGTGTTGTGAACTAAAGAAATGTAATTAATAAAGATTCATTTGCATAGCAGGATCGTAATCCTGCACTTCCTATTGGCCCATAGAATGGCAAGTTATGATTGGTTAATTCCGAGCAATCTGACTGGCTGTTGGCGGGCCGAGTCCCATTGGACGAGGTTCAAACCCTATAACAACAACCATTGGTCATCCGGATAGCAGTTCACTCTATAAAAGGGCAGCCGCTACCCGGGGGTTTTTGTCTCTGTTATCATGCTGTAACCAAAGAGCTGAAGTTCATGTGATGCAGTCTCGTCTCCGTTTCTAAGCTCATGCCTCATACTTAACACTGGGGATATCAGGGATGCTTCAATGAAGTGAAGAGAGATGCTTTACACATGCTCTGTACTTTGTCTGAAGGACGTGTGCAACTTTACTAATCAGAGCCAATTCTGCTTAATTTTTCAAAATCAGCTATATAGCCTTGCGTTACTACCTGGCTGGCTTATATAGCATTCTTTTCAAAATAAGTATTTTGAGATAGTAAGATTACAACACTTTTCTACTATTTGTTTTCAGCTGCACAAAAAAAAAGCCAAAGTTTTGATTACACCATTGTGCCTATCATTTTGACTTTTTGTTGGCAAGTAAAATGTAATTGTTAATTGTGAAGAATAGAGAAGAGAGCTTATTTGACACTGCCCCGTTCTACTCAGCTGACAGAGTTGGCTCTGATATCTCTAGTAAGAGACATATCAGGCCCCTCTTGATACTTTGAAATGGATGATTTACAATATGAATTCTTCTAGCAGCTGTGTATATGCAAATGTTTACATGCCAAGACAATAAAAATAAGCCATCCTTTTAAAAGATGCATACTTGGGAATGCTGTGCTTTATACAAAAGAATTTCAGTCTTATTTTCAATCCAAGCGTGAAAATCTCCATCTCTATGGCTAGTAGGATATGGCCTATTCATGAACTGGGATTTGATTTTCGGTAATCCTTGTTTAGTGATTGCAGTTGGGACCAGCAATTTGGTTGTTAAATGAAATGGTTGGTAAGAGAAACTGCAATTGTGCTGATTATCTTACTTCAGATTCCCTTTGCTTTAGAATAGAATAGAATAGAATAGAATAGAATAGAATAGAATAGAATAGAATAGAATTCTTTATTGGCCAAGTGTGATTGGACACTCAAGGAATTTGTTTTTGATGCATATACTCTCAGTGTACATAAAGGGAAAAATACATTCATCAAGAATTGTACAACACTTAGTGATAGTCATAGGTTGCTAATAAGCAATCAAATCATACTAGGAAACAAATAAAACAATATAAATTGTAAAGTTACAAGCAACACGGTTATAATCATAAGTGGGAAGAGATACAGTAGGTACTAGGAAGGATGAGAGGAATAATAGTAATACAGTCTTAGTAAATAAGTTGACAGTGTTGTGGGAATTAGTTATTTAGCAGAATGATGGCCTTCAGGAAAAAACTGTCCTTGTGTTTAGTTGCTTTGGTGTGCAGTGCCCTATAGCGTCGTTTTGAGGGCAGAAGTTGAAATTTATGTCCAGGATGTAAGGGGTCTGTAGATATTTTCACAGTCCTCTTTTTGACTTGTGCAGTATACAGGTCCTCAATAGAAGGCAGATTGGTAGCAATTGTTTTTTCTGTAATTCTAATTATCCGTTGCAGTCTGTGTCTGTATTGTTTGGTTGCAGAATCAAACTAGACCGTTATAGATTTTTTTTAACGTTATAGATTTTACAGATCTGTGAAGGTCATAAATGCAAGGATTGGCTGAAAAGTTACTTTCATATCACTGTCACTAACTGCAAATGGTTGCCAAAAGAGATAACACTAAATGAGGACTACTTGATAATCTTTAAATAAATTAACTTAAAAATAAAGCCTCAGTGCAAACTGTACACGTATAATACATAGGTAAATCACCCAGAATTGCTTGATGGTGAGATGAGTGAAATATAAATTTAATAAATAAATAAAACTAGATGCACATATGTACCAGGAAATTTGTGGGCCTCTCTTAAATAAGAGAAATATATATGAAATATAAGAAAATATAATCTTTGCATTAAGCCTATGCTAGTAAGCTATGGCTTATTTAACTGATTAAACAACTATAGGTAGTCCTCAATTTATGACCATTCATTTAATGATTTTTCAAAGCTATGACAGTCAAAAATGTTGACAGTCCTCGCATTTATAATTATCACAGGATCCTTGTGGTCATGCAATCAAAATTTAGGTATTTGGCAACTGGCATGTATTTGTGATGGTTGAAGTGTCCTAGGGTCGTGTGATTGCTATTTTGGTGTGTGTGTGTGTTTCCAGATAGCAAAATCAATGGAGGAAGCTGTATTTGCTTAGTGACTATGTGATTCATGTAATGACCATAGCAAAAAAAATCATAAAATCAGGTGTGACTAACTTAATGACTGCATCACTTAGTGACAGAAGTTCTGTTTCCAACTGTGATTTTAAGTCAAGGACTACCTATAATTGTTGAACTTAACCACAGTCTTAATAAGTTAAAGTCCTGACCTATCTTGTTGGATTTAGAAGCCAAAAAGGTCTAGACTTGATCTGATGCAATGAGAAACCGCAATAGAAGATCAGCCTTATAAACTAGACCAGACTGTTGAAACAAAACCTGGACGAAAGCAACAGCTAGCTATTTCCCTATTGCCTCCATGAATGTTACACAAAGGTGCTTCCACAGCAACATCAGCCATTAAACTTGACTTAAAGGAGGCTTATGCCATAAACTAGCCAATCATACTTTAGCCTAACATGAATCCAGGCGATGTGATTAGATTATACTTCAGGATCTCATGCAAATCCAGAAAGTTGACTTAATTCAGTCTCTTTTCCAGTTTGGCAGTTATAATCCCAACAAGTCTGGGGGATATTCAATATTGGGAATCTGATTTTAGAAGATATCCTAAAAAAGGGATGATAATGAATACAAGAAGTCCTTAACTTACAAAAGTTCATTTAGTGCCTGTTCAAAGTTAAAATGGTACTGAAAAAAGTGACAAGACCATTTTTCACACTTACAACTGTTGCAACATCCTCATGGCCACATGATCAAAATTCAGACACTTAGCAACTGACTCCTATTTATAACGGTTGCAGTGTCCTTGGGTCATCTGATCACCTTTTGGGACCTTGTGACAAGCAAAGTCAATGGGGAAGCCAGGTTCACTTAACAATTGTGTTACTGACTTAACAGCTACAGTGATTTACATAATTGTTGCAAGAAAATTTGTAAAATGGGGCAAAACTGACTTAATGCCTCACTAAGCAACATAAATGTTGGGCTCAATTGTATTCATAAATTGAGGATTACCTATACACCTCACAGATTTTTTTCCTGGGTAACTCTGAATGAGGTCTAGAGCTGATGAAATATGTATGTATATTCATATGAATGGACAACTATGTCACAACTCAGAAAACATTATCTTTGTTAGCTTCGCTTCCCATATTTTAGCAGGAATAATGCTTGTTTCTATGTCATGAAATCAGCAAAGTTCAGAAAACAAATAGTTTTAAAAAGCATAAGATATAAATAAATTCAGAATAGTAACTGAAGGTTATATTAAAAATTCAAAGAATCTGTTAGCACCTTTTAAGACTTGCAACATTTTTTAAAAGGCTTTTGTAAACTGCAGCTTGCATTTCATTACATACTGCCATGGAGGTAATCATTCCAAGGGAATTCCTAGGTTTACAAAATACATACTAAGCTTGTTTTGTCATGAGGATTTAATACGGTAGGTATGCTCTTAATATGTGTGTAAAGTAGTAGAAAATATTTAAATTATTTCTCTGTAGCTAATATTTGGAGGTAAAGATGAGGAAGGACAGAAGAATATCTTAGTGGATACCACTTTATGGAAACTTATTCAGCAATTTCAAGACTACTTACTGAAAAAGAAAACATTAATAAATTATTTTATACCATACTAACACAGCTTTTACTGAAAGAGAAATTAGATCCAGGATTAAGGAAGGGAGTAAAGATGTAGTCTTTATGCTAATGGTAACTTCTTCCTCTGCATCTGGATTTGTAGGTGGCCAAAATGGAACCTTCCCTAGTCAAGAGAAAGATATCAAAAGGCTTAGAAGAAGTCCTGATTTCCTAAGATGAGCAAAACAAAAAGTAGGGGAAACCTTAAAAGAGAAAACAAGGAAAATATATATCTATATCTATATACAAGATCTATCTTGTTCATCTGGAATCTTGGTACATGAGAACCATGATAATAATGCCTTCTGCTATTTTATCTAGTTTATACTTAAAATCTTTTTAGCCAGCTTTTTTAAATCCAACTTTTGACAGCAAATTCTATAAACAATTAAACATGCTATCCAAATTACAGTAAATTACTTACATTTTTCACAAACAATCTTTTCCAAAGCTTTTCCTCCAGTTGAATGGTTTCAGTTTTATGCAGAATACGCAGTAATATTGCAAAGGGAAAGTTTGAGCTGCTTCATTTGATAGGCTGTGATGACTAGGGTAAAAAAGTCAGTTGATTTTCTGACGTTTCTAACTGTTACGTTCATCTTACAGTACAGTATAATAGCTTAAATTAGGTAATCTCCCTACCTCAAAGTTACTCACTGCAATAAATGTGACTGCAGTGCTGATTCTTAAAAACTCCACCCTAAATGAGTGGGGTAAGAAAGAGTCAATATCGCTCAAATCCTAACAGATAAATTGCTTGCTAAGATATTACTGGTATATAAGAAATAAGTTCAGATTTTTAAAAGTTCCATTAAGTCCATTTTTTAAATGAAAATCAGAGCCTTGGAGAGTTTAAAAAAACCTTAATATTACTTTCTTTTTTCATGCAAGATATTCAATAAGTCCAACTCCGCTATCTCTTTATCAAAATTACAGGATTTTGTCTCTTCCCTTGTTGCGTCCTGTGAATGTTTTGACACAAAGTGACTTTTGAAATTAATATGAATCTTGATGACATGACGCTGAGAACTTAGAAAGGGGTTTCTGAAGAATTTTCTAACTTTTACTGTGTTTAATAAAAGGGATATACTGAGGACATCTGGGAATCTTCTGTTTTGAACTGGAAAAATGATCACACTCAAAAGAGAGACAAGCATCTTCTTGTTAATGTATTCAAACTGTTTGGGTTGTTTTGAGTTAAACTTTTCAAAAGCTGCAGAGGAAAACTAACAGAGCTTTGCACTGTGTGTAGATGGAGTATTAATGGATGATCTACACAAAAAGTTACTAGATGGAATTCCTTTATATATAGTACAAACAATAACTTCATAAGAATAAACAATAAGCAGACATTGTAAATAGATGAAGGAATCTGAGTTCATGCTGCCTATTTTAATAAGTGCAGCACTTTCAATTCATTCTCTTTTTCCCTTGCAAGATTCCTTGAGGCGATTCCTTCAGAGTTCCATTGTCACTCTTTCAAGTAGTGTTTCTCAATGTTAGCAAATCTCAGATATGTGAACTTACCTATCCTGCTGTATTGGGGAAATGCCAGTGTTCATGAGACCACCATTGGGAGAACACTGAACAATGGTGTGCATAGCAGGGTTGAAAGGAAAAAAGGCACTACTCTCTAAAAAGGACATTGCTGCCTGCCTGCAGTTTTGAAAGATAGCAATAGCACTAAGACTTACATATACTCACTGCTTTACAGCCCCTCTCTGAGCAGTTCACAGAGTCAGCATATTGCCCCAACAAACTGGGTCCTCATTTTACCCGCCTCGGAAAGATGGAAGGCTAAGTCAACTTTGGACTAAAACAAACTGTTGGATCACATGGATAAGCCATAAGTTAATGGAAGAACATTCTATGGTTGAGATAAAAATCAAAAGTGGTTTGGTGAAAGGAAAAAACTGGATTTCACTATCAGAAATGTATCCCATCTATGAAACATGGCAGTGTCTTAGTCTGAGCCTGTTTGCCTGCCTCTGGACAAGTATAGCTTGCCATAATTGATGAAACTACACTGCTCAAAAAAATAAAAGGAACACAAAAATAAGACATCCTAGATCTGAATGAATGAAATATTCTTATTAAATACTTTGTTCATTACATAGTTGAATGTGCTGACAACAAAATCACACAAAAATTATCAATGGAAATCAAATTTAGCAACCCATGGAGGTCTGGATTTGGAGTTACACTCAAAATTAAAGTGGAAAAAACACTACAGGCTGATCCAACTTTGAGGTAATGTCCTTAAAACAAGTCAAAATGAGGCTCAGTAGTGTGTGTGGCCTCCACGTGCCTGTATGACCTCCCTACAACGCCTGGGCATGCTCCTGATGAGGTGGCGGATGGTCTCCTGAGGGATCTCCTCCCACACCTGGACTAAAGCATCCCCCAACTCCTGGACAGTCTGTGGTGCAACGTGGCATTGGTGGATGGAGCGAGACATGATTTCCCAGATGTGCTCAATTGGATTCAGGTCTGGGGAATGGGCGGGCCAGTCCATAGCATCAATGCCTTCATCTTTCAGGAACTGCTGACACACTCCAGCCATATGAGGTCTAGCATTGTTATGCATTAGGAGGAACCCAGGGCCAACCACACCAGCATATGGTCTCACAAGGGGTCTGAGGATCTCATCTCGCTCCCTAATGGCAGTCAGGCTACCTCTGGCAAGCACATGGAGGGCTGTGTGGCCCCCTAAAGAAATGCCACCACACACCATTACTGACCCACTGTCAAACCGGTCATGCTGGAGGATGTTGCAGGCAGCAGAACGTTCTCCACGGCATCTCCAGACCCTGTCACGTCTGTCACATGTGCTCAGTGTGAACCTGCTTTCATCTGTGAAGAGCACAGGGCACCAGTGGCGAATTTGCCAATCTTGGTGTTCTCTGGCAAATGCCAAACGTCCTGCACAGTGTTGGGTTGTAAGCACAAACCCCACCTGTGGATGTCGGGCCCTCATACCACCCTCATGGAGTCTGTTTCTGACCGTTTGAGCAACCACATGCACATTTGTGGCCCGCTGGAGGTCATTCTGCAGGGCTCTGGCAGTGCTTCTCCTGTCCCTCCTTGCGCAAAGGCAGAGGTAGCGGTCCTGATGCTGGGTTGTTGCCCTCCTACGGCCTCCTCCACGTCTCCCGATGTACTGGCCTGTCTCCTGGTCGCGCCTCCATGCTCTGGACACTATGCTGACAGACACGGCAAACCTTCTTGCCACAGCTCGCATTGATGTGCCATCCTGGATGAGCTGCACTACCTGAGCCACTTGTGTGGGTTGTAGACTCTGTCTCATGCTACCACTAGAGTGAAAGCACCGCCAGCATTCAGAAGTGACCACACCATCAGCCAGAAAGCATAGGAACTGAGAAGTGGTCTGTGGTCACCACCTGCAGAACCACTCCTTTATTGGGGATGTCTTGCTAACTGCCTATGCTTTCCACCTGTTGTCTATTCCATTTGCACAACAGCATGTGAAATTGATTGTCAATCAGTGTTGCTACCTAAGTGGACAGTTTGATTTCACAGAAGTGTGATTGGCTTGGAGTTACATTGTGTTGTTTAAGTGTTCCCTTTAATTTTTTTGAGCAGTGTATGAATTCTGAATTGTCCTAGCAAATTCTGCAAGAAAATGTTTTGAACTGAAGCTCAAGAGAAAATGGGTCATGTAGGAAGAAAATAGTCTAGTCATAACAATCAAAACATGGTTAAAGCAGAAAAAAGTTGATGCTTTAGAATAGCCAAGTCAAAGTCCTGATCTTAATCCTGTAAGAATGTAATGGGAGGACTTTAGTTTTGTTTAGTTTTCTTCATTGTCACTGCACCTCATACAACGAAATTAAATACTATCTTCAGTGTACTTTATGACTATAAAAATAAACACAAACAAGCATCCTTTACATTCTATACATTGAATTGAAGCAGGCAGTTCATGCAAGCAAACAAAAAACAACCCCCCCAAACCCACTTTTTCTTGAAGCAGTTCTATAAGGACTAAAGGGCTAAAATTCCTCCAAACTAATATGCAGGACTCATTACTTCGAAAATTTACCTGCAGTTATTGCTACCCAAGGAGGTCACACCAGTTACTGAAGAAAGAATCACACACTTTTGCCACACATAAATATGTAATTTTGGGTCATTTTCTTCATTGATTAATTGAGCAAGTACAATATTTTTGACTCATTTGTTTCATTGGGTTCTCATTATCTAGTTTCAACACGTGTGAAGAACAGTTCATGCTTTAGGCCATACTTTTAGAACTATTGTGAATTCAAACATATTCACAAATATTTAAGCACCACATGATCTTTTTGGTGTTTTGTTTTTGTTTTATTTTTAATTGCCAGTCTTTTAGAATCATCAGGAGTATGATATAAATTTATTTATAAATGGTATAAATAAATAAATGCTGCTTCTTGAGGAGTTTTAAAGGATAGCACAGTTTGTCTTTCTGCAAAGGATTTCTATATGTCTGGATGGCATCAATCCCACAACAAAAATGCAGCGTCTGGTACTAAAAGGAACAGCTAGACACTCTACAAGATCTTCCAAAGGTAATCCACAATCCTAAACTTTCCCATCTACATTATTTTGTAGCATTGGACATATTGCATGGTGGCACAGTGGTTAGAATGCAATATTACAGGCTAATTCCTCTGCCAGCAGTTGGATTCTGACCGGCTCAACGTTGACTCAGCCTTCCCTCGTTCTGAGGTTGCTAAAATGAGGACCCAAATTGTTGGGGGAAATATGCTGACTCTATAAACCACATAGAGAGGGCTGTAATGTCAATTCATAAAATATTTCTATGATCTTTTTAGAGTTGCCAACAGAAAGGGAGTGGGGAGCAGTGCGGTAGCTTGCAAAACCGAAACCGCATTCCATAAATGTTTTCAAAGAGAGTAGCTTAAGTGACTGAAGTTTCTGCCTTGCAAAATTCTAACTGGAGAGCATGATTGAAGACTATTGGCTATGGATGTGCCCCGCTAGAGAATATGAATTACAATAGACCCAGGGGGTGGGGGAAAACCAGGGCCAAGGGTGACAATTATGTGTCTCAGAGTCGGTTACACCCAGGCAGTACCGGACATGTTAACTCCCAATAAGAAAGTTTGGCTCATGGCTCATGATTTAGATGGGGTAACTGCCAGAATCCTGATAGTACTAGCATTGTGAAACTAGATAAATCTTAAGTACTATTGCTGTTGTAGAGTCATGTTCCATGATAAAAATAATAAATCAATCTTAGGATCATGCTGTTAGGTATTTTTGTTACTTTGACAAAGTCCATATGTCTTTCTTAAATTTGTTTTTTTTTTAATTTGTCAGGAAAAAAATTCCATGCGTAAACCAGAAATGGACAGCTGCATATTATACTGAGTCAGCCATTGGTTCATAAGGACCAGCGCTGGCTACATTGCCTGTTGAGAACTCTTTGGCTTTCAATTTGAATTTTTCCCAGGTGGTCAAAGGCTAAACCTGAATCCTTCTGTGTGCAAACAGAGACTATCTCTGAGATAACACTTCTTAGGGTCACTAACAAGTCTTCTACAGAAAGCAACAGTGGAATCTAGTTGTGATTGTTTTTCACCAAGGTTGTGAAGAAATGGATATATTTAGCCAAGCTTTTTACCTACTTTACGGTTGACAGCTCTTCCCTTTGCTGTTTTAGATTGAGGGAGATTGATTACTCTATGAACGTTCGTGAAAGGCCATGATGGTTATTGTTTTTTATAATGCAGAAATCATTTTCTAACATCTTAAAAAAAGTCTTCCAAGAAGAACTCTTCCACATCATGTCTAACAGTCATTGTTAGGAATGTTTATTTATAGTTTGAAACCATAGGAACAGGAAGAGACCTTTATTACAAAATAGAAAGAAAGAAATATAACTGCATATTTTGCCTGATAATATCTTGGTGAATAGCTGGCGTGGAGATTGGCTTTTTTTAAAAGAAAGTGAATCTGAAGAATATAGTTTATCTCAGTAGTTCCCAAAATGGGCGGTACCGCCCCCTGGGGGGCGGTGGGATGCCTTAGGGGGGCGGTAAGAGGCAAGGGGGCCGGCAGGGGGGGCGCTAAGAGGTGGCAGGGGGATGCTGGAGGTGGGCCCCTCGCAGGGCACAATTCAGGGGTGAGATTTTACCAGTTCGGAAGAACTGTTACCGTTCCAGTAGGTTGAAGAACCGGCAAAAAGGGCCCCTGGTTGGCCCTGCCCCCTCCTCCATTTTCTGCTGTCCTTATTGTGCATGCATGACATTGCGCGCATGCGCAACAATCGCTGACAGCATTTCCCGCCCGCCATGCCCAGTCACTCCTTATGTAGTACACGTGCGCTCGTTTCCTATTTTCCCGCCTGCCATCGCTAGCAGCACCAGCCAGCCAGCCCACCCTGCCTTCCTACCATCATCTGATCTAGGTGAGTTACACTCTGCAAGCCCACTCCAGCTTTCCTCCACTTTCCCAATGTGCCTGCCTCGAACGCAGTGATGGTGGGAGTGGAGGAAAGCCAGAGTGGGTTTGCTCTCCTTTTCAAATGTCCCGCTGCTGCTGCGTTCAAGGCGAGGCCTTGCAGGTCACCCTATTGAGCCCCTTGCATTGGAGTGTGCAGCAGTCAATTGGATGAACCTGCGGGGCCTCGCCTCGAATGCAAGGACGGCAGGATGTTTGAAAAGGGGAGCAAACCCACTCTGGCTTTCCTCCGCTTTCCCGATGTGCCTTCTAGATTTTCTCCACTTTCCTGACATGCCTGCCTTGAATGCAGTGGCGGCGGCATGTTTGAAAAGGGGAGGAAACCCAGAGTGGCTTTGCTCTTCTTTTCAAACGTCCCACTGCAGCTGCATTCGAGGTGAGGCCCCACAAGCTCACCCCATTAAGCCCCTTGCACCGGAGCGTGCAGCAGTCAATGGGGTGAATCTGAGAGAGGGAATGAGAGAGAGAGAGAGAAAGAAAAGAAAGAGAAAAGGGAAAGAAAGAAAATGGGACAGACAAAGAAAGAAGGGGGGATGGAAGGAAGGGATAGAAAGAAAAAGAAATAAGGAGGGAGGGAGGAGAAAGATAATGAGATATTTATTCTAATCCAATCACCTGCTCCAGCAGAGTTAGAAGGGAGTGTGTGTGTTCTTGTAATTTACCAGTACATTTTGGTTTTGCCTTCTTCAGAATTGGCACTGTAATACATTGGGGAAAAGTAATTTTTTAGGGTGGAGGTCTGGTCCAATGGATCCTGTTTAAGCCTCAACAAAATGTGAGAGCTTCCTGATAGTCTTGGCCATGTTTCATCCACAAAACCTTTAATTAATAGAAGCCAAAGATGTTTCAATGTGCTGGCAAAGATGCTGCCAAATACGTTTCAATGTGGGAAAGGGCCTCTAAACTAGACCTCATTTCAATCTGATGCATCAGCTCTCTCTGTCTCTCTCTGTCTCTTTCTGTCTCTCTCTCTCCCCCCTCCCCCCCACTCTTTCTTTGTCCCTTTTCTTTCTTTCTTTCCCTTTTCTCTTTTCTTCTTTCTTTTCTCTCTCTCTCTTTACCTCTCTCTTTCTTTTCTCTCTCTCTCTTTCCTTCTCTCAGGCTCACCCGATTGATTTGGTGCACCGCTCCACTTGGACATAAAACAAATGAATAAGAATCAGCAAAGCATCTCTGATTAGATTCTATTCACTACTAGAATCTAATCAGAGATGCTTTGCTGATTCTAGTCCAATGACCTGCTCCAACAGGGTTAGAAGGGAGTGTGTGTGTATGTGTGTGTATGGCTGTCAAAACTCCAAAACAGGTCAAGTAGCTCTGGGGAGGTCAGTCATAAATATTAGGACACTTGCCAAGCAACCGGCCGTTAAGCAAGGACCACTTGTATTCGGTTTTAAAAAGCAGATTTCTACTAAATCCCCCCCCGTAACTGTAACTCTTTTCAAACCAGATGTGAACATACACATATTGTAAATATTCTGATTTTCAGAGCAGAAATGACAGAAGCATAAAAATCAAAGAAGAAATGTAGACATTATAGTGTGGAGTATCTGAAGTATGGATTTATACCAGCAGCATCAAACCAGCAGCTGCCACAGTACCTAATATGTGGGAAAGTATTTTCTAATGAGGCAATGAAGCTTTCCAGTCTGAACGAACATTTGAAGAAGGCACATCCTGACAAGGCAGACAAGAATCTAACTTTTTTTCAATCATTTCATGACAAATTTCAAAAGCGCCCAACACTGTCTTGCATGTTTTCTAATGCTTCCCAACAAAAAACTGATGGTTTGCGTGCATCATACAACATTTCATTGCTGATTGCTAAGTCTGGAAAGCCACATACTATTGGTGAAGAACTCATCCTACCAGCCATTAGTGAGGTTCTGAGTACTGTTTTGCTAAGTTACCACATGATATAATTAAGACAATTCCTGTCAGCAACAATTCAGTTCAAAGATGCATAGATGAAATGGCTGAGAATGTGGAAGATATATGTGCAGCATACTACGGACAACAGACTTTGCATTACAGCTGGATGAATCAACTTTGCCAGGCAATAAATCTTTTCTTCTTGCTTATGTGCGCTTTATTAAAGATGAAAGTTTGACTCAAGAGTTGTTATTTGCAAGGCAGCTAAATACAGGTACTAAAGGGGAAGTCAATATTTCATGTTGTTGAGCAGTTCTTCAAAGACAAGGAAATTCCACTAACCAACATACTTGCTTGTGCAACTGATGGAGCACCATCAATGACTGGTCGCTACCATGGGTGTGTTGCTTACTTGAAAAAAGCAGTGCCAAATGTCTTTACCATTCACTGTGTCATTCATCGCCAACATCTGGTTGCAAAAAACCTCAGTGATCGCTTGAACAAGTCATTACACACTGTCATTACTGCAGTGAACAAAATTAAAGTACATGCTCTCAATGATCGACTATTCCGGGAGCTCTGTGTTGAGAATGATAAAGATTTTGATCGTTTGCTGCTTCATACAGAAGTTCATTGGCTATCAAAAGGCAACTGTTTGAGATGCTTTTACAATCTTTTTGACACTGTTGTGGAATTTTTTGAAGGCAAGAATGCTTTGTTCAGTGATGAACTCAAAGAGATCAGGCATGACATTGCTTATTTATCAGAACTGTTTACAAAGTTCAATGAAGTGAATTTGCAGTTGCAAGGAAATGAAGTCAATCTTATTAAGGCCAAATCTGTCATCTCTACATTTATTTCGAAGTTAGCTCTATTCAAGCGCAATATAGGCCATCGCGAGCTATACCAATTTCCAAGCTTGTCTGAGCTAGAAAAGAAAGGTGGGATACAAGATGATGATCTGCATGTTTTTTGTGACCATTTGGACATGCTGCATAAAGATATGTCTGAGCAGTATCAGGATCTTCTTTTGATGGAAATTCCAGATTGGGTGATAAATCCATTTTTAGATACTGAGGAAAATGGGATAGTGGAGGAACAACTAATAGAACTGAAAAATGACATTGAGCTGAAGCCAAAGTTTAAAAAATCGTACCAAGAGTTTTAGGTACAGAAGGAAATTTCTGATCGCTATCCTGCACTATGGACAATAGTTAAGGAGCTCCTTGTTGCATTTCCAACATCATATTTGGTGGAACGTGGTTTCAGTGTGGTCATCCAACTTCTCTCCAAGCAAAGAAATAGACTCCAGATTACTGAATGTGGTGATTTAAGACTCCTGCTAAGTGACTTAAAACCAGACATTAGGAAACTGGTATCAATTCACCAAGCACATCCATCGCATTAGTAACTGCTTCACTGTTAAGTAAATTCTTAAATTGATAAATGACTATCAGACTTTGAAAACCTGGTATCACTGGATCATGTTCAACCATTTTGTTGAATTAACATTAACTTAAAAGATTTTTAAATTGGATTTTGAATAAATGTGCAATTGTTACAATTTTGAATTTTACTGTTAATATCTTCTTTGGTGGGTCGTGCAAACCGCTATTCCGAATAATGCTGTTTATAAGGGGTGGGGGTGGGGAGCACTGAGGATGAGTTTGTAGCACCAAGGGGGAGATGGACTGAACAGAAAAGAAAGAAAGAAAGGGAGGGAGGAGAAAGTGAATGAGATATCTAGTCCAACCAGATGGGTTAGAAGGGTGTGTGTGTGTGTGTGTGCATGGCTGTCAAAACTCCAAAAACAGGTCAAGTAGCTCTGGGGAGGCCAATCATAAATTAGAACACTTGCTAAGCAACCTGCCATTAAGTGAGGACCATTTGTATTTGGTTTGCCAGTCACCAAACCATGCCCACCCGGTCACGTGACCAACAAGTCACGCCTACCTGGTAATGTAACCAGCAAGCCATGCCCACCCAGTCACGTGACCAGCAGGCCACACCCACCCAGTCACGTGACCAGCAGGCCACGCCCACCCAGTCACATGATTAGCAGGCCATGCCCACAGAAATTTGAATCCCGCCCCTGGGTGGGGGCCACTGAGGATGAGTTTGTATCACCAAGGGGGCGGTGGACTGAAAAAGTTTGGGAACCACTGGTTTATCTGAAAGGGGCGGGGAATTGTTCTCCTGAATGACGTCCATGGTTTTTTAATTTTGAAATTGGTATATGTAATCCTCAACTTACAACTATTTAATGACCTTTCAAAGTTACAATGGCATCAAAAAAAGTGACTGACTGGTTTTCACATTTACGGCCATGGCAGCATCCCCATGGTCATGTGATCAAGATTTGGGTGTTTAGCAACTGGCATGTATTTTGCACTCTCCTGGGGTCATGTGGTCCCCATTTGTTACTTTCCCAACCAGCTTCCAAAAAGAAAAGTAAATGGGCAGTCAGATTCACTTCATGACCGTATGAATCACTTAATAGCTGCCTTAAGCATAAAGCCAGTTGGGTGGCTTTGGAGTACTCTCTCATTTCCCCCCCTCTGAATGAAGAAGGCAATTGTAAACCATTTCCCAAAAATGTGAAGAAAGCATGGACTGGTTTGAATAGCCACCAGGAATCAAGATTAATTGGAAGATAATAAAAAGCACAATCAGCAAGACTTAACATTAACATGAAATAAAATACAGTTTATAGCGTGTCATTTAGCCATCAGTTTTGCTAATTAAATAGCCTTTAAAGTACAAGTTTCTTGTTATTTCATAATTGATTGACTGGTTGACAGGTGGTAATATAAATATGTATAGATGTTTCAAAATTCAGGCATTTTCTTTTTCAACTGAAAGGTGCATACATTTATAGATAATTTCAAGGAAGTTTACAAAATAATATCAGCTACTCTTAATTTTTTAAAATAACAGATACTACCAATGTGATAAGTAGTTCAAATGGCTGAGAATGATGCTAGCAGATATGTAAGTTCACGCTAGGGTCACCCTTTATTTATTTATTTGATTTATTTGATTTGTCAATCGCTTACAAGATAATAGGTATAAGTGTAAACATAGTTATGAATACATGAAATGGATACATATAAGAAAAAAAATAAACAATAGGACAGGGACGGTAGGCACATTGGTGCGCTTATGCATGCCCCTTACAGACCTCTTAGGAAAGGGGTGAGGTCAATAGTAGACAGTCTAAGGTTAAAGTTTTTGGGGTTTGGGGAAGAAACCACAAAGTCAGGTAGAGTATTCCAGACATTGACCACTCTATTGCTGAAGTCGTATTTCCTGCAATCAAGTTTGGTGCGGTTGACCTTGAGTTTGTATCTATTGTGTGCTCTTGTATTATTATGGTTGAAGCTGAAGTATTCATTGACAGGTAGGACATTGCAATATATACTATAGTTAGATCGGACCGAATTGAATGTGTGTTCCATTATTGCCTCAAATGACTGGAAAATCCTATGTATTGCAAAAGATCTCAATGAAGTCTTCTACAGGGTTCTCCAGTCAAAAGTCCTCTATTTTGAAGTATTTTCTTTTTTCCTTCCTATTTTACAGCTTCAGGTATCGAAGTTACCTGGTTCTTACTCTTCTAGCAGCCTCAATCATTGTTAATTGATGTAGTAGTGTATATTGAAGTATAAATCTCCAAATAGGGTCATGCAGGTCAGGGATGATTGAGTTTCAGTATTTTTGTTAAGAATAATAAAAGGAAAGAATAAAACCCCATACAAATTATACAAAATGCAAAGAGAAACATGCAATAGGGGAAAAAAGTGTGAGAAATTAAAACACACACACACACAAAAGAACAGGAAAGAATTCCCCTTTTCATCCCAACAAGAAAAAACAGTTTTAGCAGCTTATCACCATTTCTAAATACAACATAATATCTCTTCTTCCTGTAGTTCATCCCTTAATTAAAAAAAAACAGAATTCAAATGCTTCATCAATCATTCCTCATTAGCAAAAGTCCAGGATGAGTATTCAGTTTGCCCTGGTAAAATAAGCCAATCTTGTATTCCTTCCCTGAGTTTTGAGAACTATTCTTTACCCCTTGAAAGAAAGTCTCAGAGGTAGTTTGTATTAATCTGTACTTCAAGGCAAAAGCTTTTCAAAGCCTTAAAAATCTCTTTTGTAGTCCAGCATGTAAAGTTTACCCTTTTGCCTCTCCTTCTTATAAAGTCTTTCAAAACCTTAATAGGACTCTTCTGGTTATGTATGGTTAAAGACATCTAGAAGACACCTCATTGAATGACTTCTGAAAAATATGTGTTTGCAGGAGTGGGATTTAAACCCTTTGTACTGGGATTCCAGAAAACAATTACTGAATTCTTGAGGATTGGTTCTCTGTTGCAACAGGTAGTTAGAGCATTTTACCAAGATTTAAATAGTAAAATTTGGCCTATCTTACTATAATTGCATTAAGAATATCTATTGTGTAGCCAAGTACTAGTGTTTAATGATGAATACATGCCAACCACTCTTTCTTTCTTTCCTTCCTTCGTTCCCTCCCTCCCTCCCTCCTCCCTTCCTTCCCTCCCTTCCTCCCTCCCTCCCACCTCCCTCCTTCCCTCCTAGATCAATCCAATCACAACTGATCAGAGCTCAGAAAAGGCAAATCTTTTGATACTCTTTACTTGTTTTGCTGTAAAAATTCTAATTTCCAATGGTTTAATTCAGGAGTGGGCTGCTGGGGGTTTGCAAGGGTTTGGGACCCCCAAATCCCACTCCTGGCTGGCCCTGCCCACCCCTCACCTCCCCAGAGTCCCCACAGGGCCCATTTTGGATGTAGGTAAGTGCAGGGCATGTGCAGAGGCTCAGGGAGGGGGAAAATGGGCCTCTCAGAAGTTCAGGGAGACCGGAAATGTGCCCGTTTCCGGCTTCCAGAGAGCCTCCGGAGCCCGGGGAGGGCAAAAATGCGCCCCACCCCCACCGTGGTGCAGGAGGCTGACTAGGCCACGCCCACCATGGCCACCCAGCAACCAGGCAGAGAACCCTTTGCTGAAATTTTTGAAACCCACCCCTGGTTTAATTGGAATAACATTAGCATACTGAAATCAGGGAATTTTGCAGATGAAACAAAAATAAATGTATCAAGTTATTTGGTGGGGAAGCCTATGTCTAAAAAAAAATTCTTAAGTTTACCAAAGCCCTATGAGACTGCCTGTTTTGTCATTCCTGAGGCATTGTTTTGCAATGGGCCCCCAAGTTAACAATAAATGTACAGAACTCGGAGGCAAAAATATCCAGCACTTTTCAGCTGAGTTTTTGATGAATATGTATATCCTAGATCAGCGGTCCCCAATCTTTCTGGCTCTGTGGATCAGCAGAGGCCACAGTAGGCAGTGTTGGCAGAGAGAGGGGTTGGTTTCATGTGTGCAACCTAACCCTGCACATGTGCAAATGGAGATTTGTGTGCTCTCCTCCTGCTTGCGTGGACTGGTTTCGGATGGGCCACAGACTGGTAGTGGTCCATCGCCCAGGGGTTGGGGAGTCCTGTCCTAGATAATTCCCTGGGATAAATGGCTTTATCAGCAGCTGCTAATAATTGTTTATTAATTCATTTATTTTCTGTCTTGCCTACCCTCCATAACATTGCAGACCGATCTTAGCAACAATTAAAACAAAGAAACATAAATCATAATGCAGCAGAGTTGCATTGTAGCTGCAATAAAACTAACAGCATTTGATCAAACAACAAGAAAACTATATAGAAGACATTTATTTTCATGACGTCTTTGTCTATGCAGTAGCTTTGTAACTTTCTATCTTTCTAACTTTCTTCTGTAATGAAAAGGAAAGGTGATCCCAGAAGCGAATCCTGAGTCTGAAACAGATAATGTTTTGCAGCATTGGGCAAAATGTCAGTGCCACGTCATCTGCCATTGGTTCTCAAATATGGCATTTCCTTCCTCAAGCTTTCTCTCTGCTCTAAAGTGCGTCAAAACCTTTGGTGTTTCTAATTATGGATGTGTAGGCTCAACATTTCCTGTTCAAGGAATCTCATGCAGTCTTTTAAACAGGGCAGAAGTTTATCTTTCACTTCTCAATCAAATTAATAGCATCAATGTTTTGATTAGGAGAATTTCATTCTAATAATTTCAGTACTACAATAGAATGCAATTTTCCCAGTCAAAATATTATGTAATTTAAAGAACAGAAAACCTTCATTGAAGTTCATTTAAATGTTTAAGAAACACCAATTGTTTAATTTCTTACAGTTTTTTTTTTATTGAATTAAAAAAAAATAAAATTGCGAACACTGGATTGATGATCACAAGGGCAAAGGTAATAAATAGCTCATACCATCATATCCCTCTTTTATTTTTAGCCATCTTTTCAATAAAAATAACTTCAAATTTAAATCAACTTCAAACATAACAAACCAATGTTAAAACCATAAAATAGGGCCATGTTAATAGTGACAAAAACACAGTAAAATATAAGTTTTCTGTCTGGGATATTTATCTACTTTAAGACAGATGTCCACAGAGCAATTGAGGAAAGAGATAAAATTATTTGAAATCCTGCCAGTCAATATGATAACAGGATACAGACAGATTTCCTTCCTGAATGAACATGAACTCAAATGAACAAAAACACAGTAAAATATAAGTTTTCTGCCTGGGATATTTATCTACTTTAAGACAGATGTCCACAGAGCAATTGAGGAAAGAGATAAAATTATTTGAAATCCTGCCAGTCAATATGATAACAGGATACAGACAGATTTCCTTCCTGAATGAACATGAACTCAAAGACAGAAGACAACAGTGGGACAGCCTAGCATTGTTTTGAAAAAAAGGATTATATTTTCCCCTAGTTCAGGTGTAGGGAAACTTGGCTCTTTTATCACTTATGGACTTCAACTCCCAGAATTCCTGAGTGAGCCATAAAAGTTTCCCCATCCCTGGCCTACTGGTTTTTCAGTCCCATTCAAATCAAAAATTGATTTCCCCCACAACTGAAAAACCAGTAGGCCAGGGATGGGGAACCTTTTATGGCTCACTCAGGAATTCTGGGAGTTGAAGTCCATTAGTGATAAAAGAGCCAAGTTTCCCTACACCTGCCCTAGTTTAATTTTAGGCTACTTCATCTTTTCTCTTTATTATTTCTATTATGTGATTTGGTTTATTGTTTGTTTTATACTCTTCTCTATATTATTGCTTTGTTTTTTGCCTCTATCTCATTTCCAAGACAAGAGAAACTCATCTGGACACAATGTTATTTCTATCTTTCCATCCTAGAGACCCAAGAAACACAGCAAACCATTTAGAGATGGGAGGCAAAACAAAACACTGTGGAAGACGATTGAGCTATAAACTTCTAGATTAAGAAGGCAGGTAAGGACCAACTGACAAGAAGTGGAGCATCTTTCCCTTATGTTTTGCAGTAAATTTAAGGTCTCTGAGGAAGACAGGAAAGATATTGTTGGCTTAGCAGGAGTCTTGGAGAAGATATAGTGTCTGGCACACTGGCTGCCTTGAATAAGAAAGCTATATTTCAGGAAAAGACTTCTCGCCATTATTTCTCCCTGAAATCTTAGCCATGCAGTGCTTCCTGACTGCACAGATACTGTGCCTTTTGTTTTTGAACAGTTTATAATTAATTACCTGTAACTAAGTAGATTGACTTAAAAATTTTTACTGCTTAAGATTAAAGATGATAAAAAAATAAGAAGTCCAGGGGAAAAAGCTACAAAGAAAGAAACAGAGGTGAGAAAATAGGAAAGAGAAATTAAAACTACAAGGATATCCAATATTTCCTCCACTTGGGAAAAAAATGTTGCCCACAGCATATGCGCTATCTTCAAATAAATTGTGTGCTTTTAAAAGCAACACAAATAGTATCCTTGGAGTAAGAAGAAGAAAGGAACATTTCTGCAAGTTCACCATCTTACAGAACTTCTCTTTTATCCTTTTTACCCCAAGAGAAAGTTAGAAAGAAATTATACAAAAAAGGTTGGGATGTGATGAATATTTTCTGCAAAATGTAACAGGACCAAATTTGAAGTGGTAGGACAATCCAGTAGGAAAAAGATCAAACCTAAAAATTACTTAGATGTGATAGAAATGTGCACGTGCAGCAGCAGAGCAGAAGGATTTTGTCAGCTCAGAGCTTTCCCAGAAAGAGACTTGGGTGAAGAGATTGTGCAGTTCTGAGATAGATGGGGGACAGTGGAAATAGTTCAGGGTAACCATCCTAGAATCTCTCAGAAGATGTTTAGCAGGTTAGAAAGTTACAGCTTTAGTTTGACAAGATTCCTTCTATTAGGTGCAAGCAAATACAGTAAAAGATTGAACTTGATTGGATTTCACTGTCTTAATTTTTGGCTTGGGCCTAATATCAGGTCAGAAGAAAACAGCTCCTAGTGTATTCCTATTGGAGAGACAATTGGACAGTGGGTCCAAATGCTGCTTTTGTGATTTCCTCATCCAGCCCCTCTCCTTCCTGGCCACATGAACAACAGTGAGACCTATATAGCTTTCCCTATGCTCCTCAACATACATAAACATAGATACAATTTGAGTGGAGGGCAGAAACATATAAACACAGATGCAACATCTATTTATTTATTTATTTATTTATTTATTTATTTATTTATTTATTTGTCAAGCGATTATGAAATAACAGGTATAAGTATAAACATAGTTATGAAAATATGAAATGGATACATATAAGAAAAATAAAAAGAAACAATAGGACAGGAACAGTAGGCACGTTGGTGCGCTTATGCACGCCCCCTACAGACCTCTTAGGAAAGGGGTGAGATCAATAGTAGACAGTCTAAGGTTAAAATTTTGGGGGGTTGGGGAAGAAACCACAGAGTCAGGTATCTATTTGTATCTATTGTGTGCTGTTGTATTGTTATGGTTGCAGCTGAAGTATTCATTGATAGATAGGACATTGCAATGTATAATTTTATATACTATACTTAGATCGGACCAAAGGTGGCGTAGTTCTAGGTTTTCTAGGTCTAGAATTTCAAGTCTGGTGACATAAGGTATTCTGCAATGAGTAGAGGAGTGTAGAAATCTTCTTGTGAAATATTTCTGGACTTTCTCAACTGTGTTAATAGATATGTAATGCAGGTTCCAGACTGATGAACTGTATTCAAGTATTGGTCTAGCAAATGTTTTGTATGCTCTAGTTAGTAGTGTGATATTACCAGAGAAAAAGCTACGTAATATTAGATTAACAACTCTTAATGCCTTTTTGGCTATGTAGTTAAAGTGGGCTCTAGCACTTAGATCATTAGAGGTGAGTGCTCCAAGGTCCTTGACAGAGTTTGGATCATCAACAAGGTCTTGACTATTCAGCTTGTATTTTATTTTCTGATTTTTTTTGCCAATATGTAAGACAGAGCATTTATTTGTTAAGATTTGAAGTTGCCATTTGTTTGACCATTCTGATACGTTTTTGAGGGGTAGCAGTATCGTCTGTGGTGTTGAATAGCTTTATATCATCAGCAAAGAGAACACAATTGCTCTTAATATGATCACAGAGGTCATTTATGTAGAGTATGAAGAGAGTTGGTTCTAGAACACTGCCTTGGGGACACCACTGTTGACAGGTACAGAATTTGATAGGACGCTCCCAATTTTGACCATTTGTTGTCTGTTTGACAGGAATGCTTCTATCCATTTATACAGGTGTCCAGAGATGCCATAAGATTTTAGTTTTAGTAGTAGATTGTCATGTACCACTTTATCAAAGGTTTTACAGAAGTTTATGTAGATTGCTTTGCCCTGATCGAGTTGTGTAGTCCACATGTTTTTGCAGTGTAAGAGTTGCAGATAACAGGATAGTTTTTTTCTGATACCAAATAGTTTATTAGAGAGTAGTTTGTTTGTCTCTAAGTGGATTGGTTAATAATTGATTCCATGACTTTACAGGTGATGCAGCAACTAGCACCCTATCATGATTAGACTCACATAGAGGCAAACCACATGCAGTCACTTTAATTAGATTTGGAGACAAATTGTACATGCACACCACACACCAAATTATTTGGTTAGACAGAAACAACTACATGTATCTTTGATGACCATTGAGTGTCAAGAGATTAGGAAGTATTCAAAAACCATGCTTTTCCTATCCTTTTTAAGTCTTACTATGTTACCCAATGCAATGAAATTATCCAGGAGATGTGAGTGGCTGCTTTCTTTCCTTCTTCTCTGCCTTGTAATATAAAAATTAGGTTGCTTTTCAAAAGCCCACCTTTGCTCTGAATATATTTAGAATGAAAAGAGAGGTTCTTGGGGTGAGAATGTCAGATACCAAGCCTACGGGATTTTATAATATTAGTATAATATTAGCAGTTTTTAGTATTACATCAAGAGTCCTACATGGTATGAATTGCTTTTTGAGATGAACAGGCCTGAATAAATGTGGTGTGTTTTTCCTGATCAACCACAGTGATTGTTGCTAAACAGTTTATTGCTAGGAGAAGCCACTCTCAGCTCTGCAGGTTAATTAATTACTTATTTAATAGATTTATTAATATATTTATATCCAATGTAAGTCACAGTAATTTATTAATATTTTAAAAATCCAAAGGAAAAACAAATCAAGCAAATAATAATGAATAGCTAATATCCACATAGGGGCCGTTGAAGTCAGATAGTAAAATGGGGTTAGAAATCCTCTGTCCCAAAGCCTGCTGAAAACAACAGTGTGAATTTCAGAGAATGGTGACAGCCACACCTTCAGTAGGAAGAGTGACTCGCATTCATTAGAATCCATAAGCACATGCATTGTTATGATTTTACTCTTAAGAAAAAAACAATGAGAAGTAAAATGAAATGTAAATAAATGAGACCTAAGGCTTATGTGTGAATGTCACTGTGATTCCTTATCATGAGATCATTCTTCATACACTGATTCTAGACTTTCTTGACTCAGATGACATAAAGAAATAGAATTAGGTGTCAGAAATGTCAAAAGGTAGAGTGACTTCTTTTTATATCTCCTAATAATGCCATCAGTATAGATGTCAAACAGTCCTGAAATAAAAAGACAACCTAATAGAACTCCACAATTTGTCATGAGGCCAAAGAATGGTTAAACAAATCTATCTTCTCAACTTGGTTCTACAAGTACGACCCTGCTGCACTGTGTCCTTTATTCACGGACTACAGAACAGAAGGGTATTGTAGTGAATAGTACCAGTTTGAGAGGTCAAGGAGAAACAATAAAGTTGCAATCCCATTGGTGTTGGGCTATCAAGCTGATAGAAACTGAATCAGTCTCATAACCTGACATATTACCAGACTGATATGGTTCCAAGTAAGCTGATTTTTTTTCCAGGAGCATCTGAATTTACAGAGCCATTGATTCATCAAGGACCTTTACTACAAATGGAACAAAATGAGAACTGAATCAGTCTCATAACCTGACATATTTCCAGACTGATATGGTTCCAAGTAAGCTGATTTTTTTTCCAGGAGTATCTGAATTTACAGAGCCATTGATTCATCAAGGACCTTTACTACAAATGGAACAAAATGAGGGCATGAATGCCTCATGAATTAAACTGATGACATTAAAAATGCTCCACATTTGACAAGCATCCAGAATTCCCAAGCAGTTCTCATGTTGAAGTTTCTAAAGAATGTCAGAATGTTATTTCCAAGTATTGACCCTGAAATTACCTCAATCAACAGAGACAATCCCCGTTATATCTCCATTGTAATCTAGTATTAGATGAATCCTTGGGGTGGATGATAGATTTCCCATGAATCAAAGTCCCTTCCATTCTCCCATATATAAATTTTGCTTTTCATTTATTCATATTCCTTTTTCTTTTCAGTTGTTTTTTTTCCTTAGTAAGTAAACTCATGTGCTTAATCACTGTTATGCATTCTAGTGAGAATGAGTCTACTCTATCAAGTATAAAAACCTTGATAAAACATGGTAAAAATGATATGAAATAGATTATCACCAGCAGCTTCATTTTGGTGTTAGCACGATGACGGAACCGGTTGTTATACCGGTGGAATCCCACCCCTGATTATATACAGATAACAATGACTGCCTTGCCAAATCACTCTTTTGCCCTTGGCTGCAGTAGTTAAAAACAAAATAGATCCATAAACAGTGCATTCTTGTCCTAATCCTTGACTCAACAAAAGTGTTTAAATATAGACATCAGTCTCATTTAGATGTTCGTTGCCCCTAAGCCTAACACTACATGAGGAGAATAGCAGTTTCTACCATTACACTCCAACTGATTCTACCTCATACTTTGAAAATATGAGGGATGCCCATGACAAATGTTTGTAGGCTGTCTCTATGAATTGGAAGAAATCATATTGTGAGAACCAGGGCCAGCACATGCAACTTGGTTTTCTTCCACACCATCTATAGAATAATTATGGAATGGTTTGTTTGTTTGTTTGTTTATTATTAAACTTCAATGCTGTGTTGCCTAGGTGTCTGAATGGTCATGGATCACTGCATTTCTAATGCCTTCTAAGGAGTATGGCTAACTCTTTTATTCTTCAGATAGAAAGAAGTAAGATTTTGAATTTTTCAGAATAGTGTGCAGGACAACAATTCATTGATAAAAGTGTGCATCAAGGAATCTGTTTTGACAGCTAAAGTATGAGTCTGTTTTAACTTAACAAAGAGATCTGCTTACAGTATTCAGAGTTATCTGCAGGATTGAACACTTTTGTCAAAGCAATGTTGTGCTGTTGTGTGCAAGTTCTGCAAGCTCTCCTTGCTCATATTTTCATGTGAAATGACAATGCCCATACATCATGCCAACACAATGCTTTAATTTCTCTCTTCCCATCCCACTCCACCCCCAATTCCTCTACATGGATTTCTCTGTAATTGTTTAAATCTTATGTAGAAGGATCTCTCTGTTATCACTCTTATCCTATTATTTTTAAGAAAATCAAAATACAATAAATTGTACCACTTAACAATCCGTTGCATTCCTCTAAGAATGTAGATTAGATTACAGATTAACAGAGTTGGAAGGGACCTTTTAGGTTATTTAGTCCAACCCTCCTCCCAAGCAGGAGACCCTACACCAGGGGCGGGCAAACTTTTTGGCTCGGGGGCCGCATTGACTTTTAAAATTTGACAGACGGGCCGGGTCAGCACAAGATTTTTTGGGAATTGCCCCCCTTTCCCCCCCCTCTTCTCCTCCTTCCCCTCCCCTCGGAGGCCCCCTGAGTCAGGAGTTGCTACCACTAGCGCGGCTCCAGTCCCGCATTGCCTCGGGAAGGGAAAGGCAAAAAGGAAGAGCCGCGGCAGTGCTTTGCAACGGCAGCAGCGGCACCGGAGGCTCAGGCTCAGTGGCTCCTGGTTTTGCCTTTTCCTTCCCAAGGACTGGAGCCGCGTGGAGCTGCGCCAGCGGTAGCAACTCCTGACAGCCCCAGCCGGACACCTGAGCGGAGCCCGGGCGGAACTGCCTGTTGCTGCTGCCGGAGCACCGCCGAGTCGCCTCTTCCAAGCAGCCTGCCCGCCTGCCAGGCTTCCCCTCCGCCGCACGGCTCGGGGCCAGGCGCGAGCGCCCGCGAGTTAAAAGGAAGCCGAAAGTTGCTGGGAAGTTGCTCGGGTTTCCGGGGCTTCCAGGCTTAAACTTTGCACAGGCAAAGTTTGCAGGCGGGAGCGTCTTCCCGCCGAGGAGCGGGAAGGGTTCCGCCCGGTGGGCGGGCGGGCGGTCTGCTTGGAGGAGGCGACCCGGCGGTGCTCTGGGTTTCCCCTCCACCGCGCGGCTCGGGGCCAGGTGCGAGTGCCCGTGAGGAAAAAGGAAGCCGCAAGTTGCTGGGAAGTTGCTCGGGTGCTGGGAGCAGGCTTTTAAAGTGCCGCCCGAGCAGGACCGCCGAGCCGGGAAATGGGGCACCAAGGCAGGGCAAGGCTCCACAAGCAGCGGCCTAGCTTTAGGTGGTTCCAAGCAGCCCGCTCCAAGCAGCCCGCCCGCCCACCGGGCGGAACCCTTCCTGCTCCTCGGCTGGAAGACGCTCCTGCCTGCAAACTTTGCCTTTGCAAAGTTTAAGCCTGAAGCCCCGGAAAAAAAAGGGGGATCGGCGGGGACTCACCTTCGGAGAGGTCGCACTCGAAGGTGATTTCGAACTCCCAGCCGAGGCCTTTGCAAAGTTCTTCTTTTCTTTCCTACCCCGAGAGCGCTCCGCACTGTTTTGCAGCTTTGGGGGCCACGCAGCGCAGGGCAATACGCCACGCCCAGCGATTTTTTTTCAGGGGCGGGCCGGATTGGACAGACCAACGGGCCGGATGTGGCCCGCGGGCCGTAGTTTGCCCACCCCTGCCCTACACCATTTCTGACAGATGGCAATCCAGTCTTTTCTTGAAGGCTTCCAGTGATAAAGCTCCTTCTGAAAGCAAGCTGTTCCATTGGTTGGTTGTTCTGTCAGAAAATTTCTCCTGATTTAGAGGATGAATCTCTCCTTGTTCAGTTTCTATTCATTATTTCTTGTCTGGCATTCAGGTGCTTTGGAAAATAGCTTGACCCACTGCTCTCTGTGGTAGCCCCTCAAATATTGAAACACTGCTATCATGTCTCCCCGGTCCTTCTTTTCACTAGACTAGCCATGCCCAGTTCTTGCAACCCAGTTCATTGTATGTTTTAGCCTCCAGTCCCCTAATCTCTTGGTTGCTCTTCTCTGCACTTTTTCTAGCGTCTCAGCATCTTTTTTATAGTGTGGTGACCAAAACTGGATGCAGTATTCTAGATGTAGTATTACTAAGGCTTTGTAGAGTGGTATTAGTATCTCATTTGATCTTGATTGTATCCCTCTGTTAATGCAATTTAGGATTGCATTGCCTTACAATGTGATTGGAAATACAATGACTCCTAACATCAGCTTCCTCCCTTTTTTCCTAATTTTTAGAAAAATTAGCTCAGCACTTTGCAATTATGTAATAGAAAAAATAGATTAGCCAAATAAATTGTTTCATCTATTGGATGTTTTCATAGTCACTGATCTTCTGTTTACTGTAGTGTATTCTGCATTGTGGAAGTCATGTATCCAGGAAACTTGAATACAGTCAACAGCAAATTCTATACATTCAAAGAATTTTATGAATAAGGTTCATAGAATTCTTTGAATGTATAGAATTTGCTGATGACTGTATTCAAGCAATGAGTTCACAAAAGTTCAGAAAAGTATCATGTGATTCTTTTAAAGTTTAAAGCAACTTTTAAAATTAGATCACTTTACTTCTTTAGTAATATTCTTTTTCACTTCCTTGTAGATTTATTCAGATTCTCTTTTTTCTCCTATTCTCCCTTTTATGGCTTCCCTTCATGTATACTGTCTCAAGTGTTAATTATTAGCATTTATTATTATAACATTTGTTAGATTTATATCCTGCCTTCTCTACAAAGTATAAAGTAGTTTATCAGGGGAAAATCCCTTTATCCCCATGCAAACTTCCTTTGAGGTGAATTAGGCTGGGGATGATTGGCCAAAGGTCATTCAGAGAGTTTCCATGGCAAAGATAAATATGAATAGCTATTTTACAAACGTTAATAACATTACTATAACAAGAAATTGATTTTTCTTCAGAAACCATTTTCATAATATCAAACTTACAAAGGTTATCTATAGTAAACAATCCCTTCTAAAAACAATTTCACCATTAATCACAGAAGTATTCCTGAATGATCTGGGTTTTATCCAGATTTATTTATAGTGACTTTGACACTTAACAGATCAAAACTGTCCTCTTTTTAGATGGTCTCTAGGTGTTAGTCCTGGGATATGAGGAGTTTCTGGGTCATCAAATTGGCAGCTTCTATGTCCTTCTTTGCCAGCTCACTATACTGGTAGGGTATCTGGTGACTGGCGTGAATCTTGTTCTTCCCGTTGAGCTTCAGGATCTATCTTATACTTTTGTTGTACTTGGCTGCTGGCTGTTGCTGTTTTCTTTGCCTCCTCATTGTGATTTCCATAGGTACCCAGTTATTTGTAGCTGGTCTGTGTATGCCTGCTATGTGGCCTGCTAGTAATTTCAGCCAATTGGTTTTAACTACTTTCCCTCCTCACTGTAAATATATGTCATAATGGATCAGTGAGTTGATATATCATTCAGTCTTAGCATACAACTTGATGACAACCATGCAGAGGAGGTGGCTGATGATAGTTTGCTGTGATTTGCTCTCAAGTTCTGCAACCACTTTGTACAGGTATTATTTGTCTTCTCTTTTTTCCGTATGTTCTCTGTTGTTGATCAGTGTGCGACATTGACATAAAGAGAGAAGATAATGGTGAATTAACAACCTGCGTATATTGAAAATCCCAAAACCCCCCCAGACCAAATTCTAAATTTCACAAGCAAGTACCCACTGCACAGAAAAGGAGTTGAATCCAGACCTTTTCATAAGAGCCAAAACAAACATTTTGATTTAGACCCAGCATATGAATGTGTAAGAAACCCGACCATTCAAACGGATCATTCAAATCCTTAAGATTTCTAAAATTCTAATAGAGACTGTTTCCCACTCATCTGCCCTCTGCCCCAATCTGGAAACTCCTGTCCTATCCCCCTTTACACATTTAGGTGTATGCCTAAGGAGAGGCCATCTTGTGCCCAATACAATAATCCTTATTTAACTATTTCATTTAGCAACAACATATATAATGGTGATGAAAAAGTAACTTTGTGACCAATCCTTACATTTATGACATTTACAGGTGTGTAAAGCAATCTGAACTAAGATCTTAAATACAGTTGTAGTTTCATTTAGTGATTACTCAGCTTAATAACTGAGTTGTTGTTCAATTGTGGTCACTAAACAAGAGCTACCTGTATTCTTTTCTACATAATGGATTTATATATAATAGGTGTCCTGCTGTATTTTCTTCTCACATTTGACATTAAAGGTTATTATGATGATTGATTTCCCTACATTCCTGTTCAAAACATTTTCCTACCCACATTTCCCAGCAACTATTACAATTAACCTGGAAAATATTTACTTTGCTTGGTTCAAACTGAAGACAAGTCAGATTATGTTTATTTTACATGTGTGTTGACATCAGAAGACCCAGATATACTGAGTTAGAATATTGGGAAACTATTAATACTCACAAAGCTGCTCACTGAAGAAGAGGAGTAGTTTTGCTCAGAGTAGTTGGATTTCGTGAATCATCTTTTACAGAAAAATAGACATGTAATCCTGAAATACTGAAAGTGTCAAAATTGGAGGAACCAAATGAGTAATTTTGTCAACCTAAGTCAGTATTAATCATAAGCACTGACTTCAGTTTGTATCATACTCCAGTTTGTATCAAACTTTATTAAAATGACTGTTCAAATTAGAGAATTAGGTGAGTCAAAGTATTCTAAATACTGGATGAGTGAGAATTTAAACACGGCCTTCAAAGATTATTGCTACTGTTTGTGGTGACTAAAGTGGTGGTAATTTCAGGAGAGAAAGTGTCTAAAACACCAATACTCTTAACTCCTCTGCATTCCAGGGGAATTAGTCATCCTAAGGAATGCTTCATCCCATATTATAACACATTACATATTAAATTTCTTGTTTGGCTGCCAATTCTAGTACAAAGGTAGAAATAAGCAATAAAAGATCACTTTGTTTTGTTACAGCCTCTTAGTTTCGTGCAAAGTGATTCATACTTCCGCATACTTTCACACACTTCCGCCATTCATTATCTGAATGTCAATTCCAATAAATTATCCTAGCAATCAACTCTATTGACCTGCATGCACATGGTAGCTGTGGAATTATAGGAAAGTAAAATAGAATTCATCACCAGTATGGTAGTGCGTACAGGTAGTCCTTGACATGCAACCACAATTGAGCCCAAAATTTCTGTTGCTAAGTGAGACAATTGTTAATTTTGCCCCATTCTTACCTTAGTTATAAAGTGAGTCACTGCAGCTGTAGTGTTAGTAATACAGTAATATAGTTAAGTGAAACTGGTTTCCCTATTGATTTTGCTTGTCAGAGGCTTGCAAATGTTGATCACATGACCCCAGGACACTGCAACTAACATAAATATGAGCCAGTTAGCAAGTGTGTGAATTTTGATCACATGAGCAGGATGCTGCAATGGTTGTAAATGTGAAAAAAGGTCATAAGTCACTTTTTAAAGTACTGTTGTAACAGTCACTAAATGAACTGTTGTTGGTCGAGAACTACCTGTACAAGTACTGCAGCTTACTACCATTGTCTGATAAACCTATCACAGACACTGATACAAGAAAGAGTCCAGAGTTCTTGATGTATGCTAAACCTAGAAATAGTTGTTCTAGTTTTCAGAGAACATGCTTATTTTTCAAACAAAAATATTCAGCTATATCAAGTTTTAGTAGTAGCCTTACTTTATGGAAGGCTTTCCCTGGGCGTGCACGTTTTTGAAGAAATGAAAGGATTCCTATTTTATTGAGCTATAGATCCAAGTGGGTCTGTGACCGGATATCTATGGAGATTCTCAGTCATCCAAGTCATGGTTGTCCCAAAGGAGCTTTTTCAAGAGGCAACTGGACTTTCTGTTTTTTCTTTGAAGACATTTCGCTTCTTATCCAAGAAGCTTCTTCAGGTGTGACTGAGGATGGTGGGGAATGGAAGGATTAAAAGGAGTATAAATCCTTACATTCCCCATCGTCCCAGTCAGAGCTGAAGCAGCTTCTTGGATGAGAAGCGGAACATCTTCAAAGAAAAAACAGAAAGTCCAGTTGCCTTTTGAAAAAGCATCTTTGTCACAGGATAGTTTTTAAACAAATGTATTACAGGTAGTCCTCAACTTATGAACACAATTGAGCCCAAAGTTTATGTTATGACTTTTCTTGATTCACCTTTGTTAACTGAATCACTGCAGTTGTTAAATTAGTAACAGGTTGTTAAGTGAAAATGTTTTCCCTATTAACTTTGCTTGTCAGAAGGTTGCAAAAGGTGATCACCTGACCCTGGGACACTGCAACTGTCATAAATATGAGTTGTCAAGCATTTGAATTTCAATCATGTGACCATTGGGATGCTGCAATGGTTGCAAGTGTGAAGAACAGTCTTAATTCATTTTTTTCAGTGCTGTTGTAACTAACTTGAATGCTCACTAAGCAAACTATTGTAAGTTGAGGATTACCTGCATACAAGTTCGCATTTTTTAATTATTACTTTGCTTTTGCCCTTCAAAGCCAACATCTTTCAGTGTTGCTTGAAATATTATTTAATAAATAATAAGCAAACAAACAATTCTCTCTTGAATACGACAATCTTCTTATCTATTCTGTACTTCCAAATGAAGGGGGTAAGTGCAAAGTCTAGTTAGTGGAAAGCTACCCATCTAGCATAATTAGGTTTATAATCAGGGGTGGGATGCTACTGGTTTGGCCCGGTTCTATAGAACCGGTAGCTCTGAGGAGCAGTGCACTGAACGGTTCAGTGCAATGACCTTTTGGTTGTTTGTTTGGCCCACCCGCCCGCCCGGGCTCTTGGCTGTCCTTTATTTCCTGCTTTTTCAACCTCAACTGCTTTGCATGGCACAGTTGAGGTTGAAAAAGCAGGAAAGAAGAAGCTTTTCAAATGCTGCGCAACTGCGTGCAGCGCTTGTCAGCTGTCCTGGTGGCACAGCTGATGTCTTTTTGCAAACATTCTGCATGCGCGCACGCAAAACGCAACTCTTACCAAACCGGTAGTAACACCAATTGAATCCCACCCCTGTTTTATAATCCATGGATAACAAAAATATAGACAAGCAGGAATTTGTGGGAACTAGCTAAAAAGCTAATAACACTTTGCTATCATCCAATGGTAATTGTTTCAGCCCTATTTTGTAGTTCTAGGAAAGTAAAATCTCCTCTGAATCCAAATGACTACTTATGACTTCATGGACACATCCATATGGTTTTCTTTATATGACCCTTTAAGGCAGGCTAGGTCAGAAAAAAGATTCCACAATTTTTAACTCTATTTTATTTAGATAGGCTTATAGTAATAAGTGCCTAACAGCATTTTCCTTTTCCTCTTCTTATATAGAAAGAGTTAAGCAGTGGTGGGATTCAACTTTTTTTACTATCAGTTCTGTGGGCGTGGCTTGGTCAGTGTGGCATGGCATGGCTTGGTGGGCATGGCAGGGGAAGGATACTGTAAAATCTCCATTTCCTACCCACTCCTGGGGGGAAGGTTATTGTAAAATCCCCAATCCCTCCCCACCCCACTAACCTGATTTCCAGCTCCGTTCTCCTGTGCAGGGCAACAAAAGAAGACCCAGCTGATCAGCTGGGACTTGGTAGGCAGAGAATAGATGGGGCGGGGCCAGTCAGAAGTGGTATTTGCTGGTTCTTTGAACTACTCAATTTTTTTGCTACCAGTTCTCCAGAACTGGTCAGAACCTGCTGAATACCACCTCTGGAGTTAAGGCAGATCCAGTTTGAGTTTCTTTCTACTATACTCTTCCTATACTGAACTTAAATGATACTTTACTAATAAAGTTGCATAAATTTTTCAAGGTTATACTTGTGATTCTTTTTTTTTTAACAAATTTTATTAATTTTTAAAGAACAATACACAAACAAACAAAACATAGGATGTAGTAACATAAAATATCTTTTCTAAAAAAACAAATAAAACATCTTATTTAAAAACAAAATAATTCCAAATTATCACATTTCTATACAAAGACAATTTAATATGTATATTTATCTTATCTGTTCAACTTCATATCTTTTCCCAACTTCTCTTTATTGCTCCCTTTCCTTCTATTTACTTGTATTTCTTTTGCCTTGAATTATATATATTCATTGTATATAGTTTCATTAGTTCTCTTCCACATCCTTTCAAACATAGACAAACATTACACAAAACATAAATACATAAAACTTCTTTTTGGAAAGTGGCTTACCCCAGGTTAAATCTTTTTGTACAGACATAAATCAAATTCGTGCTCACTTAATATACTATTTCATATCTTATTTAACATTCTATATTTTCTATATATTTTCTCTCTCCTATTCACTCTTTTAATTCTATTTTATTTATTTCATCTCGATTTAAATAATTATACTTACATCTTTTGTCCGTTCTCTTTCAATCATCTATTTATCCTTTCTTTCTAATACAATATTTCTCCTGTAAACACTGGTTGAAGTATGACAACTTTTTATCTTTCCCCTAAATTTAACACTTAAAATAATACATATTTTCCATACTGATTCTGCTTCGTACATTCTAAGTACTACATTTCAAAATAATAAAACAAGCAAATAATATTAAATTTAATAAGTAATAATAAAACAAAAAAAGGAATATTGAGTTTATGGTATAATAAGAACAATGTTTAATAGGAAATTAAACTCTATTATTAAATCTTAAACATTTTCTTAGCTTCCCTTTAATGCATTATTAACTCATATAATATTTTAATTTTCTAACTCAGTTTTAAATACTAATATCTACAATACAATCTTATGTACTTTTGCAGAATCATTTTTATAAAATTATATCTTACCCCTTATCTCTGTAAAAAACCTGTTTTTTAACATCTTGTTTAAAACCTTTATGACTTCTCTTTCCTTTTTCCCTTCCTTTCTTATCAATTCTAGCTTTTTGACCCCCCCATCTCTCAAATTTCACTCTCTTAGTCTTCCCTCTCTGTTGTATTTCTCTTTTCTGTTGCTTTCTGACATCATATCGATTTTTCATCTTATTTTTCTTGGTTGCTTTTTTAAGTCCTAAGTTCACCTTTTCCTTGCCCCGCTTTCGCTTTTCTTCCTCCACTAAGAGTATTTGTCCATTAAAGATGGCTTCTTCTTCTTCATCCCAGCCTTCCTGTCATTGTTGTATTTCTTGATAGGTAGAGATCGCCATTTCTAAAAAGTGGAAAATAGATCCAGAAGAGCCCTTGCCTTCTTGTTCCTCTTCTTTCAGTTTTTGAAATTCCATTTGTAATTCTTCAAAAGATAATGCCATTTTTTCTTTTTTTTTAAAACAGGCCAAATGTCTTTAATCTTTCAAGAAATAGTTCACAAAAATCCCAAAGTCACAAAGCAAAGCAAATCAGAGCAAACAGTTTCATTTAGCACTTTCTTCTTTCTATATTTTCTCTTCCTAGGGTAGAATTCAAATACACAGTTCCAAAGTAGTCTTCTAGAAGTCGTAATCTTTTATTTCTGATCTTATAAACTCAAAGCAGTCTCCTTCAGTACAATCTTAAAATAAGTCTTTATCTCTTCCCTTCCACTTATAGCAAATAAAAAGAATTTTAGGTTTTTAATTCCAATGTCCAGAAATCCTTTATCCCCTTGGCTTTAAATTTCAAGTTAGATTACCTTCTATGCCCAAGTAGGTTTTCCAGATTTCCATCTGTTTCTGTGAGAAGGGAGAGTGAAAGAAAAATAACTTTCCCTTTCCAGCTTTCTTCCGTCGCTTTTACAATCTTCTCTGGGAGACGATGTATCCTTCAAACGATTTAGTTTCCAGGGTGTTTAGAAGTTTCTTGTTGTCCCGGTTCAGCCAACACTTTCGCTTTCTCCTACTTCCTCCAGCACGAATCTTACCCGGCTGCAGGCTTCTTTGTGGCGGCCATTGCTGACCGCCGCTCCACCGCCTTGGGAAAAAGGGGTTTTGCCGGCTGAGGAGGGGGTTTGCGGAACCCCCAAACCCCAATCCGGATCCCCTCTCTCTTCGGTTGCCTCTACGGGGCAACCATATCCTCCAGATCCGTTTGGATTGGAGGCACCTCGGCAGCGAGCGCTGCAGGAATTGCGGAGAGTCGCGAATTCCAGCCGCCGCCGAAGCCTTGCAAAACCGGAAGCCCCAAGGTTATACTTGTGATTCTTACAGTTGGCAACAATGATTCCTTGAATTGTTTCCAGTTGGGATGTGCTTGTATGTATGTATTTATGCTGATAAAAAAATAAAGCTTCAGCTCTCTTGAGGGCTTAACATACTTAAAAGACAGACTGAATAAAAACATAAAATACCATGTTAAATAGTAAGGTGGTTGCTCAAAAACTAAAACAACATGTATTAAAATGCAATTAAAAACAGTTAAAAATCTTGGGAATATAGAAAGGTCTTCACCTGCATATGAAATAATGCTAGTGTGGGTGAGCCTTCTGGGGAGAGAATTCCATAAATTCTACAACAAAAAAGCTCTCCCCCTTATAAAGGATGCCACCTCCTTTGGGAAGGGGACTTAAAAGAGAGTGTCATCTGGCGATCGATCTTAAGGCTCCGGTACAGACTTACAGGAGAAGGTGTTCCTTCGCAGTCTGAAGTGAATGAAATATTCCAGAGTTCTTTGGAACATTCCTTTTCTAAATCATTATATTCTGTACATTTCTAGTATGAAACTGTCAAGAACTGGTCACTTTGGCATTCCCAGAGAAATAATAGGATATATATTCTTCAAGGGCAAGGTTGTCAAACTCAAGGCCTGGGGGCTAGATCCAGCCCATGGGGTGCTTAGATCTGACCTGCAGGGCCGCCCTGGAAACAGCAAAGGACTGACCGTGGTGCTTCTGCCAGCAAAAACAGAGCTCAGGAGGCCAACATGCGATCCTCACAAGCTTTTTTTTCACTGGCAAAGGGTTGCAGGAGGACATCACAGCTGAAAACAGAGCTCGGAGCCCGTTTTCACTGGCAGAGCACTCAGGCTACTAGAGGTGCTCCTGAAATGAGTGATGTCCAGCTGGCCCCAGCCCCCACAGCCCCCGAGGTCAAACACAACCCTGATGTGGGCCTCAATGAAATCAAGTTGACACCCTGTTCTAGGGCATTATATAAGATCCTTCCTGATATTACTGTGACTTTTACCAATCTTTCTCTTTATTTTAGTAATGTGACTTTGGGGAGAATATAGGTAAGTTTACTATATGGCAGCAGTCCCCAAACTTTTTGGCACCAGGAATCAGTTTCATGGAAGACAAATTTTCCATGGACCAGGGTGGTGAGGGAATGGTTTCAGTTTCGCTCAAATGCCTGCCACTCATCTCCAACTGTGTGGCCCAGTTCCTAACAGGCCATGGATCAGTACCAGGGTTTGCTAACCCCTGCTATATGATATGAAATAATAAAAAAGAATAAAAATAAAATTTATTGTTGAACACAAAAAAATCAATTGAAATGTCTTTTTCTCTTTTCTTAATAATATTCCAAGCTTGCTATTAATAAATCAATGCTTACGCTTGAATAAAGGTCTTTATCATTTAGTAATTTATATTAATTGTCTTTTAAATTGTATTATTATTTAAACCAATCACTCTGGGCAGTGGGAGGTGCACTTATTTGGGTAAAATTCCAGAGCTTGTCTCTGACACATATTTCTATCCCAACCTCACAATTTCTTATCTTCTTGGCTAATGGTTGAAGGTGTTGGCCCCCTCATTGAATCAAATACTGTGCTAAATTTTAATAGATTATTAACTGCTTGTTGTTGAATTGCCTTGTGTATATGCTAGCATAAAAATGTTTACTACGTTTCCTATAAATTTTAGTGCTTATTATTTAATTGTTGTATATCTTTTGGTCAAAATATTATTTATTATATAATATTGATTGGGCAATAATTATACTTTCATTTTCCGAGTTCCACAATGCAGCAAGCTGTTTAATAATTTAATAGCTTAACAGCTGCTATAATAGCTGTTTAATAGTTAACTTCCTGACAAAACGTGCTGGAGAAGCCTACTTATAATAATCCATATGAAGTACTGTAGATATGTAGAAGCTAGCTTGTCACATTTTTGATTGACACAACTATCACAATAGGAAACTGATGAATCATTTCATTCTAATAATGCCTGAGTCATCATTTTTCATGACAGCATTTAGGAGAGTCTTGTCAAAAAATGGATCATCAGTGAGCAATCTTTTAGTATCCCAGGATTTGTAAGGCTCTCAATAGCCTTAGTAAGAATGATTACATCATCCAAGTGGCCCTTCACTATGCAAAGGAAATGGGTTTTATTTCCTTTTTTTTCCCTTCCTCATGTTTTTTTAGTGGGTGATGGCTTTCCTTTGTTTCTGTGTTAAATCTAGTGTAAGATTTTTTAAAGTTTTCATTTATTTATCTATCAATTTTAGCCAATATTTGATATATGACTCCAAGAAGAAACACATCCAAAACAACTACAATTATTTGTTCCATTAAAAGGAATGATACCCAAATACTTTATTTAGGAATGAAAACTTTACAATTACCAGAAGTTCTTAGTTTTAAAGGAAGTGAGAACTGATTTGATGTGGCACTTAAAAACACCAGGTGAGATACTGCGAATACTTGTCCCATCTTAGGCACAAAGCCAGCTGAATGACCTTTAGCCAGTCACTCCCTCTTAGTTCTGGGAAGAAGGCAAAATAAAATGTTGCTAAGAAAACTGCATGGATTTATCTTTTCATTTCTTAAAGTTAGGACTGATTTGAAGGCACATGTGTGCATTCATGTATACTCACAAAATAGACACACAAGGACAAGTTTGGTGTGGAGGAAATCAAATGAGCATTATTAAAAGACCCAGAGCCATAATAGTTTGGGATAATAGCAGAAATACTTAAGTGGTTATAAGTGTTTCTAGTACATGCAAATCAAAGCCTTAGTCTCTAGCATCTTTATGTTCAAGAGCAATAGCAAAGCAACTCTTAAGCAGATTACATAATTACTGCATATAATTTCAGAATTATTTTGCCAAACAGGAATGCAAGGTGAGCTAATTGGGCAGTGTTAATCCAGGTTAACAGGAAATTTAGCCCTTTTAGCAAACAGGATTTTTTAAATCAGTGTTTTAATTCTAGGTGCCTTCCTTCCCTGATGCTGTTTGGACAGGCTGATGCTCTACTACAGGGGTCTTCAAACTTGACAGCTTTAAGACTTGTGGACTTTAACTCCCAGAATTCCTCCTCCAGTCATGTTAGCTCAGGAATTATGGATGTTGAAGTCCACAGGTCTTAAACTTGCCAAGCTTGAACACCTTGCTCTATTACAAAGTGGACTTTCATGATAAGCCCAATGTTAACCTAGTGTGGAGCCAGAGCATTTGAAAGTGGGATGCACAGGAACTGTCTTTAAGAAAGAGAGCTGGTTTTCTGCACAACTGTCAGGTCAACAGTCTTTCCCCTCAAAAGATAATTGCAAAAGAAGTTGGATGTTCTCAAAGTGCTGTGTCAAAGCACATTAATAGAAAGTTATGTGGAAGGGAAAAGTGTGGAAGAAAAAGGATGACTGCAGCCTGGAGGATTGTCAGGAAAAGGCCACTCAAAAGTGTTGGGGACTTTCACAAGGAGTGGACTGAGGCTGGAGTCAGTGCATCAAGAGCCACCACACACAGACGGATCCTGGACATGGCCTTCAAATGCGTATTCCTCTTGTCAAGCCGCTCCTGAACAACAAACAACATCAGAAGCGTTTTACTTGGGCTAAAGAAAAACAGAACTGGTCTGTTGCTCAGTGGTTCAAAGCCCTCCTTTCTGATGAAATCAACTTTTGCATCTCATTTGGAAACCAAGGACCCAGAGTCTGGAGGAAGAATGGAGAAGCACACACTGCAAGATGCTTGAAGTCCAGTGTGAAGTTTGCAGTCTGTGTTGATTTGGGGAGCCATGTCATCTGCTGGTGTTGGTCCACTGTGCTTCATTAAGTCCAGGGTCAACGCAGCCGTCTACCAGGA